>NC_139587.1:10165888-10842138 GCF_946808225.1 Silurus aristotelis | reverse complement strand
GGATGTAGTGAAGTAGTAAAGACCGACATCATCATAATTCCTCCTGCTTTTACTCACAGCCTGTAAGTTAACTCCTGTTAGCATTACATTGTGAGCGAATCTTTCAAACATGGTAAGGAGCGTCACATTTCCGGCTGACGTCAGAGGTATTCAGACCAATCACAATGTACCGGTTAGCTGACCAATCGGATGACACAGCGGTTTTCAGATCGATGAGCTTTGTACAAAATCAGAGCGTTCGAGAGGGGGCAGGGATATCTGGAGCTACAAAATTTCATTGTATGTGGAAAATAATGTGTTTTTAACCATAAACCACGCAAACACATTTTTACACATTTTTGTTATTATACCAAATACACAAAAAACTTTGTTGTTTAGCAATGAAATAAGTGCACTTTAGAATTACATAAAGTAAGTAATAGTTACCTCAGGAAAAATTTTAAATGTGTATTTTGATATATAAAACTATTGATGTTATGGAGATTTTAAGTCATTTAAGTCAGATAGAAAAGGAATAAAGTACCTTTTAGTGAGAAGAGAAAAGGCCATTCCTCCATAACCACTGCAATGGCTGGTGCAGGCATACTATTAAGATAGCGTCGCTGGATGACGTAGGTCTTCTCCATCAGAGGTTCAGCTCTCTCTGCACCAACTATGCCTTCCTCTGAGTAGATGTCAAGGAGATAACTTTTCATGGCATGCAATGATGCCTCAGTTTCACCAGGAGGAAATTCTACAGGACTCCACCTTACACAGCCATACTGATCTACTGGGCCTCTTATCATGCCTTTATCTGCTCCTTCACTTTGTGGCCTTCTCTCTCTGCGTCGTCTCACAAGAGTATTGTTCCTGTTTTTGTATTCCACCCGAGTTTTAATTTGTTGCAAAAGAGAGTAACAACCATCTCCAAGAATGTCTCCATTTTTTGCAACATCTGCAAAACAATTTGCATGGCTCCTTACAATGCTTCGAACAATATTGTGACAGATTGCTCTGGATGGGTTAGAGTCATGTTCCAGCATCTGATCAACCACTGCCTTCACCATATCTTTTTTATCGCTGGGGGATGGTCTTGTTTTATTTGCTAATGCTCTTCCAATTGCTGCTGGCATCCTATCCCAGTTAACCTGGAAGTCTGCATGCCATGGTTTGCCAAGTTGTGAAGATGAAGATGAAATGGTGTCTTGAGTTCTGACAGGTATGGTGCAAGGAGTGTTCAAGGTGCTGGCTGCAAAAGTTGAAGAGGTAACAGGAAATAGTTCCAACTGAACTATTTCAAGTCCTAAAAATAAACCAGACCAGATTATTACATGAAGGGGGAAAGAACCTATCTTACCTGGGAAAAAAATAACAACTATAATTTGCTGGTGAATGCCATATAAGGACAGGCAGACAAATTTGGAAAGCATAAAACGGCTTTATCTTTAAAACAACTCTAGATTTCTCAAATAGTCTACCTTTATGAGTTTATGTTAAATGTTTTTCTTTAAGTTATGTATCTGTAAATCTGCACAGCATTAATTTTTGTTTCACTTTTTTTTGGGTTGAGCATGGCCCTATAAAACTTTATTTTGATCTCATAATTACATTTAATACAATACAATATAGGGTAATATTAGAGCTGGACGATTAATTGAAAAGTAATCGAAACCGAAATTCATAAATTCATTTTATCATGTCGATCTTTTTTGGTTTTTAACTTTGTTAATACTTTCCCTTTAAAGACCCCCTATTGTCCGTTTTTACATTTCCTTTGGTGTGTAAGTGTGTATTAGTACATGTTAACGATATGCAAAAGGTACAAACCCCAAAGTAAACGATGGCGCGAGTTATCGTCTCCAACGTAAATCTCTTTTCTTGGACTACAACAAACACACGGATTGTAGGCAACAGTTTACTTCCTGGGATTGGTGATGTAGTAAAGACCGACATCATCATAATTCCTCTCGCTTGGACTCACAGCCTGTAAGTTAACTCCTGTTAGTATTGCTTTGAGCGAATCTTTCAAACATGGTAAGGAGCGTCACATTTCCGGCTGACATCAGAGGTATTCAGGCCAATCACAACGTACTGATTAGCAGGGCCATTCAGGGACAAAATCAAAGCGTACCAATGTAGATTAACTGAGCAAACGATTGACGCGTCGTGCAAATGAGCGGTAAAACCCCAGTCACGCAATCCGTTTTGACGTGGGTGCCCCGCATGCACGAGCGTAAAGCCTAATTAATGGAAACACATTATTCGCTTTGCGTCAGTGCACACGCACCAGCATAGCGGGTACACTGGTGCAGAGCAGAGCAAGACCGTCAGTCTATGTGCCGGGGCTTAGCCCAGATGGCCCTGGCTAGGGTTGTGTCTATGGACGATATCTGACCGATGGCTGACCGACATCATGATAGTAATGACCGTAATAAATGAAATCTGACACCTGCTGCTCTGTGATGTGACACACGTTCAGCTCCGCTGAATTCACACATTCAGTTTTCAGTCTGCTCTCTCTAACAAAACTAAATGATTAATTTACAAGAAAAAAAAAATCTAAACAACGGTGGAAGACAAGTGCCGCGATAGGCAAGTGATCTAACCGGTGAGACATAAAAATAACTAAAATTATAGTAAAATAAATTATAAATTATAGTAAAATAACGAAATTATAGCTTTTAAGTAGAAAATAGTATTTATGTAAAGAGATATATTAAAATAAAAAGTGCACAATTTGTCTTAAGTGGAAGTAATAAAGTACTTTTGTAACTTTTGTTATTTGTAACTTCATTTTAATTCTATTTTATTAATATTCGATTCAGCTTCAGTCAACTCAACTTTTTATATAGGCTAATATCAAAATATAGTTACCTTTAAAGCCATGGAGTAACTTTTGACACTGAATAGGTCGAATGTATTTCTCTATATCTTTCTCTTGTACCAAAGGAATGTCTTCCTTGTTTTCCACAGCAAGTTCTTGCAACCCATTCAGGAGTGAAGTCAGTTTCATCAGAGAGACCCGGTAAGAATGACAACACCAATTCCTTCAGCATTACTTCATCCATTTTCTGAAAAGAGCTTGGGCAGACATGCAATCAATAACATTTCTCAATTTTGTATGGTTTTATACCGTATGTTTTAGTTTTATTACTACAACAGGCTCGCACTGTCCATGTCGATTACAAAGAAATTATGTTTACACACACTGTACTGGTAATAACATACTCTATATTTATATTGTTTTTTACATATTCATTTTCAAATGTTAAATCGGCTGACAGTTTCGATTCAACTGCAATCAAGAATCACGTAAAGGCAGAATATTCATATATTGGGACTGGAGACTGCTGACATTACCTGAACTTGGAAATTTGTTTAGTACATACGTTAAAGGGGTTGGAGTCTAATTGTATTTCATGTATTTTGACTTAACACAGTTATAGAATTGGATTCCTCATGGGCAAAGTTTCTAAGAACCATTTGGACATGTGTGACGTGTGAGTATTTCTGTGCCGAATCCACTTTGTTGGGGTTCATACAAGTTTCTGAAAGTGTTTTTTTCGACTGCTGTTTCTGTTACATAACAGCATCACTGCAAGTACAGTGAAAGTCCTCATATGTACACTTTACCGGAAATAGGGCACGCACACCCCAACCAAGAGCAGACACAAAATAAGTGTCACCAAAAAGGTGTGTTTTTGTATGTAAGGAAAAAAAAAATCAGCTTTTCAAAGAACCCAGCATTATGGGAACAATGGATGTAGTTTGTTTATCTGTTACTGTTTAAAACATGTTATTATAAAGTACACCCAATAAATGTACAATATCTTGTGTATGCATTTTTACGAAAGCAGCTTGCTCCACTTGTCCTGCCTTTTCCCGCTACCTCGGTCACATTTAGCTTAAACTGCCTCTGGAAAAGAATGGTGCAGAGCAATAAGTGATACATCACACATTTTGTATGATGGAAGAGGATAGTAGTCCAGCAAATCTTCTTGTTTGATGCAAACATATTCCTCTTGGGCTACTCCTAATTTGCAATAGACACCAATGTCACTTAACTTCACAAAAATATATTTTTGAGTCACAAACTGCACAGACTTATTAAGGACAATGATAAGATGAATCTTTCCAACATAAAGTTCTACATCATTACTCTCAAGCAAAACATACATCCCCTTTCGGTATACTGTGCCTTTCACTGTCACTTCATTGCAAGCTATTTTGACCAGCAACTGATGCCCTGATCCTGTCATTATAATCACTTACATAAAACTCTGTACCCTTTTCAATATGCACAACCAAAGGGAACAGACTGCCTGCACTCAAGTAGGCTTGAAGTAGTTGGTGTCTCTCTGCAAGTGTTTTGCAAAGATTCTTGAAGTTGTGCAATTTCCGGGCACACTGCTTGAAGAAGGTGTGTTTGCTCTCAAAGCGTAATGTCCACAGACGTATAAGTGGGCCAAACTGAAGAATAAGCTGTGGATAATGGCACAAATAGTGATGCTTGGGCTTTACCAGACTGGAAGGGAAAAGCCTTTGACGACTACAGACATATTCTTCAATGAGGACTTTCAGATATGCCACCTGGCCGGTTGTAATAGCTGGTGCACAAACAAGCTCTACGATCTCTCTCAGCTGCAGTATAATTTGCCAAACTTCATTTTCAGAAGGATCTTTAATTCTGTCCCCCACAAAAAGAGGTAGCAACCTCAGAAAACACCAGTTTTGAACAGCATGCCCACTTAAGCGTTCGCTACCTGGAGACATGTCTGCTGGTTTGCTGTTGGCATCATTTCCTTGATATTTGAACTGGTTTTTACATCTGTTTAATTGTAAGTAGGTAAAGTGCTTCTCCTGAACCAAATGACCAACAAACAAGGCAAGGTCATAAGACACAATACCCTCAAACAAATCATGTCCCAGACATGGCGGGAGCCCTGGCTGGCAAACATGAAAATAATTGAGCTGGTTAAAAGGAGAGTCTGTCTTAATGCCACAAGCTGAGACAGTATCGCTGGTGGCTAAAACTTCCAAATGACTGTGATAGGATTGTGCAGTTCTTGGAGTCCCACACGTGTATGGTTCATTCATAAATGTATTTCTGTCAATCTCACAGTAGCGGCAGAAATGGCTGGTTCGACTAAAGTTTTCTACAAAACCTCCAATGCAGTGTGATCCCAGGTTGTCTCCTGAAATGGCAACTAAAGCTCCTTTTACAATGCCATCATCAGTCAAAATACCTTGCTCCTCTAGAAGCTTGAGATCACTGATCAATGGTTTAAAAGCTTTGTTCATGCCAAAATATTTAAAATCTTTCTCCCTACATAGTAGGACAAGTTGCATATGATCGATTCTGGATCTATTGTGAGGTAAAATGTCAGTCAGGGTCATGTAAACTGCTACAATTTTGTGTTTTTTTTTTCCTGAACCAAGTGGTTTCACAACCTCAAAGGCATCTTGATATAGGATCACACCAACAGAGGAAGGTTCTGTTTTTAACAATGGATTTCCCTTAAATCCCTCTCCATCTCTCACATCCTGAATGAGATTTTCAGTAGCTGGCTGCAAACGTGTGGCAACATGTTGTTCTCTTACAGACTCGCTTTTGAACAGTGTGGCCAACGTCTCATTGATAGAAATATACTGGGCAAAGCACTCCTTACCATTTTCATCACTGCTTAGAAGAAAAGGCACAGGCTCAACATAGTTGAAATTGTTTTTGAAAAAACTCTTCCTTTTTTGGTCTGTGCTCAAAATGTCCCTGTTACACATCTTAAGAAGATCTGCCCTGCTAATTTCATCAATGATGTTGCTTATGGTGGCCTCTTGGGTTCCAAGTTCTTTTAGTTTCTGACTTAAAATCATATAGGAATGAGACAGGCCAATTTCATGGGCATTTTGAAAGTCCTCAATGATTGTCTGTATTGTACTGGATGGTAGCAACAACTTGCCTTGTAATTTAAGATACAGAAGGGCAAGGTTTTGTAAATAGAGAGTTTCATCCACAGCAAATTCCCTTTCTGGCTCAGTATCTTCCACAAGGAAAGTATCAGAACATGGCTGACTACACAGACTACTAGGCTCAGTAGGATCAGACGCACACAACAAGGCGTGATCTAGATCTCTATGTTTCCTTGAAAAATGCGAGGCTAAAGAGGATGCGACGGTAAAGCTGCAATCACAACCTCTGACTGGGCATTTTATTTCTAAACCTTCCTGTATGTGTGACTTTAAATGTTTAATGAGGGAGCTTAAGGTGTCATATGTAAATGTACAAAACCGAGCCACACATTTTAAGGGAGTTTCAAACCGCTTACAATATTGCACAGATGATCCACGCCCTGTATGCTCTCTATACATATGAGATTTCAAAGCATTTGATTTGCGACATATCCGAGAGCATTCAGGGACACCGCAATGGTACATAAAGTCGGGAGCATTACTATGCAGTTTTGAATGTTGAATAAACTCAATAACTGTCTGAGACACATGTTCACACAAACTAAATTTACAGTTGAACATTGTGTTTGATTCAGTTGGGAGAAGAAAAAAAATACAGGGCCAACCAGATTTAAAACTGATCTTGTTACTTAGGATATAGATAGCAGATTGCTCTAGTAACTCAAAGTGAATATATTTGGTTCACACACATGAAAGTTACTAAACTGAACAACCTAAAAAAAACATCTTAAACACATTAGTTAAAGTATAAAACTAAGGGACAAGATAACTAGGTGTCGACCCTAAAATGAACGATGTGTGTAACTTAGTTAGAAAGCTCACCACCCCCACTACTGCTCATAAATACAAACAAGATGATTAAAAGCCAATTATTATAAACATATAAATTACGTTCAGCTAAAAATCACAGTAGGCTAACGTTCGTGTACTTGCAAACACAAGAGTTTAGCTTAGTCTATCAGTGACAAAACTGTCGCGCAGGCGCACATGTGGCAGTGGAATAAAAAAAAAAAAGTATTTGGCAGTGGAATTTTTCTGAGACAAGACAATCAAATTATTATTCTTTCTTTTTATTATATATTTTTTTAAATGTTGATAATTGACACGCGCACTTCATTTTTCATTTGACGAGACAGATCGCGGCTGCTCTGTACCTCTCTCACACACAGCTAAAGGCACAAGTTTGAAATGAATTTACTGGTTTTACTGAAACCGGGCATATAACGTTAATTTTTCTAGCTGATAATAACAGCCATATTGTCTAATTTATATACATTCAGGCCACAGGATAATGTTACCTCACAACTTTATTCCCCAGTGGTTAACTTACCGCTGTGAGATGCTGTGGGAAGAACCTACAGTAAAGAAAGAGAGAACGTTTAAGCACCAAGAAAAACTTCAGTTAACAGATAATGTTATTATTATTTTTTTAAATAAGGCTTAAAATATGGTCTGACAGTACAGTACACTTAAAACAGTACACTTAACACTACCAACGTCTGTTCATTTCTTTCTTTTTTACATTCCGCGGTCCTACACGAGTGTGTTAATCACTAACAGCGCGACAACAAAACCTACAACTAACGAAATTTGCCTGATCCTTCATGCACACATCACATATACACACATATACACACACACATTATATATATATATATATATATATATATATATATATATATATATATATATATATATATATATATATATATATATACATATATAAATCAGTCATTTAATTGACAAATTTGCACATTTTAAAACTTACCACTGAATCCGCAGAGATGAGATAACTCAAAGATAGCGCGAGCGCGGGAGGAAAGTCACAGCCGCTTCCCGTGATTTCGCTAATGGCATTATTTTCACAATAAAAGTCTCAACACTGTACTATATTGTGAAATGTCACAGTTAATGCCTGTGAAATGCTAATAATGTAAGCTACTGTGAAATATTACTGTTACATCTTGTGAAATCGTGGAAATTTTTTTTACAGTGTAGCTCTCTGAGACATTGGGGGTCTTTGTTAGACAGCTTTGGGAAATGTTCAAGTTTGTTAAAGAGAGCTGCCTCTATGGCTTCGGCAGAGCCATAGCATTCCTCAAGCCGTGTCCATACCATCCTGAGGCCATTGTCTGGACGATTGATGTGTACTGATCGGATGCGTCTTGCTTGTTCACTAGAGTCTGAGCCGAGCCATTGAATAAGTAAGTCTAGTTCTTCACTAGGCTTAAGACCAAGACCCTCAATAGCATTACAAAAGCTGGACTTCCAAGCCCAATAGTTCTCAGGCTTATCATTGAATCTTGAAAGTCCACCTGTCAGAAAATCACGGCGAGCCAGAAACTTTGCAAGCTCAAACACATTCAATTCAATTCAATTCATTTTTATTTGTATAGCGCTTTTAACAATGAACATTATCTCAAAGCAGCTTTACACAGATAATGCGGTGATTAAAAATGAATATGTTCTTTATGAGTAAGTTTGTCCCTGATGAGCAAGCCGGTGGCGACTGGCGACTGTGGCAAGGAAAAACTCCCCGAGATGGCATAAGGAAGAAACCTTGAGAGGAACCAGACTCAAGAGGGAACCCATCCTCATCTGGGTTACACCGAATGTCCATTTGTGGCGGGTATACAATGTTGCGGGGTGCAGTGATGATGATCAAAAGCGAAGTGTATTTCTGAGTCAGTGTAGGAGACTGTTGACATCAACTACAGTCCAATCCAGGCAGGCCTGGATGAAGTGGGAAGATCCACGGGGGGGAGAGGGGCAGGAACAGTGGTCACTGGAGCCTCAGGAGCATGTTTAACTCGACCGAGAGAGAGAGAGAGAGAGAGAGAGAGAGAGAGAGAGAGAGAGAGAGAGAGAGAGAGAGAGAGAGAGGTGACAGGAAGAGAAGGATATGGATTTTTAAGTGTACCTATTGTTGCATGAGAGTTAAAGTCACTGTGCAGTTTGGACTCCGGCAAGACTCGCTATGGCAGCATAACTAAAAGGGAGAACCAGAAGGCAACACAGACATGAGGGATCTCTGGGATAAGAGACGGCCCACCACACCACCATCAACAAACCTGAGTGAACACGTGAATGTGAGGGGACGACAGCGTACAAATATCCCAGTTCACCAAACACTCTATATCAATGTTCCCTCCAGATCTGAGCCTTTACCTGAGAAAAAATCTACTGATTAAAGGCTTAACTGAATAAATATGTTTTCAACCTCGACTTGAACACTGAGACTGTGTCTGAGTCCCGAACACTGGTTGGAAGGCTGTTCCATAAATGCGGGGCTTTATAAGAGAAAGATCTGCCCCCTGCTGTAATCTTCATTATTGGAGGAACCAACAGATAGCCTGCACCTTTTGATCTAAGTAGGCGTAGAGGATCATACTGGTACAGAAGTTCACTCAGATACGGTGGTGCGAGACCATTAAGTGCTTTATATGTCAGTAGTAGAATTTTATAATCAATGCGAGATTTGATTGGGAGCCAGTGTAGACTGATTAATACAGGGGTGATGTGGTCATATTTCCTAGATCTAGTGAGGACTCTTGCTGCTGCATTCTGAACTAACTGAAGCTTATTTATGCACCTACTCGCACACCCAGACAGTAAAGCATTACAGTAGTCTAATCTAGAAGTAACAAAAGCATGAACTAGTTTTTCTGCATCCTGTAACGACATCATATTTCTAATTTAAGCAATATTTCTAAGGTGAAAGAAGGCGATCCTGGTAATAATATTCATGTGAGCCTCAAAGGAAAGACTCGAGTCAATAATCACACCAAGGTCTTTGACAGCCGTACAAGCTGAAACAGAAACACCATCCAGAGATGTTAGGTAATCGGAGAGTTTGCTTCTAGCTGCATGTGGTCCTAGTAAAAGTACTTCCGTCTTATCTGAGTTTAGCAGAAGAAAGTTATTTTTTTAGAGCATCCACTGTCTAATGTCCTTTACACATTTTTCAACATTGTTAAGCTGATCTCTCTCATCTGGCTTTGCTGAAATATATAGCTGTGTATCATCAGCATAGCAATAGAATCTAATACCATGTTTATGAATAATTTCTCCAAGAGGCAGCATATAACACATCTGAGGGAGCAGTATGGGACTCGTTGTGATGAGAGGGTGAGCAGCTTCCCAATTTAATGTTGCGTCTAGGAGATGATGCATCATGTAATGCAGAATTGAACTGTGATGTGTTCCCACCTGCATGTTTAATGGATTCAGAATGAGTCTGCATTGTGTGGGAGCTGAGGGATGTTGTAGTACGTGCATGGTCACGAGTTGGAGGTTGTTTCTCTGGCAATTCCTGAAAAGGACTTGTCTGCACGAAAGGTTCAGAAGGTTCAGGCTTTGGCAGATTAAAGTATGGAGCCAGAGGCTTGCCTTTTGTGGTTCCTGCAAGCATCGGTATCTGTACCTCTTTAAATTTATGCTGATCTTCTACATATTTCTCAGTTCTTTGCAATGAATCATGAGAACAATGATGTTCTTTGCTTTCAGAAAACTGTTCTAATCCTATCTCTGCAGCTGCCTCAAACACTGACGCTTCAGCTGCAGCAGCTTCTGCTTCTCTTTCATGCTGGAGAGCATTCAGTGTAGCCTGTAAACGTGTCTCCTCCACTTTAAGCTGGGCTTGTACTTCAGCTTGTTTCACTCTCATTTCTATCTCCTTTTGCGCATATGTGGCTCTAGTCAGTGCTGCTTCTGCCTTTGCACGAGCCTCCAATGCGGCTACACTTGCTGCAGACTTGCTTGACCATCTTGATGATCTTGAACACACTGATCTGGTTTTCAGACTAAGTTTCTCTTTCGTAGACATTTTGAGGGTGAAAGCAGAACTTGAAATCCTATCGACCGATGCAGCAATCTGTTTTAACTGTCTTTTTATTATTCTGCCCTCGTAAAAGAGTTCCCCTTCTTAACTAGGCAGATAGACAACTCCTTCCACAGGTATGTTGAATCGAAGCATGGATTTATTATGACCACCACTTCAAATATAAGTGGAACAGAGTAATCCATGCTTCGATTCAACATACCTGTGGAAGGAGTTGTCTATCTGCCTAGTTAAGAAGGGGAACGCTTTTACGAGGGCAGAATAGTAAAAGGCAAAGCTTCTTTAAATGATTGCAAGCTGATGCAAAGGATTGAAAATAGCTGCTTTAACCGTGTGACAATCAGCATGAACTTAGCAAAACAAAAATGGCTCCTATTAAGGTCAGAGGTTACTTTAAATATATAGAATAGCACCACCTAGAGGCTCAAACATTTAACTAGACTAAACTACACTGGAAACAGTACACTTACATTATTTAGTACAAATTCAAGCTTAATTCAAGTAACCATTATTTAGCATTAATGCAGTATAGTACTCAGGTTTGCAGAGAACTTGGTGTATAAAGAGCATTCACATAGAAATCAATGATCATGCTTTAGAGGAAAGTTTAGCATATATAAAGTTTAGCATACATTATATGATAAAAATGCTTGTAAATGTAAGACATGCTATAAAGGCCAGCGAGTAGATAAGGCTGATAGATTAGGTAAGGGATTAGAAAAGGAAAAGGAAAAAAAAGCCAGTGGTAGAATATTACCGAATATTATGCAGTAAAATGCTTCCCTGCCACAGACTGCCCCAACTTATCTCCTAATTATGAGATACAAAGTTAATTTTATTAGCTACTAAGACATAATTGCTCGACCTTAGTGCAGCTTTTGACACCATTGATCACACTATACTACTTGCTAGACTTGAGAACGTTGTTGGAATAAAGGGAACGGCTCTCTCTTGGCTCAGGTCTTATTTGACTGATCGCTATCAGTTTGTTGATGTTAATGGTGAGTTCTCCACACTCTCTGAGGTAAAGTTTGGTGTTCCTCAAGGATCTGTCTTAGGCCCTCTGCTTTTCTCTTTATATATGCTGCCTCTTGGAGAAATTATTCATAAACATGGTATTAGATTCCATTGCTATGCTGATGATACACAGCTATATATTTCAGCAAAGCCAGATGAGAGAGATCAGCTTAACAATGTTAAAAAATGTGTAAAGGACATTAGACAGTGGATGCTCGATAACTTTCTTCTGCTAAACTCAGATAAGACGGAAGTACTTTTACTAGGACCACATGCAGCTAGAAGCAAACTTTCCGATTACCTAACATCTCTGGATGGTGTTTCTGTTTCAGCGTGTACGGCTGTCAAAGACCTTGGTGTGATTATTGACTCGAGTCTTTCCTTTGAGGCTCACGTGAATAATATTACCAGGATCGCCTTCTTTCACTTTAGAAATATTGCTAAAATTAGAAATATGATGTCGTTACAGGATGCAGAAAAACTAGTTCATGCTTTTGTTACTTCTAGATTAGACTACTGTAACGCTTTACTGTCTGGGTGTGCGAGTAGGTGCATAAATAAGCTTCAGTTAGTTCAGAATGCAGCAGCAAGAGTCCTCACTAGATCTAGGAAATATGACCACATCACCCCTGTATTAATCAGTCTACACTGGCTCCCAATCAAATCTCGCATTGATTATAAAATTTTACTACTGACATATAAAGCACTTAATGGTCTCGCACCACCGTATCTGAGTGAACTTCTGTACCAGTATGATCCTCCACGCCTACTTAGATCAAAAGGTGCAGGCTATCTGTTGGTTCCTCCAATAATGAAGATTACAGCAGGGGGCAGATCTTTCTCTTATAAAGCCCCGCAGTTATGGAACAGCCTTCCTATCAGTGTTCGGGACTCAGACACAGTCTCAGTGTTCAAGTCGAGGTTGAAAACATATTTATTCAGTCAAGCCTTTAATCAGTAGATTTTTTCTCAGGTAAAGGCTCAGATCTGGAGGGAACATTGATATAGAGTGTTTGGTGAACTGGGATATTTGTACGCTGTCGTCCCCTCACATTCACGTGTTCACTCAGGTTTGTTGATGGTGGTGTGGTGGGCCGTCTCTTATCCCAGAGATCCCTCATGTCTGTGTTGCCTTCTGGTTCTCCCTTTTAGTTATGCTGCTATAGCGAGTCTTGCCGGAGTCCAAACTGCACAGTGACTTTAACTCTCATGCAACAATAGGTACACTTAATAATCCATATCCTTCTCTTCCTGTCACCCTCTTCTCTCTCTCTCTCTCTCTCTCTCTCTCTCTCTCTCTCTCTCTCTCTCTCTCTCTCTCGGTCGAGTTAAACATGCTCCTGAGGCTCCAGTGACCACTGTTCCTGCCCCTCTCCCCCCCGTGGATCTTCCCACTTCATCCAGGCCTGCCTGGATTGGACTGTAGTTGATGTCAACAGTCTCCTACACTGACTCAGAAATACACTTCGCTTTTGATCATCATCACTGCACCCCGCAACATTGTATACCCGCCACAAATGGACATTCGGTGTAACCCAGATGAGGATGGGTTCCCTCTTGAGTCTGGTTCCTCTCAAGGTTTCTTCCTTATGCCATCTCGGGGAGTTTTTCCTTGCCACAGTCGCCAGTCGCCACCGGCTTGCTCATCAGGGACAAACTTACTCATAAAGAACATATTCATTTTTAATCACCGCATTATCTGTGTAAAGCTGCTTTGAGACAATGTTCATTGTTAAAAGCGCTATACAAATAAAAATGAATTGAATTGAATTGAATAATTATAAAATCACGATCTCATAATTATGAATGATTAAATCATAATTATGAGATCCTTTCTGTGATTTTTTTTCTCTTTGTGAATGCAATGGCACAATACATCATCAGATAATAAAGAACGTAAAAGAAAAAAGCTGGTGTGTTAAAACTACAGCCCTGGTTTGGTCAAACAGAGGATGATTTGCAGACAGAGCAAAATCAAATGTTGGCAAGAAAAAAAAGGCATGGAATTTGTGGAAGATGATCTGTTGCATTGCTATTTGTAAAAGTGCACGATCAGGGGATTTTTTAAGAAAAGGTTACGATCAGGGGATTTTAAAAAAATAGACACAATCAGTAGATTTTTTTTTTGTACATGTAAATTAGAATTGTATGAAGGTGTGACCGAATGAATGAGGTATGGGGTACTGTGCGCCAGCAGTACTGGCGTATTACTCCTTCAGAGTACGAGGTAGTAAAGGCTCACATTAACCAACTTTTGGAGGCCCAGGTAATTAGAGAGAGCTGCAGCCCTTGCGCTTCGCCCATCGTTTTGGTTAAGAAGAAGGACGGCAGTATACGCATGTGTGTAGACTACCGTCATTTAAATGCTAAGACCAGGAAGGATGCCTTCCCTCTACCTCGTATCGAGGAGACGTTGGACTCACTGGCAGGGGCACGTTGGTTTTCTATAATGGACCTTGCCAGTGGGTACAATCAGGTCCCTGTTAGTGAGGCAGATAGATCTAAGCCCAGTTGGCAGCCTTTGATTTTGAGCTTAAGTATAGATCAGGTAAGAGCAACCGCAATACTGATGCCTTGTCACGCCAGAACTCACCTGCTGTGGAGGTTCAGGATTTGTGCCCAGGTGTATCTGTTCCTGCTGCATTGCGTCAACTCGACCAAGGCGGATTGGTGACTCGGGTAAACCAGATTGTATCCTTTCCTGGTTATTCCATCAGTGATATGTCTGCTCAGCAGCAGGCCGACCCAGTTATTGGAGAGCTGCTGGTGTTTTGGAGGCGGAAATTGCTGCCTAGCTCTGAGGAGCGTAAGAAACTTTCTAGGTCTGCTGTGCTTTTGTTTCGGCAGTGGGATCATCTGGTGGAGAAGGAGGGGGTGCTTTATCATCGGGTGTTTCGCCCGGACGGTGGAGAGGAGATTCTCCAAGTGCTTTTGCCGGTGGCCATGAACTGCACGGGCACCAGGGGGTGGAGCGCACCTCTCAGCTGGTGTGGCAACGATGTTATTGGCCAGGGATGTCCTCTGACATTGCCCGGTGGTGCCATGAATGTGAGAGGTGCCAGTGTGCAAAGGGTGTCCAGCCTGCCCCTGTTAGTTTTAATGGGACACCTGCTGGCTGCACGACCAAATGAGATTCTGGCCTTGGACTTTACTGTGTTGGAACCCCTAAAGTTCCGGTCTTAAGAATGTTATGGTCATGACTGATATTTTCACCAAATACACCTTGGCGGTACCTACTAGAAATCAACAAGCTGAGACTGTGGCACAGGTTCTGGTTGTTGAATGGTTCTGTAAATTTGGGGTGCCTGGCCGTATCCATTCGGACCAAAGCCATAACTTTGAGTCGGCTCTTATTAAGCAGTTGTGTTGTTTATATGGAGTTGAAAAGTCACGCACTACTCCATATCACCCTGCTGGAAACGGCCAGTGTGAACGTTTTACCTGGACGCTGCACAATCTCTTGTGCACTTTGCCTGTGTCAAGGAAGGGGGACTGGCCATCTTGTCTTCCACAGGTACTGTTCGCCTACAACACTACTCCTCACCAAGCTACGGTAGAATGCCCGTATTTTTTGATGTTTGGGCAGGAGCCTAGACTTCCAGTTGACTTCCTGCTTGGTAGAGTTGAAGAGCCACGGTCAGGTAGTGTTCATCGGTGGGTCCTGGAGCATCAGGATCGGTTGCAGGTGGCTTTTGAGCACTGTTCCTGCCCCTCTCCCCCCCGTGGATCTTCCCACTTTATCCAGGCCTGCCTGGATTGGACTGTAGTTGATGTCAACAGTCTCCTACACTGACTCAGAAATACACTTCGCTTTTGATCATCATCACTGCACCCCGCAACATTGTATACCCGCCACAAATGGACATTCAGTGTAACCCAGATGAGGATGGGTTCCCTCTTGAGTCTGGTTCCTCTCAAGGTTTCTTCCTTATGCCATCTCAGGGAGTTTTTCCTTGCCACAGTCGCCATTCGCCACCGGCTTGCTCATCAGGGACAAACTTACTCATAAAGAACATATTCATTTTTAATCACCGCATTATCTGTGTAAAGCTGCTTTGAGACAATGTTCATTGTTAAAAGCGCTATACAAATAAAAATGAATTGAATTGAATTTTGAAGGGGCTTGTGAGCGGTTGGGGGCCGCTGCTGACCGCCGAAAAGCCAGGCACGATCTGCAGGTACGAGAATCACAACTGAAGGAGGTTCAATTGGTATATCTCTGTGACTATAGCATGAGAGGTCGACATAAAATCCATGACCTGTGGAGCTCCGTGGTGTACCAGATTGTGAAGGCACCTAAGGAAGGAGGTGTGGTGTATACAATTGCTCCCATCACAGATCTAGGCAAGTTAAAGCATGTGCATCGATCTTTGCTAAAACTTCAGAGTGGCAGGAACCCTCCCCCCATGTTGCAGGACATTCCATTGGTGGAAACTGTGTTGCCTTGAGAAGGAGAGTTGGACGAGGTAGATTTGTTTGTTCTGGTACCTGAAACACCGCAGGTTAGTAGTAGGCAATCACCTAGGAGTATGGTTCATACTCCTCCCAGCCCCCTCGTGGATATCGGGAAGTCAACTGATCAGCCCATCCAGATCCTGGGATGCTAATGGAAAATATTGTCCGCTTGCCTCCTTAATTAATATTGGAAACTGTCAACTTTGGTTTTGTGTGGTTCTGAGAACTGGCCAGGTCTTAACCTTCCTCACTTTTCCCTAGACGAATATGAATGTGACTGCTTTCCTGCTCCTGCAAGAACCAAATATCATCCCAAATACTGCTTCTCCGTAACTTTGTCTGCACCTTCCCTTTTCTTTGCTTGTAAAACTGCTTTGGTTAACTACAATTCTCTATCTAATTCTTTATGCCAACCTGGTAAAACACCCTCCCTGGGAGATCCCTTGCAGAAGGGATCACCACTTAGATCAGGGGGATGTGTATTTATCCCTGATGAGCAAGCTGGTGGCATCTGTGGCAAGGAAAAACTCCCTTAGATTTTATGAGGAAGAAACCTTGATAGGAACCAGACTTAAAAGGGAACCCATCCTTATCTGGGTTGCACCAAATCTGCAAAATCTGCAATTTATTGCAGATAAACGATGTTGCGAGTTACAGTGATGGTGATCAGAAGCAAACTGTACTCCTGAGTCAGTGTAGCAAACTGTTGACACTACAGTACAAATCCATCCTCAAAGCTCCCTTTCTTACTGCGTAATTTCATGAACCACCCAAGGCGTTGATGATAAACCGTCCCCAGCTGCACAGAGTGGCCTCCAATCGAAGAGGACACTATTCAGAGGCATGCCTGGACGAAGTGGGAAGATCTGCAGAGGAATAAGGGGCAGGAACAGTGGTCACTGTAACCTAAGGAGCATGTTTAACTCGACAGAGAGAGAGAGAGAGAGAGAGAGAGAGAGAGAGAGAGAGAGAGGAGAGGAAGAGAAGGAAATGGATTATCATGAGTGCTTATTGTTGTATGAACATGAGAGATCTCTGGGATAAGAGACGACCTACCACACCACCGTCAAAAACCTGAGTGAATGTGTGAGAGTGAGGGGATGACAGCATACAAATATCCCAGTTCACCAAACACTCTATATCCATGATCCCTTCAGATCTGCTCCTTTAGCTAAGAAAAATCTACTGATAAAAGACTAGACTAAATAAATATGTTTTTAACACTTAGACTGTGTCTGAGTCCTGGACACTGATTTGGAAGGCTGTTCCATAACTGTGGGGCTTTATAAGAGAAAGATCTGCCCCCTGCTGTAGTCTTCATTATTTGAGGACTACAACAAATAACCTTCATAAAAAAAAAAAAAATAAATAAAAACCTTTTGATCTAAGTAGGCATGGAGGATCATATTGGTACAGAAGTTCACTCAGATACTGCGGCGTGAGACCATTAAGAGCTTTATACGTCAGTAGTAGTATTTTATAATTAATGCAAGATTTAATTGGGAGCCAGTGTAGACTGATTAAAAAAAGGTAGCCTACCAAGAAAGTCATTGTTCACTGTCTTTCTCCTTCCTTCAACAACAATCTCTCTCGGGATTTTTTTCTTTTGAAATCGTGGTGCGTTTAAAAATCACCATCGGTGAAGCTTTTCTCCCGATGGCGTGCAGCTCAGAAGTGCATTTTTTCATGCCAGGTTGTTTTCAGTGTGACGAATGATTCGCATTTCCTGTTGACAGTCCAAGTGAGCGGCAGGTCAAACATCAAAGGAACCTCATTTATATTTATGATGTGGTGCGGCCCGATTCAGTGGGAGCGCATCGGATTCAATATTAAGAATTTCATTGGTTCACCTGAACCTGTTTGGCAATTTAATTAGTCTAATGTTATGGGGATCAGTTTTGTTGGCATAAGGCTTGTGAAACTGGGAAAAACCAAAGAAAAATCCGTAAATTTGCCGCTTCATTGTTTAAGCCGCGGGGTTTAAAGCATGGGAAAAAAGTAGCAAGTTCTTTTTTGCAAGTTCTCCCACTTAGAAATCATGGAGGGGTCTAAAATTGTCATCGTAGGTGCATGTCCACTGTGAGAGACATAAAAAATCCAGAAATCACAATGTATGATTTTTTAACTATTTATTTGTAAAATAGCAGGGTGTTCAAATACTTATTTTCCTCACTGTAGAAACACCATCCAGAGATGCTATGTAATCGGAAAGTTTACCTCTAGCTGCATGTGGTTTTAGTAAAAGTACTTCAAGTTATCAAGCAACCATTGTCTAATGTCTTTACACACTTCTCAATATTTTTAGGCTGATCTCTCTCATCTGGCTTTGATAAAATATATAGCTGTGTATCATCAGCATAGCAATGGAAGCGAATACCATGTTTATGTATAATTTTTCCCAGAGGCAGCATATATAAAGAGAAAAGCAGTGGGCCTAAGACAGATCCTTGCGGAACAACAAACTTTACCTTAGAGAGTGTCGAAAACTCACCATTTACATCAACAAACTGATAGCGATCAGTCAAATAAGACGTAAGCCAGGAGAGAGCTGTTCCCTTAATTCCAACAACGTTCTCAAGTCTCGCAAGCAGAATAGTATGATCAATGTCAAAAGCTGCACTAACGTTTAGCAAAACAAGTAAAGAGACAAAACCCTCATCAGAGGCCAATAACAGCTTATTTACCACCTTAACTAGCACCATCTCTGTGCTATGATGAGGCCAAAATCCTGACTGATACATTTCATAAATGTTATTCCAAAGTAGATGTGAGCATACTGCTGTGCTACAACCTTTTCTAAAATCTTAGAGATCAATGGGATATTCTCAAAAAGTCTCAAAGTATCATCAAAAGATTCAAATAATCTGGAGATATCTCCAGATTATTTGAATCTTTTGATGATACAAATAATCTGCAGATATCTCTCTGTGCAAAGGCAAATGGCAAAAAATCGTCTCCAGGTTACACATGTAACCGTAGTTCGAAGTCAAATCAAGTCAAGTTTATTTGTATAGCGCTTTTCACAACAGACATTTTCTCAAAGCAGCTTTACAGAAAACAACAGTGAAGGTGAATGGTGTGCGTTTGTCCCTGATGAGCAGCCGTGGCGACAGTGGCAAGGAAAAACTCCCTTAGATGATATGAGGAAGAAACCTTGAGAGGAACCAGACTCAAAGGGGAACCCATCCTCATATGGGTGACATCAAAAGTTTGGTCATAAATCTTTCAACAATACAGAACAATTTGTGATCATCATAGATCCAGCATCAGCTTCTCCATGCCAGGGCCTTTAAACACTCGGCATCTACTTCTCCATGATCATCCATAGGTCCATAATCTTCACGAGGTGGGACGTGACTGGCCAAACCTCAGGATGCCTCGGGATGGGGAGAGAAAGAGAAGCAGTGGAGAGGAATTAGCATAGCTGCTGTTCATGATATTAACAGCACAAGTTGATAATGTGCATGTGATCAGATGTTCTGGAGCACAAGGTTGTGATGTGATGTGTGTGATGTGTGTTATGTGTAGGCTTTGCTAAAAAGATATGTTTTTAATCTGCACTTAAACTGGGAGAGTGTATCTGAACCCCGAACACTGTCAGGAAGACTATTCCAGAGTTTAGGAGCTAAATGTGAAAATGCTCTACCGCCTTTAGTGGACTTTGCTATTCTAGGAACTACTAGAAGCCCAGAGTTTTGAGATCTCAGGGAGCGTGACGGATTGTAGCGTGTTAAGAGACTGGATAGATACATGGGAGCCAAACCATTTAGTGCTTTATAAGTGAGTAGCAGTAGTTTGTAGTCTATTCGAAACTTAATAGGAAGCCAATGTAGGGACGATAAGATTGGGGTTATATGATCGTATTTTCTTGACCTAGTAAGAACTCTTGCTGCTGCATTCTGAACTAACTGAAGCTTGTTTATTAATGATGCAGGACATCCACCTAGTAATGCATTACAGTAGTCTATTCTAGAGGTCATAAACGCATGGACGAGCTTCTCTGCATCAGATATAGATAACATATTTCTTAGCTTAGAAATATTTCTAAGGTGAAAGAAGGCTGTTTTTGTAACTTGATTGATGTGATTTTTGAAAGATAAGTTGCTGTCTAAAATAACTCCCAGGTCTTTTACCGTTGAACTAGTAGTTACAGAACAACCGTCTAAATGCAGGCTGAGATGCTGGAGCTTCTGTGTACTATTTTTTGGGCCGATGAGCAAAATCTCCGTTTTATCAGAATTTAATAGCAGAAAGTTATGGGTCATCCAATCTCTTATTTCTTCAACACACTCAGTTATGCGAGCTAATTGAGCTGTATCGCCTGGTTTGGATGAAATATATAGCTGGGTATCATCAGCATAACAATGGAAGCTAATTCCATGCCTTCTAATAATATTTCCTAATGGAAGCATGTATATTGTAAAAAGCAGGGGTCCCAGAACTGACCCTTGTGGCACGCCATAATTTACTAGCATTATCCTGGATAGCTCTCCATTTAAATCTACGAAATGGTAACGATTGGACAGGTAGGATTTAAACCAGCTTAATGCCTGTCCCTGAATACCGATGTAATTCTGTAAGCGATCGAGGAGAAGATCATGATCTATACTGTCGAACGCAGCACTAAGATCTAGTAAAACTAATAGGGAGATGTAGCCTTGGTCTGAAGCTAAAAACAGGTCGTTAGTGATTTTAACTAGAGCAGTTTCTGTGCTATGATGGGGCCTAAAACCTGACTGAAACTCTTCAAAGATATTGTTCTCCTGCAAGTGGTTACATAGCTGGGCAGCGACAATCTTTTCTAAAATCTTAGACATAAATGGGAGATTTGAAATTGGTCTGTAATTCGATAGCGTGTTTGGATCCAGATTAGGTTTTTTAATGAGGGGCTTAATAACTGCTAACTTGAGGGATTTAGGGACATGACCTAACGATAGTGAGGAGTTAATAATATTTAAAAGAGGCTCACCAGCTGTATATAACACTTCCTTCAGTAGTTTAGTGGGAATTGGATCTAACTGACATGTTGTTGATTTAGCTTTCATAATAGCATCATACAGCTCTTCCTGTCCTATACATGTAAAACAGTGTAGTTGTGGGGTTGTAAGTACGATTGTGTCGGGAGATGCTGTCAGAGGTTGAACTGCCACAATTGTTTTTCTAATGTTATCTATTTTTTCAGTGAAGAAATTCATAAAGTCTTCACTACTAAACTGTGATGGAACACATTTTTCAGATCCCTGATTTGTTGTTAATTTAGCGACTGTACTGAAAAGGAACCTGGGGTTGTTTTTGTTATTTTCTATGAGTTTGCTCAGGTGTTTAGCTCTAGCAGCTTTTAGCGCCTGTCTGTAGCTAAGCATACTGTCTTTATACGCAATTCTAAATACCTCCAATTTAGTTTTCCTCCATTTTCTCTC
This sequence comes from Silurus aristotelis, assembly GCF_946808225.1. Lineage (NCBI taxonomy): Eukaryota > Metazoa > Chordata > Actinopteri > Siluriformes > Siluridae > Silurus > Silurus aristotelis. Next base: position 10,820,460 of record NC_139587.1, on the reverse strand, counting down.
CAGATTACGTGCTGTTCTCTTTAGGGCATGCGTATGACTATTATACCAAGGTGCAGGTGCTTGTTCTCGAACCTTTTTTAACCGGATGGGGGCAACAGTGTCTAAAGTGCTAGTGAGGATAAGGTCTATGTTGTTTGCCATCTCATCAAGATGATCAGCAGTTATGGGTTTAATATGAAACTGAGATAAATCAGGCAGGTTATTTATGAATCTGTCCTTAGTGGTTGGAATAATAGTCCTACCAAGTCGATACCGTGGTGAAACACGGTTAATCTGCTCTACCGGTAGTGTGTACAGTAGGAGATAATGGTCTGTGATGTCATCACTCTGGGGTAAAATATCTATATCAGTGACGTCTGCTCCGTGGGATATTATTAAGTCTAGTGTGTGGTTAAAACTGTGGGTTGGTCTGGTGACGTTTTGTTTAACTCCAAAAGAGTTTAGTAAATCGACAAATGATAATCCTAGGGCATCGTTTGCATCATCTACATGAATATTAAAATCTCCTACAAGCAGCACTTTATCAAAACTGATCAAGAGGTCTGAGAGAAAACAAGCAAACTCATGAAGAAAATCAGCGTAGGGTCCTGGGGGTCTGTACACGGTGACCAGAGCGAGTTTTCTGTGCATGTCTGAAAGTACAATTTTAAGAACGAGCACTTCAAATGATTTAAAGCTGAATCCTAATCTCTGACTAACATTAAGAGAAGCACTATAAATGGTTCCTACACCCCCCCCACGACCAGTCTGACGGGGCTCATGCTTATAAACATATCCTGACGGTGTCGACTCGTTTAGACCCATATAATCACCTGGTTTAATCCAGGTCTCAGTGAGACAGAGTGCTGAGAGATTATTCTCTGTGATCATCTCATTTACAATCAGTGCTTTGGGTGCAAGTGATCTAATGTTTAAAAGACCGAACTTTAGAACTTTGTTGTGTTTGTTTATCTGGCATTTTTCAGTTTTAACTGCAATAAGATTATTTCTGGATCTTGTGTATGTAATTCTTGGTTTTACTACACGAGGAATAGATACGGTTTCTATAAACTGGGCTGTGTGTGAACTTGTAACTATTTGATCTGTAGTATGCGTGTTCTTATAGTTGAAGATTTCTTGATGTCTTACCAGTCAGATGGTGTGTAGTATCCTAGAGATGTTATCTGATAGCACTGCTGCTCCAACTCTGCTGGGGTGCAGGCCATCAGGGCGGAAGAACCTAGGACGCTCCCAGAAACAGTTCCAGTTATTAACAAAGAGAAGTTTATGTTCTCGACACCATGACTGTAACCATTCATTTAGAGCTAAAAGTCTGCTAAACTTCTCAGCCCCTCGCTGGTAAGTGGGAAGAGGTCCTGACACAATGATCCTCGTTGTGGGTGATGTGCTGTAACGAAATAACGAAATGCTGTATCAGAAATGCTTTCGGAAAACCTCTGCCTTGTCCACTCTCTGAATCACGTGTATAATCAGTCCAATGGAAAGCGAGGCATCACCGGTGGGGTGACGTCACAACCAGAAAGCTTAAAAGCACATTAAGTGAAACCAGCGCCAGCTTCTGAAAAGAGAATGATGCGCTGCAGGAATTAGGCAGTGTGGCATAGAAAAACAGCATCTCATTCCTTCTGGGAACCATGGTTGCATGCGTAACCTGGAGACGTTCCCCTTAGGGATCTTGAGCACTTCAAGTGGATTGTGCTCTGACCCTGAAGGGAGTGGAAACACCAGAGGAAAAAAATAAGAGGAAGAAATAGCATGCACAATCCATCTGCTGAGCGTCTGCTTATTCGCAGGGAGACCTCTCCTCTGAGGGCCATAGCAGACATCCCCGGCGCGTATCGTGCAGAGCCCCACACCCATCTCGGCTACTAGGACCACATCTGTGTTATGCTAATTCCAGCATACACTTGTCAGATGCTCTAAACCGGTTCAGAAACAGGTAAAAACTTGGCCAGCTGGATCCACCTCTGCTCTTCAGGACTGTTTTGAGTGCACTGACTGGGACATGTTTAGGGAGGCTGCAACCAACGTCGATTTCATCAACTTGAAAGAGTACACGTCAACACTGACCAACTACATCAGCAAGTGCATTAATGACATGACCATCTCTAAGACCAAATACTAGGAGGCGCAGGAAAAAACGGCAAGATGGCCGCCAACCCTGATGTGCGGGCCGTGGAACCAGAAGTGCAAGCCGCATGCCTGGAAGATCCTGACAGATCATGTGTTCTTTTCTAGTTTTTTTATTTCCAGTGTGGAGAGAGAGCACACTCGAGCACATCCACTATCCGTTTGGGGCTTTTGGGATCTCGCATTCCCATGACTTTGCGCGTCTCGTGGTGTATTTCTCTTATAAATTATTAATCAGGTTTTCTGATTCCTCCGTAGCTCCAGGAGCTCCTGTATAGCGGCGTGGATCCCTTTTACCAGTTCTTGTGTGACCCTCTGTTGCTGGATGTTCGTCTCCAGGATGTGCTTCATGGCTTCATGGGTACATGGTGCGTGAACAGATTGGGACTTCCTGGTTTGTGTTCTATGAGCCATATTCTCCACCAGTGTAGAAGCTCGTTCTCTGGTCTGGTAGAACACAGGCACCAGACATGCAAATCATGAAGTGCTAGGGGTGTTTATTTACAAGGAAAAAGTTGAGTGAAGGTGCGGTGAGACTTAGAATTGTAGTCATGGTTGCTGTCTGGAGAATAGAAGGGGGTTTAGGGGCGAATCCCGAGCACATGACCGGACGGGAGTCCTCGGGTAAAGTCTTCTCTGTTGTTGCAGCTGCTGCCTGAAGGGAAGAAAAGAGACAAAACCAGGGAGCCAGATGTTCTCCATCATGCTGTCCCCCGAAACTCCTTTTATATGGTTTGCTTGATATCACCCAAATTAGGATGGGTTCTTGATATCACCCAAATGAGAATGGGTTCCTAGTTTTAGTCTGGTTCCTCTTGAGGTTTCGTCTTTATAAAATCTAATGGAGTTTTTCCTTGCCATAGTCGCCATGGCTTGCTCATCAGGGATAAATACACATCGTTCACCTTAACTTTAAATTGTTTAAAGCTGCTTTGAGACAATCTTTTTTGTGAAAAGCGCTATAGAAATAAACTTGGCTTGTTTGGCTCAGGTAGGGTGAGGAGCCGCCACTCTCTTGATCTGCTTCCAGTCGTGTCCACTCGTTTTGTCCCCCCCCCCTTGCTATGTGTCTGCCGGCTTTTCCCAACACGGGTGCTGAAGTGGCGCTGTCCTTTCAGCACCCGCCTGACAGTCGCGTTTGCCTTTTATGGCGTGCGTGCTGTCGGCTCGTTGCCACAATATATTATTGTTAGGCTTAAGCTATGTGAGTGTCTACCCTGCACATCTCTGTTGAATAATTGTTGCTATAGAAATGACATTGGGCCAAACATTAGGATAAGCAGATTAAAATAAAGTACAATTGGTTAATTGTCTTGCAGGCAGCACCTGCCATACCTGTGTAGTTACAGAGAATGCATAAGGTATTATAAACAATAGTACATTTTTGTGATTATTGGCAAGTATAAAGCTTTTTAAATGTCTGTTTTGACATCCAATTTGTTTTCCAATTATCAAAATTTGTATCTTAATCCTGTATTTTCAAAAAAAGCGGTACCTGTTTTATAGACTTGTTGCTACACTGCCAAACAGTTTAGACATCATTTTCTTAGCATAGTCTTTAGATCACAGATTAATGAATTGGTCAGCAATTGGTTAAAACTGGTTGAAAAAATCTGGCGTGTGAGGTAAATATCATGTATGTGTGGGTTACTTTTCAATGTATGGCATTGCTTAATTGTACCTTATTTACCTGACTAAGGAAGACAGGTTTAAGTATTTTAAATCCATGACTTTACATCAATTCATTGTATTTTACAAATCTTTCATTATAATTGATCAATTCATTATTTAATTTCAATTAATTGATAAGCTAGATTATATTATATAATATGAGTGTAAGAGGCTGTAATACACTGCCATCAGCCAGTAGAGAGCAACAGCAGTGCACTTAACCGTTATTCACAATTCCAAAATAGATGGATTTAAAATATTCCTTACCAACAGTATTACAGATATGTACTAAAAGGTCTGTTATTGCCTAATGCCTGTAGCAATTCAAAAAAAGAAACGTTTGGACACTGTGTAAAGTAACAGTGTAACAGTCAACATCAAAAACACATCAACTGTTTGAATTTATAAAATTTACTATTTTAAGGAAAGAATTAATGTCATTATAAATCTGATTCTTCAACATGTATTAAAACATTTGGAAAGAGGACAACAAAACACTGAAAAAGTAAGTGTTACTAAAAAGAAACAACTCAAGATATATTTGGTAGCTAAATAGATTAATTAACAACAAGCCAGTAATATTATTGGGGATGAAAATGTGTATTAAAATGTAAAGGTTTGGGAAGGAGAGTGTTTGATAAATAATTAGCTCAACCAATCTGTGAGAAACTGTATACAAATTGTGGAACAATTTTAGAAAAATGTTTCTCAATAATAACATTTCAAAGACTTTAAATGTCTTCTGTACTGGAGACGTTCCCCTTAGAAATCTCAAGCTGCATCAGAAATGCTTTGAGAACGATAGTCCAATCAAGCCAGACTGACCAATCACTGCCTAGTGTGGATGGGCACAGCTAGGGCAAAGGACAGAGGGGACAGAAGTGGCACTGAGGTCGAGGCTATAGAACAGGGGTGTCCAAACTACGGCCCGCGTGTCTCAACCACCAAACTTTCTCCTGACATCCCAGCCATCCTTTAATCCAAAGGACAGCATCACTGCTTTCACTGAGAGCAATGTTCTTCACATTATAGGTGAGTTAGAAATACACACAGTAATCATGTGTCAATATGTCACCTCTTGTGTGTGGCCCGGGCCTTTGCTTATTTTTCTGTATTTGGCCCTCACCAAAAAAACTTTGGACACCCCTGCTATAGAACCTGACAAAGGTCAGTGGGGTGGACCAGCACACAGCATTGCAAATTTCTTGAGGTAACACTCTAGAGGACAATGCCCTAGAGGCCGCCACACTTCAAGTGGCTTGTGCTCTGACCCCAAAGGGAGCAGGGAGACCAGAGGAAAAAAATAGGAGGAAGAAATAGCATCCACCATCCATCTGCTGAGGGTCGGATTATTCGCAGGGAGACCTCTTCTCTGAGGGCCATAGTAGACATAGACTTGGCGCGTATCATGCGGAGCCCTGCGCCCATCTCGGCTACTCTGACCATATCTCTGTTATGCTAATTCCAGCATACAGACCGTTTATCAGACGCTCTAAACTGGTTCTGAAACAGGTGAAAACTTGGCCAACAGGACCCACCTCTGCTCTTCAGGACTGTTTTTAAGTGCACTTACTGGGACATGTTTAGAGAGGCTGCATTCAACGGCGATTCCATCAACTTGGAGGAGTACACGTCATCAGTGACCAGCTACATCAGCAAGTGCATTGATGACGTGACCATCTCCAAGACCATCACTACACAATCCAACCAGAAGCCGTGGATAACCGGACAAGACAGCTTTAAGAACAGCAAGGGCCAAACTGTCAAGAGCCATCAGAGAAGTGAAGCACGCACACGCCAAGAGAATTCACGACCATTTTCAGGACAGCAGAGACACCCAGCACATGTGGCAAGGCATCCAGGCAATCACTAACTACAAGACAACATCACTTGCTTGTGACCGTGACCCCTCCCTCCCATGTGCGCTGTACCCAGCAACTGCCACAAAGGCTGACATTTAAATCTTCAGGGTGGATGATGCCAACCCTTTGGCGAACTGTTCTTCAATGAATTCCAGCACTGAGCCAATTGGGTAGTTAACTGGGTCTAGGGGATGGTGTTCACACAATGCAGTGAACAGGCACCACCTTGCGGTGTACAACATTCTTGTGGAGAGAGCGCTGGATTGAAGAATGGTCTCTAACACCTTGGTGAAGAGACTGGCGGCTAGGAGCTGCACTCCTTCAGAGGCCACAGCCATAGTTTCCACACCTCTGGGCGGGAGTGTATTATTGTGCCCTCTGCCTGAGATAGATGATCCCTCCTGTGAGAAAGCTGCCAGGGAGGGTGTTCGAGAAGAGCCGCCATTCCCTGGGCCTCAGCCATTGCCTCGAGAGGGCATCTGCTCCCTGAGCCAAATTTTAACCATCTGTTCGATATAATTTAGAATGCGGATGCCCTGAAGCCTCAGCTGGACCAGCTCCGCATCCACACACTTTGTGAAGGTGCAGGGTGAGAGGGCAAGATGAAACAGAAGGTCCACTATAGGACGCAACCCAATGTCCTTTTTGGGAACTATAAAGTAGCGGCTGTAGAACCCAGCCTCAAGGGGGTGTTTACTTTCTCTTCCATGACCAGAGCCTGCTCTAGCCCCACCAGGGTGGGGGACACCCCATTGAACCTGGGGGGATGAGACCCAAACTGAATAGTATAGACTGTCTGTCGTAGGACCCACCGAGACACATCTGGCAAAGCCTGCCAGATAGTTTTTTAAGGAAATCAGTCTCTTGAGATTGAGTTCTGGCATACCTAAATCCGAAGCAATGCCCTGGAGCAGCTCTAGGGGCCTTCTGAGAGGTGGTGAACTCCCCACGTCTGCTACAGTGCTGGGCAGAGAGCAACGTTCCCACGTGCCTCAAGACAACGACCATTGTTCCCTTGCCGAAGAAGTCTTCTGTCTCCTGCCTTAATGACTATCGTCCCGTCGCGCTCACACCCATCATGATGAAGTGCTTCGAGAGGCTCGTCATGAGGCACATTAAGACACAGGTTCCACCCTCCCTGGACCCCATGCAGTTTGCCTATCGTCCAAACCGTTCCACGGATGATGCTATCTCCACAACCCTCCATCTGGCCCTCACCCACCTGGATTACAAGGACTCGTATGTACGAATGCTGTTCATTGACTTCAGCTCAGCATTCAACACAATCATTCCTCAGCACCTGATCGAGAAGTTGAACCTTCTGGGCCTGAACACCTCCCTCTGTAACTGGATCCTGGACTTCCTGACTGAGAGACCTCAGTCAGTCAGGATCGGGAACAGCATCTCCAGCACCACCACACTGAGCACTGGGGCCCCCCAGGGCTGTGTGCTCAGCCCACTGCTGTTCACTCTGCTGACTCACGACTGTGTAGCAATGCACAGCTCGAACCACATCATCAAGTTCGCTGATGACACGACCGTGGTGGGTCTAATCAGCAAGAACGACGAGTCAGCATATAGAGAAGAGGTGCAACTGCTAACTGCCTGGTGTGGAGCAAATAACCTGTCTCTGAATGTGGACAAAACGAAAGAGATGGTTGTGGACTTCAGGAGAGCACAGAGCGACCAATCTCCACTGATTATTATTGGATCCTCAGTGGAGATCGTCAAGAGCACCAAATTCCTTGGTGTTCATCTGGCAGACAACCTCACCTGGTCACTTAACACCAGCTCCATCACCAAGAAAGCCCAGCAGCGTCTCTACTTTCTGAGAAGGCTGAGGAAAACCCACCTCCCTCCCCCCATCCTGTCCATGTTCTACAGAGGGACCATTGAGAGCATCCTGAGCAGCTGCATCACTGCCTGGTTTGGGAACTGCACCGTCTCGGACCGCAAGTCCCTACAGAGAATAGTAAGGACAGCTGAGAAGATCATCGGAATCTCTCTCCCTTCTATCATGGACATTGACACTACACGCTGCATCCGCAAAGCACACAGCATTGTGGACGATCACACACACCCGTCACACACACTTTTTACACTCCTACCATCAGGAAAACGGTTCCGAAGCATTCGGGCCACCACAACAAGACTATGCAACAGTTTCTTTCCTCAAGCCATCAGGCTACTTAACACACAGAAATGAAACGGAACTCTCACACACACACACACACGCACTCAAATATGTGTAACGAACTGTAACATTTTTCCTGGACTAAACACTTAACACACACTCATCACTCATCTCAATCCATTCCACCACCATTCATTCATTTATTTATTATTTATTATTCTCAACTGTACCACACTCTAAACTGCTGTTTTTTGCACATTTATCATTATCATTGTATTATACTGTTTACATGCTGTTTTTTTGCACCTTCGACTGCTGCTGTATTTTTTGCACTACATTGTACTGTTTATAGTCACCTCTGGGATATAGTTTTTAGTTTGTATAGTTTTTACAGTCTTCTTGTACAGTACTGTATAATCAAGTATGCAGTAGGTTTACTGGTCGGCGCTATATAGGGTTTTGTGTCTTGTCTTGTGTCGTCTGTCTGCACTGTTTGCACTAGGTTGCACTCGATGCACTTTATGTAACTTGTGTTGTAGCTCTATGTTGTTTTTGTTGTTGTTTAGTGTAGCACCAGGGTTCTGGAGAAACGTTGTCTCGTTTTTACTGTGTACTGTGTACCACTGTGTATAGTAGAAATGACAATAAAAGCCTCTTGACTTGACTTAAGCATCGCACCGGGTACCTTTTGGGGGGGTGGGCATTGCGACACTCTCTTATTGCACCTCGTGATGACGGGAGGTGCCAGGTTCTGATAGTGGGGGCTGCACCTGTTAAGCAGCCCTACGGGGTGTCAATGACCACATTAACAGTGTTGCCAAACAAACTACTTGACACCAGCAGAGCGTCCAGGAGAAAGATCTGACAGGGTGGAGACTAGGGTGGCCATGGACTGGCCAATGGCCTTAGCGGTCTACTTAGTAGCCCTTAGGGCTGGGTCCGTAGCACAGCAGAGCTCACGGACCTGCTTGCCACCCGGGACATCTCCCATGTCTAGCTGATCGGCCATGTAAGGCCTGTAAGGCCACGGCACGGGTCACTACCTCTAGAAGTGCCTGAGGGAAAGTCTCAGGGGGCTCGGAGACCTCCATCCCCCACTCTTGTGAGGAAGAGAGGGGGAGCTGAGCACTCGCCTAACAAAGGGAAGAAACCAACAAAAGTCGTGCTTCCGAACCTTGCAATCGGGTGCTGGAACAGGTAGGCGGCTAAAGGGATGACCCCGTCTTCAATCCCTCTGTGAGGTCCACTAGTGAGCCCCAGGTCCTTGCATGCAGTTTTGACTTGGCTAAAGCGGGGCCGGAACCATGAAGTGGGATGCGAGCGTGCAATTGGCTCCTTCAAGAACCAACTTGCTCCGCTCCTATACAAGCGGCACACAGTTTGTGCGTATCCCCCGTAATGTGTGTGTGTGTGTGGGGGGGCTTTGGAGGAACGCAAGGACGAAAGCAATGCTTCATCTTTCTGGTCGCTTTCATAGCCGAAAAGAAGGAATCTAAACAGCTCCTACCTTTACCCCGCCGGTGATCCCACGCTTTCCATTGAACTGATTATACACATGATTTAGAGCATGGACAATGCAGAGGTGTTCCCAAAGCATTTCTGATGTAGCTCAAGTTCCTAAAGGGGAACAATATTGGATGCCAATGATCTTTCGGCCCTTAGGTTTCACCACATTAAAAAAAGTATGAATTTGTTATAAAAATCTAAATATGGGCCTCCAAAAACCTTCAGAAATCATTGTCTGTGAATGCATTTCACTGTGTCATCCACAAATGCAAGTTGATGCAAATAAAAATCCATATATAAATATGTCCCAGAAATGCTGCACTCTAAAATGGACTGAGGTAAAGTGGAACTCTGTTTTGTGGTCAGATGAAGAATACAATTTTTTTTATTATTTTTGAAAACTATGGATGCAATATGGGGGCGCATTAGTGCTTATGGAATGGGAGCCTTTTACACCTGAAGGCAGCATCAATGCTGAAAGCAATAAATGCTTCCATCCAGATGACATTTTTCAGAAAGCCTTGTAAATTCTAGCTAGACAATGTTAAACTACATATTAGATTTTTTGCAGCCACGTTACTTTGTAGTAAAAGAGTCTCTTTGTTGAACTGGCTACCTGCAGTCCATATCTTTTACTAATTGAAAACATCATAAAACCAAATATACAACAAACAAGATATAGGATTATTGACCAGATAGAATCCTGTATCAGACACAAATGGAACAACATTCCTCTCCCAAAACACTATCAACTGGCCTCCTTAGTTTCTATATTCAAACAAACTGTTGTTGAAAGAAGAGGAAAAGCTACACAGTTGTAACTTTTTTGAGAGAATTTGTGGCCATAAAATGTAAAATGACCATAAATTTTTTCTAAATTAGTTTATTTACTAACTTGATGTATTTTCTATGTTCTACTTTGAATAAAATACGGGTTTATGAGAATTGCAAATTGTTACATTGTGGGTTTTTTTTTTTTTTTGGAATTGGGTTTAATTAAAATATCCACTGGAATACTGAATCCATTTATAATTGGTGGCATTGGTTATTCTTTTCAGTCTCTGAAATTAGGGAATTTTCTTTTTTTTTTCCGCAGGGGGTCTCCTGCACCTTTTTGTTGTTGTGCTGAGCTACTCACAGATATTTACATAATTAATTCTATAAATAAATTACAAAATTGTGCAACCATTTATTTTTTGAGCATTTTGTGTTTAAATTTGACATTAAGCCCTCGACATTCTTGTGCAGATTGCCCCCCCAAGAATATGGTGTACTTTCATATACTTATCTTTTCTCTAATTCTGATCCTGAAAATCCCCCATCCCTCCAGCATGCTGCCACTGAGGTAATCATATAGATGGAATTGCCTATATGCTAAGTGTTGTGTGGTTATCCACAGATACTTGCCACTCAAACAAAAAAGTGAAAATTGATTTTAACAGACAACAAAAACTTTTGTTGACTGAGAGTCCTTTAAGTGCCATTTGACAAACTCCAAGCAAGGATTATGTAATGTGCCCTTTTCTGAGAGCAGGTTTACTGAGCCTAATTGGTGGAGTGCTACAGAGTTGATTGCTCTTCTGGCAGGTTCTTTTATTTCCACAGAAGCTTGGTGGGGTATGTGTGTTTTCAGTCTCTTGCAATTTCATCAGATTAGATGCTGTCTCGAGGGTAAGCTAATTTCAAGAAAACAGTTAGGGTTTTATGTGCAGATCTTTGTGTTAAACCCAGAGAAGCTACAGTACATCAATCTTGACACGGGTTCATTAAAGCTACTTACTGCTAATTACTATTCTTGCTCGTCTCTATCCAGTAATTGTAAACAAATAAATAGTTTGGTGCTTGTCATATAATTAAAAACGCAATATTTTGCCTCAGTAGAAAGCTTTAAAGAATAGTTTTATTTAATGTAACTGAATGTACAATCCCAATCCCATAAAAGTTGGGAAGCTTTGTAATATGTAATAAAAATAATTAAATTATTTGCAAATCTCATAATCCCATGTTTTATTTACAATAAATCATAGAAAACATATAAAATGTTTAAATTGTAACATTTCATCAGTTATTAACCTGTTAGCCTTCGGCACAGATTTTGGGACGCACAGCTGAAATGTCCTACCTAACATTAAATGTTAACAGTTCCTGATAATAGTGGGCTACATACACAATTTAAATATCTTTTAAAAAAAAAGACACTTTGAGCTTTACTGTCCATTATTCAAAGTTAATATTGCTCAAAAAGATGTTATAGATGCTGAAGTATACAAATACATGAAATCAGTTCTGGAGCAATTTAGAAAAGTAATGGGTTAAAAGCCACATGTCTCATGTGTTTAAATTTTAAATTGAATGAAGATATCATGACTTGCCTTGATAATCCATCTGCTGTGCGTCTGTTAATGAGCAGGATGGCCTCTCCTTTTAGGAGAGGCCTCTCCTTGGCGGGCCATAGCAGATGAACAATTGTTCCGACTTCCTCGAGGGACTTGTCCAGCGGACATAGCAGTCCAATGCACAGCCAGTTCAATCTTTCCTTGTCTGGGGTCTGAAATGGAGGAGGATTGAATGCCTGGAGCCTGACAGGTTGTGGGTCAACCAAGGGCACCTTGGGGACATAACCCGCTCTAGTGGGCAGAAAGCCACTGGCCATGCTTAGAGTGAACTCCAAGTCAAGTCAACTCAAGGTGCTACACTTAACAACATAGAGCTACAACACAACGTAAAGCTTCATAAAGTGCATCGAGTGCAACCTAGTGTAAACAGTGCAGACAAAAAAAACAGTACAGACAGGCAACACAAGACACCGCAATACAGTGTGGGACAATACAAATAACATAAGTAACACACAGTTGAGTGAGTGTGTGTGTGCACGTGTGTGTCCCCCAGTTCAGTTGAAGTGCCTGATGGCTTGAGGAAAAAAGCTGTTACACAGTCTGGATGTGACTGCCAGAATGCTTCGGAACCACTTTCCTGATGGCAGGAGGGTGAAGAGTGTGTGGGGCTGTTCACAATGCTGTTGGCTTTGCAGATGCAGCATGTGGTGTAAATGTCCATGATGGAGGGGAGAGAGATTCTGATGATCTTCTCAACTGTCCTCACTATCCTCTGTAGGGTCTTGTGATCCGAGACGGTGCAGTTCCCAAACCAGGCAGTGATGCAGCTGCTCAGGCTGCTCTTAATGGTCATTCTGTAGAATGTGGTCAGGATGGGAGGAGGGCTTTCCTCAGAGTTCTCAGGAAGTAGAGACGCTGCTGGGCTTTCTTGTTGATGGAGCTGGTGTTGAGTGACCAGGTGAGGTTATCCACCAGATGGAAGGAATTTCGGAACAAGGAATTTGGTGCTCTTGATGATCTTCACTGAGGATCCATCGATGATCAGTGGAGAATGGCCGCTCTGTGCTCTCCTGAAGTCCACAACCATCTCTTACGTGTTGTCAATATTCAGAGACAATGTTCTCCACACCAGGCTGTTAACTGGTGCACCCCCTCTCTGTATGCTGACTCGTTGTTATTGCTGATAAGACCCACCACAGTCGTATCATCGGCGAACTTGACGATGTGGTTCAAGCTGTGCATTGCTACACAATTGTGAGTCAGCAGAGTAAACAGCAGTGGGCTGAACACACAGCCCTGAGGGGCCCCAGTGCTGGAGATCCAGACTGACTGAGATCTCCCAGTCAGGAAGTTGCAGAGGGAGGTGTTCAGGCCCAGTAGGCTGAACTTCTCAATCAGGTGCTAAGGGATGATTGTGTTAAATGCTGAACTGAAGTCAATTAACAGCATTCGTATATACGTATCCTTGTTGTCCAGGTGGGTGAGGGCCGAATGGAGGGTTGTGGAAATGACGTCGTCTGTGGAGCGGTTTGGACGATATGCAAACTGCATGGGGTCCAGTGAGGGTGGAAGCTGGGTCTTGATGTGCCTCATGACAAGCCTCTCGAAGCACTTCATCACAATGGGTGTGGGAGCGATGGCATGATAGACATTGTGGCAGGAGACAGTAGATTACTTCGGCACATGGACGATGGTCTTCGTCTTGAGGCATGTAGAAACAACGTTGCTGCTCAGGAAAATGTTGAAGATGTCGGTAACGACGTCCGCTAGCTGTTCTGCACATTCCCTGAGCACTCTGCCAGGAATGCTGTCTGGACCAGCAGACCTCCGTGGGTTAACTCTGCAGAGAGTTTTCCTCACTTCAGCTGTGGTTAGACAGAGCACCTGGTCAAAGGGAAGAGGGGTGGTCTTCCTTGCCTTCACGTTGTTCTGTACCTCAAACTGGGCGTAGAAGTCATTCAGCGCATCTGGGAGGGAGGCGTCATGGTTACAAGCAGGTGATGTTGTCTTGTAGTTCGTGATCGCCTGGATGCCCTTCCACATGCGCCGGGTGTCTCCGTTGTCCTGAAAATGGTTGTAGATTCTCTTGGCGTGATGGTTGTAGATTCTCTTGGCGTGTGCGCACTTCGCCTCTCTGATGGCACGGGACAGTTTGGCCCTTGCTGTTTTTTAAGGCTGTCTTGTCCACTGCTCTGAAGGCAGAGTCTCTTAGTTTCAGCAGCGCACTCTCTTTTGCTTTCATTCACAGCTTCTGGTTGGAGCATGTAGTAATGTTCTTTGGGATGGTCACGTCATCAACACACTTGCTGATGTAGCTGGTCACTGTTGACTCCTCCAAGTTAATGGAATCACCATTGGTTGCAGCCTTCTTAAACATGTCCCAGTCAGTGCACTCACACCAATCCTGAAGAGCAGAGGTGGCTTTTGCTGGCCAGGTTTTCACCCGTTTCAGAACCGGTTTAGAGCATATGATGAGCGGTCTGTATGCTGGAATTAGCATAACAGAGATGTGGTCAGTGTAGCCGAGATGGGGGCGGGGCATGTTTGTGTAAACAGGATCCAGCGTGTTCGCTCCTTTTGTTGCAAAGTCCACATGCTGATGGAGTTTAGGGAGCACAGTCCCGAGATTTTTGGGTGAGCATTCTGGGTGAGCAATCTGCAGGCGCTAATAGCACCATAGAGTTTACACAGTGCCTCCTTAGCATTAGCTCTGGGAGGAATGTATACTCCGACAATGGAAGCAGTGGTGAATTCCCATGGTAAATAAAACGGTCTGCAGCTTACAGTCATGAATTCCACTAGTGATGAGCGATAGCATGAGACAAGCACAGAGTTCTTGCACCATTCCTTGTTGATATAAACACACACGCCACCAGCTGCGTTTCTAATCCAGTTTATTGTTGAGGGAGCAGATGTTTGAAAGAAGAATGGACGGGAAAGCCGGCCGGCTGTGGTTAGCATATAGCCTAGCAGTAACACCCCCCACGCTTGCCAAGCTTTCGCTTCCTCGAGCAGCGCTGCTGACGTCCCCTCTCCCGGCCAGGTGACACCAAGGGCTGGGGGCCTGGTCTTTGTGGCCAAGGTCGCAGCAAGCTGTGGGTTCTTAACTTCTTCAACATGCAGATTAGTGGTTGCATGATTCCTGTACCATTACAGCGTCTGGTGGTCGTACACATGAACACAGCTGTCTCTGGTGTCCATGTATTGTGAAAAGTCGGGTTAAATACGTTAAAAGCACCATTTTTGGATCTGGAGTGGCCACTGTGAGCTACTGCCGCACCGCCATCTTGGATCTATCTCCAGGAAAGAGAGGGCCACAGAAAGGGCCTGTAAATTAACTACTCTCCTAAAAGAGCAGATAGCCAGCAAGAATGCAGTTTTAACGGACAAGTGCCTAAACGAACAACGCATCAGGAGTGGGTCTCTGCCCAGTTAATGCCCAGACAAGGGAGCGTGTTATGCCAAAATGGACTTTATTGGTGGACGGAGCCAACCCTTTTACAAACTGCTTCTGTAGAAACTCCAGCACTGAACCAACCGGACAGTGGACTGGGTCCAATCGGTGCCAGGAGCACCACGCAGTGAACAGGCGCCATCTCGCAGCATACAACCTCCTCGTGGAGGGAGTTTTGGATTGGAGAATGGTCTCTACCCACCTCGTTGGAGAGACCGGACCCTCGAAGTTGTGCCTCTTCAGCGGCCCCACAGCTTCCACAGCTCTATTGCGCCCCCTGATTGAGAGAGGAGATTTCCCATGGAGGTTTTTCGAAGAGGGCCACCAGGTGAAGGATATAAGGAGAACCACAGGGGACAGTGCGATGTCTCCCAAGACACAAACAGGTCTAATTGGGTTTCGCCAAATTTCTCCCAAATCTGCTTCACCACCTGAGGCCTGACCTCTGCCTCAAACAGCCTGGTTTATAAGCTGCTCCGAGGGAGAGGAGCTTCCCCTGGGCCCACAGGAGGATCTGGCCTCCTGTATAGGCTGGTGTGAGCACAGACCCCGCTGGTGGTTGATATATGAAACCACCAAGGTGTTGTCTGAGTGGAAGAACACATGATGGCCTCTGAGGTCTGGGAGAAAGTGCTTTAAAACCAGAAGCACGGCCACCATTTCTAGGCAATTTATGTGCCACCATAAATGGGGACTCTCTCATAGACCTTGTGCAAATCGGCCACTCATGACCGCTCCCCATCCTGTGAGGGAAGCAACTGTCATTAGCATTGTGCGACGACCGGGAACTCCCAACATGGGGCCACCACTGAAGGGGTCTCATGTACAGGAGGCCAAGTAGAATAACATTGGATGCTGCGCTGCCATTAACCCCCGAGCAGTCTCTTAAACTGACCAGACCAAGCCTCGGATCTGATCTGAGACACAACCTGCTTGAAGGTCAGCATCTTCAACCGGAGCCTCATCAAAGAGCGGTTCAGCTGACATAGATCTAGGACAGGATGCAACCAACCATCCTTTTTGACAACTATGAAGAACCGGCTGCAGAACCCAGACTCTCTGTCTGATGGAGGGACCACCTTGGTGGCCTCCTTCTTCAGGAGAGTCAGCAAAGCCTGCTTGTTTTTCACCAGATTGATAAAGAGCCTGTTGAACCGGGGCGGGCGAGACCCGAACTAAATCGCATAGCCTCGCTCTACAGTGCGCAGGACCCACTGGGACACGTCTGGAAAAGACATCCAAGCTGCCAGGTTCTCTTGGAGCTGGCCGTGCCCTGAAACACATTTTGTGGCAGGGTTAAAAAACCAGGTCCCTGAAGGGACCGAAGGGAAATGGGCACCAAAAGAAGCAGTGCTACCTGCCGTCTGGTCATCCCTCCACAGGTTGGGTTAGGACCTTTTGGCCGGAGCCCTCTTCCTGAAGATGACAGTCCTCAGCTCTGTCATCTCATGGGGCTTTGACTCAGGGCGCCACACAGGATCCCGCACAGGGCAAGCGTGTTGCCGAGCACCTCTATTAGAGTGGCTTGGGCGATTCCACTGGAATGCCGCTGATTGTCTCTTGGTCTCCAGGAACCTGTTGACTACCAAATCAATGGCGTTGCCGAACAAGCCCAAAGGAGAGAGTGGTGCGTCCAGCAGCACAACCTTGTCAGTGTCAGGTATTTCGGACAGGGTAAGCCACAGATGTCTCACGGTGGTGATTAGAGCCTTAGCAGTCTCTTTTGTGGCCGGTAGGCCCAGATTCGCCGAATGGCGGCTCTCGGAAAATTGGTGGCCCAAAGTGTTTCCCATATCCAGCTCCCGCAGCAGGTGGGCTTGGTATGCTTGTAGCACCGACATGGTGTGCAGACATCCAGTGGCCTGACCTGCTGAGGCGTAAGCCTTACCCACCAGCGGCGAGGTAGTGCGCAGGGGCTTGGTGGGTAATGTCAGGGGTTTAAGGAAGAATGCCACACCCGGGGAGAGATACTGTGCAAAAGATGGCATGTAAACCTTTGACTATTATATTGTTTACATGCTTTTTTTTGCACCTTCGACTATATTATATTATATTATACTACACTGTTTACATATTGTCTTTTGCACCTCTTGACTGCTGCTGTTTTTTTGCACTACATTGTGTTTCTTAAATTCACTCCCGGGTATAGTTTTTACAGTTCACAGTACTGTATAACCAAAGTATACAGTAGGTATCTTGCTATCTTGGTTTTGTGTCTTGTCCTGTAACGACTGTCTGTACTGTTTTTTGTCTGCACTGTTTGCACTAGGTTGCACTTTGGATGCACTTTTGTGTTGTGTTGTAGCTTTATGTTGTTGTTTATTGTAGCACCAGGGTTCCAGAGGAACGTTGTCTCATTTTTACTGTGTACCACTGTGTAATAAAAGCATCTTGACTCTTGACTTGATAGTGAACCAGCGTCTCTTCAACCCATGGCATGATATCATAGCCATGATCCCTGAGCCCCAGGATGTTGGAATAAACCGAATGAGAGCTGGATTAAGCAGAGGAGGAAGGAGAAAGGGACAAGCCCGTCTTCAAACCCTTTGCGAGATCCATGAGTGAACCCCAGGAACCCCTCCTCAAAGAGCACCCGCCGGGAGTGGACTTGACTTGAGTGCTGGCAATTGGCATGCTCTGCTCCCAAACAAGCCACACACCCAAAAAGTATGCTTGACATTTTTAGATGCCTTCATGTTTTATTTTTTGACAAAACAGACAGACAAAACATTAGATTTTCACACAGAGCACTTCATGAACAAACAGAAGCTGAAGCCGGCTTCTCTCTATGGGCATTTTATACTTCTTGGTCATAATGTCACCCCACCAGTGACAGCCTGCCTTCAATTTTGAGTGATTAGACTCATTGTTCAGAGCATGGACAACGCAGTTGCATTCCCAAAGCGTTCCGACGCAGCTTGAGTTCCTAAAAGGGAACATATCGTAACAAACTGGATTAATTGATAACAGGTCAATACTATGATCGAGTATAAAATGTCTTTTATACAGAGAGGCAAAGTCTTTTAGAAGTAAAGATAAGTAGAGGTTCAGCAATTTGTGTCTACAAATTGTTGAACAATTTGTAACATAAAATTGCAAAGACTTTGTATTAGTGTTAAGAGGGTTTTCACACTGTTTCACACACATTTCTTTGTCTGTTCAGTGTCTATAGAATATTTACGATGTTAGTCGGTAAGGTAAAGAGGGAGTCATATCTGGGCTCACACATCTCCGGCTAGTATATCCTCTTGTCTAAACAGGAAACAACTAGGTCAGGTTTCTTTTCTCTGTATGTGTATATATATATATATACGTTCTGCTGAATTAAGTTTCATTTGGGCATGATAAAAAAACAGTTTTGGTGTCAGAAGCGAGATACTTTCCGGCAATATCCGAAGGGAAATCACGCATCAAGGTAAGTTTTAGGATACTTCCTTGTTTGCGGGGATTGTCCCGTTTGCCAGCCAATAGGGCTGCATGTGTGTTCATGTCTTGGTTATGCATAAATTGTCGAATTAATGATAATTTCCTTTGGTGGGATGATTTTGTCACGACATTGCTTTTCTCACCTTAGATGTAAGATACAAGATTAGAAGACGTTTTTTTACGGTCTGTCTAATATAGTATAAGTACCCAAAAGAATCCACGATAATTTATATGCCCGAAAAAAATTGATAAATGAAAAATTAATTGTTTAAAAAAAAAAAAAAAAGTGATAGAAAAGAGACAAGGAACTAAAGAAAAACGGACATGTTGAAAAGACTTCAATCTTGTTTTGGCTTTAAAGTCTATTTTTTTCTCCTAACTAACAAAATTTGTGATTCAATTGGAGGGACTGGATTCCTTTTTTAGTTTGATGACTGCGATCCCCCTGGTGCCTAGTGTTGTGTGTATTGTCTGTGTATTAAGTGTTGTGTGTCTGTTCTTTGTTCTGTGTTAAGAAGATGGGTCATAACGTTTCTCCGCCATTGCCGGAAGAAAATCCCAAAGATTGAATGTATAGGAATAGTGCTGGTTACTGGACTAATCCTTATTTAGATCATTTGAAAGGATGGAGTGAATGCATGTCGCAGGTAGATAATTTTCCTAGACATGGGTCATTTAAGACCCGCGATATGAAAAATGCATATTCTATGGTGAACGGTGGATGAGGCGATCCGAATTGGGACTACACTTATATGCGTGAGTCCTATGATAAATGGGTAAATATGAAGAAGTACTGGGACAAAGGTCCAGAAAGAGTCAATGCTTCTAAATGCTCTTTGAATAAGAAACAATCACCTCCACCATACAATTCGACACCGTCTACTAGCCCTGGTCTTTATCCTGCGCTGCCTGTTGCTACATCTTTACAGCCCACTTTTGCATTTGTACTGGAGCGAAATGAAATACATGTTAAACCAGCGAAAGCTAGTGATATTGATGCTATTTGTAGGAGTATTCCTATTCCAACTAACCCCACAAAATATATACAGATCTTGAAAAGCCACACTCAGTATGCACAGTTAACGGGCCCTGATTTTAGAACTATTCTTTTGCGTACTTTGGGAGACGATGTTACAGAGTAGTTGATCATAGAAAAATGTCCGACCCTCGTGCGAGTTAATGATGCCATTACAGGCGAGGGCACAGCTGCGAACCGTCACCAGATTTTTGGGGAAAATGATGCCAATGTAATGCAAATGTATAATGAGTTAAAGGATTTTCTGGATAACAGAATAGCATCCAAGCGTGACATTTCACATGCAGCTAACACTAAGCAGGGTTTTAAAGAAACGCCGTCTGCCTTTGTGGTGCGTTTTAAAGCAGCATGGGAGAATGATTCTAAACTGCCAACTGATAATACACACAATGTGTTGTTTATAAATACTTGTTTGAATAACATGAAAGCTTCTCAGGCTCAACTGATTCGCATCACGACAGACAGATTACTCGAGAAGTCGGTAGCTCAGTTCTGTGCTAGAATTAGAGATTTAGATGCCGCTGGAGGTTTTCAGTCCGCTTCTGGTTTAGTTAAGTCTGAACCCACTATGTTCTTTGCTGCAACAGGAAGTGATGCATTCCAGCCACAGTACAAAACTCAAGGAGGAGGTTTTAGGAAAAAGGGGAGGTGCAATTATTGTGGGAAGTCTGGTCATTGGGTTAAAACTTGTAGAAAGAGAATGGAAGATGAGAGAAGCGGCGTAGCCACTCAGCGAGTAGAGAATGCAGACCAGCATGCAGTTTTGCAGAGGCCCACACAGCAGCAATATCCTACTCAATGGACTTCTGCATAGGGCAGTCTATGGAGCGATGAACCCCATGATTTTTCGATGATAACTTTATCCTACAGTAATCACCCTTCGACTTTGCCTAATGTCACGTTGCGCATAGACAATAAAGACTATTGTTTTCTTGTTGATACTGGCGCTACCTGTTCTTCAATTGCTGGGGGTGAATATTCTGGTCCCATTTCAGAAAAAAGTATCCGCTCCGAGGGAATAGATGGGATTCCAATTTCATGTCCTGTAACTCACTTTTTTGCCTGTGGTGACACCGACTGGACACGTCTTCCTCAGGGCTTTGTTCACTCGCCAGCCGTATTCTCCGCTGTAGTGCACAGAACTTCGGCTGATATACACCTTCCAGAAACAACCTGCATTCTTCAATACGCAGATGACATCCTTGTCACAGGACTGACTGAGCAGGATTGCCGCAAAGCATCAGTGATTGTCTGCAATGTCCTGGCTCAGGCTGGATTTAAAGCTTCACACCAGAAACTACAGTGGGTGAAGAGAAAGGTCTCATATCTGGGCCATGTGATCACAGAAGGCCAACGTAAGATATCGCAGGACCGAGTACAGCTTGTGACTAGGTTTTTTAAGACCTCAGACTGTGAAACAGATGCAGAGCTTCTTGGGACTGCTGAACAACTGCCGAGCATGGATCCCTGACTGCGCACAGCATGATAGTTTTGCGTAGTGCTATTGATCACAAAGCTCCTCCATCAAATCTCATTCTGTGGACTCATGAAATGACTGACAGTTTTGCTGCCCTCAAGAAGGCTATACAGTCTGCTCCAGCTCTAGGTCTTCCAAATTATGCTAAGCCTTTTCACCTATATGTGCACGAACGTGGTGGTAAGGCTGCGGGGATCCTAGCCCAGGAACACGGTGACAGATATCGCCCTGTTGCGTATCTTTCCAAATCTTTAGACAACATAGCACAAGGGTTGACCTCATGCTTGCGTGCAGTGGCTGCTGCGGCTCTGATGGTCCGGGATGCTGAGAAAATGGTGCTGTCACATCCTTTGATACTGTACACCTCACATCAGGTAACAGCTATTTTACACAACCTCAACACACAACATATGACAGCACAACGTAGATCTGGTTATGAGACCACACTCTTGGCAACGGAAAACTTAACTATTAAGCCTTCTTCTCAGCCGCCTTCAGCTGTAGTAGCTCTGCGTGATCTGCTAGACGATATTGACTCAGATGGTTTTGACGACGCACATGATTGCTTTAAACACATTTAACAAGAGACCTCTTGTAGGCCTGATCTTTTAGATACGGCCCTGGAAGAGGGGGATTGTCTATATGTAGATAGTTCATGTTCAAAACCTTCTGATGGTGTGTATTTATGTGGATATGCGGTTGTAAGATTACCTGATGTAATAATTGAAGCTAAATCGTTACCATACACATCTGCACAAGCTGCAGTGTTGGTCGCACTTACAATAGCATGTCAGTTGTCTGAAGGTAAAGTAGACTATATACACTGATTCTAAGTATGCTTATGGTTTTGTGCATGATTTTGCCGAAACATGGATGCAAAGAGACTTTAAAACAGCTGATGGAAAGCCCATAGCACATTTTAATCTCATAGGCGACCTTTTAAAAGCTGTTTAACTCCCTGCCAAAGTGGCCATAGTGAAGGTTAAAGGACATGCCATAGGTGATTCAGAGGAAATTCAGGGAAATAGTTAGCGGATAAAGTAGCTAAGCAAGCAGCAAAACAACCAGTAGATTTGGACACAGTACATACAAATCCTGAGATCTCGATGATGTCACATATCTCCAATATACCTTTGATGACCTTATCTCCAATATACCTTTGATGAACATTGACCTAAAAATACTTCAGAGTCAGCCTACTGAGGAGGACATCAATTATTAGGCTTCCAAACAATGTAAATCAGATTCTGCTGGTATCATTAGAGATGTAGATGGCAAAATTGCTCTGCCTAAACTAGCTTTAATAGTGTTTGTGAAGCATTACCATGGGATGTCACACATTAGCATAGCTAAAGTCATACAGGCTATAAACGCATTATACTGTATTGCTGATGTAGCTAAAACAACCAAGCTAGTGTTGGATTCATGTTTGACTTGTGCCAAAACTAACGTACATCGACCTGTACAACATACTGCGCTTACTTTTCCTGAAGCCCCTTTCCAACACCTACAGATAGATTTTACACATATGCCACCAGTAGGAAATTTGAGATACCTATTGGTTATAGTTGACAGATTCAGTAAGTGGCCAGAAGCATTTGCATGTGCCACAGAGAATGCTAAAACGGTTGTCAAAATATTAACAAACGAGATCATCTCTAGGTTTGGTATTCCTAGTGTGATTGAAAGTAATAACGGCACACCTTTTGCTTCGAAGGTAACAACTTTCGGCTAAAAGCTTAGCAATTGACTGGCATTTTAATATTCCCTATCACCCACAGTCAGCTGGAGTGGTAGAGAGAACAAACAGAACCATTAAGGAACATCTTACCGAAATTGGACTGTTGTTCTCCCGGCAGTACTCACAGAAATGAGAATGACCCCATCTTCAACTACTAAACTGTCACCTTTTGAAATTCTAATGGGCCGGCCTTTCCCAACCCCATGGGTCAGGGGACGCACTGGCATTTCTTCCTTAGGTAACCTGGAAGTGATGGTGGATGACTACGTTTCTGCCCTGGTTAAAAAATTGAATTCTATCAGTGCTGATGTCTCACTAACTCTTCCTCTGCCCACAGATAAGCCAACACACCCTTTCGTGCCTAATCAGCAGGTCCTGATACGAATCTGAAGCCTATCAAGGTCGGTGAGCCGAAGTATCTGGGTCCAGCGACTGTTCTAGCTGTAACCAGAACTGGAGTTCTGACTGATTATCAGCCACAGTGGATACATGCAAGCAGGCTCAAAACAGCACCCACTTAATTGGTCTGTTGGCCTAAGAAGCCTACCTAAGTGAGTATTCAGGGCTGAAACAGTTGAGAGCCCACGGAAAGATCCTTTCTTTATAGTAGAAAGGGGGCCACCTCCGGGGTGAAGATCTGACTCATTTGACTGTTTTGTTTAGTTACCCTGATACCTGCTTTAGGTCTAAATTCTATAACAATATGTGCATAGTTGTAATTACACTCCTAATGTTGTTTAACCCCTTTATATACTTTATTCAGGGAGCCCCACGTCTGCAAGAAGAAGAGACTTGGCTAGAGCATCCAGATCCATCTCATGCATATGCAACCAACATGTGGTGGAGACTAGCTAATCACACTCCTAAATCTATGGGTCGAAGGGGAGATTGTTATGTATGTACACTTATCCCTCACAGCACACATGAGCTTCCAGTTGTTGCTATCGGACCTAGTTCCACTGATGAGTCGAAGTGTGTGTCTTCAATGAGCAGTCCTGACACTGTCTGGCAGTGTCTATGTAAAGTGCTCCAAGGTGCTTCTAATTCCACTAGTCTCTGTCTTACATGTTCAATAAACTATAGCCAGATAAATGTAACTCTTAGTTTTAATTCTGTGCCACCTGTTAGTTTAGGCATTTTACTCCAAATACCTAAGCAGGTCCCCTGGTGGTCTAGTGGTTAAGATGCAGCGCTCCCACCGCTGCGACCCGGGTTCGATTCCCGGTCAGGGAACCATCCCCAGCCACTCTTAGTGCCGGTCCCAAGCCCGGATAAATTGGGGAGGGTTGCGTTAGGAAGGGCATCCAGCGTAAAACATGTGCCAAATCAAACGTGCGGAGGATCCGCTGTGGCGACCCCTAACGGGAGAAGCCGAAAAGAAAAACTCCAAATACCTAAGCATCTTTCTTCGAAGTAGAGGAAGTAAAGTTTTAGGAACCATTCCGTCAGTTTACTGTAATACTACGGAAACTCAAACCCCTTAATTATTCTAATAGAGACTGCCGTGTATGTATATCTGTCCAACAAAAAGAAAGGCAGGCTCTGGCAGGTCATATAACCTTTGCCAGGATATTGGCTAACTGCCAGACTAACTGTATGTTTGAGCACATACCAGGTTTACAGGGACCACTGGTTGTTAAAGATTGGTATTGGATATGCGGACATACGGTGTATACAGCTCTCCCAAGCAATTGGTCTGGGGTGTGTGCACTGATTCAGCTACAAGATGCTGCCTTAATTGTAAGGCCTATTACAAGTCATAGAAGGCCTAAAAGGAGTTTAGAAGAAAGATCAACATTTAGTTTAATATCTAGAGATAATCCTGTCCCTAAGGAACATCGTCTTTGGAAAAGTGCAGAAAAGTTTTTTTAATCTCTTTTTCCATCTGTTGGTGTAGTTAATCTGATGATAGAAGTTGAGGTAACCCGGTATGAGTTAATCTCTTTCATGAACGCCACCACAGCTATGATGCAAGGAATTAGAGTGAAACTTCGAGGTTTGAGATTAACTGCCCTTCAAAATCGCTTGGTTTTAGATGAACTCACTGCTATACAAGGTGGAGTATGTGCTGTTGTACCTTTATACCCGATAATGATGCTGATAATCATATTATCGAACAAGCACTGAAAAACATCACTGAAGCCTCGACGTCTTGGAAAACGTGAAACAACTGCTGAACAAAGGTTTTTTTTTGAGAAGATTAAGAGTTTGTTGACAAGTTTTGAACACTATTTTGTTTTAGGAATGATTCTTTTATTGATTGTTGGAATTATACTTTGTATGTTGCCATGTTTGATGACGATGGTAAGACAGGCCATAAAGGCCTCGATTGGAGTGGTGGTGATGAAGGATTATATGCATGTAGGGAAAGAATGAAATGGAATCTGTATGTTTTTGTTTGTCTTTATCTTTTCATTTGCAGTTTGTCACCGGTTCTGTTCCCTGGATAAACATCCTATGTTTTGGTGTGTGATGCTAAATCATAAATGATTTAAAGTGGCCATTGTTAGTGTTAAGAGGGTTTTCACACTGTTTCACACACATTTCTTTGTCTGTTCAGTGTCTATAGAATATTTACGATGTTAGTCTGTAAGGTAAACAGGGAGTCTTATCTGGGCTCACACATCTCTGGCTAGTATATCCTCTTGTCT
The DNA here is from genome assembly GCF_946808225.1 of Silurus aristotelis. Taxonomy (NCBI): domain Eukaryota; kingdom Metazoa; phylum Chordata; class Actinopteri; order Siluriformes; family Siluridae; genus Silurus; species Silurus aristotelis. The sequence goes on along the minus strand of NC_139587.1, from coordinate 10,795,036 downwards.
AAACAGGAAACAACTAGGTCAGGTTTCTTTTCTTTGTGTGTGTATATATACATTCTGCTGCCTGCAATAAACTGAAGAGGAAGCATTTGCTGTGTGCGGTGTGATTCTTCCCTGATCAGAAAGGCCTACGGGCATCGCAGATCGTATGGAAAACCTCTCCAAGAATTAAGTTTCGTTTGGGCATGATAAAAATCTAACACTTTGAATATCTCATCAACTACAGTACATTTTTCCATGCCATCCAAAAATGCAGAATAAAGTTCTACGATACAAAGAATATGTGTACCCAATCCAGAAACGCTACTGTCTTCTCTAGACCAAATCTAATTTAAAACAGACTGAGACCAAGTTAAAAACTGTTCTGTGGTCAAAAGTATCTTACACAGTGGTAAACATGATCCATGATCCATCAAATTCAACCACATAAATTGTGATATTTTTGCTATATCCAACAATTTACAAATAATCGCATTCTGTTTTTATGTATATTATCATACATACCAGAAACAGTCAAGTGTTTACTTAAAGTGTGTTTTAAGTTATCTTGTAAAATAAATTCTCCACTAGTAGGGTTGTTTGTAAATGTTGTTTTTGGGCTAATTAGTTATATCTGATAGTCAGTATAATCAATAGTAGATTCACTCTTCCTCAAGGTATGAATTGTGAGTAGGGCTATTGTTTTATAGGTGTTCTTCTAAAGCCACTAGAACCCTACAGTATATTTGCGAGGCTGTGTAAAGGTATTCTTGTTTAGCAATAACACTGAGTTCCACCTGTCATCCCATCTGTCATCATTGCACAGACGATGTTACACAAATCTCAGAAGTTAGAATTTACAAAAAAGAGGCAGAACTACAAGTAACATTAACTACTATCCACGTTTTAATCTCAAACAACAGCAGTAGGCCGGCTTTGGTACTGCCAGTCTGCTGTGAGTAAAGAGCTTTAGCCTCTCAATTCTCTTTCAGAATTTGGGCACTAACTGAGACCTGGATATCCACACAGAACTCTGCAACACTGACTGATCTTTCTCTCACACTCTGTCAGAAACAGGTAGGAACAGTGAAGCAAATTCTTTGTTGTCCAGAGATGTTGCTTTACACCTCTCCAAATGTCTCATCTTAATAACTCATCTTTTGAAATCAATGCAGTTACTGCAGTTACACTACAAAATATTTAACCCCAAAGGTTAAAACATTTGCATTACAATTACATACATTTTCCAATTTAATCACAAATTCAACGTAAAACTTAAAAAATAATAATAATAATTATTAAAGCTTTACCATCATGTTCAGGTAATGTGATTAAATAAAACAAATGCTTTGTAAACTGATTAACTGTGATTAAGCTTGTGTAATACATAAAATGTACTCTTTTCTAATAACTTATTACCGTATTTTTCGGACTATAAGCCGCTACTTTTTTCAGACGTTTTAAACCCCGTGGCTTAAACAATGAAGCTGCTAATTTATTGATTTTTTTTTCTGGGTTTTCCTGGTTTCACAAACTTTAAGCCAAAAAACTGAACCCCATAACATTAGACTAATGAAATTTCCGAACGGAAACGAAAAAAACGCACCTCACCTGTGTGATAAACTCCCCAGAGAAATACAGTGGTACCTTGACCTACGAGTTTAATTTCGTTCCGTGGACGAGCTCGTATCTCAATTTGCTCGCACATCAAATCGTTTTTTCATATTGAAAATACTTAAAATGGCATTAATCCGTTCCAACCCTCAAAATGACACCCCGTTTTTATGTTTCATGTTATTAAATTGGAAAATAAATTTCTAAATAACAAATCTTGTATAAAAACATAATAGAAAGAGTATGTAAAGATATAATAAGGTTTTATTCAGTGTATTTTCCTTGGAGATGACTCGTAGGTCAAGGTACCACTGTAGTTGTGAAAGGAAGGAGGAAGACAGTAAACAATGACTTACTTGGTCGGCTACTGTGGGTACAGTATATGCGGCTTATATAAGGGTGCGCTTTATAGTCCGGAAATTACGGTACTTACTTATTACTTTTATAACTACATTACTGTGACCCAGGTAAGCTAGGCCACCAGTAAAGGGACTAAAATATAAGAAAAATAAAAGAGAGGGAAGATATAAGCTGGGGGAACTTAATTTAAATTAAAAGTTAATTTGGAAAAATATAAGAATTCAATTATAGTCATGGTAAAAAAATTTTTTTATGGGCCAATGGTAAAAACAAGCCAGATTAAGTCCCACCTACTTCTGGGGCAAAAGAAAAATTGCCTGTGCAGAGAGTGAGAGGGCTGAGCAGCTCCATGGCAGTTTTGAAGCACTCCGGGTAAAATTATTAATTTTGTGAGAATAGTGGTTAGACAGATAAATTCGATTTTTGATCTGATGTCATTTTATAAACAAGCTATCGCCAGAGTAAGAGGTGGACAAGTTGGGGATTCAAGAAATAGAGACCGGAGAAGGCTTATGGAGCGACAGATGAGCTTTCGAGTTTGGAGATATACCAATTTCTTCTCTTGGCTGTGTTCTTTTTTTGCTTAAGATCTTCTGTGACAAGTCTGTGACTGATTTATGCTGAACTTACATAAGATGATTTGTATAAGGTGAGCCTCCTACGGACTCTTATTGTTTGATGAATTGTACTTTTAAAATATTAAACCAGTAGGAAAATCCTTTATTTTGTTTTGAACAGATAGGACTCGGATTCATAGAGAGTTGCTAATTTTATGCAATTTTTTTGACGGAGGATGTGAACTTTGACCATGAACTATTGTAAAAGAATCAACAGTTTTTTGAATTCAGTTGTTTCATTAATGTACTTTGATTAACCATCTGCTAACAGATTTGTTTTAATGAGAAATTCTATTATTGTTTACATTTCGAGAACAGTTTTGTTTGATTGAGAGTTGGCATATCGGCAAAGTAATACATTGAGATAACAAAGCTGTTAAAAGAAAAAATTTTTTTATGAAAGGCAGTACTGCAGTTATGGCAAAACTAAGATATTTATTAAGAAACATTTATTTAAAGAAACATAAGCAGGTAATCTGTAAAACCTATGGACATCTGAACAACTGGTGTCCATGTGTACCATCGCCAGACTCTCCTGAAATTCAGAAATAATCCCAACAACATAATAAAGGATGATCAATGGGAGAAGCTACAAAACCTCGGCTTACTTCGAGGACCACGCCTTCAGACCTTGGTGTCGCCTTTCTGCCGGAAAGAGAAGGGGTCATCAAAAGTGGTGCACGAGAAAGTGGAAGCTCGGAAAGTGAGCGGATCTAGTGCCAGGCTTCACCTAGTGCTAGTGCTAAGGGGGCACTCTGTATACTTTACAGGACCATATGTGAACTGCAGAACACACATCCTGACGGATTGTTTATTGTCACCAGAGATTTCAATCATGCAAATTTCAGGACTGTGCTCCCTAAATTTCATCAGAACGTGGCAACCAGAGGGGAAAACACACTGGATGTTGTTTATACAAACATCCTGAGCGCATACCGGGCAAAGCCCCACTCCTACCTTGGCTACTCAGACCACATCTCTTTTTTGCTAATCCCATCATACAGACCACATAACAGACATTCAAGACTATTTTGAAAGCAGGTGACAATCTGGGCAGCAGGAGCCATATCTGCTATACAGGACTGCTATTAATGTACTGACTGGGACATGTTTAGGGAGACTGCAACCAACAGCAACTTCACCAACTTGGAGGAGTACACATTGTCAGTGACCAGCTACATCAGCAAGTGCATTGATGATGTCACCATCGCCAAGAACATCATCTTACACCCCAACCAGAAACTGTGGATATCTGAAAAGGTGCGTGGATTTCTGAAGACCCGAGACTCTGCACTCAGGGCAAGTGACAAGACAGCTGTAAGAACAGTGAGGGCCAACTGTCCCGGGCCATCAGAGAAGCAAAGCGTGCACATGCCCAGAGTATCCACAAACACTTCACAGACAGCGGCGACACACTGTTGTCCCAACATGCTTCAAGACAACAACCATCGTCCCTGTGCGGAAGAAACCATCTGTGTCATGCCTTAATGATATATACCGTTCTGTTGCACTCGCTCCTATAATCATAAAGTGCTTCGAGAGGCTTATCATGAGGCACATAAAGACCCTGCTGACTGTAATACTAAATCCACTGCAGTTTGCATACTGCCCAAACCACTCCACCAACAACGGCATCTCCACCACACTCCACCTGGCCTTCACTCACCTGTCTCTCTGCTGTCTCTTGTCTTTCCTCTCTCTCCTTTTTGCATTAAATGGTGCACATGTGCACTTTGTGTTGTTAGTTTAGAGTTATGTGTAGTTCTGTGTTCCTTTTTTAAATTTATGTTGTTTGCTGTAGCACCTTGGTTCTGGGGAAACATTGCTTCATTTTACTGTGTACTAAACTGTATATGGTTGAAATGAGAAAGACTACTTGAACTTGAACATGATGCACATAGTAATTTTGCGACTGTATGGAGTGTGCACAACAGCTACATTTGTGCCTTATGGCAACAAATCAAGTATAGTTATTTAATTTGATCAGGTTTTTCTTTCTGATCCATTTCATTCATGTTAAGAAATAGCAATTTGGAACAATAATAGTTATTTTATATTGTGAAATAAATGTTATATTATTTGTTATATAAATGTTACATATAATGTTCAATTAAATTATTATTTAATTTGTTTGCTTAATTTTAATTAGAAACAAGAATAATTTTTTGAGCATATCTCTCCAAACATCCTTATAATTTTTATCTGTTCATGGTCTGAAAGGAGACTTTCATTTCGCTCTCTTACCCTTTTGGTCATTGGAGACTTCAACCTCCCATTTAGCAAGCTCCTTTCCTCTTGCTTCCTTCTTCTGCATTCCTCCTCTCTGACCTCTTCAACCACACCTTTCTGCAGACATCCATTTACTATTTATCAACATTTTCTGCTTAGTTAGTTAAATAGATAGATAGATAGATAGATAGATAGATAGATAGATAGATAGATAGATAGATAGATAGATAGATAGATAGATAGATAGATAGATAGATAGATAGATAGATAGATAGATAGATAGAGACTCTCCTCACTTTTCTTATCCTTGGACCGTCTCTGTCCTTTATCCTCTAAGCTTAGGAATAAATCATACACTGCTAATTGGAAGACGTCCCACAACATCTTTATTTTAATGTTTAACAACACTGGATCCTCCTGCTCCATCCTCCCTGACTGTTAAACATAAAAAAAAATCTGCCAAACCCTCAACTCTTTACCCAACTGCACTGGCTTGTGCAACCCTAATAGTTGTTTTTAAAAAAGACTTAATTACGTCTCAAAATTTCTAAAAAATGAAAAATTGTAGGAAAGGAATCTAATACACAAGATAATGGTTTTGACATGGATATAAGTGACATTATTTGAAAGGGAATTCTAAAGGGATCTATTACCCAGGTTTATAGTTTTTACATGGATATAAGTGAAATTTATTTAAAGGGGAATTAAAAACATTTAATTACTGATCCCATATTTTTGCCTAATTAATATTTACAGTTTTATCCTCACTGCAATCCACTGATAGTGTGAATGTAACATGGTGCTTCTATTCCTAGTTCATTTTGCTACAGTAAATATTGTTCCACATACTGATTACACTTGGTCAATAACAAAAAGCTGAAAAGTAAATACGAAGAATTAACCAGTCCTACATATTTAATCACTAGAGGATTGTAAGTAAATTTACATTTATATTTGTGGCAAGTGCTTTCAAGGCTCTATCAATAAGCACATTTAATGCTGGTTTCTTAGGCACACACCAAATATACCCTTTGTCAAAAACTTTGTTGGGATCTTTCTCTCTTTTTATATAATAAAGTAGTACTCATTTAGGTTTTAAAGGCTGCCTCAAAATGATCCTAAATCCAATTCAGAATAATCCAACTCAAAACAAATTCATAGTCAAAAATTAAACAGTTAGTCACCACAAGACTATCAAGATAACAGATCAAGTTATTAAGAATATAGGAAAAAACTTAATCATGCCAGGCAGTGGCGGGTGGTCAGGGCAAACAAAGCCTTTGCTGCTGGCCTAAACACTATCAGAAGCATTGACCTACATTTACACCATAAATTCTAATATTTGTTCCATGAAATTGTATTATTTATTCCCAACAGTTTATTATTTTCTTTTTTTAGCATTTCTCTTGGCTGCACTGCTTCAAGTATGTGTATGTGGATGTTAAATTTTTTTTCCAATCAGAGTTCAGCCTCTATGTGCTGCCATCTAAATCTAATCTGTCCAGGGCCTGCAAAGTCAATACTGCTGGCTCTTTGACCAAAGAGAAGTTTAGCAATGGGTCTGTTTCTTTGGCCTCACGGGGCTAGGTAGGTGGTCCAGAATAGCATCAGCATTTTTCGGTCATCTGATTGGTTGGTCAGGGAAACTGTTACAGCCAAGTTCGAGTGGCAAAACACGTGTGTAGTGCTCTGCACACATGAATACATCGGAGTTAGACTTTTTTATGCCTACAGAGAAGGAGAAATTGATTTGGTCTCGGACATACCTAAAAATACATTTAGAAGAAAAGCTAGACAAGCTAGAGGAGAGCTACCTAGCTTGTCTCAGCCCAGGAAAGGGTTTGTTTTCCCCTTCCAGACCAGTAAATACGAGCAGAACCACTGGCTTACAACCCTCACACAAGTCGTGTCTCAAATCAGATCTGAGGACTGGTTTGTCACGGTAGATCTAAAGGATGCATACTTTCTTATATCCATCCTTCATTCTCACAGGATGTTCCTGGGTGTTACATTCCCACCTTGGCTAGGCCCAGGGGAGTGTGGGAACAATAACCAATTAGATTGTACGGGTTGTTTGGACAAAAAGCAGGACCAGAGTTTAGAGTAGTTATTGTTTTAATGGTCAAGTGCAGTAAACAAACAATTTCCAAATATGGAATATTGGACAGTGCCAAATAAATGAACATAAGAAAAAAGTTCTACTCTATGCTGTATTTTGGAAGCTTAACCTAACTAACAAACAGGAACAGACTAGCTGACTACTCTAGGCTATGCTACCAGAAAATACAGTGGGTGGCACCTGCCCTCTAACTAGGGTGTCTAAACAATAGAAAAAACCTACGTGGTGGAATGTAGGTGCGCACACATTCTTACCTGTTCCTCAACCAGGTAAGCTAGTATAATCGAGACACTAGCAACAACTAGCAACAACTCTCTCTTCTTTCATTCCTCCCCCCCCCCGGGGACTTCAGGAGCTGCTTTTAAATGAAAAGCTCCGCCTCCTCTGGTAAGGCTCTTGCTCATCATTGATCCTTTTTTCCGGGCCTCCATTTCAATTACCAGGTGGCTCCACCTATAGACAGTAAAGAGCTGAAGACAGAAGCCAACAAAAAAGGGGGGAGGGGGAGAGAAAAGAAAGAGAGAAAAAAACAGCAGACACGTAACACTGGGGTTTGCTTTCAGGGCCAAGCTTACCAGTATCAGGTTCTTCCGTTTGGCCTTGCCCTCTCACCCCGCACCATCAAGATGTAGTTCTCGCTCACTTGAAGGTTTTGGGGTTTTGGCTGAACACCAGGAACAGTGTGCTTTCTTCATTAAAGAAAACCAAAGAGAATCTCGCCATCATATGAGATTTTACCACTTTTCGCATGCAGCTTTCCCCTGCCTGCATTGTGGCCATCCTTATGGCCGTCAGGAAGGTCAGAGAAGGACAGCCTCTCACTATCAGGCAGTTCCAGAAACTGCTAGGACTCATGGCAGTTGCGCCCAGTTTTATTCTACTTGGTGGCCCAGGACCCATGGGTTCTCACGGAAGGGCAATGATGTGGCCATGCTTATGTGCCTTAGATGTTTGGAGAGATCTCGGGTTCCTGTCTCAGGGCTCCGTGTTGGGAGTTCCCGATCATGAGGCAATAAGTGGTCTCTCTGCCCAAGGTCTTCCCGGACTTCAGAGATCACCACCTGCTGATCCATATGGACACCACCTCGGTGGTTTCTTACATCAACCATTAAGGAGGTATGAGCTCACGCCCTCTTTACAGGCTGGCACACCAGAGGCTCCTGTGGGCCCAGGGGAAGCTCCTCTCAGTGAAAGCAGCTAACATCCGGGTCGGTTGAACAAAGCAGCAGACACTCTGTTGAGGCAGAGGTTCTGATTCCACTGGTGGTGGAGCAGATTTGGGAGAGATTCAACAAAGTCCAGGGGGCTCTGTTTGCAGCTTAAGAGACGTTGCACTGTCCCCTCTGGTTCCCCCTCACTCCTCCAGCCCCACTGGTGCTGGACGTCATGGCTCAGGCATGGCCGAAGGCTGCTTGGTAAAGACCATTCTCCACTCCAGAGCTCATATGCCGCCGAATGGCATCTGTTCTTCCTGTGGTGCGCTCACCACCAGCTGGATCCAGTCCACTGCCTGGTTGGCTCAGTGCTGGATTTTCTCCAAAGACAGTTCGCGAAACGGCTTGCTCCGTCCTCCCTGAAAGTCTACGCATCTGCCATTTTGGCGTATCACGCGCCCATAGTGGGGCAGTCTTTGGGCAGAGACCCACTTATGATGCATTTTCTTTGCAGCACCTGGAGGCGCGACCTAGAGTGCCTGGATGGGATGTGGCCCCACTTTGAGCCTTTGGTCGAGGCATCTTGGAGGCATCAAGTCTCTATCAAGACTGTGTTCTTGGCCATTTGCTTAGATTAGAAGATCTTTAGACCCTGTCTGTGGCCCCCTCCTTCAGGGAATTTACTCCAGGTATGGCCAGTGTCTTTTTGTGCTCCAAGGTGCTCTCCGACGTCCCATGACCTGTAAGGTTACAGGCATTCTATGTTCCCTGGAGTACTCCTCCAAGACATTTGCTATGCTGCGGGCTGGTCCAACCCGCTGACCTTCGTCTTGTTTTACAACCTGGACCGCAATGCCAGTCCTAACCCCTCTGTGCTTCGACCTAGCTGTGCTTATACACACTATTCAGGGTCTGGTCAGTCTGGCGTGATTGGACACTTGTTCCCAAAGCGTTTTGATGCAGCTCTAGTTTCTGAAAGGGAATGTGTCTAGTTTCCTGGGAGATCAAGACACTGTGTCTCTAAGCCACACTGCCGGTGTCCCTGCAGTGCTTCCTTCTCCGTTACAGAAGCTGACACTCGCCTCACTCCATGTGCATTTTATACTTCCTGGTCATGACGTCACCCCACCGGTGACCGTTTTTGACTGATTACGTACATTATTTCAGAGCCTGAAGACTGAGGCGTGTTCCCAAAGTGTTTAGACGCAGCGTCTTGTTTCCTCAGGGAACTAGGTTTACATACGTAACCTAGAGATGTTATCACAGTTTCAGATTCTTAATTCCAGACATACTTTTATTGCCTTTGCCTACCTCTGAGTGTGTTTGTTTTAATTAGAGGTGGAAAAAATAGTAACATTCTTTACTCAAGTAAAGTATTATTACGTTGATGAAATTTGACTTAAGTCCAAGTAAAAATAACTAGTGTAACAATTTATGCAATCAAAGTAAACTAGGCCTTTATTGTTATTCCAACCATATACAGTACAACATAAAACAACATTCCCCAGCACAATGGTGGTACATAAAACAATATAAATTAACAAAAGTACCAACACTAAACTAACTAGGACACATTCTAAAGTGCATTCTAAAGTTCTAAAGCCATGCAGATTCAACATGTTGTGTAAATGTCCATGATGGTGTGAGAGACCTCACTGATCTTCTCAATCATCCTAACATCCCCTGTAGGGTGGTGGAAACTAGGCCTTCCTCAGCTTTCACAAAAAGTAGAGTGAATAAAAAAAAACAGTGAATAGCAAACTAGATGTTTTGAATTGTTTTGAAGCACCTTTGTGAATTTAAGTCCAATGACAAAATAAAGGTTGTCTGTGGGATTATTATTATTTTTTTGCTCATTTCTTTTCAGTTTTATGTAAATCTGGGGGCGATTTTAAAAGACATGATTGGTCCTCTAGTTTTAGATTGTATGAAATATTGGTATGTATAATTTATGTTTATGTTATCAAATACTTCTGTTTTAATTTGTCCTCTTCTTTTTATTATTAGTATTATTATCATTGTTATTGTTATTATTATTATTATTATTAATATATATTGTTGGATTTGGTGATGACTTCGTTACTGTACTTAAGTAGTTTTTTTCTGGTATCAGTACTTTACTTCCCTATTTATTTTTCAGACAACAATTTTTACTTTCATATTTTACATTCACTCATTACATTGTTACACAAATATCTGTACTTTCAAAATTTTAAAACAGGCTCATTACTGTAGTTTTAATCTATTTGGTGACATGATCAATATTTTTTCTTCTCATTGTGTGTTGTTTTCAGCCTATCAACCTATTTTTTGTCATTGCATGTATTTTTCAATCTACCACTTGTGTATAATTTCCTGTCTCTTACACACCACAGATGTAGGCTATTTTACAAAGCTAACAATAAGCAAGTCAGAAGGCAACAAGAAATATGGCTAACATGGATGAGACAGGGGGAGTCAGGGATGTAAACATGACTGAGAAAAGAGACATTCCTGATCACCTGATCATCATCATCTTTTCTCTGTTTGTATTCTATATTGTGGACGTTCCGCTTGTCTACATTCATTAGGTAACATAATTTGAAATTATTTTTGTCTTAATATATTAATTAGGGCTGTCACGGCACAAATTTTTATTAACATGCTATTAATGCATGTCTGTTTGACCGTTTTTTTTAATTAAACATATAAATAAATTAATTTAAAATTTGCCAAATTAAAATCAAACATTTATTCACAAGGTCCTTTCTTTACTCAGACATAAAAAAGTAAATAAACTTAACACACACAAAAAAAAATATTTTTAATCATTAAACATTTGTGTTACTGATGTGCCAAGTCTAAAATCAAGCGCCAAAATCCACTATGATGGACACAATTAACCCTCTTGGGTCAACAAATGCACCAGCATGTCTTTTTGATCATACAGATAAGAGCAATACATAATTTGAATCTGTAAAGGGTCTACTTTTATTTGTATACACTCATAATAAATGCTGTGCTTTTGTAAAATAAAGAAAACAGGCAGGGGGCAATCTCTGCCATCTCTGTCATCTCTCTTAACAGACATAAAACAACCTGAGTCTCAGTGAATGCTTGCCTCACAGACATGATAAATATATAAATAGAAAGTTTGACATTACTACTTTTAATTAAAACAATTTACATCAAATACAAATATTCTCTGATTATGTAATCCGTATGAAAGTTAGAAGAGGTACAGTTTCTCTGAGATCACCACATTAATCGTCCGTGTGGACGTATTTTGTCTTTATGCTCTATGTTGAGTATAGTTTCACTAATAATAAACAACAAATTGCATAAAGCATCCATGTTAATTAGACTATAAAAAAATTTAAAGTATTATTTCAAGGTACATTTAAAACAGATAAAAATGTGCAATTAGGTTGCGATTCATCTTGTGCAATGGCGGTTGGTCAGGCCCCACAAAGCCTTCTCTCTTGGCCTAAACACTATCAGAAGCACTAACCTACATTTACAACCTAAATTCTAATATTTTTCCATGAAATTGTATTAATTTGTTCCCAACAAATTATTCTCTTCATTTCATAGCATTTCTCTTGAGTGCACTGTATGTAGATGTTAGATTTTTTTTGTCAAATCAGAGTTCGGCCTCTATGTGCTGCCATCTGCCCAGGGTCTGTTCTGCTGGCGTTTTTACCATTGTCTGCTTAATAAATAGCTCTGTTTCTTTAACCAATCAGATTTCATATTCACCTCACTAGCTGGCCCAGAATATTGTCAGCATTTTTCTGTCCTCTGATTGATTGTTCAGAGGGAAACTTTTACAGCCAAGTTTGACTGGCAGAACACGTCTGTAGCATGCTGCACACATTAATACATCTGAGTTAGACTTTTTTTGCCTACGGAGAAAGAGAAATTGATATGGTTACGGACATACTTAAAAATACAAGAAGAAATGCTAGACGGCTAGGAGAGGTCAACCAACCCCGAAGCTAGCTAGCTTGTCTCAGCCCGGTAAAGGGTTTGTTCGCCGCTTCAAGACCAGTGATTATGTACTACTGGCTTACAGCCTCTGAGGAGTGGTGCACATTATGAGTCTGCATCTCTGGTGAGTAGGTTGGATTTTATTTACATTTTAATAATTTTGCCATGTTATTAGACAATTATTGATTCTGAACTGCTCCAGATGATGTATGTGCACAGTTGCGGTTGTAGTGTAGAGGTTTGGAGTTGTCTTAACTGGGTTTCTTGTTTTAGTAAAATGGTATTCACATATGTGAAATGTAATGCCACACGTTGTTATATTGCGTTTTTTGTAATTTATTGATGGTTTCTATAATTGCGACATGATAGTAGTGGTATTAAGACGTGGATTAGGTCAGGTAAGTCCCCACTGAAGGCCCAGGTACCAAATGCATGGCCCACCACTGATCTTGAGTTAACCAACAACAATCATGCGATTAATCATGATTAAAGATTTTAATCGATTGACAACCCTAATAATATGATGATGTGAGGTCCAGTTACCAGCGTGACACTAAAACAGGTAGTAGTTATGGCTACGTTTTACTTAAGTACATGTTAGAGCCCAAACTTCTTTACTTTAACTTAAGTATAGTCAGTATTCAACTTTTACCAGAGTATTTTAAAACATAAGTATCTGTATGTCTACTTAAGTGAAGAATGCGTGTACTTTTGCCACCTCTGGTTATGATGTTTTAAATACTTCCAGTCCACTAGATGGCAGAAAGAATGAGTGGTAAGAAAGAAAAGCTCAACGATAATGATTGAATTGATGTGATCATGAAGAGATTCACAGATATCCTATTGTTAGTCTTTATAAAGGCTGAGAGTACTTTGGGGAGTCTGTGGATTAAAAATGGAGTGGTAGTGTGCATATCAATCTGAGTTCTCCTCTTCACCATGACACTTGCTCTAATGAAAAAAACTATTAAGCAGTAGTTTTCAAATATATCCTAATTTCTTTGTTTCTTCCTTGCAGCTTTATTTTGTATATGTAAACATTGTATTAGCTTCCAATGTTATATATGTATATTTCAGTTAAGCCAGTTGAGAAACATTAGCTTGATAATGTTGGGAAATGTATAAAGGACATTAGACAGCAGATGCTTATTATCTTTTTTCTTCTAAAGGTTTGTGATAATATTTTTACTATCACTATATGCTATGTGTTCCCAAGGAGAACTAGAGTTACATACGTAACCTAGAGACGTTCCCTTTCAGGAACTCAAGCTGGGTCGAAATGCTTTGGGAATGAGTGTCCAATCACGCCAGCCTGACCAGTCCCTGACTAGTATGTAATCACAGCTAGGTCAAAGGACAGAGGGGCCAAGTCCAGGTTGTAGAACTGGGTAAAGGTCAGCGGGGTGGACCTGCCCACAGTGTTGCAAAAGTCTTGGAGAGGTACTCCAGAGGACCAAGCCTTTGAAGCATCCACACTCTGGGTTGAGTGAGCTCTGACCCCAAATGGAGTGGTGAGACCAGAGTACTCATATGAGGATGTGATGGCATCAATGATACATCTGCTAAGGGTCTGATTATTGGCAGAGAGGCCTCCTTGTCACTCCTTGGAGGGCCATAGCAGACGAGCAGTTGATCAGAATTTCTCCAGGGACCCGTCCTATGGATTTAGGTGTCCAGTGCATGTACCGTGCAAAGCCTGTTAAGTTTATCCTGGTCTGGGGCCTGAAATGGAGGAGGATAGAATGCCTGTAACCTTACAGGTGGTCGGACAACCAGGGACACCTTGTTAACCATCCTAGGGTACAAAAGGGCACTGGCCATACCTGGAGTAAACTCTGGGAAGGAGTGGGCCACAGAAAGGGCCAGCAGGTCCCCTACTCAGAGCAAATGGCCAACAAAAATGCGGTCTTGATGGAAAGATGTGTTCAAGATGGCTAAAATGGAGAGAGCCCCCAAATGGCGGCCAGGTCCCACTCAGGCACTCTAGGTTGTACCAGGCGCCGCAAAGAAAATGTGTCACAAGATGGTCTTTGCCCTGCTAAAAGGGCATGATATGCCAAAATGGCAGACATGTAGGCTTTCAGGGTGAACGGAGCCAATCCTTTGGTGATCTGTCCTTGGAGGAATCCAGCACTGGACTAACTGGGAAGAACAGATGCCATTTGTGGCATATGACTTCTTAATGGAGGAAGCTCTGGAGTAAAGAATGGTCTCTACCACCTCGGTGAAGAGGCCAGTACCTCGGAGCTGTGCCCCCTCAGGGGCCACAGTCACAGCCTCCACAACTCTAGGCGGGGGTGCTAATATAGCACCCCCGAGCTGGGAAAGGAGATCCCAACTCAGAGGAATCTCCCATGGAGTGTGCTCGAGTAGAGCTACCAGGTTCACAAACCATGACTGCTTTGCCACCTTGGAGCTTCCACAAGGAGGGGGACTCCATCCTGGCGAACTCTCTCCAGAACTCCCGGAGGCAGCGCAATAGGGGGAAGCTGTACAGGCATGGCCTTAGCCTGTGCCATTGTTCAACTGGCCTGAGATGTAAGCTGCTCTCAGGGAGAGGAGTGCCAGCCTGTACAGAGGGTGCAAGCCACACATGATGGCCTCTGAGGTCTGGGAGGAAACACTTCAGAGCCAGAAGCACAGCCAGCAACGCGTTATGCGACAACCGGGGACTCCCAACATACGGCCCTGAGACAGGAACCCAGGATCTCTCCAAACATCTAAGGCACCTAGGCATCGCCGCATGGCCTTGAACGTACAGAGATAGGTGGTTCTCTGTAATGGAGAAAGCACACTCTTCCCAGTGTTCAGTCGAAAACCACAAACCTCCATGTGAGCGAGAACGACATCTCGATGACGAACAGCTAACTGCTCTGATCAAACCGATATCAACCAAAGGGCGATATAGTTGAGGATGCAGATCCCCTAAAGTCTCAGAAAGACCAGAGCCTTATTGACACATTTTGTGAAGCCGGGTGAGAGGCCAAGGCCAAACGGAAGAAGCTGATACTGGTAAGATTTAGCCCTGAAAACAAACCCAAAAACTTGCTGTGAGAGGGAAAGATGGATACACAAAAGTACGCATCCTTTAGCTCTACTATGACAAACCAGTCTTCGGATCTAATTTAAGACATGCCTGCACAGGGGTCAGCATCCTAAAAGTCTCATGAGTGGTTCAGCTGACGTAGGTCCAAATAGGACGCAACCCACCATCCTTATTGGAAACTATGAAGTACCTGCTGTAGAACCTGGACTCTCGTACTGATGGAGGACCACCTCGATGGACTCCTTCCTCAGAAGAGTGTTTACTTCTCGACTAAGGAGGATGCTCGCTGGAGCTGGATGTGCCCTGAAGCATATTCAGTGGCAGGGTTAACGGACCAGGTCCTTGAGGGGGCCAGGGTGACCAGAGCCTGCTGGTTTCCCACCAGGTGGGAAGGACCCTGTAAAAACAGATAGATAGATAGATAGATAGATAGATAGATAGATAGATAGATAGATAGATAGATAGATAGATAGATAGATAGATAGATAGATAGATAGATAGATAGATAGATAGATAGATAGAACTTTATTGTCATTGCATTGTACAGGTACACAGCAACGAAATTCATTTTGGCATCTACCAGAAGTGCAAAATGTAGCAATCGTGCAAAAGTGCATATAAATATGTAGCATATTTACAGCAAGTGATATATATTTAAACATATGTACAGTGAATAAATATAAAGGCTATAACAGTGCAGAGATGTGTGGACATCATTAAGAAGTACAGAAATGGTTCTAAGGCTATGGCATTGAAGGGGAATGTGCAGGAGTGAAAGGTTACAATATTATGGCATTTAAGAAGTTAGCAAGCTAAATAACCAGTCTACTATATACATGTAAGCATATGTACAGTGAATAAATATAAAGGCTATAACAGTGCAGAGATGTGTGGACATTATTAAGAAGTACAGAAATAGTTCTAGGGCTATGGCATTGAAGAGGAATGTGCAAAAGTGAAAGGTTACAAGATTATGGCATTTAAGAAGTTAGCAAGCTGAATAAACAGTCTAATATATATATATATATATATATATATATATATATATATATATATATATATATATATATATATATATATATATATACATACGTGTGTGTGTATATATATATATATATATATATATATATATATATATATATATATATATATATATATATACACACACACACACGTTATATACACAAATTAATTAAAGGTTGGGCAGAATGTACAATAGGGATATTAAGATACATAGATAAAAATAGTGCAGATGTAATGAGGAGTAAAAAAGATATACTATGTAATATGTACATGTATAGTACAGCGGTTATATACAGTGTTTTGTTTTGTTTAACAGTGATCTAGCGGTGTAGTGTAGAGTTCAATAGTGTGATGGTGGATTGAAAAAAGCTGTCCCTGAACCTGCTGGTTCTGGTGCGCAAGTTCCTGTATCACCTTCTTGATGGAAGGAGGTTAAACAGTTTATGACTGGGATGTGAAGAGTCCTTGATAATGTTGTGAGCTCTGCGCAGACATCTGCTGTGGTAAAGGTGTTCAATGGCAGGTAATTGGGTGCCAGTAATGCATTGGGCAGTTTTGACCACCCTTTGCAGGGCTTTACGTTCACACACAGTGGAGCCTCCGTACCAAACAGTGATGGAGTTGGTCAGGATGCTCTCAATGATGCAGCGGTAGAAACTTGTTAAAATCCCTAGGGGCAGATGAGATTTCTTGAGACTTCTCAAGAAGTACAGGCACTGTTGTGCTTTTTTAACCAGGGCTGAAGTGTTTTGTTGCCATGACAGATCCTCAGAGATGTGAACTCCCAGGAACTTAAAGCTGGAGACTCGCTCTACCTCAGTTCCATTGATGTTGACTGGTAGAGGTCTCCTGCTGTTGGATTTCCGAAAGTCTACAATGAGCTCTTTAGTCTTTGTGGCATTGAGGGTCAGGTTGTTGTTGGCACACCATGCTGTCAGATTTCGGATCTCTTCCCTGTAGGCCGATTCGTCGTTGTTGTCGATCTGGTGTCATCTTCATACTTGATGAAGATGTTGGAGTTATACAGAGGAGCACAATCGTGGGTGAACAGGGAGTAGAGCAGTGGGCTCAGAACACAGCCCTGCAGGATGCCAGTGTTCAGAATGAGGGTTGAGGATACCTGGTTGCCCAACCTAACAGATTGAGGTCTGTTGGTGAGAAAGTCCATAATCCATCTGCAAGTGGAGGTGCAGATATCCAGGTCACTGAGCTTAGTGATTAGTACAGTGTGGAGGACTATATTGAACACAGAGCTAAAGTCAATGAACAGCATCCTGATGTAGGTGTTGCTTTTTCCAGGTGGGTGAGGGCTGAATGAAGAGCTGTGGAAACTGCATCCTCTGTTAACCTGTTTGCGGGATAGGCAAACTGGTGTGGGTCCAGTGTAGGTGGTAGGCCCGCAGTGAGGTGATTCAGGACCAGTTTCTCAAAGCACTTCACAGCGATAGGGGTGAGTGCAACTGGGCGAAAGTCATTCAGGCATTCAGCAGCTGAGTGCTTAGGCACAGGTATGATGGTTGTGGTCTTCAGGCATGTAGAAACCGTGGATTGGGCCAGTTACAGGTTAAAAATGTCAGTGAAGACCTGTGCCAGTTGTCCAGCGCATGCTCTGAGAACACGTCTCGGTATGCTATCAGGGCCAGCTGCCTTGCGTGCATCCACTCTGCTAAACGCTGAATATACGTCCGTTGTTGAGAGTGAAAGTGGGCTGTAAGCTTTAGAAGAGTCCGTGGTTGAGGTCAAATGTCCTGTGCTTTGATCGAAACAAGCAAAAAATCGATTAAGTTCGTCCGGTTGGAAGGCACTGCTGGTTGGTTGATTTGTGCGTTTGTAGTCTGTGATGGTCTGGATGCCTTTCCACATGCATCTGGGGTAAGAGTTGTGAAAGTGCTCTTCTATGTGGAGTTTGAATATGAGTTTTGCTTTCCTGATGCCTCTTTTCAGGTTGGCCCTTGCTCTGTTGTAGTCCTCTACGTTGCCAGATTAAAAGGCAGCATCTCTTGCTTTCAACAGGAGACGGACTTCAGAGTTCATCCACAGCTTCTGATTAGGAAAGAATTTACTGTGTTTGACGGTAGTGACATTGTCAATGCACGTGTTGATATGGTCCAAAACAGATAAAGTGTAAATGTCCATGTTCGTGTGAGAGACCAGTGTGGCCTCTGAGGCAAACATGTTCCAGTCAGTATCCTGAAACTGTTGCTGTAGAGAAAAAATGGCCCCCTCTAGCCATACTTTTACTGTCCTCACAGCTGGTTTCACCTTTTTGATCAGTTGTGTGTATTTGGGTAGCATGAACAAAGAGAGATGATCAGACTGACCCAAGTGGGGGAGGGCTGTATATGCCCCATGTATGTTTGTGTACACCTGGTTTAGTGTTTTGTCCCCTCTGGTGGAGCAGGAGACATTGCGGTGAAATTTTTGAAAAACAGATCTCAGGTTGGAGTGGTTGAAATCTCCAGCAACAATGATAGCTCCTTCGGGATGTGCAGACTGTTGTTTGCTGATAGCAGCGTGCAGTTCCTCCATAGCTAGCTTAGCATTAGCATCCAGCGAAATGTACACCGCAGTCACAACAATGGCTGAGAATTCTTTCGGTAAATAAAAGGGTCTGCACATAATCATCAAATACTCTAAATGAACAGAGCAATGACTTTCAGTAACAGTTGAGTCCGTGCATCATGATTTGTTAACATAAATGCACAGACCTCCACCTCTGCGCTTACCAGAGTCCGCTGCCGTCCTGATCTGTTTGCCACTTTTGTGGGAGGTAAAGTGTTTAGCAAACTTTATCTTTAATTCGCATACCAACAAATACCTTTAGATTTTGAGTCAAAGCAGCAACTAACAATCAACACCCACAAGGGTCTTTTATGTTAGCATCGCCTGCTTATGGCTTTTTGACAGCTCCAGCTATTTTTCAGCATACCATGGATAGGGCATAGATAACGTGGTTTGCTTTATGGATGACATATTGGTGTCCACATCTACTAAGTTGTGGATCAGGTGATGGCCGGGCTAGAGAAGCATGGACTGAGAATCTTCTTCTTTCAGCTGCTCCCATAAGGGGTCGCCACAGCGGATCATCCGTCTCTATACCACCCTGTCCTCTACATCTGCCTCTTTCACAGCAACTACCTGCATGTCTTCCCTCACCACATCCATGAACCTGCTCCTTGGCCTTCCTCTTTTCCTCCGTCCTGGTGGCTCCATCCTCAGCATTCTTCTACCAATATAACTCATGTCCCTCCTCTGCACATGTCCAAACCATCTCAATCTCGCCTTCTTTACCTTGTCACCAAAACGTCCTACATGCGCTGTCCCTCTAATAAACTCATTTCTAATCTTGTCCATCCTCTTCACTCCCAACGAAAACCTTAACAACTTCAGCTCTGCTACCTCCAGCTCCACCTCCTGTCATTTACTCAATGTCACTGTCTCTAATCCATACAACATCGCAGGTCTCACTACAGTCCTATAAACTTTCCCTTTCATTCTTGCAGATACCCTACTATCATGTTGGTCACCTTTTCTCTCAGCCTGGCTTCACTGTCCCCATACATGTCCTCTACCACCCTAACATACTTCTCTGACACACCTGACTTTTTCATACAATACCACAACTCCTCTCTTGGCACTCTGTCGTACACTTTCTCTAAATCCACAAATACACAATGCAATTTCTTCTGTCCTTCTCTATACATCTTTCATCAACATTCTCAAAGCAATTAGGGCATCTGTGGTGCTCTTCCTCGGCATGAAACCATACTGTTGCTCACAGATGGTCACCTCTTCTCTCAGCCTGGCTTCCACTACTTTTTCCCATAACTTGCCATAACCATGTGTGACTGATCAACTTTATTCTCCTGTAGTTACTGCAGGTCTGCACATCTCCCTTACGCTTAAAGATCGGTACCAGCACACTCCTTCTCCATTCCTCAGGCATCCTCTCACCTTCCAGAATCTTGTTAAACAATCTGGTTAAAAACTCCACTGCCAGCTCTCCTAAACATCTCCATGCTTCTACCGGTATGTCATCTGGTCCAACCGACTTTCTACTCGTCATCCTCTTAATCACTGCTCTCACTTCCTCCTTACAAATCCTATCCACTTCCTGCTTCACCAACTCCACATCGTCCAAACTTCTCTCTCTTTGATATTCCTCATTCATCAGCTGCTCAAAATACTCCCTCCACCTTCCACACTCTCCTCACTAGTCAACACATTTCCATCTCCATCCTTTATTGCTCTAACTTGCAGCACATCCTTCCCAGCTCGGTCCCTCTGGCTGGCCAATCGATACAAATCCTTTTCTCCTTCCTTACTGTCCAACCTCTCATACAGCTCCTCATATGCCTTTTCCTTGGCTTTCGCCACATCTCTCTTTACCTGCTGCCGCATCTCCTTGTACTTCTGCCTACTTTTCTCATCACTCTGTCGATCCCACTTCTGTTTTGCCAACCTCTTTTCCCTTATGCTCTCCTGCACTTCCTTATTCCACCACCATGTCTCTTTGTCTTCCTTTCTATTTCCAGATGTCACACCAAGTAATTTTCTAGCTGCCTCCCTCATGACTCCTGCAGTAGTTACCCAATCATCCAGCACCTCTTCACCACCACCGAGCCCCTGTCTGACCTCTTCCCTGAACCTCACACTACAGTCTTCCTCCTTCAGTTTCCACCATCTTATTCCTCTTTCAGTCCTCACTTTCCTCCTCTTCTTCTTCGATTCCAAAACCATCCTACAGACCACCATCCGATGCTGTCTAGCTACACTGTCCCCCGCCAACACCTTACAGTCAATTCAATTAAATTCACTTTTATTTGTATAGCGCTTTACACAGCTTTAAGTCAAGTCAAGTCAAGTTTATTTGTATAGCGCTTTTCACAACAGACATTGTCTCAAAGCAGCTTTACACAAATCAACAGTTAAGGTGAATGGTGTAAATTTGTCCCTGATGAGCAAGCCGCTGGCGACTGTGGCAAGGAAAAACTCCCTTAGATGTTATGAGGAAGAAACCTTGAGAGGAACCGGACTCAAAAGGGGAACCCATCCTCATTTAGGTGACATCAAGAGTTTGATCATAAATCTTTCAACAATACAGAACACTGGAGAGTGAGAACTAACATGAGTACTGGAGTATAAGATTATAAGTGATGTTCTTTCTGCAGTCTTATACAGTCTATATGGTTAGTAGCTTCTAGTTTTATAAGCTCAGCATTTGTGATCATCACAGATCCAGCATCAGCTTCTCCATGCCAGAGCCTTTAAACACTCCAGGAGGTCCAATGTCAAACTCCACACATGTAGCGGGATCCAAATGGCACTGGTACGTCTCTAGATGGTTCGGGATGTTTGCGAGTTCGGCATCTACTTCTTCAAAGGTCCGTAATCATCATGAGGTGGGAGGTGACTGGAGCTGGCCAAACCTCAGGGTGTCTCGGGATGGGGAGAGAAAGAGAAGCAGTGGAGAGGAATTAGCGTAGCTGCTGTTCATGATATTAACAGCACAAGTTGATAATGTGCATGTAATCAGATGTTCTGGAGCACAAAGTTATGATATGTGATGTGTGTTATGTGTAGGCTTTGCTAAAAAGATATGTTTTTAATCTACACTTAAACTGGGAGAGTGTGTCTGAGCCCCGAACACTGTCAGGAAGACTATTCCAGAGTTTAGGAGCTAAATGTGAAAATGCTCTATCACCTTTAGTGAACTTTGCTATTCTGGGAACTACTAGAAGCCCAGAGTTTTGAGATCTCAGGGAGCGTGGCGGATTGTAGCGTGTTAATAGACTGGATAGATACATAGGAGCCAAACCATTTAGTGCTTTATAAGTGAGAAGTAATAATTTGTAGTCTATTCGAAACTTAACAGGAAGCCAGTGTAGGGACGATAAGATTGGGGTTATGTGATCATATTTTCTTGACCTTGTGAGAACTCTGGCTGCTGCATTCTGGACTAACTGAAGCTTGTTTATTAATGACGCAGGACATCCACCTAGTAATGCATTACAGTAGTCTATTCTGGAGGTCATAAACGCATGGACGAGCTTCTCTGCATCGGATATAGACAACATGTTTCTTAACTTAGAAATATTTCTAAGGTGAAAGAAGGCTGTTTTTGTAACTTGGTTGATATGATATTTGAAAGACAAGTTGCTGTCTAAAATAACTCCCAGGTCTTTTACCATTGAACTAGTGGTTACAGAACATCCGTCTAAATGCAAGTTGAGATGCTGGAGCTTCTGTATACTAGTTTTTGGGCCGATGAGCAAAATCTCAGTCTTATCAGAATTTAAAAGTAGAAAGTTGTGGGTCATCCAATCTCTTATTTCCTTAACACACTCAGTTATCCGAGTTAATTGAGCTGTATCGCTTGGTTTAGATGAGATATATAGCTGAGTATCATCAGCATAACAATGGAAGCTAATTCCATGCCTTCTAATAATATTTCCTAACGGAAGCATGTATATTGTGAAGAGCAGGGGTCCTAGAACTGAACCTTGCGGCACGCCATAATTTACTTGCATTAGCCTGGATAGCTCTCCATTAAAATCTACGAAATGGTAACGATCGGACAGGTAGGATTTAAGTCAAGTCAAGTCAAGTCAAGTTTATTTGTATAGCGCTTTTCACAACAGACATTGTCTCAAAGCAGCTTTACAGAAAACAACAGTGAAGGTGAATGGTGTGCGTTTGTCCCTGATGAGCAAGCCGTGGCGACAGTGGCAAGGAAAAACTCCCTTAGATGATATGAGGAAGAAACCTTGAGAGGAACCAGACTTAAAGGGGAACCCATCCTCATATGGGTGACATCAAAAGTTTGGTCATAAATCTTTCAACAATACAGAACAATTTGTGATCATCATAGATCCAGCATCAGCTTCTCCATGCCAGGGCCTTTAAACACTCGGCATCTACTTCTCCATGATCATCCATAGGTCCATAATCTTCACGAGGTGGGACGTGACTGGAGCTGGCCAAACCTCAGGATGCCTCGGGATGGGGAGAGAAAGAGAAGCAGTGGAGAGGAATTAGCGTAGCTGCTGTTCATGATATTAACAGCACAAGTTGATAATGTGCATGTGATCAGATGTTCTGAAGCACAAGGTTATGATGTGATGTGTGTTATGTGTAGGCTTTGCTAAAAAGATATGTTTTTAATCTGCACTTAAACTGGGAGAGTGTATCTGAACCTCGAACACTGTCAGGAAGACTATTCCAGAGTTTAGGAGCTAAATGTGAAAATGCTCTACCGCCTTTAGTGGACTTTGCTATTCTAGGAACTACTAGAAGCCCAGAGTTTTGAGATCTCAGGGAGTGTGTTAAAAGACTGGATAGATACATGGGAGCCAAACCATTTAGTGCTTTATAAGTGAGTAGCAGTAGTTTGTAGTCTATTCGAAACTTAATAGGAAGCCAATGTAGGGACGATAAGATTGGGGTTATATGATCGTATTTTCTTGACCTAGTAAGAACTCTTGCTGCGGCATTCTGAACTAACTGAAGCTTGTTTATTAATGATGCAGGACATCCACCTAGTAATGCATTACAGTAGTCTATTCTAGAGGTCATAAACGCATGGACGAGCTTCTCTGCATCAGATATAGATAACATATTTCTTAGCTTAGAAATATTTCTAAGGTGAAAGAAGGCTGTTTTTGTAACTTGATTGATGTGATTTTTGAAAGATAAGTTGCTGTCTAAAATAACTCCCAGGTCTTTTACCGTTGAACTAGTAGTTACAGAACAACCATCTAAATGCAGGCTGAGATGCTGGAGCTTCTGTGTACTATTTTTTGGGCCGATGAGCAAAATCTCCGTTTTATCAGAATTTAATAGCAGAAAGTTATGGGTCACCCAATCTCTTATTTCTTCAACACACTCAGTTATGCGAGCTAATTGAGCTGTATCGCCTGGTTTGGATGAAATATATAGCTGGGTATCATCAGCATAACAATGGAAGCTAATTCCATGCCTTCTAATAATATTTCCTAATGGAAGCACGCATATTGTAAAAAGCAGGGGTCCCAGAACTGACCCTTGTGGCACGCCATAATTTACTAGCATTATCCTGGATAGCTCTCCATTTTAATCTACAAAATGGTAATGATTGGACAGGTAGGATTTAAACCAGCTTAATGCCTGTCCCTGAATACCGATGTAATTCTGTAAGCGATCGAGGAGAAGATCATGATCTATAGTGTCGAACGCAGCACTAAGATCTAGTAAAACTAATAGGGAGATGTAGCCTTGGTCTGAAGCTAAAAACAGGTCGTTAGTGATTTTAACTAAAGCAGTTTCTGTGCTATGATGGGGCCTAAAACCTGACTGAAACTCTTCAAAGATATTGTTCTCCTGCAAGTGGTTACATAGCTGGGCAGCGACAATCTTTTCTAAAATCTTAGACATAAATGGGAGATTTGAAATTGGTCTGTAATTCGATAGCGTGCTTGGATCCAGATTAGGTTTTTTAATGAGGGGCTTAATAACTGCTAACTTGAGGGATTTAGGGACATGACCTAACGATAGTGAGGAGTTAATAATATTGAGAAGAGGCTCACCAGCTGTATATAACACTTCCTTCAGTAGTTTAGTGGGAATTGGATCTAACTGACATGTTGTTGATTTAGCTTTCATAATAGCATCATACAGCTCTTCCTGTCCTATACATGTAAAACAGTGTAGTTGTGGGGTTGTAAGTACGATTGTGTCGGGAGATGCTGTCAGAGGTTGAACTGCCACAATTGTTTTTCTAATGTTATCTATTTTTTCAGTGAAGAAATTCATAAAGTCGTCACTACCAAACTGTGATGGAACACATTTTTCAGATCCCTGATTTGTTGTTAATTTGGCGACTGTACTGAAAAGGAACCTGGGGTTGTTTTTGTTATTTACTATGAGTTTGCTCAGGTGTTCAGCTCTAGCAGCTTTTAGCGCCTGTCTGTAGCTAAGCATACTGTCTTTATACGCAATTCTAAATACCTCCAAATTAGTTTTCCTCCATTTTCTCTCCAGATTACGTGTTGTTCTCTTTAGGGCATGCGTATGACTATTATACCAAGGTGCAGGTGCTTGTTCTCGAACCTTTTTTAACCGGATGGGGGCAACAGTGTCTAATGTGCTAGTGAGGATAAGGTCTATGTTGTTCGCCATCTCATCAAGATGATCAGCAGTTATGGGTTTAATGTGAAACTGAGATAAATCAGGCAGGTTATTTATGAATCTGTCCTTAGTGGTTGGAATAATAGTCCCACCAAGTCGATACCGTGGTGAAACACGGTTAATCTGCTCTACCGGTAGTGTGTACAGTAGGAGATAATGGTCTGTGATGTCATCACTCTGGGGTAAAATATCTATATCAGTGACGTCTGCTCCGTGGGATATTATTAAGTCTAGTGTGTGGTTAAAACGGTGGGTTGGTCTGGTGACGTTTTGTTTAACTCCAAAAGAGTTTAGTAAATCGACAAATGATAATCCTAGGGCATCGTTTGCATCATCTACATGAATATTAAAATCTCCTACAAGCAGCACTTTATCAAAGCTGATCAAGAGGTCTGAGAGAAAACAAGCAAACTTATGAAGAAAATCAGCGTAGGGCCCTGGGGGTCTGTACACGGTGACCAGAGCGAGTTTTCTGTGCATGTCTGAAAGTGCAATTTTAAGAACGAGCACTTCAAATGATTTAAAGCTGAATCCTAATCTCTGACTAACATTAAGAGAAGCACTATAAATGGTTCCTACACCACCCCCACGACCAGTCTGACGGGGCTCATGCTTATAAACATATCCTGACGGTGTCGACTCGTTTAGACCCATATAATCACCTGGTTTAATCCAGGTCTCAGTGAGACAGAGTGCATCGAGATTATTATCTGTGATCATTTCATTTACAATCAGTGCTTTGGGTGCAAGTGATCTAATGTTTAAAAGACCGAACTTTAGAACTTTGTTGTGTTTGTTAATCTGGCATTTTTCAGTTTTAACTGCAATAAGATTATTTCTGGATCTTGTGTATGTAATTCTTGGTTTTACTACCCGAGGAATAGATACAGTTTCTATAAACTGGGCTGTGTGTGAACTTGTAACTATTTGGTCTGTAGTATGCGTGTTCTTATAGTTGAAGATTTCTTGATGTCTTACCAGTCAGATGGTGTGTAGTATCCTAGAGATGTTATCTGATAGCACTGCTGCTCCAACTCTGCTGGGGTGCAGGCCATCAGGGCGGAAGAACCTAGGACGCTCCCAGAAACAGTTCCAGTTATTAACAAAGAGAAGTTTATGTTCTCGACACCATGACTGTAACCATTCATTTAGAGCTAAAAGTCTACTAAACTTCTCAGCCCCTCGCTGGTAAGTGGGAAGAGGTCCTGACACAATGATCCTCGTTGTGGGTGATGTTCTGCGAATTACCAGTTTAAACCAGTTTAATGCCTGTCCCTGAATGCCGATGTAATTTTGTTAGCGATCTAGGAGGAGATCATGGTCTATAGTGTCGAATGCAGCCCTAAGATCTAGTAGAACCAACAATGAGATGAAGCCTTGGTCTGAAGCTAAAAACAGGTCATTAGTGATTTTAACTAGAGCAGTTTCCGTGCTATTTAATGGGCCTAAAACCTGACTGAAACTCTTCAAAGATATTGTTCTCTTGCAGGTAGGAACATAACTGGGCAGCGACAATCTTTTCTAAAATCTTAGACATAAATGGGAGATTTGAAATTGGTCTGTAATTCGATAGCGTGTTTGGATCCAGATTAGGTTTTTTAATGAGGGGCTTAATAACTGCTAGCTTGAGGGATTTAGGGACATGTCCTAACGATAGTGAAGAGTTAATAATATTCAGAAGAGGTTCACCAGTTGTATATAACACTTCCTTCAGTAATTTAGTAGGAATTGGATCTAACTGACATGTTGTCGATTTAGCTTTGGCAATAACATTATACAGCTCTTCCTGTCCTATACATGTAAAACAGTGGAGTTGTGGAGTTGAAGGTAACACTGTCTCAGGAGATGGTGTCAGAGGTTGAACTGCCACAAATATTTCTTCACTGAAAAAATAGATAACATTAGAAAAACTAATGTTATCTATTTTTTCAGTGAAGAAATTCATAAAGTCCTCACTACTAAACTGTGATGAAACACAATTTTCATAGCCCTGATTTGTAGTTAGTTTAGCTACAGTAATGAAGAGGAACCTGGGATTGTTTTTGTTATTTTCTATGAGTTTGCTCAGGTGTTCAGCTCTAGCAGCTTTTAGCGCCTGTCTGTAGCTGAGCATACCGTCTTTATACGCAATTCTTAATACCTCCAATTTAGTTTTCCTCCATTTTCTCTCCAGATTACGTGTTGTTCTCTTGAGGGCATGCGTATGACTATTATACCAAGGTGCAGGTGCTTGTTCTCTAACCTTTTTTAACCGGATGGGGGCAACGGTGTCTAATGTGCTAGTGAGGATAAGGTTTATGTTGTTAGCCATTTCATCAAGATTATTATCAGTTATGGGTTTAGGGTGAAATTAAGATAAATCAGGTAGATTATTTATGAATCTGTCCTTAGTGGTTGGAACAATAGTCCTACCAAGTCGATAACGTGGTGAAACACGGCTAATCTGCTCTACCGGTAGTGTGTACAGTATAAGGTAATGGTCTGTGATGTCATCACTCTGAGGTAAAATATCGATATCAGTGACGTCTGCTCCATGGGATATTATTAAGTCTAGTGTGTGGTTAAAACGGTGGGTTGGTCTGGTGACGTTTTGTTTAACCCCAAAAGAGTTTAATAAGTCAACAAATGATAATCCTAGAGCATCGTTTACATCATCTACATGAATATTAAAATCTCCTACAAGCAGCACTTTATCAAAATTGATCAAGAGATCGGATAGAAAACAAGCAAACTCTTGAAGAAAATCAGCGTAGGGCCCTGGGGGTCTGTACACGGTGACCAGAGCGAGTTTTCTATGTATGTCTGTGTTGTGTATTTCTTCGTCTTGATGGAGTGTAGCTGTCGGTTGGAAGGAATCTCCGTAGACGCAGTTATTTCGTGTAAATAATGATTTTTATTCAGCACAGAAATATAGCATCTTTACAGGCCTTCCGGTCAAGCCTGGAGTCAGCACGCTCTGATTCAAAGTCTGACTCCCGATCCATGGCTGCACACTCCTTATATATTCTGATCATTCTCTGGGTCCGCCTCTTAATGTATAACAGATGTATATGAGCCTACTGTGCAATAATGTTTATCTTAAAGAGAAAACCTGTCTTTGTCCAGATTTAATATATCTCAAATGTACCAGCGCTCACTTTCCCAGACCATTCATCTTAACATACAGTGAGAACGGGTCAGAGGTCTTTTCCCAAGAGGACATGCATCCTGGATCATATTCTATACTTCGGCTTATACTGATTTAAGGACGACCACCCTTCTCATTTTCCCAGTCACGGCTCATAAGATAAGCACTATGGGCCTTTCATACATTTGGCTTAAAGGAAAACATCTGGCCAGATGGTTCAGTAATTAACTTTGGCCTTTCCAGGACTGTCACCATTTGTAGAATTATATGAGTTAAGGCTTTTAGATATTACACATTTAAGATACTATACGTTTAAGACACTACATATTTCCCCCCTTCGGGGGATCAATAATCCCACGATAAACAAAAACATATAGCATACATGTTCATCATTGGTTACAGAAATAGTAATAATACATTCTGTCACAGAACCTTAACAATATAATGAATTTATGGAGTGTGAGAGAGAAAAAAACTGTCAGGCAGCCGTTTCTCCTTAGATATCCTTCAAACAATCAAGACAGGAAAACCGCTCTCACGGCCCCAGGTGGCCACAAATTGTACTCCAGCCCAATCAAGATTTTAACAAGAAGTAATACATATGCATTGGTTATGTATCAGAAGAAACTTAAAAACTATCATGACTTACTTTGATTACTACTAGTATAAACATTTTCTATCAATGTCACTGGATATACTGTAACACATAAAATCCTATAATAAACATATATATGTGTATGGGGAAAATGTCCATCCGCGGCTGCGTTGATTCTCAGTATGGGGTCGCCGATGTGTAGAATCACAGCATTCCTTGTTCCGAGCCTTCAAATCTCCCCCAATATTGTTTCCTTGGAGAGAAGAAAAGAAAAAAAAACAACCAGTATCGTCTTCTCAGGCAACAAATAAATCATATCACATTCCATTCCCCCCTTTCACCCGAACACAGTATAGGGGGAAACTATTAAAAAGTAAGCCTATAGCCAAATAACATGAAGAATCACAATAAGAACTAATATCAAAACGGATACTTCTCCATCAGTTCACCATCTAATTCCATTCCATGTTCATCTGCTGCTCGCAGCAGCGCCATCTGGGTACCGTCCCCAGGCATCACAACTCCAACCCATCGCAATATCATTGCTTTCGCAAAGGTCAGCAACAGCGTGCAAAAGCAAAACATCACACACAACGATACGACAACTGCCATAAAAATCTGTACTAGGACTGCACCTAACGGACCTAATTTGTCTTGCAGCCAAGAATTAGCAGACCATCCGGCTCCTTCAGCTGGACCGAAGGCGTCTCGTATGTTTGGCAATGCCTCTATAACACTAGTCATATTATCAGAAGAATCGGGGATCAAGGTGTAACATGCGTCACCAGTTAAGTTCAAAGCCACACATAGGCCACCTTGCTTGGCCAATATATAATCTAAAGCCATGTCATGCTTTAGCAGGGTCAATCTGTGACTTCTTTGAGTATTAGACAGAAAATCAAATCCCCTTATTGTCTCATTGGCGAAACCCTGTAATGTATAAGTGATGTTATCAATATGATCAGCTAAAAATGTCACACCATACCATGGGAACAGTCCTATACCCCACTTTTCTCCCACGCTTATTCTCCAATGGTATGACTCCAAATTATGGAACTGTGCCAATGCTCTTTTCCTCCTATTAGCAGAAACAACATTTGACTGATTTGTATCAGGACCGTCTCCCTTCTGTACTGTAAAAACCTCATATGGGAGCTTCAGTTTTGCCATGTAACAGCATCCTATCCATCCATAAGGCAGAAATATATATGCCTTATCACCACAAACCCACCAAATATCTCTAAAATTTCCTATTGTCACATTTCCAGGCAAATCTTGATTCCTTACCATCAAAGTTTTACTATATTTCTGATGTGGCGCACAAAACTTTACTTCATACAACTTACTAATATTTTTATTATCATGTTGGCCCAAATTCATCAAATAGCTGTCACAATCAGATACTCCCATAAACATCCCCGAACCAGTATACGTTTCATTTGAACAGAAACAACCAGCAGCTTTCACAGGTGTCACTTCCATCGGCTCAGGGACTGCTGTTAATATATTTTCATGTTGATCCAGTAGATTCACATAAGGTAATTCTTTCAACCATGAACAATCATATTTAGGCCTAAACAGACTACTTGACAAAGCCATTATTAAATCCGTCGATGCCTGCTGCTGAAACAACAACCATGATAATGCAAAGGACTGACACCTAATAGTTAGTGGTTCTGGCACCGTTTCTAAAATTGAAGGCCATGTGCCTGGTGATGAAACTTTCACCACACATGGACAATTCAAATTTCTAACTGATCTAACAGAATAAGTTATCTGCTGGAACCATAAGTTCCTACTTGCCCAGGGGTCAGCAATCTGTAACACCGATGAATCGAAACCATATGCTTTCCAGTCACTGTCTCTCTTTTGCAAAATACGAACTTGAGTAGAATTAAAATAGTCACTCATTGTATCTGATATATTTTCCTGAGTTATCTCAGCTGAGGCTACAACATGCTCATCCCACATCTGTTTCCCGGCTTCAAAGGTCTCTTCACTACCATTTACTGTAGGCTTTGTTTTTAACATGGGTTCCTGAGTCATATTTAACACTTCTGTCGACTCTAAGGTCACTATGTCCTGCGCCTGTGTTACGTTTACAAACTTCACAGGCATCAAAGGTATTGGCACTATTGTATCATTATACTCTTTTACAATTGTAGATAAAGTAGGAGTAGTCTGGGTTAATGTAATAACACTCGTAGTTGTATCCAGAGCTGTAGTGACAAGCTTTATCTGTGACAAAGTAGTAGTCTGGGTTGATGTATCAACATTCTTAGTTGTACCCAGCACTACTGTAACAAGCTCCGTTTGAGAATTATTCGTTCTCGGAGTAGTCATTGCATTAGATTGATCTTGAACCTTTGTAATATCCGCGACATTTCCACTAGGTTCCAAACCTTTTATCACAAGTGTCACTTTACGCGTTACATAATCATCCTCCCAATAATTAAGAATTGGCACAAATTTAAATGCTGGTTCTAAATAAGTGCACACATATTCACCTGCATCTTCCCATGTAGCATTACGCAAAACTAGTGAACAATCCGTCTGCATCTTCACCAACTTCATGTCATTGTACAAAAAATATTTTCTTTGATCGCGAGGCACACTTTCAAATTCAGGTCCTGTCAACAACACATCTTCACCACGATTATTCCTCCACTTAGGAGGATTAGTACTACCAACATTCCATCTTCCACATTGACAAGGAAGAACAACCGCTTTCCCTAACTTAGCTCTGATAACAACCTTCGGAGGAGAGGGTGTTGTAGCGATCTGCTGAGGAACTATAGCCACATGGGCTCTAGTTCTCGTATCGTTTTGGTCTAACCCTTCTCCGAGCCGGTCTCGGACTCCTTCTGTCAGCTGTCTCTCTTGATTCTCCTGCAGTTGAGTTACAGTCCTTCTTAACCTGTGACGCATTTCTCTCCACCGCCACAGGCTCTGCTGATTCGGGAACCTGCTGGAAATCAATGTCCCCAAATGTTCTTTCCTGTCCGTTAACTGTACTGTCATTTCTGGCATCATCAAAAGCGTACACATCATCATCACCATTGCCCATATCACGGACAATCTCCCCTTCTGGGATTTGACTCTGGTTATTGTCATGCATCTCTTCTCCTGCTGCATGCTCACCCATACCTTCTTCCAATTCTCTTGAACCTTCAACATCCTGACTCTGGGAACACGTTATCTCCTCTTTTGGTGCTTTAACACAATGTGATAAATGATACCACGTTGGAGACCCTTTGACCTGGACCGCTGTTCCAGTACTGCGGACCACTTCAAATGGTCCTTCCCGACGTTCGTTATACCACTTTCTTCTAAACACTTTCACAAACACCTTGTCTCCGGGTTGCACTGTGGTGCTCTTTTGCTCATCAAGTTTCTGCTGCGCCTCGTCTTTCCTCTGCCTGTCAAAAACATATGTGGATATCTTTTTATGTAAGCTGACCATATATGTTACATAAGTTCGCATTTCGTCTTCCAAAAGTGCTAGACTTGGACCTTTCCCACTGGTACGCAAACAAGGAGTCGGCATCCGTCTTCCCGTTAGCAACTCATGAGGTGTCATATGCAAATCACGCAGCTCACTTGATCGACACGCCATCAGTGCCAACGGAAGCGCTGCTACCCAATTTAAACCCGTATGCTGACAGATCTTAACAATGCGATTCTTTAAAACACCATTCATTCTTTCACACATTCCTTGACTTTGTGGGTGGTACACTGCTCCAAGACGCTGTTTAATTCCCAACTTTTGTAAGATTAATTTGACTGTTTTATCCACAAATTCTTTACCGTTATCTGAGGATATTCGATCCGGAAGTCCCCACCTGCTTATAACCTCTCTACACAAAAACTTGGCAACAGACTGAGCATCCTTTCGCTTAGTTGGACAGGCCTCAGGCCAACGAGAAAACCTATCCACGACGACCAACATATACCTTTTCCCTTCAACTGGTCTTATCATATCAACAAAATCCACAACTAATTCACGCATAGGACCCCTCGGAGTGGGAATGTGCCCAGGAGGAACTGGCACACACCTTCGAACGTTATTTTTCAAACAGATAACGCACCTACCTATGACATAATCGATCTGTTCAAGTAAACAGGGTGCCCAAAAACCATATTCCTTCATGATTTTCCTTCTAACTTCCCCCCTTGCCACATGAGCTAACCCATGTGCTTCCTGAATCAACAGACCTAACAAATCTGGAGGTGCTATTATCAGTCCCTCGTGATTTCTCCAGAGACCAGCAGAATCCTGAGTAGCACCTCGATCTAGCCATGGCGGGAGCCGCTTCCTGCATTAAAATCACATCTCTAATGGTAATTTTGTCTTCCAAATCCACTCCATGAGTAATCAGAAACACTTTACCCAATTTGTCCGCTCCTGTGACAGCCTTAGCAGCTTCATAAGCCGCCTTATTCCCTTGAGTGACCCTTGACATATCCATCCTATGTGCTGCACACTTAGCTATTGCTATTTCCTTAGGTCTCATCATAGCATGTAACAGCTTCATTATTTGAGCATGATGTTGTATTGGAGAACCATCTGTTCTTCCATACAGCTCCAAACAAGTGGCACACATTATGCGCATACGCAGAATCGGTATATATTGTCACTCGCTTGCCTTCGGCTAGCAGACATGCTTCAGTTAGCCCCACAAGTTCAGCAAGCTGAGCAGATGCAGGCTGTGGTTTAACTTCAGCCTTTTCTACTACAAACCCTGCTCCTTGTGCTCTTACCACTGCGTAGCCAGCACTCAATTTATCCCCCACCCGATAGCAGGACCCATCAGTCCAGTACTCCAAATCTGACTCACGCAGCGGGAGGGCTTGCAGATCTGATCTAAGCCTTGAATATTTTTCTGCTTCTTGTACACAGTCATGGGGTTCGCCATCTTCTAGAGTTGGCAAAGTTTCAGCTGGGTTCACTGTAGCACATCTCACTAGAGTAACATCTTCCTGCTCTAGGAGTCTATAGTAATCTCTGAGTCTAGGCATAGTTAATGTGTATTTACCATAATTCAAGAGATTTCTAAGGCTATGATGGGTAAGGATTGTTACTGGGTAACCCATAGTGACAGATGAAGCTTTATCGTACATCAAATAGACCCCTACCATTGTACGATAACACCATGGTAGCCCTAGCTCTACTTCTGAATATGCGGTGGAATAATAAGAAATGGGTTGGGGGCTTGTCCCAATACCTGTTGGCTGACAAAGAACTGCACATGCATATTTACCTCCGGTTGAAGTAGATACATACAACAAAAAATTATTTGTGTAGTCAGGAAGTGCTAACGCTGGAGCCTCCTGCAGTCTCTGTTTAATCGTTTCAAATGACAAAAGGCCATCCTGCGTCCAGGTAAGATTACAATGAAGCTGAGCATTGCCAGTGTCTTTAATCATAGCTCTCAAAGGCCCTGTTAAACTAGCATAATCTTCTACCCATGCTGAGGAATAACCAGCAATACCAAGAAATGACATCAACTCTCTGACAGTCCTAGGCTTTGGGGCCTTACGGATGGCTTCTACCTGGTTGCCGGAGATGCTTCTGTGTCCCTGCATTATTGTCTGACCCAAATAAACTACCTTCTCTTGACAATACTGTAGCTTTTTCTGAGAGGCCTTATGTCCCTTCTCAGCGAGTATCTGTAGCAATT
The DNA here is from genome assembly GCF_946808225.1 of Silurus aristotelis. Classification (NCBI taxonomy): domain Eukaryota; kingdom Metazoa; phylum Chordata; class Actinopteri; order Siluriformes; family Siluridae; genus Silurus; species Silurus aristotelis. The sequence continues at coordinate 10,760,361 of NC_139587.1, read as the reverse complement.
TAATTGAGTCCTTGTGACATGTTTTCTTATCTGGTGAACAAATAATAATATCATACACGTATTGAACAACAGTACTTTTCAATACCTGATCTATCCCTGTCAAATCATCCTTCAATACTTTGTTGAAAATATGAGGACTATGCTTAAACCCTTGTGGCAATCTTCTGTATTCATAACTCTGTCCATTGTACGTAAACCCAAACAATCCCTGACATTCAGTACTGAGTGGGACACTGAAAAATGCACCACACAAATCTAAAACTGTAAAATGTGTTGCATCAGGCGGAATTTGAGCTAATAAAGTATGTGGAAAAATCCGCTGCTATGTCATTTACTGCTCTTAAATCATGTACCAAACGATAAGAATGATCAGGTTTCCGCAAAGGTAGCAACGGTGTATTACTCTGTGGATTTTGAGTTATTTTCAAAACATCGGCTTTTAAAAGTCCCTCAATTTGTGATCCAATCCCTCTTATTGCCTCTTCTTTCAGTGGATATTGATTTCTCCACGGGGGTTTAACTCCTGGTCTAACTTCCACTTTCACTGGTTGTGCTGACTTCACAAGTCCTATATCCGTGCTATGTTGAGACCACAGACTTTCTGGGACTTGCTTCAACATCTCCTCTCTCATGGGGTCTGAGTCTATTTTGACATTACAAATTGACTCATGTGTCAGCCGCACAGTTTGTGGCTGTCCCAAACCTTGAGCAGAGATCATGATCTTAATAAATCGTTGATCTTCACTCTTCCATATGGTTAAATTCTCTGTTAACGGCACAAAAACGGCTTTCCCTGCTTCTGCCATCATTTCTCCTACATGCTTCTGATCATACTCCTCAGCTACCAACAAAGTCACATGTGGAACACTGTTCTTAATATCAAATTCCTTTTCCAAATAATCATCCACGTGCACCTTCATAGCTGCTCCTTGTGGTCCTAAAATGATACAGCTCGAACTGAGTTGAACTTGGTATGGCTGACTCCTCAACCATTCATCTGGGCTTGTTTGAGCAGTATTCTTAAAATACTTAAGCGTGCAATGTAGTGGATACTCGGGAATTTGCACATTGGGCATATTTGCCATAATAAATTTTTCCCACAACTTAGCAGGCTCCAAAAATTCAGCACTAAGACTTCCAACCCAGAATACAGAGGAAGCTTCAGTTTCCTTAGTCATCAACAATTCGCAAGCAGTGTCGTTTGGCACTTCCACCCGACAGCCGTCAGGTGTGCATTTTATAGTACAATTCAATCTACACAAAGCATCTCTTCCCAAAAGTGCAATAGGTGTATGTTCTGACACTAATATAGGTATTGTAGTTTTCAGATTTTTATAGCAGAGCTCGATTGGTTCCGTGAGAGGAATCAGCTGTTTTATTCCCTCAAACCCGATTGTCCGAATCAATTGACCAGACATGGGGAGATGTGTAGCATCTTCAGGCCGAATACAGGTGAAAGCAGCTCCGCTATCTGCCATTACTTCTAATGGTTTATTGTTTACTTTCACCACTATTGTTGGATCTATCTCCGGCCCTGATACTACCAGCTGACATCCCCCGCTCGGATTCTCTGGGCAGCCCTAAAAACCTGGTTCTGGGCCCCTAAAAGGGTTCACCAGTCGTCCAGATGGCCTAAACTGGCCCCTGAAATTTCCTCTGGAATTTTCTCCTTGTCTATTGCACTCACGGGCGAAATGACCAATCTGTCCACAATTGTAACATGCTTCCTGTGACTGTTGGAAGTTTGAATTAAATCTTCCTCCTCTACCTCTCCCAAAAGTTCCGCGACCTCGACCTCTCCAGGTCTGAAATTGACCTGGAGCTGGCTGTGGATAAGAAATCGCTGGAACTGCTGATGGTGGCTGCGGTAATTGATACTGAAACTGATATGGCTGAGATTGTGCCTGATCCACCGGGGGCGGAGCCTGCACAATCACAGCCTGCTTTTTCTCTTTCTTTTTACTATCCACCAGCTGTATCTGATTAAGCTTCCTAAGGGTCTCTAGGTCCTGCTGTTTCTGATCAAATTCTTTTTTACGATATAATTCCACCTGATGAGCTATGTTATCTATATATGTCCCCTTTACAGCATTCCTAGGACCGACCACTTCGGCTAACTTACTCCTTACTGGTTGGGGCAGTCCCTTCTCTATTTTAGCTCTTAAAATAGACTGCTCCATCTGGTTCAAATCTGGATCATTTCCTGTGATGCTTCTCCACACCTGATGAGCTCTTGACACATAGGCCCTCGGATTCTCTTCCTGACCTAGCGGCTCAATAAAAATGTTATCGGGATGTACATTCGTTGAAATATATCCCTCAAAGCTCTCCACACACGACCTCTGTTTGCAGAAAACAATTCTGAATCATTAACAGCGGTTCCCACATAACGATTAAGTCCTGCCCTCTGTAGGACTTCCTTCATGCCTTGAACCCCAAGAAGACTGGCTAATAATCTCTTAATGTCTCCTATAGCCATTTGTGTTCCCACCATAATCTCTTCCAGCTTTGAAATCCAAGGGTATGCTCCACTCTGTAGAGTAGGCAACTTTTCAAGTATGTCAGACATATCTGTATTCTGCCAAGGCTTATACTCTAGATTTTGTCCTCTTATTAGTACTGGGCACAGTGTATCACAATCCTTCCCTTTAGAGCGTAAAGAGTAATGCTTCTCTGTTTTCCGAGACTCTCTCTCCTGTGACCCTTTCTGCTTTGAATATGACCTCTCCAACTCCCTAGGGGTGAACAGATGCGAAAGCCGTCGACTCATGCTTCCTTCAATCTCTGTTGAGGCACTATCTCGGCGCTCCTCTAATCCCGGGCTAAATTTCTTGAATAAAATTCTCTCAAACCACTCTTATTCTCCAAATCCTCATCACTATCTCCTTCCTCACTATCTGTAGAGCTATCATTCCTTACCAACTCTCTATCCCTCATTCTATCTCCTTGTTTTTCTGCCTTGGATAATATACGCCTGACAGCAGGATGATATCCACCTAATGCTCCGCCTTCACTCTGATCACCATCATCCATAACCTTTGTCCTTCTAACCCTCAGTTTCCCTTTGTTTCCCAAACGTGTTGCTTTTCCCTTACTTTTGGTACTTGGATACATTTCTATAGTCATATCTGCCTGCCCTGTTTCTATTATCCGATCATTATCGTCTCTGATACTGTAACCACCTTCCTGGTTAATTACTGGGAGCTGAGGATAAATGTCCTCAAACTTTATCTGTTTCTCATATGGTGGGGGATCCTTTACTAAATCCACATGAGAAAAAGGTGCATTAATCTCTGCCATCAACTTTTCTGTCTCTTTCACACTTTTTGCTATGGTCTCCACACCCTTATTTCTCTCATCATTTACAGCCTTTGACCGCTTCTGTCCCTCATTTTCAAATAACTTGAGAATACCCAGCTCTATCTGTCTTTTATCATTACGCTTTTTCCCTCTCTTACCGGTTTTCTGCTCCGCTTTATACGTTGATATAAGCACATGCATTGTCTGGATTACTTCGGGGTTGAAGGTCCCCTCTTTGGGCCATGGTCGTTCAATATCAGGCCATCGCTTATGCCATTTCTCCATCATCTTTATGATGCCCTTAATTAAAGGATTATACTTCTGTACCACATCTACAGGAGTAATTATTTTCGACATTATTACAACTTTCTGTACTTTTGTACGCATTAATTGATACCAACTACCAAATTAAATATTACTTAAATTTAACTTCAACAAAAAACCCACAGATAAATTGTAAAACTTACGACAACAACCCTTGACTGAGTACAAATCAAATAATTAACTAGTTAAATACCACGACTGGTCAGTCCGTTGCCAAGTCTCCTTTTAAACTGCATTCTTTCTCAAGTAGAGAGATCAAACGGCACAGTAAAAATTTATATTTTCGAATACGCACACATATGTTCACATACACATCCAAATACTTAAAATTTTTGTGGATAAAACAGCACTAGCCTCAATCAAACAGGGGCCATGCGTTGATCATGTTGCTCCGGTCGTGGGCCTCTATTCATGTGTCGTTCTGGACAGCAGTTCCACGTACCACAAATCACACAGAGAAAACAGACAGGGTCTTAGTACCACATGCTCCACATACACACACACAACATCCATTAACAGCCAGGATTTTGTACTCTACAGATTGCTTATCTCCTTTTAACCTCTAAACATCATTATTGCTTAAACTTTAATTTATTTTACTTTAATAATCACCCCAACTTTTCATCAATCAGTATTACTCACAAACAATACATATACATATACAATAATCACTTTATTATAATAGTTGCTCATACACACACACACACACACACACACCCTCATTAATTTCTCTACTTGAAAATGTCCTTTTTTTTTGGGAATTATATTATTCATTCTGGACAGGGGAGTGTTTTGTCTCACTGTAGGGATATCTTTATTCATTCAGTATTAAGGGACTTTGACTTCGTATTTAGGTCCTCTTTAGAGGCTCATAAAGTTTATTTGGCCATAAAATATTTTCCCAAAAAGGCTCATTGTTTTTATCTTGTCTTTTGTTATTTAACAGAAAAAGGTCTTCCGAAGGAAGCTCATAAGTTTTAACAGATTCAGTCCTCTCATGTAATGAGGCTCATTGTTTTATTCTTAATAGAAGACAAATATTATCCTTATAGTTACTAGAAACTAACCCTTGTTTTCCACCTTAACTCTCCTATGTATTTATTCATATATATATATATATTTATATCACACATCTCAGCACATACTGCAATCAGTCACGCACACACAAATTTTCCAGAGAGTGAGAGAGAGAGAGAAAGGGAGGGGATCCCGCCCGCCCGCAGCGGAGCGCAGACCCTCACACGCAGAGAGACAAAAAAGCAGAGGAAGAGGGGGGGTTTCGCCCACAGCGGAGGAAGAGGGACTTCACTCGTAGCTGAGCGCACACACGCAAACACAAACACACACTTAGTTCCGCGCGCACAGAAAGGGAGAGACACCCCTTATCTTCTCTTATTATTATTATTATTAATATTATTATTATTATTATTATTATTATTATTATTTATTTATTTAATTATTATTATTATTTTTTTTTCTCAAAGCGCACACACGTTTTCCTCAACACACACACACAAATTCCACATACACTATAGTCGACTCAGTTATACAAACTTATAGCATGCTATTTTGCCGCACCTTTATTCTATTTTCTCTTTATTTCCTTCCTTTATTAAATTTTTGCTACCTTATTGATATGCAGAAATTCAAATGACAGTTGCATCATCACCTAGCTCGTCAGCTAATTAGTCAGAGTGGGAACTTCAATTGAATTTTAATTCTGCATCATCCAGTTCCCAGAACTGACCTGAAATCCACCTAGTGAATGTCCAGGTTTTGTGGCCTGACTTAAATGTCACCTCCCTGAGGGTTTTTGTCCAAATCTTGCGGCTTCCTCTTTAAACCTTATTCTTACTTTTCCCTTTTTATTTCAACCTTTATATTCCTGTTTTCCTTTATTTCCTTAACTTTTTACCATATTTAACTCTTTCTCAGAGTCATTCACCTTTTACTTTTTACTTTAGCTTCAACTCTTATTTTCTTCACTTCTCTCTTTATTCCTGTTCCTTTTTTTTTTTTCTCTTGAACTTTTTACTTCACGTCTTTTCTATTGTAATTCAACGTTTAATTTTCCTTAAAGCATTATTACAGTCAAATCCCCCCTTTTGCGCTGCCCAGCAGTGCAAAAAATTCAGAACGGAGAGCCACCCAAACCGACAATCACAACACAACACTCAACAACCCAATAACCCACACACACAGGCCTTTAACGGTGCGACCCAACAGCAGATAAACGGAACCCCAAACGCTCACCGTTTCAGCCGGCCGGACAGATCAGGGAGCAGTCGTCGGAGCAGAACCCGCGAAGCTGAGAAGGCCGCAAACCGCCCAGGATTCGTGACGCCAGGAAATGTTGTGTATTTCGTCGTCTTGATGGAGTGTAGCTGTCGGTTGGAAGGAATCTCCGTAGACGCAGTTATTTCGTGTAATGATTTTTATTCAGCACAGAAATATAGCATCTTTACAGGCCTTCCGGTCAAGCCTGGAGTCAGCACGCTCTGATTCAAAGTCTGACTCCCGATCCATGGCTGCACACTCATTATATATTCTGATCATTCTCTGGGTCCGCCTCTTAATGTATAACAGATGTATATGAGCCTACTGTGCAATAATGTTTATCTTAAAGAGAAAACCTGTCTTTGTCCAGATTTAATATATCTCAAATGTACCAGCGCTCACTTTCCCAGACCATTCATCTTAACATACAGTGAGAACGGGTCAGAGGTCTTTTCCCAAGAGGACATGCATCCTGGATCATATTCTATACTTCGGCTTATACTGATTTAAGGACGACCACCCGTCTCATTTTCCCAGTCACGGCTCATAAGATAAGCACTATGGGCCTTTCATACATTTGGCTTAAAGGAAAACATCTGGCCAGATGGTTCAGTAATTAACTTTGGCCTTTCCAGGACTGTCACCATTTGTAGAATTATATGAGTTAAGGCTTTTAGATATTACACATTTAAGATACTATACGTTTAAGACACTACATCTGAAAGTATAATTTTAAGAACGAGCACTTCAAATGATTTAAAGCTGAATCCTAATATCTGACTAACATTAAGAGAGGCACTATAAATGGTTCCTACACCCCCCCACGACCAGTCTGACGGGGCTCATGCTTATAAACATATCCTGACGGTGTAGATTCGTTTAGACCCATATAATCACCTGGTTTAATCCAGGTCTCAGTGAGACAGAGTGCATCGAGATTATTATCTGTGATCATCTCATTTACAATCAGTGCTTTGGGTGCAAGTGATCTAATGTTTAAAAGACCAAACTTTGGAACTTTTTGGTGTTTGCTTATCTGGCATTTTTCAGTTTTAACTGCAATAAGATTATTTCTGGATCTTGTGTATTTAATTCTTGGTTTTACTACATGAGAAATAGATACGGTTTCTATAAACTGGGCTGTGTGGGAACTTGTAACTATTTCGTCTGTAGTATGCGTGTTCTTATAGTTGAAGATTTCCTGATGTCTTACCAGTCAGATGGTGTGAAGTATCCTAGAGATGTTATCTGATAGCACTGCTGCTCCAACTCTGCTGGGGTGCAGGCCATCAGGGGGGAATGACCCCTCGCTGGTAAGTGGGAAGAGGTCCTGACACTATGATCCTTGTTGTGGGCGATGTGCTGCGTACCGTCTCCACCAGGATCCTGAAGTCCCTCTTTAAGATCTCCATTTGCCTCAGCCTGGTGTCGTTCATTCCGGCATGAAGAACAACCGCTCCGAAGTTCTCCTTCAGGATCGCGGGTACCTGCGCAGCGACATCGAGAACACAAGCACCAGGAAAACAGCGAGTGTGCACCTTACCTTTGGCTCCGGTAGCACGGACTTGCCGGACGATGGAATCTCCGAGAATCGCAGTGTCGCGTTCCGTCTCGCGGAGAGGGGCGAAGCGGTTCTCGGTCGAGATCTCGAAGGCCCGTAGTGGTGGCGGGGGAGACGTCTTCGACCGGGGCTTGGCTTGTCTCTTCCGCCGCTGCCGCATCCAGGGTCCGTGTTGCACCTTTGCCGGAGTTGCGCTGGATCTGGGCAGAGAAACACGCGGAGTTGATGTGCTGGGAGCGTTAGGTTCAACCCGGGAATTTACCTGGGACGAGTGCGCGTCCGCCCGGGATGTTTCCAGCGCCGTTTTCCGCTCTCGCAGCCGGGCATGCTTTACATGCAGCTCGCGAATCTGTTTCTCCAAAGCCTTCATCTCCAACGCCACCGTTTGCAAATTGAACGAGTCCTCAACTGTGCTCAAAGTCAGACACACAGCCGGCATAATGCTCATAATCAGGAACAGAGTTAATGTACACAAATATGATAAAGTGAGAGACAAAATAATATAGTGGTAGTCGAGTTTAACTGACTACAGGCACAAGTCAGGAAGACAAAACAATTTAGGATTATTAAAAGAGAAAAACACAAACAAACAAATACAAACACGGAACTTGCGGCAAACAAGTCAAACACAGGAAGCTACGTCACCGGAAGTGAGTGTGTGTGAAGCTTTACACAGATAATGTGGTGACTAAAAAATTAAATGTTCTTTATAAGTAAGTTTGTCCCTGATGAGCAAGCGGGTGGCGACTGTGGCAATGAAAAACTCCCCGAGATGGCATAAGGAAGAAACCTTGAGAGGAACCAGACTCAAGAGGGAACCCATCCTCATCTGGGTTGCATCAAATGTCCATTTATAGCAGATATATGATGTTGCGGGGTACAGTGATGATGATCAGAAGCGAAAAGTAGTCCTGAGTCCATGTAGCAGACTGTTGACATTAACTACAGTCCAATCCATCAAGTGCCCATTCTTACTCTGGAATTTCATGGAACCACCCAAGGCATTAATGAGAAACTGTCCTCCAGTTAAAGAAAACACTTTTCAGAGGCAGGCCTGGATGAAGTGGGAAGATCCACAGAGGGGAGAGGGGCAGAAACAGTGGTCACTGGAGCCGCAGGAGCATGTTTAGCTCGACAAAGAGAGAGTTAGAGAGAGAGAGAGAGAGAGAGAGAGAGAGAGAGAGAGAGAGAGAGAGAGAGAGAGAGAGAGAGAGAGAGAAAAAGAGGGGTGACAGGGAGAGAAGGATATGAATTATTAAGTGTCTTTATTGTTGTATGAAAGTTAATATCACTGTGCAGTTTGGACTCCGGCAAGACTCGCTATGGCAGCATAACTAAAAGGGAGAACCAGAAGGTAACACCAACATGAGGGATCTCTGGGATAAGAGACGACCCACCACAACACCGTCAACAAACCTGAGTGAACATGTGAGAGTGAGGGGACGACAGCATACAAATATCCCAGTTTACCAAACACTCTATATCCATGCTCCCTCCAGATCTGCGCCTTTACCTAAGAAAAAATCTACTGATAAAAGGCTTGACTAAATAAATGTTTTCAACCTCGACTTGAACACTGAGACTGTGTCTGAGTCCCGAACACTGATTGGAAGGTTGTTTTATAACTGTGGGGCTTTATAAGAGAAAGATCTGCCCCCTGCTGTAGTTTTCATTATTTGAGGAACCAACAGATGCACCTTTTGATCTAAGTAGGCATGGAAGATCATACTGGTAAAAAAGTTCACTCAGATACTGCGATGCAAGACTGTTTATTTTGCTTTATACGTCAGTAGTAGTATTTTATAATCAATGCGAGATTTGATTGGGAGCCAGTGTAGACTGATTAAAACAGGAGTGATGTCATATTTCCTAGAGCTTGTGAGGACTCTTGCTGCTGCATTCTGAACTAACTGAAGCTTATTTATGCACTTATTTGAACACCCACACAGTAAAGCGTTACAGTAATGTAATCTAGATGTAACAAAAGCATGAACTAATTTTTCTGCATCCTGTAACGACATCATATTTCTGATTTAAGCAATATTTCTAAGGTGAAAGAAGGCGATCCTGGTAATATTATTCACATGAGCCTCAAAGGAAAGACTAGGGTCAATAATGTCACCAAGGTTTTTGACAGCCGTACACGCTGAAACAGAAAAACCATCTAGAGATGCTACATAATCGCAAAGTTTGCTTCTAGCTGCATGTGGTCCTAGTAAAAGTACTTCCGTCTTATCTGAGTTGAGCAGAAGAAAGTTATCAAGCATCCACTGTCTAATGTCCTTTACACACTCCTTAACATTGTTAAGCTGATCTCTCTCATCTGGCTTTGCTGAAATATACAACTGTGTATCATCAGCATAGCAATGGAAGCGAATACCATGTTTATGTATAATTTCACCCAGAGGCAACATATATAAAGAGAAAAGAAGTGGGCCTAGGACAGATCCTTGAGGAACACCAAACTTTACCTCAGAGAGTGTGGAGAACTCACCATTTACATCAACAAACTGATAGAGATCAGTCAAATAAGACCTAAGCCAAGAGAGAGCTGTTACCTTTATTCCAACAACGTTCTCATGTCTAGCAAGCAGTATAGTATGATCAATGGTGTCAAAAGCTGCACTAAGGTCGAGCAAAACAAGTAAAGAGACAAAATTCTGATCAGAGGCCAATAGCAGGTCATTTACCACCTTAACTAGCGCCGTATCTGTGCTAGGATGAGGCCTAAATCCTGACTGATACATTTCAAAAATGTTATTCATAAGTATATGTGAGCTTAACTGCTGTGCTACAAACTTTTATAAAATTTAGGATATAAAGGGGAGATTTGATATTGGCCTGTAGTTGAACAGCTGACATGGGTCAAGGTTAGGATTCTTAATTAGGGTTTGATAACTGCCAGTTTGAAGGATCTAGGTACATAACCAGTACGAATGGAAGAGTTTATTATTTTTAAAACAGGTTCAATTACCTCTGGAATTATCTGTTTGAAGAAACTTGTAGGCAAGGGATCGAGAATGCAGGTTGATGATTTTGATGAGGAAATTCATGAAATTAAGTCATTTTCATGAATAGGAGTAAAGCTTTGTAATTGATTGTCTGTTAGAATTACACTGCTGTCTACAGGTTACTTGTAAAATAATTTGGATTTATATTAACCGTCTGGATTTCTTGCCTGATGTTTTCAACTTTATTATCAAAAAAGTTCATGAAATCATTACTACCTATTGATGGTCCATGTTAGTGCAGTGCTATTACTTACTGTTTATTTTGCTACCGTGCTAAACAAAAATCTAGGATTATGCTTGTTATTTTCTATGAGGGTGGAGAAATATGCTGATCTAGCAGCACTAAGAGATTTTCTAGAGATTCACTAAGAGGCTCTCTTTCAATGCTATTTGAAATACTGTTAATTTTGTTTAACGCCACTTACTTTCTAATTTCCAAGTGGTCTGTTTTTAAGTGCGTGTATGATCATTATACCACTGTGCAAATTTTTTCTCCCTGACCATTTTGATTTTAAGGGGAGCTACATCATCTAGAGTATAACGTAACGTTGATTCTAGGTATTCAGTGGCCCAGTCAAGCTCTGCGGCGTTAGACGGAGATCTATTCAATATCGTAATTTCTGGAAGATTATTGATAAAACTCACTGCTGTAACTGACGTGAAAGTACGCTTAACACAGTAACGTGGTGAGTTAGTAATGCAAGGTCTGAAATAGCTTTTTTATTTTTAATCCAAATGTTAACAACAAATCAAGGGTGTGTCCACCACTATGAGTGGGTCCTATAACATTCTGATTAATTTCAACTGAATCTAGAATGGACACAACTGCTGCTTTTACGGAGTCTTTCTGATTATCAAAATGAATATTAAAGTCACTAACAATTAATGCTTTGTCTAAAGAAGTAGCTAAATTTGTGATGAAATGTGCAAATTCTATGAGAAAATCAGAGTAGGGCCCTGGGGGTCTAAAAATAATAATTAGTGGAATTGACTGACTGGACCTGCTTTTAGACACTGAATATTTTATGTTGGTGTAAAGAACTTCAAATGTTTTACATTTGTGTTTAGTCTTTTGTGTGACGCTAAGATTATTATCATAAATAGCCGCGACTCCGCCTCCTCTGCCATTTAGACGGGGTTGGTGTATGTAACTATAACCAGGAGGACTTGTTTTATTTAATGCTACATATTCATTCGGTTTAATCCACGTTTCTGTCAAACACATTATTTTAAATTCCTGGTCGGTAATAATTTCGTTTATAGTAAGCGCTTTTGACGTGAGAGATCTAATATTCAACAATCCTATCTTTAGATCAGAGGTGCTGGCTGTGCGTTCAGTCCTATTTAATTTAATGCTAATCAGGTTACTTAAACAGACTTTGAGAATTTCTAAATTTTGGTTTCGCTCGGGGGACAGACACAATCTCAATATGGTGGATCCTGAGTGACGACTCTGTGCAGCTAGCCTGTCTGTCTGCTCCCTGGTCTTGGCTCTGGACAGTCACTTGTTAACTAGTGCTGTTCTGAGACTATGACCTATACTACAAGAAATGAGAGCAGCACCATCCCGAGTGAGATGGTGTCAGGCTGACAACCATGATGCGGAAGCGGAAATAACTCAATCATTGTACTTTATTTTCAAAACACAAACAAAAGCACTCACTCCGAAACACGGAGAAGAAAGAACTGAAAGTATCCGCTCAGGACGAGTATTCCACAACGAAACTAGAGTCTGAAAACGAAAGTAAACGCCCAGGACATAGAATAGTCCTTACGGGAACGGAGTTCGGAGGCAGAACCAGCGGGAATTGCTGGTGGTCGAGCAGCCACGGGAAATCACCAGCATGACGTTCAAGAACCGACAGCCTGTGACTCAAGAACGTGAGTTTATATAGTCTTATCTATAATGAGCCACAGCTGTCTGTGATCATGGCAGGCACGGGATAACGAGGCAGGGTGACAGCTCCCGAGGGGGGCGTGGCAGGGTGAATCCCTGACAGCGGCCGAGGGAGGCGTGGCAGGGGGATCCCTGACAGTATCCCCCCCTTCAGGGGCGACACCTGACGCCCCAAAACCCACCTAGGGCACTCTGAGGAAGGCCTCTCCAACTGCTCAGTAAAGGAGGCCCGGAAAAACATCTTTGTGGGACCGGGGAAGACTGGGAAGAGCCCAAGGCGAAGCGGCGTCCTCTGTGGAGACCACCAATGGCACGACGCCCAGCACAGAGACCCAGAATGGAGCAACGCCCTTGAAGAAAACTGGAGGCTGAGCGAAGTCCTTGGCAGAGATCAGAGGCGGAGCGATCTCCACGGCGGCGAACTGGAACTGGAAGGCGTCCATGACAAAGACCGGAGGTTGGAGGACGTCCCGGGCGGAGACCATAGGCCGAGCGACGTCGCCCTGCGGGGAACCTGGAGGCAAGCCGTCGCCCTGCGGGGAAACTGGAGGCGAGATGTCACCCTGCGGGGAGCCTGGAGGTGAGACGTCGCCCTGCTGGGAGCCGGAGGGCAAACGTTACCATCTGGGAGACTTGAGGGCGAGCGTTCGTCGTCAGGGAGACTTGGGGGCGAGCCTTCGTCATCAGGGAGACTTGGGGGCGAGCCTTTGCCCTGAGGAGAACTTGAGGGCGAGCCTTCGCCCTGAGGGGAGCTCGGAGGTTCGACGTCCTTCTGCCAGCCAGGCGGCGGTACAACGACCTCTTCGCGGCAAGGCGGCGGTAGAACACCCTCTTCGTGGCCAGGCGGCGGTACGACGCCCTCGACGCAGCCTTTGAACTGAGCTAAGCACTCCTGTGAACTCAGGGACTTAACTGAGCTCTCCTGGGGACTCGGGAACTGGGCTGAGCGCTCCTCGGGACCCTGTGGATGGGCTGAGCACTCCTGGGGACCCTGTGGATAAGATGAGCATTCCTGGGGACCCTGTGGATGGGATGAGCACTCCTGGGGATCCTGTGGATGGAATGAGCGCTCCTGGGGACCCTGTGGATGGGATGAGCGCTCCTGGGGACCCTGTGGATGGGATGAGCGCTCCTGGGGACCCTGGAATGGGGCTGAGCTCTCTTGGGGACCCTGGAACGGGGCTAAACTCTCTTGGGGACCCTGGAGCTGAGCGGCACCATCAGCGGGACTCTGGAGCTGAGCGGCACCCTCAGCGGAACTCTGAAGCTAAGCGGCACCCTCGGTGGAACACTGTGGCAGCTCGGTGCGCTCGTGACGGGGCTCTTTTGGGGACTTTGAAGCTGAGCGGCACCCTCGGCGGGACTCTGGAACGGGGCTGAGCTCTCTTGGGGACTCTGGAGCTGAGCGGCACCCTCGGCGGAACACTGTGGCAGCTCGGTACGCTCGTGACGGGGCTGTGGCGGCTCGGCGCGCTTGTGGCGGGGCTGTGGCGCGCTCCTGGAGAAACTGTGGCGGCCCACGGGAACTTCGGAACAGCAGCGCGCTTGTAGATGCTTTGTGGCGGCACGGTCAGCTCGGGGGAACTTTGAGACCATGGCACGCTCGCAGACGCTTGGAGGTGGTGCATTGCATCCACGAGAACTCCAGACCACAGCAGCGCGCTTGTAAAGACCCAGGGGCAGAGCCGCGTGCATGTGGTAGCCCTGGAACTGAGCCTCGTATTCTTGGATGCACTGGGATGGAGCCGCGTGCTCTGAATAACCTTGGGACGGAACCGAGCACCCACGGGAGAATCCTGGAATGGAGCTGCGCGCTCTGAAGGACCTTGGAACGAAAGCTGAGCACTGTGGAGAATCTTCACAAACGCGCCGATGCTCCGGAGGAATCCGCCCAATTTGTCTATCTCCCCGGAGAAACAAGCTGGGAATCCCCTCGCGTGGCGCACCCGCGCTCACATGATCCGGCGTCTGTGGTTCCGAACCTCGAGGAGCGGCACTGAGCTTCCGGTGGAAATCCGAAGCCGGGTTCGGCTGCCGATCCATCACGGTTGACATCGCGTTTGGGCGAATCCGCTTTCGGTTTCGGTCGGTTCTTCTGTCAGGCTGACGACCATGACGCGGAAGTGGAAATAACTCAATCATTGTCCTTTATTTTCAAAACACAGACAAAAGCACACACGGAGAAGGAAGAACTGAACGTATCAGCTCGTGACGAGTATTCCACAATGAAACTACAGTCTGAAAACGAAAGTAAACTCTCACGACATAGAATAGTCCTTACGGGAACGGAGTTCGGAGACAGAACCAGTGAGGAATGCTGCTGATCGAGCAGCCACAGGAAATCACCAGCATGATGTTCAAGAACCGACAGCCTGTGACTCGAGAACGTGAGTTTATATAGTCTTATCCATAATGAGCCACAGCTGTCGGTGATCATGGCAGGCACGGGATAACGAGGCAGGGTGACAGCTACCGAGGGGTCGTGGCAGGGTGAATCCCTGACAGTGGCCGAGGGAGGTGTGGCAGGGGGATCCCTGACAGATGGATACTGTCCCGCCCTAACCAGCCTTGCCCTCAAAATTGCTCCAATTATTTATGAAGCCCACATTGTTTTTGTTGGAGCACCACTTAGACATCCAGCAGTTCAGCGACCATAACCTGCTGTAGGCTACATCGCCACGTCGCATTGGGATGGGGCCAGAGCATATTACTGCATTGGATATTGCCTTCATTAAATAGTGAAAAACTATCTTAGAGAACCTGTGCTTTCCTAAGAATCTAAGCTGACCGGCTATGTCCGGCGTCCTGGCTCCCGGTATACACATAACCTGTGCTGCTGGTGCCCCTAAAGGTCTAGCTAATTTCACGTGCCTCAGAATAGAGTCTCCTAAAACCAGAGCTTTTTCAGGTTTCTCAGCGGGTGCTTCACTGAGGAGAGCAAACCTGTCTCCAATCTCCTTCAGGTTGCATCTCTTACATAGAACATCGTCCACCTGTGTGCACCTTCCTCCACTCTTATAGGTCACCCTATGATCATTCTTCTTCTTTAAATACGTATTCACCACTGCCATTTCCATCCTCTTAGCAAAATCTACCACCATCTTCACTTCTACATTCTTCTCCTTAAAACCATGCCTACCCATCACCTCCTCATCACCTCTGTTCCATTCACCTACATGCCCATTGAAGTCTGCCCAAATCACTAATTGTTCATTCCCAGGTACACCATCTACCACTTCATCTAATTCACTCCAGAATCTTTCCTTCTCCTCCATCTCACAGCTGACTTGTGGAGCATAGGCACTGATGACATTTATCATCAGCCCTTCATCTTCCAGCTTCACGTTCATCACCTATCAGAAACTTTTTTCACCTCCACTACACTCTTACTGTATTCTTCCTTTAGAATCACCCCTACACCATTTCTCTTTCCATCCACACCATGATAGAACAGTTTAAACACACCTTCAATGTTTCTGGCCTTACTCCCTTTCCACTTGGTCTCCTGAACACACAACATATCTCCTCTCCATCATATCAGCTACCTCTCTCCCTTTACCAGTCATAGTACCAACATTTAAAGTACCAACCCAAACCTCCACTCTCCTACACTTCTCCTTTTCCTGCCATCTCTGTAGACGTCTTTCTCCCCTTCTTCTTCTCCTTTGGCCAACAGTAGCCCAATTTCCACCAGTACCCTGTTGGCTAACGATACCTGTGGCGGTCGTTGGTAACCCGGGCGTCGACCTATCCGGTATGAAATTCTGATTTGTGATCCGCATAATCGATTTGACACATGTTTTACGCTGGATGCCCTTCCTAATGCAACCCTTGACATTTACCAGGGTTTGGGACTGGCACTAAGAGTGCACTGGCTTGTGCCTCCATAATGGCTGGATTAAGCTTGGACTGAGAATGAAACTTGCAAAGTGTGCTTTTCTCCAAGATGCAGTGGAATACTTGTGGTACAGGATTGATAAGCACAGTCTACATCTTACATCGACAAAGTTGAAGCAATCATAAATGCACCAGCTCCATGTAATGTTTCAGAATTAAGGTGCTTTTTAGGATTACTTAATTATTATGGAAAGTTTGTGGCCAACCTTTAAATATTACTGCATCTTTTGCACTGCCTTTTGCAAATAGACACCAAATGGAATTGGTCACATAGTTGTGAAGCGGCATTCAAAGCCTGCAAACAATGGCTTCTAAACAGTAAATGCCTTGCACATTATGATCCAGGAAAACCTCTCTGACTTTTCTGTGACGCCCCTCCATACGGCATGGGTGCATTCATTTCACATATCCCACCCTCAGGAGAAGAGAAACCAAATGCATTCAAATCATGGACCCTGACATCAATTGAGAAAAATTAAGCTCAAATAGAAGAGCAAGCTTTGAACCCAGCCATTAGGAAGGCACAAGCCAGTGCACACTTAGTGCCAATCTCAAGCCCAGATAAATAGAGAGGGTTGCGTTAGGAAGGGCATCCAGCATGTGCCAAATCAAGTCAAGGCCCGGGTTACCAATGACCGCCACAGGTATTGTTAGCCTGTCAGCCCTAACAATACCTGGTGTGTCAGAGAAGTATATGAGGGTGGTGCAGGACATGTATGAGGACAGTGTGACAGCAGTGAAGTGTACAGTAAGAACAACAGACTGGTTTAAGGTGAAGGTGGGATTGCATCAATGATCATCTCTAAGCCCTTTCTTGTTTGCAGTGGTGATAGACAAGTTGACGGATGAGGTCATACAGGAGTCTCCATATGACATGTTTGCGGATGATATTGTGATTTTTGGCCAGAGTAGGGAGCAGGTTTAGAAGATCCTGTAGAGGTGAAGGTACATGCTGGAAAGAAGGGGAATGAAAGTCAGTAGGAGTAAGACAGAGTACATGTGTGTGAATGAGAGGGAGGGCAGCTGAGTTGTTTGGTTGCAGGGAGAAGAGTTGGTGAAGGTGAATGAGTTTAGGTATCTTGGGTCAACAATGCAAAGTAATGGAGTGTGTGTAAGAGAAGTGAAGAAAAGAGTGCAGGCAGGGTTGAGTGGGTGGAGGAGAGTGGTGGGAGTGATTTGTGATAGAATGGTGCAAGAGTCTGCAAGAGTGTAAGGAAAAGTTTATAGGACTGTGGTGAGACCAGCTATGTTGTACGGTTTAAAGACAGTGGCATTGACTAAAATACAGGAGGTGAAGCTGGAAGTGGCAGAGTTGACTATGTTGAGATTTTCATTGGGAGTGACAAGGATGGACAAGATTATAAAAAGAAGTTTATTAGAGGGACAATGCATGTAGGACCCTTTGGGGATAAGAGAGAGAGGCTCGATTGAGACTGGTTTGAACATGTGCCGATGAGAGACATGAGGTATATCAGTAGAAGAATGCTAAGGATGAAGCCACCAGGAAGGATGAAAAGAAGAAGGCCAAAGAGGAGGTTCATGGATGTGGTGAAGCTGTGGCAACCCCTAACGGGAGCAGCCGAAAAAAGAAGAAAAAGAAAAGGAAGCTTTGAGCATAATTTTTGGTGTCAAGAAATTCCTTAAGTATCTATATGGAACAACGTTTGTGTTACTGGCAGATCACAAAACAATTTTGGCCCTATTCGAAACAACGTCTGCAGTTCCATGCTTGCTGCATTATGAATGTAATTGTTGGTGTTACTTCTCTTAACATATGACTATAAGATGCAGTTTTGTCTTTCCTGTGACCATGCGAATGCAGATGCATTATCCCATCTTCCATGCAAACATGGTCCTTCAGAGGAGAAGCATGAGGGAGTGTTTCTGATCTCTTGTGTGGAGGAACTGCCGGTCTCAGCAAAAGACATTGCAGACCCTTTTAAAGGTTTTGGATCTTACACTGACGAGGTGGCCTAAATTTGTACCTAATCCAAATCTCAAACCTTATTATGAAAGGAAAAATCAGTTGTCCACAAACCAAGGATGTGTTCTTTGGGAATCAAGGGTGGTTATTCCACCTAAGCACAGGAGAAGATTGCTCTCAGACTTGAGGATGTCATCCAGGAGTCACTTGAATGAAAGCCCTGGCAAGAAGCTTACTTTGGTGACCTGGTTTAGATCATGAGATTCAGACATTTGTCCGTCAGTTTGCATCCTGTGAAACAACATTAAAAAGACCCCCAACAGCCCCTCTTCACTCATGGTCATGGACCACAGCAAAGTGGGAAAGGATGCATATGGATTATGCTGAGGTCAACAAACAGCATTTCCTGGTGGTGATAGATGTCCATTCAAAATGGATTGAAGTTTTACCTACAAAGCTAATGACTGCTGAAAAGACTGCTAACCTTCTCTGTTTGCTTCATAAGGTCTGCAGAAAGTCGTGGTTTCAGACAATGGTCCTCAGTTCATGGCACCTGAGTTTAAACAGTTTCTTAAGGGACACATAGTTCGTCATGTCCTGTCACCGCCATATAATTCGGCTTCAAATGGCGCATCTTAAAAGGGCTGTGCAAACCTTTAAAAAGGCATGTACTTGAATGTAGTCTCAGTCATTGTCTCCCAGTCAATGGCTAGCTTGTTTCTTGTTCACATACAGAAATACTTTACACACAGTCATGGAATGCACACCAGCAGAGGTGTTCCTAAAATGGCAACCATGTACTCACGTGTCATTACTCAGGTCAGGTGTGTCAAAAGTGGTATCCAAGCACCAGGTTCAACAGCAGAAAGGGCATTATAAGTTTGGGAGAGAGGGTGTTAGTGCAAGACTTTAGACTTTAAACACCTACTATGTGCAAGTTGGATATCGCCAAGTTAAAGTACATGTGGACCACAGGTTACCACCAAGGTCTTTAGGACAGCAAGGTGAAGGGATCAGTGATGAACACTTTGATGATATGCCAGTTCAGAGAAATGAAACATCTGATCCAGAAGTTCAACCTGATCAGTCCTCTGAAGCACACCCTGATAGGCTCTATCCCATAAGGCAACAAAAAAAAAAGCACCACAAAGATTAAACCTTTAGGTCTGAGTCACAAACTGTTAACTCTGTTAACAAGACTGTTAAGGGAAACACAAGTCCAAAGTGTTATGTTACTATTGAATTATATATATAAAAGTTACACCAGTTTAATTTTAGGTTTAAATCTAAGGAGGGAGGAGTGTAATATATTATTAGTGCAACTGTGTTACATGTATTACGGTATATTAATTATGCACAAGTGCTACAAGTTGTTCTGCAGGCTGAGAAAGGTAATAACAGTAAAAAGTGGGCTGACCTCAAACCCCTGTACACCGTGTGTCTCTGTTTTCCTCTCATAAAAAAAAAAATACAATGTTGTCACATGTAGGTGGGACTATTGTAATGCTTTACTGACAGGATTTTCTAGTAAGTGCATAAACAAGCTCCAGCCAGTCCATAATGCAGCAGCAAGAGTCCTAACCAGAACTTGAAAATATGACCACATCATAATCCATGGAGGTTTGGTCCTTTTTCTCATTCCTACTGCACACCTCAATACCACAACTCCTCTCACAGCTCCCACTACTCCTCTCACAGGCACCCTGTGGTCTTTTCTATACTTCTCTACAAACATTCTCTCTCTCTCTCATATATATATATATATAGAACACCCTGCTATTTTGCAAGTTTTCCCACTTAGAAATCATGGAGGGGTCTGAAATGGTCATCGTGGGTGCATGTCCACTGTGAGAAACATAATCTAAAAAAAAAATCCAGAAATCACAATATATGATTTCTAAACTATTTATTTGTATGATACAGCTGCAAATAAGTATTTACACCTGTCTATCAGCTAGAATTCTGACCCTCAAATACCTGTTAGTCTGCCTTTAAAATGTCCACCTCCACTACATTTATTATCCTAAATAAGATGCACCTGTTTGAGGTCGTTAGCTGCATAAAGACACCTGTCCACCCCATACAATCAGTAAGAATCCAACTACTAACATGGCCAAGACCAAAGAGTTGTCCAAAGACACTAGAGACAAAATTGTACACCTCCACAAGGCTGGAAAGGGCTAAGGGGAAATTGCCAAGCAGCTTGGTGAAAAATGGTCCACTGTTGGAGCAATCATTAGAAAATAGAAGAAGCTAAACATGACTGTCAATCGCCCTCGGACTGGGGCTCCATGCAAGATCTCACCTCGTGGGGTCTCAATGATCCTAAGGAAGGTGAGAAATCAGCCCAGAACTACATGGGAGGAGCTGGTCAATGGCCTGAAAAGAGCTGGGACCACCGTTTCCAAGGTTACTGTTGGTAATACACTAAAACGTCATGGTTTGAAATCATGCATGGCACGGAAGGTTCCCCTGCTTAAACCAGCACATGTCTAGGCACGTCTTAAGTTTGCCAATGACCATTTAGATGATCCAGAGGAGTCATGGGAGAAAGTCATGTGGTCAGATAAGACCAAAATAGAACTTTTGGGTCATAATTCCACTAAACATGTTTGGAGGAAGAAGAATGATGAGTACCATCCCAAGAACACCATCCCTACTGTGAAGCATGGAGGTGGTAGCATCATGCTTTGGGGGTGTTTTTCTGCACATGGGACAGGGCGACTGCACTGTATTAAGGAGAGGATGACCGGGGCCATGTATTGTGAGATTTTGGGGAACAACCTCCTTCCCTCAGTTAGAGCATTGAAGATGGGTCGAGGCTGGGTCTTCCAACATGACAATGACCCGAAGCACACAGCCAGGATAACCAAGGAGTGGCTCTGTAAGAAGCATATCAAGGTTCTGGCATGGCCTAGCCAGTCTCCAGACCTAAACCCAATAGTGAATCTTTGGAGGGAGCTCAAACTCCGTGTTTCTCAGCAACAGGCCAGAAACCTGACTGATCTAGAAAAGATCTGTGTGGAGGAGTGGGCCAAAATCCCTCCTGCAGTGTGTGCAAACCAGGTGAAAAACTACAGGAAACGTTTGACCTCTGTAATTGCAAACAAACGCTACTGTACCAAATATTAACATTGACTTTTTCAGGTGTTCAAATACTTATTTGCAGCTGTATCATACAAATAAATAGTTAAAAAATTATACATTGTGATTTCTGGATTTTATTTTTTTTTTAGATTATGTCTCTCACAGTGGACATGCACCTACGATGACAATTTCAGACCCCTCTATGATTTCTAAGTGGGAGAACTTGCAAAATAGCAGGGTTTTCAAATACTTATTTTCCTCACTGTATATATAATGTGGTAGTGGGAACAGTCACATGGTTGGGCGGAGCAATTGTAATGATGGCCAGGTTTCGCTTATCAAATTAGTGGGTCTATACAAGGAGCAGTCGGTGTCTGGTGGGAGTGCGTTTTCCTGAACACTGGTGACGTCACCGGATACCCGGCGCAGCTGGGAGAGGTGTGTGTGTGTGAGAGTGGATTGAGGAATCCAGCCATTATCAGGTTAAATCATCCCATTTCCTCATTTAGAGTTTTGTGGCAATTCGTAACCTGGTTGAACCGGACGTGTGAAACTGAGAGCCGTTGTAGTGGGCTGTCTTACCAGGGCTGCCTTACCAGGGCTGTTTTACCGGGCTGCTGTTTTACCAGGGCTGTCTTCATGCTGGGCTACCTTTTTGATTGCTTGCTGCTTTGCTTGGCTGTCTAGCTGTTTGGTTGCTTCACTGCCTGGCTGTCTTGTGGTCTGCGGGTTGCTAAAGCGTGGACGGAGCAACATATTGCATCGGCGTGCATGCTATCTACGTGCCGAGCGTCAGCGTGGGACGCGTGTCCTGGCCATACCGTGCTATAGCTAACGGCTTACTGGATTAGCCACGGAGCTAAGTTCTAGCACTGTTGCGGACTGTGTGCTTTGTTTATATACGTTTATGTGTTAGTGTGTCTGTTTCACTTGGTGGCTGACTAAATATTTTTTTGCCCCACTGTGTATTTTATATATATATATTTACACACATGTTCATCATATGAAAATCACACTGTCTGATTTTAAAATAATTTATTTGCAAATTATGGTGGAAAATAAGTATTTGGTCAATAACAACAAACGTTTTTACACACTGTTGCTTGTAGTTTGGCCCATTCCTCCATGCAGATCTCCTCTAGAGCAATGATGTTTTGGGGCTGTCACTGGGCAACACCAATTTTCAACTCCTTCCAAAGATTTTCTATGGGGTAGAGATCTGGAGACTGGCTAGGCCACTCCAGGACCTTGAAATGCTTCTTACAAAGCCACTCCTTTGTTGCCCGGGTGGTGTGTTTGAGATCATTGTCATACTAAAAGACACAGCCATGTTTCATCTTCAATGCCCTTGCTGATGGAAGGAGTTTTTCACTCAAAATGACTCACGATACATGACCCCATACATCCTTTCCTTTACACAGTTTAGTTGTCCTGGTCCCTTTGCAGAAAAACAGCCCCAAAGCATGATGTCCCCCCCGATGCTTCACAGTAGGTATGGTGTTGTTTGGATGCAACTCAGCATTCTTTCCCCTCCAAATACGACAAGTTGAGTTTTTGCCAAGAAGTTCTATTTTGGTTTCATCTAACCATATGACATTCTCCCAATCCTCTTCTGGATCATCCCAATGCTCCAGCAAACTTAAGATGGGCCCGGACATGTACTGGCTTAAGCAGGAGGACACGTCTGGCACTGCAGGATTTGAGTTCCTGGCGGTGTAGTGTGTTACTTTGGTCCCAGCTCTCTGCAGGTCATTCACTAGGTCCACCCGTGTGGTTCTGGAATTTTTGCTCACCGTTTTTGTGATCATTTTAACCCCACGGGGTGAGATCTTGCGTGAAACCCCAGATCGAGGGAGATAATCAGTGGTCTTGTATGTCTTCCATTTTCTAATAATTGCTCCCACAGTTGATTTCTTCACACCAAGCTGCCTACCTATTGCAGATTCAGTCTTCCCAGCCTGGTGCAGGTCTACAATTTTGTTTCTGGTGTCCTTTGACAGCTTTTTAGTCTTGGCTATAGTGGAGTTTGGAGTCTGACTGTTTGAGGTTGTGGACAGGTGTGTTTTATACTGATAATGAGTTCAAACAGGTGCTATTAATACAGGTAACAAGTGGAGGACAGAGGAGTCTCTTAAAGAAGTTACAGGTCTCTGAGAGCCAGAAATGTTGCTTTTTTGTAGGTGACAATACTTATTTTCCACTATAATTTGCAAATAAATCTTTTAAAAATCAGACAATGTTATTTTCGAGATTTTTCTTTTTCATTTTGATAAATTACAGGCCTCTCTCATCTGTTTAAGTGGTAGAACTTGCACAATTGGTGGCTGACTAAATACTCCCCCCCCCCCCACTGTAAGAACCTAATTAGAAAGAACATCAGAACATGATTACTGGAAAATAATTTAAATAGCACTTTAAGTTCTTTTAGATCAGTCCTCTTATTTAACTGAAAGTTGGTTTTCTTGTAGATGGACAAGAAATCCATATATCTATGGCAAATCATTGAAATTCCCACACCTCACCTTGCTCCTAACTCCTTTGTGTCCAATCCATCCGGCATGCCCTTAACACAGTAGGTCAGAAAATCCAATATGTCTAGGTTTAAGATTTCTCACATTTAACCCTTCACTCCACCCCATACCTACTGCAGGATCAGTCTACACTGTTTGAAAATAAATCACTGCCCTGCTCCACTTCTTAATAATTGCCTTCTTATTCTACTATTATATCCTTTGTTTTCACACCTCCTGTTTATGCTGCCAGACAAGTCATGCTTTGTGACTTGTAGCCACAACAAAATCCATTCAAACTGTGGTACAGGGCTTTTGGTATATACCGTATTAGGGGTGTAACAGTACACAAAATCCACAGGTCGGTATGTACCTCTGGTTTTAAGTCATGATTTTATTTTGGTAAGGGTGGGGGAAGAAATGCAAAACATAAAATTTTTTTATTAACACTTGTGATCAACATTTGAACAGTTTTTTTCTTACATTTTAAATAAAATGCATGCGTGTTTAAATAGTATATAAAATAATTTTTTTTTCATATTTTATAAAAATAAAATAAATTGAATTAATGCAATATAATTTTTATTATATTGATTATATTGATTGAAATGCGTAATCACTCACATTTTTTTCCAAGTTAAAATGATAAAATAAAATTAAATAATTAGAAACATTTAATTAAATAGTTTGTTTGACCCCATTTGGGTAATACAGATGTGCATATGTATGTGTTTTTGTGTGACTGTTTTACATTTAATATTTAATATTCTAAATATATGTTCTACTTAACTGTTCTACTTATTTCAGCATAATTGAAAAAATTTCTTAATTCCTTCTGTAACCGGTCACAACCTTTTCTAACCGGTGTTCATGCTCTTTGTGTTGTGTTATAGGATGACGATTTGTTACGACTGGGTTGTGGCTGTACTGATGAGTTTAGTATAATTAGCAATTCTTAATGGAATACGGAATAATACTAAATTAAACCTTACTGCTTCACCAGATTTATCACCTGCAAGACCCTACAGAGAATACTGAGGACAGCTGAAAAGATCATCTGAGTCTCTTTCCCCTCTATTATGGACATTTACACCACACGCTGCACTTTATCCGGCGAGGACACTTACTAGTCTTTAGCCCTGTGTTTTCTGTTTTCTGGGATTGCTGTTGTATGTAGCACCAGGGTTTAGGATGAACGTTGTTTAATTTCATTGTGTAATGCGTCAGCTATATATGGTTGAAATGACAATAAAAGCTTCTTGACTTGACTTCTTGACTTGCACAAATTAAATTGAAGCTATTAACTCACTAGCATTGCTGAAGTGCAGGCTTTCTTGGCTTGCTGTACTCAGCGAATAAAATCCGCTGGATCCTTGATGCAGTCCAACCTCCACCTTGAACCAGTCTGTCGTTTCTACTACATGCTTCACTGCTGTCACACTGTCCTCATACATGTCCTGCACCACCCTCACATACTTCTCTGCCACACCTGACTTCCTTATGCAATACCACAACTCCTCTCTCGGCACCCTGTCATATGCTTTCTCTATTTCCACAAACACACAATGCAACTCCTTCTGACCTTCTCTATACTTCTCCATCAACATTCTTAAAGCAAGCAATGCATCTCTGGTGTTCTTCCTAGGCATAAAACTATACTCTTGCTCACAGATGGCCACCTCTTCTCTCAGCCTGGCTTTCACTACTCTTTCCCATAACTTAATGGCGTGATTGATCAACTTTATTCCCCTGTAGTTACTGCAGGTCTGCGCATCTCCCTTATTCTTAAAAATCGGTACCAGCACACTCCTTCTCCATTCCTCAGGCCTCCTCTCACCTTCTAAAATCTTGTTGCACAACCTGGTGAAAAACTCCACTGCCATCTCTCCTAAACATCTCCACGCTTCCTAGATGGTATGCCATCTAGTCCAACCGACTTCCCACTCTTCATCCTCTTAATCGCTGCTCTCACTTCTTTTTTACTAATCCTATCCACTTCCTGCTTCACCATCTCCACACCATCCAACCTTTTCTCTCTATCATTTTCCTCATTCATTAGCTGCTCAAAATACTCCCTCTATCTTCTTAACACACTCTCCTCATTAGTCAACACATTTCCATTTGCATCCTTTATTGCTCTAACTTGCAGCACATTCTTCCCTGCTCGATCCATCTGCCTGGCCAATTGGTTTAAATCCTTTTTTCCATCCTTAGTGTCCAACTTCTCATATAGCTGTGTATATGCCTATTTCTTAGCTTTTGCCTCATCCCTCTTTTCATCTCTCTGCTGATCCCAATTCTGTCTTGCCAACTTTTTTTTTCCCTTATACTTTCCTGCACTTTCTCATTCAACTACCATGGCTCTGTCTTCCTTTCTCTTTCCAGATGTCACAACAAGTACCTTTCAAACTATCACCCTTATTACTTCTGCAGTAATTGCCCAATCATCCAGCACCTCTTTACCACCAACAAACTCTGTCTGACCTCTTTCCTGACTCTCAAACTATAGTCTTCCTCCTTCAGTTTCCATCATCTTACTCTTTTTCAGTCCTTACTCTCCTCTTCTTGTTCTTCAACTCCAAAGCCATCCTACAGACCACTATCTGATGCTGCCTAGCTACACTGTCCCCTGGCATCACCTTACAGTCTCTAGTCTCTTTCAGGTTGCATCTCCTGCATAGAATGTAGTCCACCTGTGTGCACCTTCCTCCGCTCATATACGTCACCCTATGCTTCTCCTTCTTCTTATATATTCTTATTATCTATCTTAGCTATGTACTTACCACTGCCATTTCCATCCTTTTAGCAAAATCTACCACCATTTGCCCTTCCACATTCCTCTCCCTAAGGCCATACCTACACATCACCTCCTCACTTGATCTCCTGAAAACACAACATATCTGCCTCTGTAGACATCTCCCCCCCTCCTTCTCCTCCTTTGGCCAACAGTAGCCCAATTTCCACCGGTACCCTGTTGGCTAACAATATCTGTCATTGGTAACCCGGGTCTCAACCGATACGGTATGAAATTCTGGTTCGTAATTCGCATATTTGATTCGGCATGTTTTACGCTGGATGCCCTTCCTAATGCAACCCTCCCTATTTATCCGGGCTTGGGACCGGCACTAAGAGTACACTGGTTTGTGCAACCCTAATGGCTGTTTTTTTTTTTTTACCTTACTATCTAATGATTCTATACATATGTAGGATACATATACTTTAATATATTGTGTAACACCATTCATGATACAATAAAATAAAACATAATATACTCTATGAGATGTTGAGTCATGGAATTCATTACTATGTGAAAATAGTGTCACAGATTTTAATGTAGAATTTGCTCATGAAACCATTCAACATTGATACACTCCTAGATAGTAATTTGAGAGGTCAAATGCATAAATGCCAATGCAGGTAAATACATGTCAATTATTCTCTAGTTTCTCAAGTAATCACTTAAATGCATTGTTTCAAGCTCTAGATCAGGTGAAAGTGCAAATTGATTACTATACTATGGTGGCCGAGAAGTGCAAAACACATTAACAAGTCAGAATAACAAATCCAAAAACAAAATAACAAATTCAAAAACAAATTAACAAATCCAAAAAACAAAATAACAAATCCGGAATAAATGAACAAATCCAAAAACAAAACAACAAATCCGCAAACACTAACAAATCCAAAAACACAGGTATAGTTTGTGAATGGAACATGTACCAATCATTGGACGAGACACCTGTCATTCAAGATATACAGAAAGTACAACAGTCTTTTATTTATTTATTTATTTATTTATTTATTTATTTATTTATTTATTTATTTATTTATTAAGCAATTAAAGTCACAAGTCGTGGGGCTTGCAGGCCGACCTAGCAGAAGGTATGGAGATGGATAAGTCCTCTCCAGCCTACCCTGCCGGGACGAGCTCGCGCACCCCAGGGAAAGCTTCCACTCAGACAGGCCTCTCTCCCAGTGCACGTGATGAGGATCTCTCATACTCTTCCTCCGAAGAGGGAGAATTTGTCAGATGCTGGCGGGCCCACAGACTCCTCCCTCGCCACTCTGTTGGGGCTCCTCGGCGGCAGCACGAAGCCCAAAACTCTGCCCAGTTTGAAGGAGGTAGCCAACCTGAGGGTGGTCGTTTCCTCTAACAAACGGGTGGTGGTGAAGCTGCCCTGACTATCAGAGTGCTCTGCTTTGAATGGGGACGGCCTACACCTTTGCGCTGCCTCTCTCCAGCGGGTGTTCCCCCTGTCTCTGCCCAAGAAATCACTGCGGGTGGTGGGGACTTGCCGCATTTGAGGAGGCCTCAATGGCTGCAGGGCATCGCCATGTCCGCTGTGAGAAGGTCTGGGGCCAGCCCTGAGGGGTTGGTTCCCCAATCAGATGCCTTGGCACAGGAGGACATGCTGTTAGCCCTGCCACAGGATGTGCTTCAGGGAGCAGCCTCCGTCCAGCGGATGTCTTCTTCCATTTCTGCCCGAGAGATCGCTGTGGATAGGGGAGACCCACCGCCTCTCCACAGGTTCCAATGGCTGCAGGGCATTGCTGGAAGCGCCTTGTTGTTGCGCACCAACAGAAGCGTCCCTCAAAGGGTGGGGAGCGGTCATGAGTGACTGCCCAAGGTCGCTGGGACGAGCCACATTGTTCATGGCACATAATGATGATGGCAGTGCTTATGGCACTCCAACACATGGACAACACATTGGTGGTCTCGTACATCAACACCAAGAGGGCTTTGATCTCGCCCCCTGTACAGGCTGGCGCACCGATCCTCCTGTGGGACAAAGGGAAACTCCTGTCACTGAGAGCTGTTCACATCCCGGGCTGGTTGAATTGGAGAACTAACGCCCTTTCGAGGCAAGGGCCAAGGCCCGGAGAATGGAGGCTCCACCCCGAGGTGGTGTGGCAGATATGGCGGAGATACTACAGAGCTCAGGTAGATCTGTTTGCAACTCGGGGCAGTCGCTGTGGAAACACCCTCTCATGACACGTTTCCTGTGCGGCACCCAGAGGCTGGGGCCCGGGATACAATCCCTAAGATTCTTGCATCACTTTAAGGGCTTTTGTGAAAGAAATAAACTTATTTAAAATGAAAAAAATGTCGGTTTCACTTTCAAGTATTTCGATTTGTGTATAAAAAATTTTTCCATCAGAAGTATAATATTAACAAGAAAGTCATCATTGTTATTGTTCATTACAAGTCCAAAGATAATGTCCTTCAAAGTTAAATTTCTAAGATGGGGAACATTTGGAAAAAGTCAGTTATGGATATCAGACCATAAAGCTTCTGAAGTACAACAGTCTGCGGCAGGAAAAAGTTGGAATGTATATGTGTAAAAGTGTACAAACTAATCTTTGTTATAATATACTGCCAGCATCTCCAAAATCACAGCATATAAATGCCCTTCCTCAAAGTAGCTTTGAATTGATTCAATTTTCTCCTTGCTTGCCAATGTTTACTTCTGTTATTTTTTTATATTTAAAAGTGCACTAATCAAAATAAAAAATAGTTTAAAGTAAACAGAGAACTTTACATATGTACAAGAAACAAAGTTATAAGATTTCATACTTCCTGTATATCTTGAATGACAGGTGTCTCGTCCAATAATCAGCAAGTTTTCCATTCACATACCTACCTTTTCCGGTTTGTCTGAATTGCTGTTGTGTTTTCAGATTTGGTAATGTGTTTGTGGATTATTTTTTTTTTGGATTTGTTCATTTGTTTTCTTATTTGTTATTTTGTTTTTGGATTTGTTATTTTGCTTTCGGGTTTTGTTATTTTGTTTTTGGAATTGTTAGTGTTTTCTTATTTGTTAATGTATTTTGCACTTCTCAGCCACCGTACTATACCATGCATTGATATCACAATGTTACTTTGAAAATGTGAAAATAATGTTTAATGTTGCAATGTTACAGTTTTGTTACGTTATTTTCAGCCCTGTTACTTGTTGGCACTGGTTTTAAACAATTTAATTTACTTTAAGTACTGGATTATGTCTTGCAGGTTCCCTGGTGGTCTAGTGGTTAGGATGCAAAGCTCTCACCGCTGCGGCCCGGGTTCGATCCCCAGCCATTAGGGTTGCACAAGCCAGTGCACTCTTAGTGCCGGTCCCAAGCCCGGATAAATGGGGAGGGTTGCGTTAGGAAGGGCATCCAGCGTAAAAACATGTGCCAAATCACACATGCGGCTCATGAATACAGATGATCCGCTGTGACGACCCCTAATGAGAGAAGCCGAAAGAAAGTTTACTGTATTATGTCCTGCTGCTTAGTTGTTTTTTTTTAACTCCTGAAGCAATCGTAAACCAACAATAAATGCTTGAAAATATTTTTGACCATTTATTTATTAGAATTAAAGAAATTTAAGGTAGTGTAACAGTTCCAGCAGTAGTATCTCCTCCATGCCACCAAAGGGAACCAATGCCAGAGTGCTGAACACTTCCTGTCTAAGCACACTTAATCTATAGTCATGCTTTACCCATTGCGAAGCATTGTGTTTGCTAGCCATTGCATTACCAAGCCATTTGCTTTTTATGATTTCATTGTGTACCGAATTTTGAATCATTTTCTACTATTGTCTTCTTCTCATGTACCTCGCAGATTTGTTTGCCTTGTTGATTGCCTGTTTGTGTCATGGACTTTGCCTGTTTACCGACCCTGTCTTAGCCTAGCCCTTCTGTTTATGCCACTGGTATTTCCTTGTAAAAAACACATATGGATTCTGAACCTTTAACCTCCACCTCAGTGTCACTGGTAGTTATATAAACTAAGCAATAATAAGTTATTTAAAAAGAGTAAAATTGTATCATCAGTTGCGTGTGTGTGTGTGTGTGTGTGTGTGTGTGTGTGTATTATAAATACAAGTACACATGTAAATAAATAAATAAATAAATACATTATATATGTGTATTTGGAAAAATATGTTTTATATATAAAAATATGTGGCATATATGTACAAGTATTTGACATATTTCTATAATCTTAACATGAACATGTATGCAATATATTTGCTTTGCACATTCATTCATTTTCTCCCGCTTATCCGTAATTCGGGTCGCGGGGGTAGCAGTCTAAGCAGGCCCGCCTTCGACTGCTGCCCAATCCTCACAGCACCGTCCCTTACGGTCCCTCCTGCAGGTGGTGAGCCCACGGGAAGGCGGCCCCACGTCACTCCGACGTCACGGACCTTGATATTTCCCTCGTAAGGGACCCTGCTTTGCACATATTGCATTGATTATCAAATTTTCATATGGGCCTAACCGAAAGCCCTGTACCGAAGAATTTCACTACAAATACATGTACCCTTATACCCCTAATTATAAATATATGGCAACCAGGCATGAAATTATGACTTTATAACATTATGACCACTGAGTTGATAACAATGATTATTTCTTCATCATGGCACCTGTTAGTGTATGGTATATGTTAGGCACCAAGTGAATATTTTGTCCTCAAAGTTAAAAGCAGGAAAAATAGCCAAGCATAAGGATTTGAGGATTTCTGCAGTTCTGGAGATGCTTTGACCCAGTCCTCTAGCCATAACATTTTAGCCCTTTTAAAACTCTGTAAAATCCTTACGTAGCTTAGGGGCTAATCATGAGTGATATTAAATCAAACCAAAATATGTTTAATTAGATGCAGAGGTGGGAAGTAACGGAGTACAAATACTTCGTTACTGTACTTAAGTAGATTTTTCTGGTATCAGTACTTTACTCCACTATTTATTTTACTCATTACATTTTTACTCAAATCTGTACTTTTTACTTCTTACATTTTCGAAAACGGCTCGTTACTTTAGTTTTAATCCATTGATTTGGTGAAATATACATTTTTCTTTTCACTGCATGCCGATTTCAGCCGAACAACCGATTTCCTGTTACTGTGCGTCTTTTTCAATCCGCTGGTGTATAAAGTCCTGACTCTCACTCACCACTTGTTTACGAAGATAAGAATGAGCAGGCATAAGGCAGTAAGAAGTTTGGGGTTAACATGGATGAGACAGAGGGAGTCAGTGATGTAAACATGACTGAAAACAGAGACATTCCTGATCATCATCTTTTCTCTGCTTGTGTTCTATATGTGGATCTTCAGTCTGGATACATTCATTAGGTAACAACATTTTTTATTTGTTTTGTATATATATCAAAATTCAAAGTTATTGTAAACGGCACTACATGTTATTAACGCGCTCAATTCAGCGCGCATTTCTGTTTTTACCATTTTTATAAAAAATATAAATAAATAAATAAATAAATATAAAAGAGGCAAAATTAAAACCTCCAGCAAAACATACACTTATTCACGATGTCCCTTCTTTACTTAGATATAAAATAAATAAATAAACTCCACCGAAAAAAAAATTTAATCAGTAAACTTTTTTTCATTTTTGCGACAAGTCTCAAATCAAACACCAAATCCACCATGTTTTACGCAATTTACCCTCTGGGTGGCGTTTTGTGGGTTTTTCTCTCATAATGGCGAAACAAACTTAAATTACTGTCTTTATTGTTCGTACAGATAAAAACAATACATCATTTAAATCTGTAAAATGTTTATGATTATATAGATATATAAATAAAAGCTTCTTGACTTGACTCGAAGAGGTGCACTTTCTCCAGTATCACCTCATTAACTGTCTGTGTGGAAACATAGCAAAGGCTCTTAATGATGTCCACACGTCTCTGCACTGTTATAGCCTTTATATTTAATCACTGTACATATGCTTACATATATATCACATGCTGTACATATGATACATATTTATCTGGACTATTTGCATGATTGCTACTTTTTGCACTTCTGGTAGATGCCAAACTGCATTTTGTTGCTGTGTACCTGTACAATGCAATGACAATAAAGATCGATCGATCGATCGATCGATCGATCGATCTATCTATTTAATATTAATATGATGTGAGGTCCAGTTAACAGCTAAAACAGGTAGAAGTAATAACTACTTTTTACTTAAGTACATGTCAGAGCCAAGACTTCTTTACCTTTACTTAAGTAAAAAGGTATAATCAGTACTTCAACTTTTACCCGAGTATTTTAAAACATGAGTATCTGTACTTCTACTTAAGTAATGGATGTGTGTACTTTTGCCACCTCTGATTAGATGTCATATTAAAGATAAACACCTGCTAGTTTTATCACACTTGCAGTGCTATTCAAAAGTCTTCTGTAATCTTTGAGAGAGACACATATTTCATTTGTTGATGTGCAACAAACTAGGTAATATATTGGTATAAGGTATAAGGATTTACTATGAATCGCATGGCATTGAAATAGAATAGTAGCAATGTAGGTTTAGTATTCCTTCACCATTTAATCAACACTTAACCTTCATGTACTGTATATAATAAGTAACCATTTTCTAAAACATAAACAGCAAGTTGTGAAGTAAAATTAAACAAAGATACCTGTATTATACAAGGGTGAATCTCAAAGTTTTTAATGGCCTGTGTCGGAAATTTCCAGACCGAGTTGCTTCCGATGTTAGTTGGGACTTTCAAAATAAATGTAAAACAGTCTTGTCACGCGGCGTAGATGGAGGCGGAGGCAGAAATATAAGCCGGCGTTTTTATTTCACAACAAGGCAGAGCCAACATAAGGCACCAGCAGAGCGGGATAAACCGGCACACGGCAGTCCGAAATACAAAAGAAACAAACACAATAACATCCACGGTGCAGGGTGCGGCACGGCGGCAGAGAAGGAGAAGTGTCAGAAGTTCTAGGAGCGACGGGAAACGCACACGCCGCCGTGGAGAAAACGAGGAATCAGGAAGTAGATGCTGCTCCACGCGGCGCAGCGAGCCACCAGGAACCTGCACAGACCAAAACGAAACAACACACACGTACATTCAATAACCGACAGTTCGTGATGGTCAGCGTGGGGTTTATATGGGTGGCGTAAGGGGAAACGGAGATGAGTCTCAGCTGCTCCTCGTGAAGCCCGATTGCGAGCAGCTGCATGCGGGCGGGGCACGCACGAGAACCGGAGCACGGTGCGTCAGGGAATCCCCGGGAAAGACAGCCTCCGAAGGGGGCGTGGCAGGGGGATTCCTGACAAGTCTCTTCAAAACCACAATAAACCCGAGAGCATCTGCATGTCATGACATTGATGTCTGTCATCACCTGGCATTTCCTCCTGTTTTTATCCATTTTGACCATTAACATTGATAACTCCCCAAACTTGTGCCCTCCTCAGTTGACATCAGTTATTACCTTTATTGGAAATTTTTGGACGTTTAAAATCACAAAGGACGTCTGTAAAACTAAAATTTCCCTAACGACCCCCTGTAAAACTAGTCCTGCCCGAATAGGGCTTTAGTTTCTTCACACAGCAGTCTGTAATTTTATCCACATATTCATTTATTTGCTATTATATTATATTTTAATATAAGCTTGTATGTAGTGTAATGTTATTCTTACCTTCAGGACATGCCCAACTTTTCCACTAACCAAACCACTTCCCCAAACACATACAGACGAACAGACGAACACCATTTAACATCAAAATGCAACCCTAACACAATACACACACTGGGTCCCACCCTGTCCTAGTGACAGTGACTCACCAGCCCGAGCTCGGGTTTATTCCTACCATGCAGACCTATCATCACTGATAGCGGTATCTAGGGGAGGCCTCAACACCTGACCATTCGGACCTGCCTGCCCGTGAAATCCAGTCATGTCGGCAGCGGTATTCTCAGGAATTTCCAGTGCACTCCACTCGCCCGTGCAAACCTATATCACACATACCGTCATCACACCTGAATATGCTCGTCATGCGCAATATAGTGGTATCTGCGAGACTTCCTTTCACACAATTCACATTCACACACATTTAGAGTTTTCCTATTTCTCTCTGGAGGCACAAACTTAGTTACATCCTCTGCAACTGCTTATCCATTCACCCACAGGTAAATTAACCAAAATGTTTGCCCATCTTCCCAACTTTTGTACCTGGGGTCCTTTTTCTCCGGGACTAGTTTTACCCTACCCCCACCCCGGGCCGAAACATTACCAGGTCAGCAGATAACTAAGCAGAATTTCGATTAAACAGGCTTCTGCTCACCTTTTTTAGTTGGCCGTTCTGCCGCCTGTGAGATGCTGCTTTTTAATCTACTTTTTAATCCTACACCTGGCAAAGGGGGGACCCATGGAAAAAGTGATGTGCTCCAACACAATTGGGGTGACATAAAAATGGAACTTTACAAAAGAATGGAAGTGTCTGCACAACACATCGTTTATTAAAAAAAAAAAAATTAAATATTGAACAGACAATAAATGTTTTCAACTGCACTGTACTGCAGCTACCCTTCTTTGACATGGTTTCTTCTTCTCCTCTTGATGGAGTGTAGCTGTTTCTTGGAATGAGTCCTCGCAGACACTGATATATCTTTGTAAATAAAGTTTTTTTATTTAACATAGAAATTCAGCATCTTCACGAGCCTCCTGGATCACCTCGGAGCCGCTGTATCGATGAATCGACGACTCACGATCCATGGCTCCACACATGTTAAATAGTTTGCCCAATCTCTGGGTCCGCCTCTTAACGTATAGCAGATGCATATGATCTCATTTTGCAACAATGTTTAACACAAAGCGAAGTCTGTCTTTGTCTAGACTAAATGTATCCCAGATGTATCGGAGCTCCCTTTCCCAGATCATTCATCTTAATTATCTAATGAACAGGTCAGAGGTCGCCTCCCAAAAGGACATGCATCCTGGATCATATTCTATACTTCGGCTCATACTGATTTAGGGACGACAGCCCGTCTCATTTTCCCAGTCATGGCTCTTAAGATAAACACTATAGCCTTTCATAAATTTGGCTTAAAGAAAAACATCTGGTCTGCTTCCAGCAATACAGAATGAGGTCGAATTCAGATGCTACATATTTCCCCCCTTCGAGGGATCAATAACCCTCGACAAACAAAAGAATATAACATAGATGTTTATCATTGTTTACAGAAATAGTAATTATACTTCCTGTCACATAACCTTAACAATATAATGAATTTATAGAGTGTGAGAGTGAAAAAACCTGTCAGGCAGCCGTTTCTCCTTAAATATCCTTCGAACAATCAAGACAGGAAAACTGCTCTCACAGCCCCTCTGCCCCAGGTGGCCACAAATTGTACTCCAGCCCAATCAAAACTTTAACAAGAAGTAATACATATGCATTTGTTATGCAACAGAAGAAACTTAAAAACTGTCATGACTTACTATGATTACTACTAGTGTACAAACATTTTCTATCAATGTCACTGGATATACTGCAACACATAAAATCCAATAATAAACATATATATGTGTGTATGGGGAAATTGTCCATCCGCGGCTGCGTTGATTCTCAGTATGGGGTCGCTGATGTGTAGAATCACAGCATTCCTCGTTCCGAGCCTTCCGATCTCAGATTGTTCTCCATGCTGGAACGTATGTATCTCCCCCAATATTGTTTCTTTGGAGAGAAGAAAAGAAAAAAAACAACCAGTATCGTCTTCTCAGGCAACAAATGAATCATAATATCACATTCCATTCCCCCCTTTCATCCTAACTCTGTATAGGAGGAAACTACTAAAAAGTAAGCTATATTCAAAATATATGAAAAATTATAATACGAACAAATATCAAAATGGATACTTCTCCACCAGTTCACCTTCTAATTCCACTTCATCTACTGTTCGCAGCAGTGGCATCTGAGTACCGTCCCCAGGCATCACAACTCCAACCCATCGCAATATCATTGCCTTTGCAAAGGTCAAAAACAGCAAACAGAAACAAAACATCACACACAACGATAAGATAACTGCCACAAAAATTTGTACCACGACTGCACCTACAGGTCCTAATTTGTCCTGCAGCCAAGAATTTGCAGACCATCCAGCTCCTTCTGATGGACCAAACGCATCTCGTATGTTTCGCAATGCCTCTATAACACTAGTCATATTATCAGAAGAATCGGGGTTCAAGGTGTAACAGGCATCACCAGTTAAGTTCAAAGCCACACATAGGCCACCTTGCTTGGCCAATATATAATCTAAAGCCATGTCATGCTTTAGCAATGTCAATCTATGACTCCTTTGAGTATTTGACAGAAAATCAAATCCCCTTATTGTCTCATTGGCGAAACCCTGTAACGTATAAGTGATGTTATCAATATGATCAGCTAAAAATGTCACACCGTACCATGGGAACAGTCCTATACCCCACTTTTCTCCTAGACTTAACCTCCAATGATAGGACTCCAAATTATGGAACTGTGCCAATGCTCTTTTCATCCTATTTGTAGAAACAACATTCAACTGATTTCTATCAGGTCCTTCTCCCTTCCGTACAGCAAAAACCTCATATGGAAGTTTCAGCCTTGCCATGTAACAACATCCTATCCATCCATGAGGCAGAAATATATATGCCTTATCACCACAAACCCACCAAATATCTCTAAAATTCCCCACTGTCACATTTCCAGGCAAGTCTTGATTCCTTACCATCAAAGTTTTACTATATTTCTGATGTGGCGCACGAAACCTCACTTCATACAACTTACTAATATTTGTATTATTATGTTGGCCCAAATTCATCAAATAGCTGTCACAATCAGATACTCCCATAAACATCCCCGAACCAGTATACGTTTCATTTGAACAGAAACAACCAGTAGCTTTCACAGGTGTCACTTCCATCGGCTCAGGGACTGCTGTTATTATATTTTCATGTTGATCCAGTAGATTCACATAAGGTAATTCTTCCAACCATGAACAATTATATTTAGGCTTAAACAGGAGGCGTGACCTAACCATTATTATATCCTGCTACTATATGCCTGCTGCTGAAATAACAGCCACGCTAATGCAGAATACTGACACTTAGAAGTTAGTGGTTCTGGCACTGTTTCTAAGATTGAAGGCCATGTGCCTGGTGATGAAACTTTCACCACACATGGACAATTTAAATTTTTAACTGAACTAACAGAATGAGTTATCTGCTGGAACCATAAGTTCCGACTTGCCCATGGGTCAGCAATCTGTAACACTGATGAATCAAATCCATATGCTTTCCAGTCACTGTTTCTCTTTTGTAAGGCATGATTTTGAGTAGAAACAAATTACTTACTCTTTGTATCTAATACTTTTTCCTGAGCTGTCTCAGCTGATTCTACAGCATGCTCTTCCATTATCTGTTCCCCAGCTTCAAAGGTCTCCTCACTACCATTTACAGTTTTCAACATAAGCTTCTGAGTTACATTTACCACCTCTTTTGTCTTTAAGGTCACTATGTCAGATGCCTGTGTTACGTTTACAAATTTCACAGACATCAAAGGCGTCGTCAATGTTGTATCATTATTCTCCTTCACAGTCCTAGATAAAGTAGTAGTAGTCTGGGTTGATGTATTAACATTCTTAGTTGTATCCAGAGCTACAGTAACAAACTCCATTCGAGTATTATTCATCCTTGGAGTAGTTATTGTAATAGGTTGACCTTAAACCTCTTTAGTATCTGTGACACTCC
Organism: Silurus aristotelis; assembly: GCF_946808225.1. Classification (NCBI taxonomy): domain Eukaryota; kingdom Metazoa; phylum Chordata; class Actinopteri; order Siluriformes; family Siluridae; genus Silurus; species Silurus aristotelis. The sequence goes on along the minus strand of NC_139587.1, from coordinate 10,722,047 downwards.
CACTGGGCTCCAAATCTTTTATCACAAGTGTCACTTCACGCGTTACATAATCATCCACCCAATAATTAAGAATTGGTTCAAATTTAAATGCTGGTTCTAAATAAGTGCACACATATTCACCTTCATCTTCCCATGTAGCATTACGCAAGACTAGTGAACAATCTGTCTGCATCTTCACCAAATTCATGTCATTATACAAAAAATACTTTCTTTGATCGCGAGGCACACTTTCAAATTCAGGTCCTGTCAACAACAGATCTTCACCACGATTATTCCTCCACTTAGGAGGATCAGTACTACCAACATTCCATCTTCCACATTGACAAGGAAGAACAGTCGCTTTCCCTAACTTAACTCTAATAACAACCTTTGGAGGAGAGGGCGTTGTAGCAAGAGGAACTATAGTCGCATGGGCTCTAGTTCTCGTACCGTTTTGGTCTAAACCTTTTCCGAGCTGGTCTTGGACTCCTTCTTTCAACTGTCTCCCTTGATTCTCCTGCAGTTGAGTCACAGTCCTTCTTAACCTGTGACGCTTGTCTCTTGACTGCCACAGGCTCTGCTGTTTCAGGAACCTGCTGGAAATCAATGTCCCCAAATGTTCTTCCCTGTCCGTTAACTGTAACGTCATTTCTGGCATCGTCAAAAACATACACAGCATCATTGACATAGTCCACATCACGGACAATCTCCCCTTCTGGGTTTTGACTCTGGTTATTTTCATGCATCTCCTTTCCTGCTGCATGCTCATCCACACTTTCTTCCAAATTTCTTGAACCCTTACCATCTTGACTCTGGAAACACGATATCTCCTCTTTCGGTGCTTTAACACAATGTGATAAATGATACCACGTTGGAGATCCTTTGACCTGGACCGACGTTCCAGTACTGCGGACCACTTCAAATGGTCCTTCCCGACGTTCGTTATACCACTTCCTTCTAAACACTTTCACAAACACCTTGTCTCCAGGTTGCACTGTGGTACTCTTTTGCTCATCAAGTTTCTGCTGCACCTCGTCTTTCCTCTGCCTGTCAAAAACATAAGCGGATATCCTTTTATGTAAGCTGACCATGTATGTTACATAAGTTCGCATTTCGTCTTCCAAAAGTGCTAGACTTGGACCCTCCCACTGGTACGCAAACAAGGAGTCGGCATCCGTCTTCCCGTTAGCAACTCATGAGGTGTCATACGCAAATCATGCAGCTCATTTGAGCGACTTGAGCGCCATCAGTGCCAGTGGAAGCGCCGCTACGCAGTTTAAGCCCGTGTGCTGACAGATCTTAACAATGCGATTCTTTAAAACACCATTCATCCTTTCACAAATTCCTTGACTTTGTGGGTGGTATACTGCTCCAAGACGCTGTTTAATTCCCAACTTTTGTAAGATCAATTTAACTGTTTTATCCACAAATTCTTTTCCATTATCTGAGGATATCCGATCCGGAAGTCCCCACCTACTTATAACCTCTCTGAACAAAAACTTGTTCGCATACCACATGTACAGGAGTAATTATTTTTGACATTATGATAACTTTCTGTATTCTTGTACGCATAAATTGAAACTAGGTACTAAAATTAAAGATTACTTGAAACTGACTTCAGCACAACCCATAAACAAATTGTAAAACTTGCATCAACAACTTGTAACCGAGTTCAAATCAAACGATTGTACCTCATTAACTAGTTAAACACCATGACTGGTCAGTCCGTTGCCGTGTCCTTTAAACTGCATAACACAAAGGTCACACACAAAATGTAATTCACTGCGTTACTTCTCAAGCTGAGAGATCAAACGGCACAGTAAAAATTTATATTTGGATATGTACACACATGTTCAAATACACATGCAAGCATTTAAAAAATTTTATTTTATTTATTTATTTATTTTATTTTTTTGGTTAAAACAGCACTGGCCTTAATCAAACAGAAGCCATGCGCTGACCATGTTGTTTCGTCAGCGTGCTTCAATCCTGTCTCAGCAACGCGCACACACCAAAGATTCAACAAGAGAGGCAGACAGGACCTTAGATCCTTTTTTAGTTCTCTACAGATAACACCTCATACTTCACACACACAATGTCCATCAGCATTCAAAGTTTTATGTTTTACAGATTGCTTATCTCCTTTTAACCTCTAAACATCACATTGCATGCACTTCAATTTGCTTTACTTTAATAATCACCCCAACTCTTTTATCAATCAGTATTACTCACAAACAATACATATACAATAATCACTTTATTATAATAGTTGCTCATACACGCACACACTTACCACCCTCATTAACTTCTCTACTTGAAAATGTACTTTTTGGGAATTATATTATTCAGGGGAGTGTTTGTCTCACTGTGGGGTATCTTTATTCATTCAGTATTAAGGGTGTTTTGACCGGTGTTAGGTCCTCTTTAGAGGCTCATAAGGTTATTTGGCCATACCTAAAATATTTTCCCAAAAAGGCTCATTGTTTTTTTATCGTTCTCTTTTGTCATTAACAGAACAAAAAGTCTTCCTGAAGGAAGCTCATAGATTTTAACAGATTCAGTCCTCTTATGTAATAATGAGGCTCATTGTTTTATTCTTAATAGAAGACAAATATTTCCCTTGTATTACTAGAAACTAACCCTTGTTTTTAACCATAACCTATATATGTATTATTTCCATAAATATATATTCATATATAACGTATCTCACACGCACACACGGCTGCAGCCTTTCAAAAGCAAAAATTTAGACACAGAGCGGGAGGGGAGGGGGTCCCTTTTAGCGAAACGCACATACACACACTCAGAGAGAGAGAGAGAGAGAGAGAGGGGAGGGGGTCCCGCCCACAGCTGAGCGCACACGCGCAAACACAGAGGGGGGGGTCTTCACCCACAGCTGAGCGCACATGGAACACACACACTTAGTTCCGCGCGCACAGAGAGGGAGAGACTCCCTTTTTTTTTTTTTTTTTTCTTTCAAAACGCACACACTTTTTCCTCAAACACACACACACACACACACACAAATCTCTCTTAAATAAAAAAAAAAAAAACTCGCAGTAAATACATACACAACATTTAAATTTCACATACACTATAGTCGACTCAGTCATACAAACTTATAGCATGCTATTTTGCCGCACCCTTATTTTATTTTCTCTTCATTATTTTCCTGCTTAATTTATAAAACCTGTTTGATATGCAGAAATTCAAATGAGGCTGCTTCTTTACATTAGCTCGTCAACTAATTGTCAGAGTGGGAACTTCAATTGAATTTTAATTCTGCATCATCCAGTTTGTTAAAACTGGCCTGAAATTCACTTAGTAAATATCCAGGTCTTTGTGGCCCACCTCATGTCACCTCCCTGAGGGTTTTTATCCAAATCTTGCGGCTCCTTTTCTTTAAACCTTATTCTTACTTCAACTTTTTTACCATATTTCTTCTGTTTCTCAAAAGCATTCACCTTTATATTTTTTCTCTTCAGCTTTAACTCTTATTTTCTTCACTTCTCTTTTTATTCCTGTTCCTTTTATCTCAAACTTTTTTTACTTCACTTCTTTTCTATTGTATTTCAACGTTTTATTTTCCTTAAAACATTATTACAGTCAATCCCCCCTTTTGCGCTGCCCAGCAGTGCAAAAAATTTAGAACGAAGAAACTCCCAGAAACAGCCACAACACAAAACCCTCACACCGGCCCTTCAAACGGTGCGACCCAGCCACAGAAAAACAGAACCACCCCAGGGGGCGAAAGCTCACCGTTTCAGCCGGCCGGACAGATTCGGGAGCAGACGATGGAGCAGATCCGCGAAGCTAAAGGCCACAACACGCCCAGGATTCGTGACGCCAGGAAATGATGTATATTTCTTGTCTTGATGGAGTGTAGCTGTTTCTTGGAATGAATCCTCGCAGACACTGATATATCTTTGTAAATAAAGTTTTATTATCTAACATAGAAATTTAGCATCTTCACGAGCCTCCTGGATCACCTCGGAGCCGCCATATCGATGAAACGACGACTCACGATCCATGGCTCCACACATGTTAAATAGTTTGCCCGATCTCTGGGTCCGCCTCTTATACAGATACTACAACAGCAAAAGGTATGTTCTCCCTCCACATCACCGGTGTGCAGCCCACACCCTTGACCTTACATACATGAACGATAGTTAGATTCCTGACGGCGAAGGCAGATTGCAAAGCAGTGTACAGAAGTGCGACTGGAAAGTGTTCAGCCTTGTGGTCAAAATTTAGTCGATTATCTTATTGTTCTCTAAGAAGCTATTAAGCATTTTAAATGTTTAAGACGTCTTTTGCCCTAATATAACTTATTTCTTAATGGCAATTATCTATATTACACCTGTTACACTTGTAAGGCGTGAAAGAGATACAAGTAACGCAAAAGTAACGCAAAAGTAATATAACGCATTACTTTCCATAAAAAGTAATTAAGTAACATAATTCGTTTTTGGGGAGTTACTCAATATTGTAATGCATTACTTTTCAAAGTAACGTTGCCCAACACTGCTTAAATTAATACTATGCAAGTTTTTTATACTCTAATCAACATGGAGAAATATGGATACTTTATCCAAATGTATGTTTATTTACTAGTGAAACCATCCTCGATATAGAGCATAAGGACAAAATATTCTTGCAAGTGTTTTAAAGTAATTATGGTGTTTTAAATTGCGTAAATTATCAGGACACCAGATGGAACCTTTGCTATGTTTCCACGCGGACAGTTATTTACATGATACTGGAGAAACTGTACCTTTTCTAACTTTCATGTGGATTACACAATCAGAGAATATTTGTGTTTGATGTGATTTGGTTTATTTAAAAGTAGACATTTTGAGCTATCTATTAATATGTTTTCTATTATTTATTATATATTGCATGTTTAAATGCTCTTCATCTTCTTCGTCTTCATACCACCCTGTCCTCTACATCTGCCTCTTTCACACCAACTACCTGCATGTCTTCCCTCACCACATGCATGAACCTGCTCCTTAGCCTTCCTCTTTTCCTCCTTCTTGGTGGCTCCAGCCTCAGCATTCTTCTACCAATATAACTCATGTCCCTCCTCTGCACATGTCCAAACCATCTCAATCTCACCTCCCTCACCTTGTCTCCAAAACGTCCTTCATGGGCTGTCCCTCTAATAAACTAATTTCAAACTTTAGCTACCTTCAGCTCCGCCTCCTGCCTTTTACTCAACGCCACTGTCTCTAATCCATACAACATCGCAGGTCTCACAACAGTCCTATAAACTTTCCCTTTCATTCTTGCAGATACCCTACTATAAATACCCTTACTTCCCTAACAAATTCTCCATTATTTTGCACTGTTGACCCCAGGTACCTGAACTCCTCCACCTTCTCCACCTCTTCTCCCTGCAACCGCACCACTCCACTGCCCTCCCCCTTATTTACGCACATGTACTCTGTCTCACTCCTACTGACTTTCATTCCCCGTCTCTCCAGCGCATACCCCCACCTCTCCAGGCTCTTCTCAACCTGCTCACTACTCTCACCACAAATCACAATATCATCTGCATACATCATAGTCCAGGGAGACTCCTGTCTGTCCTCGTCCGTCAACCTGTCCATCACCACTGCAAACAGGAAAGGGCTCAGGGCCGATCCTTAATGCAGTCCAACCCTCACCTTGAACCAGTCTGTCGTTCCTACTGCACACTGCTGTCACACTGTCCCCATAGATGTCCTGTACCACCCTAACATACTTCTCTGACACACCTGACTTTCTCATACAATACCACAACTCCTCTCTTGGCACTCTGTGATACACTTTCTCTAAATCCATAAATACACAATGCAATTTCTTCTGTCCTTCTCCATACATCTCCATCAACATTCTCAAAGCAAAAAAGGCATCTGTGGTGCTCTTCCTCGACATGAAACCATACTGTTGCTCACAGATGGTCACCTCTTCTCTCAGCCTGGCTTCCACTACTCTTTCCCATAACTTAATGGTGTAACTGATCAACTTAATTCCCCTGTTGTTACTGGAGGTCTGCACATCTCCCTTATGCTTAAAGATCGTGTAGCGAATTTAGCTCGCAAAGAAAAGGGAATATTTATAAGTAATTATAACGTGTTAAAGTTACTCCTAAATATTTAAATTAAGTTGAATTGACGGTAATGGAATTAACGTTATACTTATTGGTCTGTTCGTCCGACGATTTTAATAAGTATAAAAATATGGCGTTTAATGAATGAGACAAACACAACATAAAACTAACTACACAAACAAACAAAAAGAAGTAAAGAAAATAAAAATTTTAATAAAATAAACAAATAAAAAGTTAAAATTAGGAAAGAGGAAGAGAAAGGAAAAGAAAAAAGGAGAGAAAGGAAGGAAAGGAATGGCAAGCTTAAACTTCAAAATTAAGCACACCCTAACTGGGAAATTGTCACAGGAATTTAAATTCACCTTAAGATTCAATAAAACTTAAAGTACACATCTAAATTGGTTGGTAAAGAGAACAGTTACTTGCATTGGCTTGTAGCACAAGAGTCTGGATGCGACAGAGAAATCTTTGAAAAGCCAGTTAGGGTGGGGTCAGATGTTCTTCCAGGTTCTTCTGAAGATCAGAGCAATTGTTGTTCTTGGAAGTGAAGCTTGCTGGAAGATCTTGAAGGAAGAGGGAGTCGTTTCCAAGCTGTTTCGTACGTCTGACCAACGGTTGGTGGTGTTTCTTACATTTTAAAGGTTCCGAACTCCACCCATCTTTGGGGGAATGGCCAAAACTACGGCCTGAAATTTCGGAGATAAAAACTTCCTTTGTTTTATGTGTCTGTGGGCGTGTTTTGGGCTATAAAACTTTAAAGTTTTATCCAAAGTGTATTAAGGCGGTATGGTACCTTTCGTGATCAAATAAAATGCACTATTGTTTGAAAAATAAGTAACAGATAATTTTGTGTTCATTTGGATACTAAACATGAAGAGGAATGACGGCATACAGGCAGCGGTACATTACATACATAGATCAGTAGTCAAAGTGTAACTGATGTTACTACGATATGTTCTGATTAAGAAAATTTAAAACACAAAACAAAATGCACTTTCATTAGGAAAGTGAAGAGCAGATAATTTTGTATACATTCTGACATCAGGCCTTAAAAGGACATACAGCATTAGAACAGATATACAATAACATGCTGGGACCAGTAATTAACGTATAACTGATGTTAATACAGTGTTGTGTTCTGATACATAAATAAAGTGCACCCTTGTCAGGAAGTAAAGAACAGATAATTCTAAGTCAATCAAGCCTTAATAGAAGAGACACATTAATAGAGTTACATTAATAGACTTCTTAGCGTACAACTATAAACAATAAAGGAGATACATACAAGTATAGGTCAATGTCGTGGGATCTGGAGCATCTTATTTATTTTGTTTAATCAGAAAAAGGAATGCCCATTGTGTCAGTGTGTGTGTGTGTGTGTGCATGTGTGTGTGTGTGTGTGTGTGTGTGTTTTATGGTTGAGGGTCCCTATGAGGTCAAACAGAGAATCTGCATGGGGTTATCTCGTCTTGTGGTAGGATCCAGACGTTCTGGAGCCAGTTGTGTGTGGGTGTGTGTTTAATGATTAGAGGGTCCTTGTGAACTCAACAAGAGTTCAGGGTTTGGTCCTGTTTCGTGTCTTCGGAGGGGGAGTGTGACACTGTGGGATATACCACCCCCAATAAAAGTTTCACCTTTTGTTTGAGGTGAAGATGTCATAGGTTAAAAGGAATGCCTGGGACATGAAATCTAAATGACCTGTGCCAGATGCTACAATCAGTACCAGCACACTCCTTCTCCATTCCTCAGGCATCCTCCCACCTTCCAGAATCTTGGTAAACAATCTGGTTAAAAACTCTACTGCCATCTCTCCTAAACATCTCCATGCTTCTACCAGTATGTCATCTGGTCCAACCGACTTTCCACTCTTCATCCTTTTAATCGCTGCTCTCACTTCCTCCTTACTAATCCTATCCACTTCCTGCTTCACCAACACCACATCATCCAACCTTCTCTCTCTCTGGTTTTCCTCATTTATCAGCTGCTCAAAATACTCCCTCCACCTTCTCAACACACTCTCCTCACTAGTCAACACATTTCCATCTCCATCCTTTATTGCTCTAACTTGCAGCACATACTTCCCAGCTTGGTCCGTCTGCCTAGCCAATCAGTACAAATCCTTTTCTCATTCCTTAATGTCCAACCTCTCATAGAGCTCCTCATATGGCTTTTCCTTGGCTTTCACCACATCCCTCTTTAACTGCTGCCACTTCTCCTTGTACCCCTGCCTACTTTTCTCATTACTCTGTCGATCCCACTTCTGTTTTGCAATCTCTTTCCCCTTATGCTCTCCTGCACTTCCTCATTCCACCACCATGACTCTTTGTCTTCCTTTCTATTTCCAGATGACACACCAAGTACTTTTCTAACTGCCTCCCTCATCACTCCAGCACCTCTTTACCACCACCGAGCCCCTTTCTGACCTCTTCCCTGAACCGCACACTACAGTCTTCCTACTTCAATTCAATTCAATTCATTTTTATTTGTATAGCGCTTTTAACAATGAACATTGTCTCAAAGCAGCTTTACACAGATAATGCGGTGATTAAAAATGAATATGTTCTTTATGAGTAAGTTTGTCCCTGATGAGCAAGCCGGTGGCGACTGGCGACTGTGGCAAGGAAAAACTCCCCGAGATGGCATAAGGAAGAAACCTTGAGAGGAACCAGACTCAAGAGGGAACCCATCCTCATCTGGGTTACACCGAATGTCCATTTGTGGCGGGTATACAATGTTGCGGGGTGCAGTGATGATGATCAAAAGCGAAGTGTATTTCTAAGTCAGTGTAGGAGACTGTTGACATCAGTGTAGGAGACTGTTGACATCCAATCCAGGCAGGCCTGGATGAAGTGGGAAGATCCACGGGGGGGAGAGGGGCAGGAACAGTGGTCACTGGAGCCTCAGGAGCATGTTTAACTCGACCGAGAGAGAGAGAGAGAGAGAGAGAGAGAGAGAGAGAGAGAGAGAGAGAGAGAGAGAGAAGAGGGTGACAGGAAGAGAAGGATATGGATTATTAAGTGTACCTATTGTTGCATGAGAGTTAAAGTCACTGTGCAGTTTGGACTCCGGCAAGACTCGCTATAGCAGCATAACTAAAAGGGAGAACCAGAAGGCAACACAGACATGAGGGATCTCTGGGATAAGAGACGGCCCACCACACCACCATCAACAAACCTGAGTGAACACGTGAATGTGAGGGGACGACAGCGTACAAATATCCCAGTTCACCAAACACTCTATATCAATGTTCCCTCCAGATCTGAGCCTTTACCTGAGAAAAAATCTACTGATTAAAGGCTTGACTGAATAAATATGTTTTCAACCTCGACTTGAACACTGAGACTGTGTCTGAGTCCCGAACACTGATAGGAAGGCTGTTCCATAAGTGCGGGGCTTTATAAGAGAAAGATCTGCCCCCTGCTGTAATCTTCATTATTGGAGGAACCAACAGATAGCCTGCACCTTTTGATCCAAGTAGGCGTGGAGGATCATACTGGTACAGAAGTTCACTCAGATACGGTGGTGCGAGACCATTAAGTGCTTTATATGTCAGTAGTAAAATTTTATAATCAATGCGAGATTTGATTGGGAGCCAGTGTAGACTGATTAATACAGGGGTGATGTGGTCATATTTCCTAGATCTAGTGAGGACTCTTGCTGCTGCATTCTGAACTAACTGAAGCTTATTTATGCACCTACTCGCACACCCAGACAGTAAAGCGTTACAGTAGTCTAATCTAGAAGTAACAAAAGCATGAACTAGTTTTTCTGCATCCTGTAACGACATCATATTTCTAATTTTAGCAATATTTCTAAGGTGAAAGAAGGCGATCCTGGTAATATTATTCACGTGAGCCTCAAAGGAAAGACTCGAGTCAATAATCACACCAAGGTCTTTGACAGCCGTACACGCTGAAACAGAAACACCATCCAGAGATGTTAGGTAATCGGAAAGTTTGCTTCTAGCTCCATGTGGTCCTAGTAAAAGTACTTCCGTCTTATCTGAGTTTAGCAGAAGAAAGTTATCGAGCATCCACTGTCTAATGTCCTTTACACATTTTTTAACATTGTTAAGCTGATCTCTCTCATCTGGCTTTGCTGAAATATATAGCTGTGTATCATCAGCATAGCAATGGAATCTAATACCATGTTTATGAATAATTTCTCCAAGAGGCAGCATATATAAAGAGAAAAGCAGAGGGCCTAAGACAGATCCTTGAGGAACACCAAACTTTACCTCAGAGAGTGTGGAGAACTCACCATTAACATCAACAAACTGATAGCGATCAGTCAAATAAGACCTGAGCCAAGAGAGAGCCGTTCCCTTTATTCCAACAACGTTCTCAAGTCTAGCAAGTAGTATAGTGTGATCAATGGTGTCAAAAGCTGCACTAAGCCGAGCAAAACAAGTAAGGAGACAAAACCCTGATCAGAGGCCAATAACAGGTCATTTACCACCTTAACTAGCGCCGTCTCTGTGCTATGATGAGGCCGAAATCCTGACTGATACATTTCAAAAATATTATTCATAAGTAGGTGTGAGCATAACTGCTGTGCTACAACCTTTTCCAAAATTTTGGCTATGAAGGGGAGATTTGATATTGGTCTGTAGTTGGACAGCTGACATGGGTCAAGGTCAGGTTTCTTAATTAGGGGGTGGATAACTGCCAGTTTGAAGGATTTTGGTACAAAACCAGTGCTAATGGAAGAGTTTATTATTTTTAAAACAGGTTCAATTACCTCTGGAATGATCTGTTTAAAGAAACTTGTAGGCAAGGGATCGAGAATGCAGGTTGATGATTTTGATGAGGAAATTAATGAAATTAAGTCATTCTCGTGAATAGGAGTAAAACTTTGTAATTGATTGTCTGTTATAATTACACTGCTGTCTACAGGGTTACTTGTAAAATAATTTGGCTTTATATTAACCGTCTGGATTTTTTGCCTGATGTTTTCAATTTTATTATTAAAAAAGTTCATGAAATCATTAGTACCTAATGATGGTGTGCATGTGAGTGCAGTGCTTTTATTCCCTGTTAATTTTGCTACCGTGCTGAATAAAAATCTAGGATTATGCTTGTTATTTTCTATGAGGGTGGAGAAATATGCTGATCTAGCAGCACTAAGAGATTTTCTATAAATTAGGAGGCTCCCCTTCCATGCTATTTGAAATACTGTTAATTTTGTTTGACGCCATTTACGTTCTAATTTTCGAGTGGTCTGTTTTAAGGTGCGTGTATGATCATTATACCACTGTGCTAATTTTTTCTCCCTGATCATTTTGGTCTTAAGGGGAGCTACATCATCTAGGGTATAACGTAACGTTGATTCTAGGTATTCAGTGGCCCAGTCGAGCTCTGCAGGGTCAGACGGAGATCTATCTAATATCGTAATTTCTGGAAGATTGTTAATAAAACGTGCTGTTGTAGCTGACGTGAAAGTACGCTTAACACGATAACGTGGTGAAGTAGTAATGCAATGACTGAGGCAAATTTTAAAAGAGATGAGATAATGGTCTGAAATAGCTTCAGACTGTGGAATTATGACTACGTTTTTTATTTTTAATCCAAATGTTAACAACAAATCGAGTGTGTGTCCACCACTATGAGTGGGTCCTATAACATTCTGATTAATTCCAACTGAATCTAGAATGGACACAACTGCTGCTCTTAAGGAGTCTTCCTGATGATCAAAATGAATGTTAAAATCACCAACAATTAATGCTTTGTCTAGAGAAGTAACTAAATTTGTGATGAAATCTGCAAATTCTATGAGAAAATCAGAGTAGGGCCCTGGGGGTCTATAAATAATAATGAGTGGAATTGTCTGACTGGACCTGCTTTCAGACACTGAATATTTTATGCTGGTGTAAAGAACTTCAAATGTTTTACATTTGTGTTTAGTCTTTTGTGTGACGCTTAGATTATTATTATAAATAGCTGCGACTCCGCCTCCTCTGCCATTTAGACGGGGTTGGTGTATGTAACTATACCCAGGAGGACTCGCTTCATTTAATGCTAAATATTCATTTGGTTTAATCCATGTTTCTGTCAAACACAAATTTCGTTTACATTAAGCGCTTTAGACGTGAGAGATCTAATATTCAGCAATCCTATCTTTAGATCAGAGGTGCTGGCTGTGCGTTCAGTCCTATTTAATTTTATGTTAATCAGGTTACTAAAACAGACTTTCTGAGAATTCCTATATGTTGGTTTCGCTCGGGGGACAGACACAGTCTCAATTTGGTGGATCCTGAGTAACGACTCTGTGCAGCTAGCAGACGGTCGGTTTAGCCTGTCTGTCTGCTCCCTGGCCTTGGCTCTAGACAGTCACTTGTTAACTAGTGCTGTTCTGAGACTATGACCTATACTACAAGAAATGAGAGCAGCACCTTCCCGAGTGGGATGGACACCGTCCCGCCCTAACAGGCCAGCCTTGCCCTCAAAAATGCTCCAATTATTAATGAAGCCCACATTATTTTTGGAGCACCACTCGGACATCCAGCAGTTCAGCGACCATAACCTGCTGTAGGCTACATCGCCACGTCGTATTGGGATGGGGCCAGAGCATATTACAGCATCGGACATTGCCTTCGCTAATTTACACACCTCTATAATATTACTCTTAGTAACCTCTGACTGTCGAAGGCGTATATCATTAGCTCCTGTGTGAAAAACTATCTTAGAGAACCTATGCTTTCCTAAGAATCTAAGCTGACCTGCTATGTCCGGCGCCCTGGCTCCCGGTATACACATGACCTGTGCTGCTGGTGCCCCTAAAGGTCTAGCTAATTTCACGTGCCTCAGAATGGAGTCTCCTAAAACCAGAGCTCTTTCAGGTTTCTCAGCGGGTGCTTCACTGAGGAGAGCAAACCTGTTGGACACGTGAAGCGGAGAGGAATGGTGCTCCCGTGGGCGAGCCTTAGCGTTAGCTTTGGCTTTGCGAATATGCTGCCGAGTCGTCACCCATTCGCCCCGCTGCAAGTGCTCTAATGCCGGAGTCGGGGGAATATTAACTTTACCTAGGGCATCCAGACTTTCCCCTGCAGAACCTGGACTGCTCTCGCACTCACTACTTCTCTCTAGACTCTGGATGCGCTCCTCTAATGCTAAGATCTTCTCCGTCAAAGAGCAAACTAGCTTACACTTCTTACAGATTAAATTATCGCTAACAACGGAGAGAGACTGACTAAACATGTCACACTTCACACACTGAATGAACTGGATGTTCGCCATAGCAGAGAAATTACGTACCCTTAATGTGGTTAATGTACTGTGTGTTCGTAGTTCTGGTGGGAATATCCTCCACGCACTGCTTTCAAATTCTCAAACAGGGATAAAAGCGCTCTTCCGAAAGCAAAAATACACGAGACGGAGCTGCTTGCAGCTTGGTGCGCTTGACGTTCCCTTCCGGGTTTGGTTTGAAAAAATTTTAGTTCAGTTTCCACCATCTTATTCTTCTTTCAGTCCACACTCTTCTCCTATTCTTCTTCACCTCCAAAACCATCCTACAGACCACCATCCGATGCTGTCTAGCTACACTGTCCCCCGCCAACACCTTACAGTCTCCAATCTCCTTCATTTACATTTGCAGCATTTAGCAGACACTCTTATCCAGAGCGACGTACAAAAGTGCTTTGAGTCTCTAGTAATAAATAAATCTACACTGGTACGCAAGATTTACAAACTTAATATAAATATAACCCTAGAATTGTACAAAATTGGAAAGTGCTAATTTAAGTGTTTCAAGAAGAGGTAGGTCTTCAGTCGTCACTTGAAGATAGTCAGGGGCTCCGCTGTACGGACATCTAGGGGAAGTTCATTCCACCACCTTGGTGCCAGAACAGAGAAGAGCCTTGAAGTGTACTTACCTCTCTTTCTGAGAGAAGGTGGTACCAGTCGAGCAGTGGTGGAGGATCTCAGACAGCGTGGTGCAATGCGAGATGTGATGAGGTCACTGAGGTAAGATGGCGCTGGTCCATTTTTGGCCTTGTAGGCAAGCATCAGTGTTTTGAATCTGATACGTGCAGCTACTGGAAGCCAGTGAAGGGAGCGCAGCAGTGGGGTGGGGTGGGAGGCTGATCAAACACAAGCCGTGCAGCTGCATTTTGGATCATTTGCAGTGGACGGATAGCGTTCAGGTGAAGACCTGCCAGCAGAGAGTTGCAGTAGTTGAGTCTTGAAATCACAAGAGACTGAACAAGCACCTGGGCAGCCTGTGTGGACAGAAATGGTTGAATCCTTCGGATGTTGTAGAGAAGAAATCTACAAGAACAAGACACATTAGCAACATGTGGGAGGAAGGACAGTTCATTGTCCATAGTTACCCCATGGTTACAAACAGTGGCTGAAGGGGAGAGCAGAGAGTCATGAAGTGTTATCTGGAGATCTTAACCTGGAGATGTATCGCCTGGGATGACCAGCAGTTCTGTTTTGCTGGGGTTGAGTTTTAGTTGGTGAGCACTCATCAATGAAGATATGTCTGTCAAGCATGCCGAGATCCGAGCGGAAGCTGTGGTATCTGATGGAGGGAAAGAAAAGATTGGTTGAGTGTCATCTGCATAGCAGTGATAAAAAAAAAAAAAAAAACATGTGAGGATATGACCACCAATGGAGTGGGTATAGAGGGAGAAAAGGAGGGGACCAAGTACTGAGCCTTGTGGGACACCAGTGGTGAGTCTGCACAGGGCAGATGTGGATCCCCTTCATGTTACCTGGTATGAACTACCTTCCAGGTAGAAAGCAAACCATTCCTGTGCTGTTCCACGGATACCGAGGCTCTTGAGTGTTGACAAAAGTGTCTTGTGGTTGACTGTGTCAAATGCTGCTGAAAGGTCCAGAAAGATAATTACAGATGACAGCTTGGCTAACCGAGCAGCATGCAGTTTCTCAGAAACAGCCAAAAAGGCCATCTCTGTGGAATGTGCCGCTTTGAACCCAGACTGGTTCGGATCATGGAGGATGTTCTGTGAGAGATAGACAGACAGTTGATTAAAAACAGTACGTTTCAGAGATTTAGAAAGAAAGAAGAGAAGTGATACCGGTCTGTAGTTGTTGATGTCTGATGGATCCAGAGCAGGTTTCTTCAAGATGGGAATGACCCTTGCTTGCTTGAAGGTAGTTGATACATAGCCAGATGTTAATGACCCGTTGATGATTGTGGAGATGAAGGGCAGGAGATCTTGTGTTATGGTCTGAAGCATAGTTGAAGGGATTGGATCCAGAGGACAGGTGGTGGGATTGCAAGATTGGATGACTTGCAGTATCTCATCTTCTGTTAAGGTTGAGAAGCTTGACAAAGATGTAGTGGATTGTCGGCTGTGTTGTGTAGTCATTGTTGACTAATATATATATATATATATATATATATACACAGTATGTGACAATGAAAGTAGGTCAACAAAGTTTCAGAGGCATCCTCCTTAAAATGGTAAACATTTGGGAGGTGCTGACTTTGGCCCAGAAATTCAGAAAGTCAGAAATGTATTCCCTCCTGATCAAAGGGCCATAGAAAGGGTCACTGTTCCAATGATCTATGGAAGACATGTCCAGGTAATACATTCCCTGAGTAGGGACCAAGATGCGTGTGACATAAGTAACCAAGACCTACAATTTCATAGGCTCACTCAGCACTGCATCAGGAGCTTGGAATTGTTATGGGCTACCAATACCAGCTATGCAAGCCTACCAGTGCTTGACCTTCAGAACTTTGTAAGACAGCACAGGTCTGTAAATTGTGGCAAAGAGGCTCCACCCAAGGGATTGGAGGGAGATGGCTTACCACTAATAGTACAGCATAGTTTTAACAAGGTGTGCCCCATGGAGTGTCTTGCAACTGGTTTACCGTGTGATCTAGGGTAAGTGTACGATTGATCGAACGTTGAGTAAATGGAGAGAGAGCTCTTTAAAGGGGACCTTGTTATGGGAAAACAGGTGCAGGTGATTAATAGCAGGGAGAGGCTGAGAGAGAGTGTTGAGAGTTTGAGGGAGTGTGGCTGGTGTTTCTCAGACATTACCCCCTCATCCAGGGGGAGCTCCTGATGCCCTAACATGGCACCTGGGTTATGCGCCCATGACCTCTGGGTGCGGGGCGGTCAGGGTGATTGAGCTGGAACTCCTCCAGATGTGCCGGGTCCAGGACATTCTATCTTGGGACCCAGGAGCATTCCTCTGGACCATACCCCTTCCAATCAATGAGGTATTCAATTCAATAAATATTTATTTGTATAGCGCTTTTAACAATGAACATTGTCTCAAAGCAGTTTTACACAGATAATGTGGTGATAAAAAATGAATATGTTCTTTATAAGTACATAGGAGAAAGGAGAAAATCAAGGAAAAAATTATGTTCAATGGTGTCAAAAGCTACACTAAGGTCAAGCAAAACAAGTAAGGAGACACAACCCTGATCTGATGTCAATAGCAGGTGATTTACCACTTTAACCAGCGCTGTCTCTGTGCTATGATGAGGCTTAAATCTTGACTGATGCATTTTTTAAATGTTATTCCCAAGTAGGTGTAAGCATAACTGCTGTGCTACAACCTTTGCTAGAATCAAAGAGATAAAGGGAAGGTTTGATATTGGCCTATAGTTGGACATCTGACAAGGGTCAAGGTCAGGTATCTTAATTCGGGGGTTGATAACTGCCAGGTTGAAATATTTAGGTACGTAACCAATGCTAATGGAATAGTTTATTATGTTTAGGTTCAATTACTTCTGGAATTATCTGTTTGAAGAAACTTGTGGGGAAGGGGTCGAGAATACAGGTTGATGATTTTGATGAGGAAATAAATGAAAGATGTTCTCTTGAATAGGAGTAAAACTTTTTTTAATTGATTGTCTGTCATAATTACAGCGCTATCTACAGTTTTTTTTCTAAAATAGTTGGGACTTATATTAATTGTCTGGGTTTTTTACCTAATGTTTTAAATTGTATTATCGAAAAAGTTTATTAAATCATTACTGCCTAGTGATGGTTTGCATGTTTTATTGCAGTGTTTTATTCCCTGTTAATTTTGCTACCGTGCTCAATACAAATCTAGGATTGTGCTTGTTATTCTCAATGAGGGTAGTGAAATTTGCTGATCTAACAGCAGTAAGAACTTTTCTATAACTCAGAATGCTATTTGAAATACTGTCAATTTGGGTTAACACTACAGCGGTACCTTGACCTACGAGTGCATTAAAGTACAAGTTTTCCGAGGTACGAGCGGTCACTCAGTCGATTTTTTGGCTTTGTTACGCGAGCAAAAAATTGAGGTACTAGCTTGAGATGCCGCTGTGACTGTGATGAAAATTAAGATGAGCAAAGAAGAAAAAGTAAAAAATTTAAAGTTTAGGGATACGTATTGTACAGTAGTGATGGCAAAAAATGAGTTTTCCCTCCGCCTCCGCCTATCGCCTCTAACCCCTGCCCCCCTCCGCCAGCGTCTTCGTTAGCTCAAGTCGTCTCATATTCAAGGTAAATGCACAGTATAAAACCTTATTATATATTTACATACTCTTTCTATTATGTTTTTATACAAGATTTGTTATTTAGAAACATATTTTCCTAATTTAATAAAATGAAACATAAAAACAGGATGGCATTTTGACGGTTGGAATGGATTAATGCCATTTGAAGTATTTTCTATGGGGAAAATTTATTTGATGTGCGAGCAAATTAAAATACGAGCTCGGCCACAGAACGAATTAAACTCATAGGTCAAGGTACCACTGTATTTATATTCTAAACCATTTTGCCTAAATGAGCACAAATCTCCACAACCACACCATCTAGTGGAACAATTTATCAGAAAAAGTGGAGATGGAATAGGATATTTAAAAAGCATATTGAATGCTTATATATGAATCTTATAATCAGGTGTCCACAAACTTTTGACCATATATTGTGCGTCGATATAAAACACAAGCTGCAGTTGCTGCAGTTTATTTGGTGGTATTTAAAAAGAGCAACAAAGCACTGCTTTATATCAGTAGCTACAGGTGAAGTCTTACCACATGTTAAGTCTGACTCCGCCCCCCACTCGTGAACCACTGGCACCTACCCCCAATGTCTGACTCTGAGGATCGTGTGGGTAGGCGGTGAAAGTCAGTGGAAAGGGACTTCCCTAGAGAGGCATGAAAAACAATGGAGTGCCCATTCCGCTGCCGTTCCCATCTTGGAGTGCAAGAGGCAGGTGGCGACCACAGACACAGCAGCACTCCTGATTGGCCTGTTCCCGCTTCCTATGCGACAAAGTCTGACTGACGTCAGAATTCTCTTCTAGCATGGGGTTTTGTTCAGTGCTTTTTACATCCATGTTTTTTGTTTTTTTTCACATTGTGTGGCAAAATATTCAAAATAGTGTATTAAAAAGCCTATAGTTAAAAAAAAACAACGAATTTATATGTCTAGTCAGCAATTTTTCATGAGACCTTAATAAGGTTGTTAAACTTCTAAATTGCTGTTTGAAGAGTTTGAATAACTAATAACATGAATAAGAATAACAATAAGAATTTTACTTACTACCACCTGCCCAGGATGTGTCACCCCCTCAATGCCAGATTGTACCTGTCAGAAGAACGGGTGCAGCGGTAGGTGCAGAGTGACTCGGTGGGAGGATCCAAATGAGATCCTGACAGAACCACCATCAAATCCTAGAAATCTTGGTGTGGAGAGCTTGGCAGTTTATACACACAGTAAATTCTAACAAGTTCAGTTTACTTAAAAAAAAGTTTGGAAACCACTTGCTTTTTTTGGAAAGCAAACAAAGAGAAAATTTAAGTTAGTTTAGTTAACAGCTGAATGTAATATTTTTTTTTCTTTTGTTTAATTAGTAAAATCAGTTAATATACTCTTACAAGTTTACTAATGTTACCTGGGATTTGAGCGTAAGATTATAGTTAATCTTAAATTAATTAAATTTAACTAACAGTATTTTATTTTGTACCACTAACATGCTAAATTATATTATTCTTAACATGGGTTTAATTTTCTATTTTAAGCTATGGAGATAAAAAAAAATGTGAAAATATTTTCGACATTTTCTTTAAGTATACTGACCATGTTTTTATTTTATATTCATATTAAAAAAACAGTAACAACATAAAGATAACTTCAACAGGGGACAGAAGACAAGTCTCAGATTGTATTCAACAGGTTTTTGAGGAAAGTTTTGTTAATGCAGGTGGTGCAAAGGTCTCAGAAACTCATGTATCAAATATGATACATTTGGCATTATAGGGTTAAGCATCTTAAAAAATTTGTTTAATTAAACAGTATGAGACTGATACTTTTACAGACTTCCTGACTATAAACATATTTACCTGTCAACAATCAACATAACTGTAAAAAAGTTTGATCATTTTTTTAACTCTATGCAAACAGCAAAAAATAATTCACAATGCAGACATTTTCTATTTCCCCCCTAAATACAACATAAGGTGACTTTTACAACCCCAATTCCAAAAAAACAAATATATGCATAAATCCATATTCTGTTTGTAATAGAACAACAAAAAAAACCCATATCAACTGTTTAAACTAATAATATATACAATTTGTAAGAAAAAAAAAAGGTAATTTCAATTTGATGGCTACAACAGGTCTCAAAAAAGTTGGGATGCATAATCTTATATTTTTATTCAGTACTAAAGAGTAGTGGCAGCTAGGCTGAAAGACGAGGTGACCATCTGTGAGCAATAGTCTCATGCCGAGGAAGCGTACAACAGAAACATTATTTGCTTTGAGAATGTTGATATAGAAAAGGTCAGAAGGAGTTGCATTGTGTGTTTGTGGATTTAAAGAAAGCGTATGACAGGGTGCCGAGAGAGGAGTTGTGGTATTGTATGGGGAAGTCAGGTGTGTCAGAGAAGTATGTGAGGGTGGTGCAGGCCTGTATGAGGACAGTGTGACAGCAGTCAAGTGTGCAGTAGGAACGACAGACTGGTTTAAGGTGGAGGTTAGACTGCATCAAGGATCGGCTCTGAGCCCTTTTCCTGTTTGCAGTGGTGATGGACAGGTTGACGGGCGAGGTCAGACAGGAGTCTACCTGGACTATGATGTTTGCAGATGATATTGTGATTTGTGGTGAGAGTAGGGAGCAGGTTGAGAAGAGCCTGGAGAGGTGGAGGTATGCGTTGGAGAGACGGGGAATTAAAGTCAGTAGGAGTAAGACAGAGTACATGCGTGTGAATGAAAGGGAGGGCAGTGGTGTGGTGTGGTGCAGTTGCAGGGGGGAGAGGTGGAGAAGGTAGAGAAGTTCAGGTACCTGGGGTCAACAGGGCAAATAGCGATGGTCCTGAGGGAACGAGATGTTGCGTCAAAAAAGTGCGTAGCTATTAAAAGCGCATGGAGTAAAGCCGGCGCTAGCTTCTGTTAGAGAGAAGGAAGCACTGCAGGGATGCTGGCAGTGTGGCATGGAGACGCAGCATCTCATTCCCTTAGGGAACCAGGGTTACATACGTAACCTAAAAATGTTCCCTTTCAGGAACTCGTGCTGCGTCAACAGTGCTTTGGGAATGAGAGTCGAATAATGCCGGACTGACAAATCCCTGCCTAGTGTGTAGGAGCACAGCTAGGTCAAAGGACAAAAGGGATGGCCCTGAGTTCAAGGTTATAAATCCTGACAAAGGTCAGCAGGGTGGACCAGCCTGCAGTGTTGCAGATATCATGGAGAGACACTACAAAGGACCAAGCCTTAGAGGCTGCCACACTCCGGGTCGAGTGCACTCTGACCCCGAATGGAGGGCGTTGACCAGAGGACTTGTAGGAAGATGCAATAGCATCAATAATCCAACTGCTCAGTGTCTGATTGTTTGCAGTAATATCTCTCCTTTTAGCGCCATAGCAGATGAGCAATTGTTCTGACTTCCTCCACAAACTTTTTATTTTCTGGTGCAAGTCCTGAGGTGTTATTCACCCCTGCTGAGATTTTCACAGTTTATTTCACAGGCTATTCGCATCGTGCAACCTGTCACTAACCATTCAGCAGTGGTCACTCAGCAGTGGCCTTTCAGCATGCATTCTGCATCACGCAACCTACTGAACAGCAGCTAAGATAGCAAGAATCACCTCATATACGATCAGTTCTATACCCAGTAAAGTTGAGTGTTCTGAATCCTGTACCGTGTTTTGACTGACACGCTGGGGCGAGTACAATCCCCTGATCAGCGCACACCAGATAGTGAAAATCCTAACATTTTGTCCTTCGAGCTGGATAGGAAACCTTCCTAACAATTGGTCGTGATTCTGTCCATTGTGACTGTGTATGTAAGGGAGTGGCATTGCATGACTACAGCACAGTGCTGTGCATAAAAGCAGACCGACCCAGGCGGGATCATCAGGATGGCCTCTGTATCACTGCCACGCAGGAAGGCTTTGGCTTCGGCCTGGCTTCAGAAATGGACAAGCAGACTCTGATGGAGGAGAGATTTCATTTGTCCAGCAGGCCACTGATACCTCCTCAGAAGAATCCTAAAAGGAGACGGACAGGAACCCAACATGCCTCCACGGAAGATGCACCGTGGTACTGGAAAGCCCTGTCTGAGCCAGACGGCAAAAGACGGCACTGTGTGGGTAGAGGAGGACATTGGAATGCCCAGTGCAGTAGCAAATCGCTCGTGCTTCACTGCGCTAACTGGACCCACAGAGTCTGCTAAGGTTTGTCATTGCCATAGTACATATTTATATAAACCCATTCAGAGTGAGGTTCATGTAAATTTACCACTCTCTATTTGTTTATCTTCCGACAGCGTAAAATTACAAGCGTGTTCAAAAGCTTCCTTTGCCTGTTAGACGTGGGAATGCTGCAGATTATCAGGGAGTGCACGGTCCATCAAGCCCGCAGAACAGAGCCGGACTGGAATTTGGCAATTCATGAACTGATGGCATTCATTTTAATTCTGTTTGTAAGAGCAATCATGTGTCCCGTTGGTGCCATTGTGGATTGCTGGTCAGAAAGCTTTCTGGTGCCAGTAATCAAAGAGACAATGGCCTGCAGTGTTGCAGATATCATGGAGGTTTCAATTATGCAACACCTTCGATTTGATGACAAAGGACACGCGGGCAGAACGGGTGAAAACAGACAAATTTGCTGCGATCTCCGACATCTGGACACGGTTCAACAAGAACTGTGCTGAGAGTTTCCCTCCAGGAGAACACATGACCATAGATGAACAGCTGTTCCCTACCAAGGTTTGTTGTCCATTCACACAGTATATCGCAACCAAGCCAGAAAAATTTGGGATAAAGTTCTGGATGGCCACGGATTTGGAGACCAAATATGTCTGCAATGCATCTCCTTACTTGGGAAAGGACCCCAGTCATCAGAAGGGAGAGAGGCTGGCAGAGAACGTGGTCATGAATCTGATGGAGCCATTTTTGGATGATGGGAGAAATGTCACGACGGACAATTTCTTTACTTCACGGTCACTGTTGCACACACTGCTGCAGCGGAAAACAACGCTACTGGGCACGCCGAATAAAGTCCGATCGTGAACTTCCTCAACTTGCAAAAGACACTGCACGGCGAGAGGTATTCTCCACTTCAGTGCTTAGAAGTGGCAGTGTCTCCTTGACAATTTATTCACCTGAAAAAAAACAAGAATGTGTGTTCTAAGTTCCATGCACCAAGACGTCACGTGACGATCGATGACGGCAGAAAGAGGAAACCCAACACGATAACAGACTATAACCACGTGAACGTATGTGAATGTGTGTATAATTTTACACCAGTGCTACAATGTTTTCTGATGTGTACTATACAGGCCTGTAGAAAAAAAGCACATATACTCATGACTCTCTCTCTCTCTGCAAATGTGCCAGGCCTCACAGGTAATTGGTGTGTTTGCACAACAAAAGCAGGAGAACAATGGAGCTGCAGGCCTGTGAAAATCTCAGCAGGGGTGCTACTAGGTGTGAGGTCCAGGGAATTTATGCAGATTTGCGCAGGTTTAGTAAACCTAGTGATAGGGCCTGAAAAGGAGGAGGATAGAATACCCGTAGCCTAATCGGTCGTGGGACGGCTGAGGGCACCTATACAATTCCGAACAGACGTATCGTTGACGTTTAGTTTTGAAGCGGAGCGGCGCCCGCTGCGAAGCTCTGGAATGAAGAAACCACAAGCTGTTTGTTGTACACTTTGTCAAGGCTTTGTCAGTTACTGGTTGTGGGAGAGCGAATGTTTCAGGGAAAGGAAGACCATGACAGGACAGGTTCACAATCAAAAGATTGTTTATTTTTATAAGTTCCGTGCTCAGGGCCGCAGCCTTACGTTCCCAGGCGCGCACACACACACCTGGGACAATACGGCCCCCAACCCTCTGTTCTATGCATCCGTCTGTAATATAAAGGGAAGAGAAAAGTTAGGAGCATGCAAAAGCGAACCGCTACAGAGTGCAGCTTTAACACACGCCAAAGCCTGTTGGCACGACTCCGACTACTGAACCAGATCTGGTGCTCCCTTTTTAGTGAGTTCGGTCAGCGGTGACATCCGAAAACATAGTAATAAACCTCTGATAATAGCCAGCCATCCCCAGGAACCTCCTTTTTGGTCTTGGTTGTATCTGAGGTCGCAATCGCTGCTGTTTAATTCGCTCTGAGGCACCACCCAAGTGGCAGCCTGTTGCAGCAGCTCCCTTTAAGTTAGTACTTTATTTATTTTATAGTGTTCCGGCACTTTGTGTTTTTTTTCTTTTTAAGTGTATGCGTGTAAATTTGGAAACTGCACAATGGACATTAACAAAGTCACAGAGTTTGCTCTACTTTTCCTGCTTTTCATTGACTTTGTTCACAGTCGCGTCTGTAAACTCTGTTCACAGCCGTGGTCCTATTGTTTACACCAGGGATCAGCTGTTAGCATTCCACAACACGGCGATGCTACTACAAGAAAGACTGGATATTTCCCGTGAGCTAAGATTTGATCAGCTACCCTCCCCTGCCCCCATCCAGTCCCCCCTGCTGCAATCCCCCTTCTCTGCTTCTACAGCAAGCAGCTCCAGCCCCACCTCTCTCTGCACTGCTATCAGCTTATAGACAACACACAACACATCTAACTCCCACCCACCCCTCCTCCCCCCCTCCTGTTGATTCCCTCCAGTCAACACTCCAACCAATACACACTGCCCCTTACAGAAGCCCAGGTGAGAATGGAGCTCAGGAAGAACAAAGCAAGGAAGGCTGCGGGCCCAGAGGGCATCAGCTCCAGGCTTCTAAAGACCTGTGCAGACCAGCTGTGTGGCATATTGCTGTAGATGTTTGACCTGAGCCTGAAGCTGGGGAAGGTGCCACAGCTATGGAAAACATCCTGCGTGGGGGCCGTTTCAAAGACGTCGTGCCCAAAAGACTTTGGGGACTACCGACCAGTAGCACTGACATCCCATTTGATGAAGACATTGGAGGGGCTGGTGCTCACTCATCTCCGACCTCTGGTGAGCCCATCAACTTCAGTTTGCCTACCAACCTGGCATTAGAGTGGAAGACGCAATCATCTTCCTCCTAAATCGGGCTATTTCACACCTGGAAAAGGCTGGGAGCACTGTGAGTCATGTTTTTTGTCTTCTCTAGTGCTTTTAACACCATCCAACCTGCGCTTCTGAGGTATAAGATGGTGTACATGGGAGTGGACCATCATCTGTCTGCCTGGATACTGGACTACCTCACAGACCGACCACAGTATGTGAGGACTTGTGACTGTGAGTCTGACATGATTGTCTGCAACAATGGAGCCCCACAGGGAACGGTTCTAGTCCTGTTTCTCTTCACCATCTACACTGCAGACTTCATGTTTAGCTCAGCAACCTGTCACCTGCAAAAGTTCTCTGATGACTCTGCCATCGTCAGTCTGATCACGGATGATGATGACAGAG
Organism: Silurus aristotelis; assembly: GCF_946808225.1. Taxonomy (NCBI): domain Eukaryota; kingdom Metazoa; phylum Chordata; class Actinopteri; order Siluriformes; family Siluridae; genus Silurus; species Silurus aristotelis. The sequence continues at coordinate 10,697,125 of NC_139587.1, read as the reverse complement.
AGTACAGAGGACTTACACAAAACTTTGTGGACTGGTGCCAACTGAGCTGCCTCCAAATTAATGCAGGGAAAACCAAAGAACTGGTGGTGGATTTCCGTAGGCACAAACACACTTCATCATTTCCATTGGTAAACATTCAGGGAAAGGACATTGTGAGAGTGGACTCTTACAAATATCTGGGTGTTCACCTAAACAACAAACTGGACTGAACAGACAACACTGAGGCAATTTATAAGAAAGGGCAGAGCAGACTCTTTCTGCTGAGGAGACTAAGGTCTTTTGGAGTGCAAGGAGAGCTACTGAAGACCTTTTTTGACTCTGTTGTGGCCTGCTGGGGTAGCAGCATCTCTACTGCAGATAGGAAGAAACTAGACAGGCTGATCAGGAAGGCCAGCTCAGTCCTGGGGATTCCCCTGGACACTGTACAGGAGGTGGGAGAATGTAGGATGGTAGCAAAACTATCATCATTGCTGGAGAATGCCTCTCACCCCCTGTATGAAACCGTTTCATCGTTGAGCAGCTCCTTCAGTGACAGACAGTTACATCCTAAGTGTCTAAAGGAGAGATACAGAAGGTCTTTTCTCCCTGCTGGTATTAGACTTTACAATCAAAGCTGCTAACAGTGAATCAATCACCATAATACACACTGTTATTACTGTTTAACTGTGTAATAGTTACTGTTATTACTGTTTTACTGTGTAATAATACTACCTGTGTGCTATATTACCTGCAATACGTGCAATACCACCTGTGTGCAATAATACCTGCAATACATTATTTTTCCTTATTTGTATTTATACATTGTGTTGTGTATATATTTGTATACTATAGTATGTCTATTCATTTATTTTTTTATATATTTGCATTTTTTTTTTCTTGCTGCTGTAACAAAGAAATTTCCCCACTGTGGGACGAATAAAGGTATATCTTATCTTATTTGTTATCAATTTGGGGATGCACCTGCCCATGACCCAAGTGGAAACACAGATACCGTACTTCCACCCACCCAATCACACACTTCCGTGGGTTTGCCGTGAGCCCTGCCCGTCTCAAGGTCTGCAGGACCGCTTTGAGGTGTTGCAAATGCCAGTGGCATATCCGTTATGAGGTCAGAGAATACGATCCATAAGGCGTTGAAACATCGCCGGGGCCCTGAACAAACCGAACGGAAGAGTAACAAACTGGTGTCAACCGAACTGAGTGGAAAAAGTAGTTTTTTTTTCCGGGACATTGGCGTCAAGGGGATCTGCCAATATCCCTTTGTCAAATCCAGCGTTGAATAAAAGCGAGCCGCGCCTAACCGATCAAGCAGCTCATCAATGCGGAGCATTGGATACGCATCGAATTTAAACACCGCGTTGACTTTACGATAGTCCACACAGAAACGGACCGACTCGTCACCCTTGGGCACCAAGACCACCGGACTGCTCCAATCACTGTGGGACTCCTCAACTACTCCCATGTCAAGCATCACCTGGGATTCCTCCTGAACCACGCTTTTTTGTGCAACTGCGCAACACGATACCGGGAGACGTCTCAATATGGTGTTCTATAAGGTTCGTCCAGGTCTTACCTCCGGTCCCAGCTCCTCCCTCTCGGGAAGCACCGTCACTAGAGACACAGGCACTGCCTCCCTCCATGGTTTCAGGAGGTTCAAGTGGTACACCTGGAGCGCATCACCCCTGTCTGTGCGTCGCACCTCATAGTCAACATCTCCCACCCGCTGTGTAACCTCAAAAGGCCCTTGCCACTTCACGAGTAATTTAGAGCTCGACGTGGGTAACAGAACATGGACTTTATCTCCCGGTCCCCTATCATACAGTCAGGATTGCCGAGGGTTAGTTGTTTCCCAGGGTTAGTTGTCCCAATATGCGGAGTTTTGCTCTCAGGTCCAGAACTTACTGAATTTCGTTTTTACTACTCGAAGGTCCCTCCTCCCAATTTTCACGGAGGACATCAAGCACTCCACGCGGCTTGCGGCCGTATAGTAATTCAAAAGGGGAAAACCCTGTGGAGGCTTGCAGGACCTCTCCTACTGCGAATAACAGGGGCTCGAGCCACTTATTCCAGTTCTGTGCATCCCTGCGTACGAACTTCCGAATCAGGTTTTTAAGGGTTTATAAGTTCCGTGCGTTTGGTGAAAGGATTATTAATCTTAATCTTTAATTGCTAAATATATATTTTTAGAAAACTTAGCATTAACATTAGCATTGTTCGCAGTAACTTGCAAAATTTTATCTTTGAGGAAGTATGGAATGTATGGGTGGGTTGTGGAAGCTTATCATTAACCTTAAGAATCCTTAACATACATTCTTCCTCTCATTTTATGGTTCCAAGACAGTTTATGATATTTTTTTGTCAATAAGTCTCTAGGAAAAAACAATGGGTGACTGTATTTCAGACCATGTTTTATTACACGACAGCATTCATTTATTAGTGTCCTGTGGAGTCAAGTTTAAAGGGGTTGGTTAAATTTCAATATGTTCTACCTCTCTCACTCTCGCTTCTCTCTTTAACACGCCTTTTTCACCTTTGCCTTCCCATCACTTTTGCAGAAATCTTCCAAAGCTTAATGAGTTTTGTCTACAGAGACATGCAGAAGCATAAGAAAGCCCTCTTCACTATGCAGGCCCATGAGCATCTATAATCCACTATCGATCCCTATGTGATTTGTTGCTGTCAGCTTTTCAAAATGATAGAGTGGGTGCTGCGATTTCAAATTAGCCCAGATTATAGTTGGGTCTAATACGATTTGACAACATGGCTCTTGAAGAGCCATTTTGGTCTGCAGACTCAAAGAGAAGGCTGTTACATCTGGTGCTTTTATATATTACTAGAAATGTCAGTACCAGTATAAATGTTTTTAATTACTATTTATCATTCCAATTTGCAAAGTAACCCATATAGCAAGTAATACCAATTTATTCCTGCAGTACTTCTACATTAATCTGTGAAGGTAACATATAAGAATAAAAAAAATCATAATATATTTAAATATTATATATTATGAATATATATAAACAATTGTTGCTGCTTATTTCCTGTCACTTTGCAAAGAACATACAAGAGAAAAGGCTGGCAATTCTGTCATTCTTTTGTGGAAAATCCTTATTCTGAGGTTTTCCTAGAAGCTAATGTATCTAATTTTTTTATACTGTCAAATGGCTAATAGTACAGTTTGCTGTCTTTAAATACAAAAGGCATTAAAATAACCTCAACAATAGAAGTAAGACTTCCTTCCACTAAGAAATAAAATCAGGCTAGTGTTCATATAGTACTTTTATTATTGTTATTATTATTATTAACAAATTATATATTTTGTTTTCATAAACTCCCTTCTTGCACACCACAGCTCGCTGAAACTTTTAAAGTAATGGGTAAAATACTCCCTGCCTACCATACCTTTTTAGGGATAACCCAAACAACTGGAGTACACTTTTGTTTGGTCACCATGACAAATAATCTGAGGCCTTGGCTGTTTGGTTTAACAGTTAATTAATATACATTTGGACTTGAACTCTTTGTATTTGCTCTCGCCTATTCTTGATTGTAGACTTTGATAATGACATGCCTACCTCTTTGAGAGTTTTCTTTACTTATGTTGTGAAGGGGTTTTCTTTACCACAGGAGAAAATCCTGGGATCATCCACCACTGTTGTCTTTCATCAGTGTCCGGGTCTTTTTCATGTTTTTGGATGGATTTTTATGTTTAAAGCCTATCTTACCTGCAATTTACTGCACAATGTGGGTTCAGAGCAACAGCATCCAAATGCAAATGCAACACTTAGAATCAACTACGGCCCTCAGCTATCCATTAAACATTAGAACAATTTTCCAATTACTTTTGGCTCCTTAAATAGGGATGAGATAGTCCATCATTTATTAATTAATTATTATTTATCAACTCAGGCACCAGTTTGGACATTCCAGCAGCTGACAAACTCTCCAACTCTTAAGCCCCACTGGGGGTTTCGCCCAGCCCTCGTTTCTCGCTGGGGGGCGTCACCCAGCGTTTGTTCCCAGCGTGTTTTTTGGACTAATTTTCATTAAATCATACCATTGCACATCTCGGAGTGTGTCTCTGCAGTTGGATTTGAACGCTTTTCTGTGGCAGACTGCTAGAGTGACCCGCTCTCGAACCCAACAATTGTGCATAATTCTTATTATTGCCACTGGATCACTGTTATTTATTAATTAACTGACAGAAGTCGAAGCAGATAAATTGTGAAGTGTATAAGGATATTCTGTCTGCACAGAATTTGCCAAAAAGCTACATTTGATTAGACACTTCACAGTACAGATGGACAATGACCCAAAACATACTGCAAAACCAACCCAGGAGTTTTTCAAGGCAAATCAGTGGAATGTTTAACAATAGCAGAGTCAATTAGTTGATCTCAACCACGTTGAGCATGCAATTCACTTGCAAACAAACAGCAGCTAAAGACAGCTACAGTAAAGACCAGGCAAGGCATCTCACATGAGAAAATGCAGTCTTTGGTGATGTTCATGGGTTCCAGAGATCAAATGACCATCAACAAAATATTAATAATGAGCATTTTATTTATGATTGTATTTATTTGTCCAATTACATGTGAGCCCCTACAAATAGGGTTCACATAAATAGTTGCAGTTTCTAAATATTTCACATTATATTTTTAACCCCTCCAATTAAAGGCAAAGGTCTGCACTTGTTTCATCTTTATGTTTCAATTTATTTCTATACTGGTCACATACAGACCCAAAAATATAATCAATCAATCAAATTATATTTATAGAGCGCCTTACAACAACCAAAAGGAACACAAGGCGCTGTCCAGTAAAAACAATAATAGACTATAAAATATAATAACACAATGTACATAAAATAGCAGTTGAATCAGGGGTGTTAAAAGCTTGTGTGAATAAATGAGTTTTCAACTGCAATTAAAAAACACTCAGCACAGTGATGCTTCGTATGTGTGATGGAAGTGCGTTCCACAGCTTTGGTCCCTGGACGGCAAATGACCGGCCTCCAAACTTTTTTTATTTGTACTTGGGAGTGACCAAAGAGGTATGTTCAAAGGAGCGGAGAGTTCTGGCTGGTTGGTAGACCATTACTAATTTGGCGAGGTAGGCAGGGGCCAGACCATTGATGGCCTTGAACACGAACAGCAGGACCTTATACTCCACCCTAAACTGCACAGGAAGCCAGTGAAGCGAGCGGAGGACAGGGGTGATGTTTAAGCGTTTGGAGGTGTTAGAGAGAAGACGTGTTGCCGTGTTTTGTACAATTTGGAGCCGATTGAGATGTGATTAAGTCCAGTGTAGAGAGCATTACAGTAGTCTATCCTTGAGCTGATGAAGTCATGTATAGCTTTTTCAAGGTCAGCTTGGGACAAGAATGATTTGACCTTACTGAGTAGTCTTAACTCGTAAAAGCTCGCCTTCACTACTGCACTGATCTGTTTATCGAAGTGCATACTATTGTCAAAAATAACACCCAGGTTACACATGGTAGGTGCAAACTGAGGTGTTAGAGGACTAAAACTAAGAGAACTGCTAATTGAATCCGGGCTAAACAACATGTACTCAGGTTTTTTTTCATTCAGATGAAGGAAGTTCTGGGAAAGCCACTGTTTGATATCCTGAAGGTAATTATGGAGAGGGTCCAATGTAGAACGATTACTCAGAACCACAGGAAAATAGATCTGGAGGTCATCAGCATAGAAATTAATTTATATGTTGTGATTGGAGATGAGTTGACCAAGTGGCAGCAAATAGAGTGAGAACAGAATAGGACCAAAAATAGATCGTTAAGGCACACCAGATGACAGAGGAGCAGTAATTAAGCATTACTGAAAAAGTTCTGTTAGTGAGGAATGATAAGAACCAATTTAGCCGTGCACTTAAAAGTGAGACTGAAGCTGGGCGAAAACAAGCTTCTTCATCAACTTAGACAGAAATGACAGGTTAGATATAGGGCAGAAGTTGGATATAATGGAGGGATCAAGGTTGGGTTTCTTGAGCAGCAGTCTAACAATAGCGTGTTTGAGAGCAGCGGGAACAGTACCCACCCTAAAACAGCTGTTTATAAAGGAGACAAGGATGGGGCCTATGATGTCAACAGCCTCCTTCAAAATCCTGACAGGAACAGCGTCTAGAGGGCAGGTGGTGGGCTTAAAATTGTGGACAGCTTTTTTGAGGTCCACCAGAGTAACTGCATCAACGTTCTCTAGCACACATTGCGCCGCACAAGTAGACATGGCAACAGTGGGGACCTGTGTAATGATTTGCCTAACAGACAAAACCTTGTCCAAAAAATGTTGTTTGAATGCATTGCATGTGTTTTAAAAACGTCATTCAAGGCGACAGACACCGGATTTATGACAGAATTAATAGTGCTGTATAACATACCAGGGCGGTGGCTATTGCTATTGATGAGAGCAGAAATGTACTGTCCTTTAGCTTCCTCCAGTGCACTCTGATAGGTGGCAAGACTGTCTCTAAACGTCTCCAGTGACACCTGCAGCCTATCCTTCTTCCATTTTTGCTCAGCCTGTCTACACCGGCGCATGAGGGCCCGAGTTGTATCATTGAGCCAGGGGTCCAATGGACCATTGGTCGACTTTACCTTGTAGGGTGCAACAGAGTCCATAATCTGGGAGCAGATGATGTGGAAGCAGGAGAGGAAACGGTCCAGACAAAGAGGCGATGCTAATTCAGCATTAGAGGCGAGATCAGAAACAGAGAATGCAGCAACAAAATCATCGACTGTAGATGAGGTAATAATGCTACGACGATGAGGGGCAGTAGACGTTGGTGCAGGTGAAACAGCACAAATGTCAAACCATATGAGAGAATGGTCAGAGATGGGAAAATCCATGACCTTACAAGTTGACACAATCACCCCACGAGAGATAATAAGGTCAAGAATGTGACCTAACCTATGGAAATGGACTGAGCCAGATCTAATAAGTCTAAAAGTGCCTTAAAATCATTAGCAGGTTTATCAGAGGGGCAGCAAACATGAATGTTAAAGTCACCACAGATTAGAATATTGTCAAACTTTGCTAGAAACTTTGTCAGAAACTCTGAGAACTCAATTAAAAAATCCTTGTTTAATTTGGGCGGCCGGTAGATTACTTCACATAAAATCGGACAGGGTAGTGTGAGCACAAATACTTGTAACTCAAAGCTGGAATACCCTATAGTGGACACGAGGAATTGGATGGAGGTTTCCTTGGATACAAACCCGGGTGCATGTTTCAACGTGGTGGGGACATGGAAATAGAACGCCAGTGTTGGAGCCAACCGGCCGAAGCCATCGGTAGCATGCCGGCGAACTTCTAGCATTGCCAAATCCTGATTAAACTTTACACCTCAGAGACGGAGAATCCAGGCGAGTCCTCAGTCTGACATGTAACCCAAAAGGAGCAATTAATGTCAACAGTGGCGGTGGTTGTTTAAAGGACTGGGTATTTAAGAGGCGATTAGTTGTAAAACGCAGGTCCAACAGCGTGGTGCGATCATACACAGTAAACGACGAGACGGTAGCAAAAACAAACATGAAAAAACAGAGGAGCAAGTGGCAGGCCAAACACAGACATCTTGAAAAGGATATAAAATATAAAATATTGTGTTAGTGTCTTAATCTCCTTACTGTATATCTGTATAATTTAGTGAGGTGGTAGCTCAGTGGTGAAGGCTCTGGGTTACTGATCGCAAGGTTAGATTTTAAGCTGGAGTATCGCAAAGCTGTCACTCTTGGGGCCCCTGAGCAAGGCCTTTAACCCTCAGTACAACAGGGGTGCTGTATAATGGCTGACCCTGCACTCTGACCCCAGCTCCAAACATTGCTGGGACTTGTTTTACATGTACAGGACAGGAAGAGCTGTATGATGTTATTATCAAAGCTAAATCAACAACATGTCAGTTAGATCCCATTCCAACAAATCTACTGAAGGAAGTGTTATATACAACTGGTGAGCCTCTTATGAATATTATTAACTCCTCACTATCTTTAGGTCACATCCCTAAATCCCTCAAGCTAGCAGTTATTAAGCCCCTCATTAAAAAACCTAATCTGGATCCAAACACGCTATAGAATTACAGACCAATTTCAAATCTCCCATTTATGTCTAAGATTTTAGAAAAGATTCTCGCTGCCCAGTTATGTTCACACTTGCAAGAGAACATCTTTGAAGAGTTTCAGTCAGGTTTTAGGCCCCATTATAGCACAGAAACTGCCCTAGTTAAAATCACTTATGACCTGTTTTTAGCTTCAGACCAAGGCTTCATCTCGCTGTTAGTTTTACTAGATCTTAGTGCTTCGACACTATAGATCATGATCTTCTCCTAGATCGCTTACAGAATTACATCGGCATTCAGGGACAGGCATTAAGCTGGTTTAAATCCTACCTGTCCGATCGTTACCATTTCGTAGATTTAAATGGAGAGCTATCCAGGCTAACGCTAGTGAACTATGTCGTGCCACAAGGTTCAGTTCTAGGACCCCTGCTCTTCACAATATACATGCTTCCCTTAGGAAATATTATTAGAAGGCATGGAATTAGCTTCCATTGTTATGCTGATGATACCCAGCTATATATCTTATCTAAACCAGGCGATACAGCTCAATTAACTCAGATAACTGAGTGTGTTAAGGAAATAAGAGATTGGATGACCCATAACTTTCTACTTTTATATTCTGATAAGACAGAGATTTTGCTCATCGGCCCAAAAACTAGTAAACAGAAGGTCCAGCATCTCAACCTGCATTTAGACGGATGTTCTGTAACCACTAGTTCAACAGTAAAAGACCTGGGAGTTATTTTAGACAGCAACGTATCTTTTAAAAATCATATCAACCAAGTTACAAAAACAGCCTTCTTTCACCTTAGAAATATTTCTAAGCTAAGAAATACAGTACAGACCAAAAGTTTGGACACACCTTCTCATTCAAAGAGTTTTCTTTATTTTCATGACTATGAAAATTGTAGAGTTACACTGAAGGCATCAAGGGCTATTTGACCAAGAAGGAGAGTGATGGGGTGCTGCCTCCACAGTCACCGGACCTGAACCCAATCGAGATGGTTTAGGGGTGAGCTGGACCGCAGAGTGAAGGCAAAAGGGCCAACAAGTGCCAAGCATCTCTCGGGGAACTCCTTCAAGATTGTTGGAAGACCATTTCAGGTGACTACCTCTTGAAGCTCATCAAGAGAATGCCAAGAGTGTGCAAAGCAGTAATCAAAGCAAAAGGTGGCTACTTTGAAGAACCTAGAATATGAAATTTTTCAGTTGTTATGTATATAATTCCATATATAATTCCACATGTGTTAATTCATAGTTTTGATACCTTCAGTGTGAATCTACAATTTTCATAGTCATGAAAATAAAGAAAACTCTTTGAATGAGAAGGTGTGTCCAAACTTTTGGTCTGTACTGTATGTTGTCTATATCCGATGCAGAGAAGCTCGTCCATGCGTTTATGACCTCCAGAATAGACTATTGTAATGCATTACTAGGTGGATGTCCTGCATCATTAATAAACAAGCTTCAGTTAGTTCAGAATGCAGCAGCAAGAGTTCTTACTAGGTCAAGAAAATATGATCACATAACCCCAATCTTATCGTCCCTACATTGGCTTCCTGTTAAGTTTCGAATAGACTACAAATTACTGCTACTCACTTATAAAGCACTAAATGGTTTGGCTCCCATGTATCTCTCCAGTCTTTTAACACGCTACAATCCGTCACGCTCCCTGAGATCTCAAAACTCTGGGCTTCTAGTAGTTCCTAGAATAGCAAAGTCCACTAAAGGTGGTAGAGCATTTTCACATTTAGCTTCCAAACTTTGGAATAGTCTTTCTGACAGTGTTCGGGGTTCAGACACACTCACCTAGTTTAAGTGCAGATTAAAAACATATATTTTTAGCAAAGCCTACACATAATACGTCTCACATCATAACCTTGTGCTCCAGAACATCTGATCACATGCACATTATCAACTTGTGCTGTTAATATCATGAACAGCAGCTATGTTAATTGCTCTCCACTGCTTCTCTTTCTCTACCCATCCCAAGGTTTCCTGAGGTTTGGCCAGCTCCAGTCACCTCCCACCTCGTGAAGATTATGGACTTTAAAGAAGTAGATGCTGAACTCGCAAAAATCCCAAACCATCTAGAGACTAACCAGTGCCAATTGGATTCCACTGCATGTGTGGAGTTTGACATTGGACCTCCTGGAGTGTTTAAAGGCTCTGGCATGGAGAAGCTGATGCTGGATCTGTGATGATCACAAATGTTGATTAGCTCCTACTTTTATACCAAAAACTGTTGAAATAACATTTACTTATAATCTTATCCTCCAGTGCTCATGTTAGTTCTCTCTCTCCAGTGTTCTGTTCTGTTGAAAGATTTATGATCAAACTCTTGATGTCACCTAAATGAGGATGGGTTCCCCTTTTGAGTCTGGTTCCTCTCAAGGTTTCTTCCTCATTACATCTAAGGGAGTTTTTCCTTGCCACAGTCGCCATGGCTTGCTCATCAGGGATAAATGCACACCATTCACCTTGACTGTTGATTTCTGTAAAGCTGCTTTGAGACAATGTCTGTTGTGAAAAGCGCTATACAAATAAACTTGACTTGCCTTGACATTAAAAATAAATCGCTTCTAAGGCAGGGGACTTTATTTACTCCCTTTTTTTAGTGTACTGATTGGGACATGTTCAGGGAGACTGAACCACTGCAAGTCTTTCCACACAAACCTGCATTTCTGTCGGCACCAAACGTGGCTAGCCTGTCTAGCTGGATGGCGTGAAAACAAAGACGCAACAGTCTCTAAAAAACTGCTTCATGGTCTGCTGGAGTCGTATGTAGTTAAATTTATTGTCATACATTTGAAAGTAAAACGGATGGGAGAGCCAGCTGGCTAGGGTTAGCCTTGGTTTTGATTTACTTTATAGAGTAGTCCCCTGGATCTCATCTTACCTTGAGTGAATTAATCTAGACATTGTCACTTTATAAACATAGTGTTCAGTATTTGACCAAATACATAGTTTAAAATGTTATTCCTAACGTTCCTAAACATTCGGTCCCGCTGCGGATTCCCACGAATTTTAACCCCTTAGCCTTCAGCGCCCACGCGACCGATATCTCATTGTTTTTAGGTGTTAATGTTTAGCAATAGATTAAATAAAAAGGGACAAGAGTAACCGTGACACTATAAATCATTCTAAAGGTCTAAGCCTCAAGCATCAGTTTTAGATAATGTATTTGCTGAATGTGTGTAAGCAGTACACACAAACAACATGCATAAAACAATGCAGTACTTACACAATTATTGTAATAACGAGTCACAAACGCATCCACTGCTGCAAATCCCGTTTTTATTTGGAAAGATAAGGGTCTACTAAACAACATGCTGTAAAGCATTTTTGCTCCAACCAATCAATAGTGTTGTAGTTTAGATGGTTATTCTTTTGTTTACGTCACAATACTCAGTTTGGTGTATTGTTTGTATATGTTTTGGAATAACTTTTGCATAAGAAAACGGCATCTTGGTGGTAAAAACCAAACCCATACCTTATGGCAGGTAGAATATAGTGTTACAAAACAAATGAGACCGCCCACAAAAAAAAAACAGTAAAAGAGACGGAATCTCAGGCTTTGCTATTCACTCTATAAGCAGGTGCGGTGATGTTTTTTTTATTATGCACAACCTATCATTTCAAACCTTTTTTTTCCCAGCCAGTAGCATTATGGAAACAAGAACATTTAGGATGCAGGATTCTGACATATGGGAGGATTTTATTCCCCACGTGGGCGAGTTCTTAGTTCTATTACTCTTTAAAAACTTTTAGTGGTCAAAGAGTGTAACATGTGCAGCCACCAGGAAGTGGCTGCAGCTCTTTTAATTTTGCACAAACAGCTGTTTTCAGCTCGTGCTAACTGGACTTGGTTCCAAAATCCAGTCAAATAAATTGTTCTATCAGAGATTTGCCTACAGCATTGCAAATGTCCTGGAGTGGGACTCCAGCGGACCAGGCCATAGAGGCCGCCACACTCCGAGTGGAGTGAGCCTTGACCCCAAAAGGAGCGGGGAGACCAGAGGTTACTGAACCTGAGCCTCATGAGTAAACGGTTCAAGGAAAATAAATCTAGGATTGGATTCAACCCCCCATCCTTCTTTGAAACCACAAAGTACTGGCTGTTAAAGCCGGACTCTTTGAGTAAAGGAGGGACCAACTCGATAAAGAGAGGACCCAAATTGAATCGAGTAGCCCATCTCTACTGTGCACAGGACCCCCTGAGACACGTCTGGCAGGCTTTCCCAGAGACCAGCCTCTCAAAGCTGGTCTCTGGCCCGTCCAGACTGGCTGGAGTGGTGCCCTGCAGCCAATGGGGCCTCCTGAGAGGTGGCGGGTCTCCTCCATCCGCTATGAGGCCGGGTGGAGATGGAGGGAGACACCCGCTGGAGGTGACTGTGCCCTGAAACAAATCTTGTGGCAGGGTAAGCAGCCTGACCTTCTGGTGGCACAGAAGACAGACGGGCACTTTCTACAACGCCCTCCTAAGGTTGAGGCTCTCTGGTGGTCAGGGTCTGCGTGCCACGGCCTGCTTGCTGGAGAAGACGACCCTCAGGTCGACCGCCATTTTGGGCTTGAGCCTAGAGCCTCCGGATGGGTCAGGGTGGCAACGCTCTGTCTCCGGCAGTGCCCGCCGAGTGGCCCCATGGGAGTGATGGGTGAGATACCACTGGAACGCCGCCAATTGCTTCTTGGCCTCCTGGAACTTGTCAAAGACCGCGCCTATGGCATCGTCGTTCAAGCCAGGAGGGGCCATTGGGCATTCCGCAGGAAAGCCTGTCCCTGTCAGGAATAGTAGACAGGGTAAGCCACTGATGCCTTTCTGTGGCTACTAGGGCTGACATGTACTGCCCTACGGCCTTAGCCATTTCTTTGGTGGCCCTAAGGGCTAGGTCGGCAGTGTGACATAGCTCCTTAATATTGTTAGCCCCAGAGCTGAATCTCTGATCCATCTCCTGCAGCAGGTCAGCCTGGTATGCCTGCAACAGACCCATTGTGTGGAGGCAACCCGCAGCCTATTCTGCTGCAGGTAAGCCTTGCCCACTAGAACCGAAGTGGCTCGCAACGGTTTAGTGGGCAGTACCAGTGGCTTAAGGGATGATGATACACCCAGGGAGAGATAGCTAGCTAGCGTCTCTTCCACCCATGGCATCGCCCCATAGCCCCACTCCTTCATCCCCACGACTTTCGCATACAACGAGGTTTGTTGGGAGAATAGGCAGGCTGCATATGGGCTCTACCAGGACCTGGCTTAAGAGTGGGAAGTTGGTTGGACCAGATGAGATACTGGTAGAAGCATGGAGATATTTAGGAGAGATTTCAGTGGAGTTTTTAACAAGATTGTTTAACAGGATTTTGGAAGGTGAGAAGATTCCTGAGCAATGGAAAAGGAGGGTGCTGGTACCGATCTTAAAGAATAAGGGAGATGTGCAGACCTGCAGTAACTACAGAGGAATAAAGTTGATCAGTCATAACATTAAGTTATGGGAAAGAGTTGAGGCCAAGCGGAGAAAAGAGGTGACCATCTGTGAGCAGCAATATGGTTTTAATGCAAAGGAAGAGACCCAAAGACACATTATTTACTTTGAGAATGTTAATGGAGAAGTAAAGAGAAGGTCAGGAGGAGTTGCATTGTGTGTTTGTGGATTTAGAGAAAGGGAATGACAAGGTGCCCGAGAGAAGAGTTGTGATATTGTATGAGAAGAGGTGGAGATGGTGGAGGAGTTCAGGTACCTGGGGTCAACAGTGCAAAGTAATGGAGAGTGTGTTAGAGAAGTAAAGAAAAAAGTACAGGTAGGGTGGAGTGGATGGAGAAGAGTGGCAGGAGTGATTTGTGATAGAAGGTTATCTGCAAGAGTGAAAGTTTGACTGTGGTGAGACCTGCGGTGTTGTATGGTTTAGAAACATTGGCATCGAATAAAAGACAAGAGGTGGAGCTGTAGGTAGCAGAGCTGAAGATGTTGAAGTTTTTGTTGGTGGTGACGAGGATGGGCAGAGAAGGCAGAGAAGACAGAGATTGTTTTAATAATACTGACTGGGATGTACTGCAAGGGTCGCACGATGGGAACATCGAGCAGGTTGTTGACTGCACTACCGACTACATCAACTTCTGTATGGATGTAGTTGTTCCAGTAAAGACTGTACGCTGCTTTGCTAACAACAAGCCCTGGATCATGAGCAACATCAAGGGGCTTCTGAACCAAAAGAAGAGGGGCTTTAAGGATGGTGATCAGCAGAAGCTTAAGAGTGTGCAAAGGGGACTCAAAGTCCAGTTTAGGTAGGCGAAGGAGCAGTACAAGAGGAAGATGGAGCAGAATCCCCCAGCTCTCCCCCACTCAGCATCATAAACAGCACTGTATTGTATATCAACATTTTATATCTGCAATAAATGGACATTCGGTGCAACCCAGATGAAGATGGGTTCCTTCTTGAGTCTGGTTCATATCAAGGTTTCTTCCTTATGCCATCTCGGGGAGTTTTTGCCACAGGGAGTTTTTTTGCCTTGCCACATTCGCCACCGGCTTGCTCATCAGGGACAAACTTACTCTTATAAAGAGCATAATCATTTTTTTTTATCACCACTTTATCTGTGTAAAGCTGCTTTGAGACAATGTTCATTGTTAAAAGCACTATACAAATAAAAAAAGAATTGAATTGAATTGAATTTAAGTTTCTGGGTACCACCATCTCTCAGGACCTGAAGTGGGACAGTAATATTGACTTCATTGCCAAAAGGTCCCAGCAGAGGTTTGTACTTCCTTTGTCAACTGAGGAAATTCAACCTGCCACAGGAGCTGCTAAAACAGTTCTACTCAACCATCATCGAGTCTGTCCTGTCTAGATCTACAATTGTCTGGTTTGGTTCAGCTACCAAATTAGACATCAAAGGGCTACAGTGGAAGGTCAGGACTGCTAAGAGGATTATTTGTGCCCCACTGCCCAATCTCCACGATCTTTACTCATCCAGAGTGGAGAAAAGGGCTATGAAAATCACTTAGAACCCCACACCCAGCCCACTCTCTTGTTGAAATGTTGCCTTCTGGTCGGCGCTACAGATCTCCATCCCCCAGAACAGCCATGCACAAAAACATTTTTATTCCACAGGCTATAATCAGCATGAACAAGTAAAATATTCATACCTACACATTGTCCATCATTACTGTCACATTTGTACATAGAATCCTAAAGGTCCATTTGTAATCTAAACACTTGTAAATAACATCTGTACATTTACTTAACAACACTTTTACTCTGTATATATTGCATTATTTAACTGTCTGGTTACTAGATGCCAAGTCAAATTCCTTGTGTGTGTAAGCATACTTGGTAATAAAGCTATTTCTGATTCTGATACTGATATTGCAAAACAACAACATTAAGAAGGTGTGGAATGGGTAGAAGGTAATCACCGGATGCAGCTCTAAGCGATACCACCACTTAAGGAGATGTGGGAAGAGCGAACCAGCTTCAACAGGTTTGACCACTCCAGCTAGTTAGCACTTCAGTACACAGCACCCCTTACCCCCACTTATGCTCTCTCTCTACCTCCTGGAACTTACTGTAGCACAGGGGAGAGGGTCCCTCCACCCACGGTCACGGCAGACCAGGTGTGCAGAGAGCTGAGGAGGCTTCGTCCTAGCAAAGCAGCTGGCCAAGATGGAGTTTCTACATGACAACTGCTAGGAGATCCTCTAAAGTGCATCCCTAACCTGGGCTTGGAACAAGAAAGGGTCCTGCAGCTGTGGAAAACATCCTGCATCATCCCATTTCCAAAGAAGCCACGCTCTGGAGAGCTGAATGACTTCAGGCCAGTCGCCCTGAAATCTCACATAATGAAGACCATTGAGAGGGTGCAGCTACAACACATGAGGCCTCAGGTCCGACATACTTTGCACAGACACTTACACAGACTCAATAAACACTTAGTTTTATTATTAATATACAAACCGATTACAAGAATGGTTGGGACACTGTACAAATTGTGAATAAAAAAGGAATGCAATAATTTACAAATCTCAAACTTATATTTTATTCACAATAGAATATAGATAACATATCAAATTTTGAAAGTAAGACATTTTAAAATGTCATTCCAAATATTAGCTCATTTTGGATTTCCTGAGAGCTACACAATCCTCTCAAGTTGGGACAGTTAACAATAAGAGGCTGGAAAAGTTAAATGTACATATAACAGCTGGAGGACCAATGTGCAACTTATTAAGTCAATTGGCAACATGATTGGTTGTCAGAGTGGCAGTGTCTCTCAGAAGTCAAGATGGGCAGAGGATCCCCAATTCCCCCAATGCTGTGGTTAAAAAAATGGGAGCAATATCAGAAAGGAGTTTCTCAGAGAAAAAATGGCAAAGACTCTGAAGTTATCATCATCTACAGTGCATAATATCATCCAAAGATTCAGAGAATCTGGAACAATCTCTGTGCCTAAGGGTTAAGGCCAGAAAAACCATACTGGATGCCCATAATCTTCGGGCCCTTAGACGGCACTGCATCACATACAGGAATGCTACTGTAATGGAAATTACAACATTGGCTCAGGAATACTTCCAGAAAACATTGTCGGTGAACACAATCCACCGTGCCATTCACCGTTGCCGGCTAAAATTCTAAAGGTCAAAAAAGAAGCCATATCTAAACATGATCCAGAAGCACAGGCGTTATTCTCTGGGCCAAGGCTCATTTAAAATGGACTGTGGAAAAGTGGAAAACTGTTCTGTGGTCAGACCAATCAAAATTTGAAGTTCTTTTTGGAAAACTGGGACGCCATGTCATCCGGACTAAAGAGGATAAGGACAACCCAAGTTGTTATCAGCGTTCAGTTCAGAAGCCTGCATCTCTGATGTTATGGAGTTGCATGAGTGTGTGTGGCATGGGCATCTTACACATTTGGAAAGGCACCATCAATGCTAAAAGGTATATCCAAGTTCTAGAACAACATATGCTCCCATCCAAACATCGTCTCTTTCAGGAAAGACCTTGTATTTTCCAACATGACAACACCAGACCACATACTGCATAAATTACATCATGGCTGCGTAGAAGAAGGATCCACATACTGAAATGGCCAGCCTGCAGTCCAGATCTTTCACCCATAGAAAACATTTGGCGCATCATAAAGAGGAAGATGCGACAAAGAAGACCTAAGACAGTTGAGCAACTAGAAGTCTGTATTAGACAAGAATGGAACAGCATTCCTATTCCTGAGCTTGAGCAACTTGTCTCCTCAGTCCCCAGACGTTTGCAGACTGTTATAAAAAGAAGAGGGGATGCCACACAGTGGTAAACATGGCCTTGACCCAACTTCTTTGAGATGTGTTGATGCCATGAAATTTAAAATCAACTTATTTTTTTCTTAAAATTATACATTTGTTTCAGTTTAAACATTTTATGTCACCTATGTTGTATTTGGAATAAAATATAAAAATTTGAAACCTCCACATCATTTGTTTTTATTTACAATTTGTACAGTGTCCCAACTTTTTTGAAAAATCAGATTCCAACCTCAATATGTATGCTGAGAGTTTTTACCCTTGTTCTGAAAAGTACTCCTAAACCTCACCATCAGATCTGCAGCACTTTGTTTTACCAAAGGCTGTCTCCAATGCACTGAGGGAATCGCTGGAGAAAGCTGTTGGATTTCCAATCTTTTCAATCCTCACTATATCGGCTGCAGGACCCCTAAGACACTCAACGATCTTTGTTTCTTAATGTTGTCAGAACACTGCCACTCTTTAAGAATGTGAGTGGTCTGTTCAGCCCATGCTTCATACTCATCCTCACCACTGGTTATAGGTGTCAAAATGACTTCCCTACCTATGTACAAGCTAGATTATCCAAAGATACAGTGGGTGGCACTTGCTTTTAACCTAGTGTGTTAGCCTGATGAGAGATAATGCTGTTGACTAATAATCGAATCAGCTACAGATTAGCATATTGATGCAGCACATCAAATATCAGTCACTGTCAGTAGTTAAACTTTAGTCCTTGGACCCCTTATAAAAAGAAAAATGCTAATTAAAAAATGATTCCAGCACTGTATATATGTATATATGTATATATATATATATATATATATATATATATATATATATATATATATATAAGTAAACCTCTTCGCCGGTGTGCTCCCCCAATTGTCTCTGCGTTGTGTTTGAATGAAGGATGAACGAGGAGGACACCACGATTGTTGAGTCAAACAGAGCAGCTTTCTTTAATTAGGCTTCTTTTTCCCACTCAGTCACTTTCACAGCAGAACCAACACTGCAACAGCCTTTTCACAAAGGAAATAGAACTGGCTCATTACAATGTCCAACATAGATACATATACATACATACACACACACATTTATAACACATTAGATTTACACTAAATATGGATGTGGCTACAGCTAAATAGTAAGTCATGGTTCACAAATTCACTGAAAACCAAAATTAAACTACTGCATGTAACAGACAAATGTTGGCTGTAGCTAAAATAAAAAGAATAACACATCACGACATTACATAAAATATGCTGCACCACATGGAACACAGAAAACATGCAAAAAATTAATTAAAATTAATATAAAACAATCCATCCAATATAATTTCACAAACATTTTATTAAACCCTTTGTAAAACAATATATTTATTTGAATAACATGGATGGCTAACATAATTGGATAATTTTAACATATATTATTGAGAACAGTGAAAATCCTCCTTACCTTTTCACAAAGGAAATAGAACTGGGGGAAACAGCTCCACCCTTGCGAATAAAGGTTTAATCCACTAATAACCAAGAACACAGCTCCCTCCAAGGGCAGGGAGAGCAAATTACACTATCCCTACATCCACCCCCACCTTAAATGATATCGTCCCAGTCATCTGTAAACTCAGGTTAAACCTAAATAATCGAAATCAAGCAAATTTTGAACTTAAGACACTATCAAGAATGTGCATGACTAACAGTGTTGCTAAAGCAGATCCTCCTGGCCTTGGCAGCTTCCCACAATTTTCTTCCTCTCTCTAACTTCTCCTGGTCACTTTTACCATTTATGGCATGAATGTCTAAGGAGAGTCTACTTGGTGGGCACCTTTTCCGGACAGGATATCTCCTCTTTGGACAGCCAGGATCCGAGACTTCCAGTGGTGTCTGCTCATTTTGCGCTCTCCTTACTCCCACAATCTCTTCCAACAGACTCTCATTCTGTTTGCACTCTTCGTCCACCATATCTGGCAAACCGCACTTGTGCACTGTGTAATCGTGCCACTTTCTCCACTCTCGCCAGTTTCCACCACTTCCACTTCTCCCTCAGCATCACTTGGGTCTATCCCAGACACTTCTTCAATGTCAGACTCATCTCCAGCTAGGTGCTTTGAGCCCACCGGGAAAAACATACACTGGGCCAGAAGATTGCGTTGGATAACTCTTTCCCTGTCACCATCTTCTGAACGAACCACATACACCGGAATGTCTGGCTGTTTCTTTACTACAATATATGGATGTGGTTCCCACCTGTCAGCCAGCTTCTGTTTTCCCTCAACAGAACACAATTTCACCATCACTCTGTCACCAGGTTGAAACACATCACTCCTGGCTTTCTTATCATAGTGCTTCTTCTGAAGATCCTTAGCATGTCTCGACATTCTGTCTGCCTTACCATAAGCGTATGTCAAGCATTCACGCAGCGACTGGACATATTCACTGTACTCACATGGCTGTTTTTCAGTTGTCAGCCCGAAAATAAGATCAACAGGCAGTTGTGGATGTCTTCCATACATCAGAAAGTATGGCGAGAAACCAGTTGAATCATGTTGAGTACAATTATATGCATGTGTCAGTGCATCAACAATATTCATGCCACCTGGGTTTTTTATCAGGATCAAGAGTGCCCAGCATATTCATCAGAGCTCTGTTGAATCTCTCTGTGGTTCCATTGCCCTGTGGGTGGTAAGGGCTGGTATGAGTCCTTGTGACTCCAGTCAACTAGCACAACTCTTTGACCACTGTACTTTCAAAATTTCTGCCCTGATAAGCATGGAGTCTTGCTGGGAACCCAAATCAGCAGAAGAAATTCTACCACAGCACCTTTGCCACCGTGACAGCCTTCTGGTCTTTTGTGGGGTAAGCCTGAGCAAATCTCGAAAAATGATCGGTTACCACCAGAATATTCTCTATTCCTCCCTTAGACTTTTCCAAGACAAGAAAATCCATGCAAATGAGTTCCATAGGGGCTTTAGTGTGAATGCTCACCAACGGAGCCCTATTTCCAGCTGTTGGAGTTTTTCTCAGACAACATCTTTCACACTGCTCACACCAGGAATTTACCTCTTGAGGCATTCTTGGCCAAAAGAACCGTTCTTGGACCAGATTCACAGTACGTTCAAATCCCAAATGGCCAGAATCATCATGAAGACTTGTTTTAGCTATAAGTCTCATTTTCTCTGGTAACACCAGCTGGGCCACGGACTGTCCCTGGGAATGTTTAACTTGTCTGTAAAGAATTCCATCTTTGACCATCAGTCTCCTCCATTCTTTTAAGAGAACCAGTGTATCTCTTCCCTTTTCCAACCTTTCTCCTCGTCTTGGCTTTCTGTTCAATGTTTTGTAGTAGAGAACAGGCCCAATGACAGGGTCCTCTTTTTGATACCCTCTGATCTCTAACTTTGTCATTACAGGCAGTGCATCAGTTCCTGCCCTATCAAACAGGTTAACTGGCTTATCAATAAATTGCACAAACTCACCCCCTGTGCATTCATCAGTTCTCCCTGCTTGCTCACTAGCATCTGCCTGCTTTCCACCTGAGTCAGCTCCCCAGGACTGGTTTCTCTGAGTTGAAGAAATCCACTGTGGGCATGACTGAAGAGTTTCTGTAACCTCTTGCCTCGACATTCTTGAGAGTGCGTCAGCATTTGAGTTAGACTTCCCTCGCCTATACTCAATGTCAAAGTCAAACATGGCAAGGTGCGACACCCAGCGCTGGCCCGTGGCATCCAACTTTGCAGTGCTCATCACATATTTAAGAGGGTTGTTATCAGTCAGCACAGAAAACTTATGTCCATAGAGGTGGTCATAGAACTTTTCTGTAACTGCCCTCTTTAGAGCTAAAAACTCCAATTTGTGTGCGGGGTAGCGGGTTTCTGGCGGTCTCAATCCTCTGCTGGCATAAGCAATCACCTTTTCCTCACCGTCTTGAACTTGTGCCAGTACGGCACCAAGACCCTCGCCAGAAGCATCCGTTTGCAGTACAAATGGCAAGCTGTAGTCAGGGTAGCCCAGAACTGGTGCAGTAGTCAATCTCACCTTTAATTTTTCAAAAGCTTTTTCACATTCGTCAGACCACTCAAATGGCTTCTCAGGTCCATAAGCTCTTTTTGAACCTCTTTTCTTTTTCTTTGGGTCACCAGAAGTAAGTCTATACAGGGGTGCCACTAATGTTGCATATCCCTCAATGAACCGTCTATAGTACCCAGCGAAACCAACAAATGCCAGCACCCCCTTCACATTTGACGGCCGCTTCCAGTCCTTAACTCTGCTTATCTTCTCAGGATCTGTATGAATGCCCTCTGCTGACACCACATGGCCCAGGTACTGAACTTCTTTCCTCAACAGGCTGCACTTTTAAAGCTTTAGCTTCAAACCATGTTCGCGGAGCCGGCTCAACACTACTTCCAACCGCTCAAGGTGCTCTTCAAAGGTCCTAGAGAAGATAATTATGTCATCAAGATAGATCAAGAGACTTTCAAAATTCAAGTCACCAAAACAACAGGTCATCAATCTTTGGAATGTTGATGGGCCATTTTGTAGACCAAATGGCATACGGTTGGCCTCATATAACCCCATGGGGGTACTGAAAGCAGTTTTGTGCTTGTCCTGCTCAGCCACCTCAACTTGCCAGTAACCAGATGTGAGATCAAGAGTCGAAAAGAACCTTGCCTGCCCCAATGCCTCCAATGCGTCCTCTATTCGTGGTAGAGGAAAAGCATCTCTGGTGCTACAGGAATTAAATTTCCTGTAGTCCACGCAGATCCTTAAAGAGCCATCTTTTTTAGATACAACAACAATGGGAAATGCATATGGGCTTTTGCTTGGACGAATGACTACAGCTTCTTCCATCTGTGATATGGCCTTCCGTACCTCCTGGTACTGAGATGGAGGTATTTTCCGATAAGCGAGGCGGAAAGGTTTTGGGTCTACTAGTGGAATCTCATGTTGCACAGTGGTGGTATGTCCATAGTCCGTGGAGTGTTTGGAGAAGACATCAGCATTCCTTCGCAACAAATCCTTCAGCAATATCAACTGCTCCTCACCTTCCACTGCTGCAGGTCTGAGATCAACTCCACATGTCACACTATGGTCAGACTCAGCACTAGTTATCTGCTGTTGACTTTGAAAAGACACTGCGCTCTCACAGTGACTCTGACACATGAAGTGATTTTGATATGGCAGTCTCCACTTTCAAAAACATTTTGGACTAGGAAAGCATCTGCCAACAGGGTCCTTGGATTGACTATGACATCCTTCCCAGACAGGTTCAAAACACGGACAGGAACACAACCTTTTTTCACATCAGCAATCAGCCTGGCAACTATAAGGCCTTCTGGTATTTTTTTTTTTCGAGCTTATCCTCCACCAGAATTGTGTACTTTGTTTTCTTTGGCCCACCCATAACTCTGCCAATAACATCCTGCTCCATACCAGCCGGTATTTTTATTCTGTGGCCAGCATACTGAACTTGACCTACCCTGCCCATAGCCCCACCAGGCTCACTCTTATTTAGATCCATGAATGCAGAGTGCCACTCAGGATAAGACAATTTCACTTCAGCCAAATATTTTCTGCCATATGATGCTTTGAGATCATTTCTGGAAACCCTTGTCACATTAGTCCCAATTAGCAATGGAACACTGGACCGGTATTCTGTTACAGGGACAACAAAAACAGGAACATTTAAATACACCCTTCCCAAAAACTTTAGGTTGATACAAAGCACACCAACATAAGACACGGGCTGGCCAGTGGCACCTTCAATGGGGATGTCTGATGGCTTCAACTCCTGAGTACGCAGAACAGGATGCTGTCGCCAAAACTCATTAGTAATTGTCGTGACTTGAGAGCCAGAATCAATGAGAGCCTTACACATCTCTCCATCCACTTCAACCACCCCTTCATTACAGGGACCTACTAGCGGGGTATCAGCTAGTTTAGACTTGCCCGTCTCATGTTGCTGGGGACTTTGTTGCCTGCTTGTGGTTGCTTTACATGTTTAAATCCTGCCTGGTCTCTGCTCCAGTTTTCGCTTGGACTGTCACATCAGTCATCACTGTCCGACACAAACGTGCAATGTGTCCTGTTTTCCCGCAACGATAGCACACTACGCCCCTTGCATCAGTGTCATTACCCCTTTGAGATCTCCGGGCCTGAGTAACCACAGTCCATGGCGATGCTCCAACTCTAGCCTCCAGCTGCATCAACCTATTCTTTTGATCCTCTTGGCTGCATACCAGTTTCTTTACCAAGGCAGTTAGTTCAGACAGTTCCGTCGATTCACTTTCTCAGCGATCTGATTTTCTCCATTCTGGTTACTGCAGCCAGTCGTAAACTGAGCCTGGGCATATGTCTTTTTGGCTTTTGGCTGCGTTTGGAACTTTCTTGTCTCTCGAGCAAGGTTACGGAGCTCTGTTTGAAGTTGCATATGAACATGCAGATTCACCAGTGCACTGGTATCGCTCATAAAAATCAGCTAAAGGGTCAAGAGATGTCTGCATATCACTGGTATTTTGCTCATTGGGAGAGAGATTCAGAACTAGCCTTCTGGGTTCGCCACTCAGATGTCGCACCACTGTAGCAAAACCCAGATTTTCAGGCATCCCTCCCGCATCAATAAGACACTGCATGTCCCGTATCCAGTCTTCAATAAGAATCCTGCAATCTGGACCACCACTGAATATTTGCACATTACGCACCTGGTGTGTCTGAGTAAAACCGGGTTGTATCAAGGGAATGGGTTGTTGGGCATACCTTTTTGAACCACGATACACTGGCACAGTCATAGGAACATGCACAGCAGTTGGTGTAACAACTTGGGGTGTAACAACCTTTGATTCAGAAAAAATTTAGACAATCTGGGGAAAAGTACATATTGGGATAATAGGGAATGTTGGCTTAAGGTGGCATAGATGATGCTTGGGTTGGGTGTGGGTCATTTGGGAAAGGGGCCTGGTCAGGTGTCGTTCCGCTAGCCACATTTGGTGAAGCATGACTGTTGGTGACCCGGTCATTCATGTTAGCTTGGAATTGGCCATTCGACAAATTAGGCTGATGTAGACTTACTGCAGACAAATGCATGGTGGTTGGAAGTTTACTAGGGGCATTATCTGGGGCTTGTGGGTGAGCTGAGGCCTGATGTTCATAGGCTTTGGGATAGTTGCCAGACTGTTGCCAGTGAGCCACATTCTTTCGTTGTACTGCTAACTGCGATGACTTAGGCCTGACGGACTGTTCAATGTTAACATCTGGCTGGGACCCAATTCCTATAGTCAAACTGACAGGCATACCTATTTGATTCTCTTGGATTTTGTCTTGCGTTGCTGGTAACCATGGGGTGGCCTAAAAGGGCTGTCTTAATGGTACTTGGAGACAGTGAGGTGGTCGATGAGGGGTGGTTTCAGGGAGCCCTTGCATTTCTCTTTCACTTCTTTGACTATGTAATACCCGTGCAGATCAGTGTGGACATAGTGTACAATCCTAAATATATATTGTTTGCAAAATTGTAATTAAATGAATTGCAATTTAGTAAGTGGATGCGTTTGTGTTTATCATGTGTTTTCTACTTAAAAAGAACTTTATCAATCTTTAAATCACACAGTATAAAAAAAATAAATAAATAAATAAATAAACAAACAATGAAATACAATTACCCACTTCAAGAGATTTAACTATATACTAAATACTATTTAAATACAGGACATTATTTTTATTTTATTTTATTTTTTTTACTAATTATCCGAAAGCTTACTTCCATTGACATAGAGAAACAACAATCCGGGTCAGGGCACCAAAGATGTAACCCTCTTCGCTGGTGTGCTCCCCCAATTGTCTCTGCGTTGTGTTTGAATGAAGGATGAACGAGGAGGACACCACGATTGTTGAGTCAAACAGAGCAGCTTTCTTTAATTAGGCTTCTTTATCCAACTCAGTCACTTTCACAGCAGAACCAACACTGCAACAGCCTTTTCACAAAGGAAATAGAACTGGCTCATTACAATGTCCAACATAGATACATATACATACATACACACATTTATAACACATTAGATTTACATTAAATATGGATGTGGCTACAGCTAAATAGTAAGTCATGGTTCACAAATTCACTGAAAACTTAAATGAAACTACTGCATGTAACAGACAAATGTTGGCTGTAGCCAAAATAAAAAGAATAACACATCACGACATTACATAAAATATGCTGCACCACATGGAACACAGGAAACATGCAAAAAATAAAATATATAAAACAATCCATCCAATATAATTTCACAAACATTTTATTAAACCCTTTGTAAAACAATATATTTATTTGAATAACATGGATGGCTAACATAATTGGATAATTTTAACATATATTATTGAGAACAGTGAAAATCCTCCTTACCTTTTCACAAAGGAAATAGAACTGGGGGAAACAGCTCCACCCTTGCGAATAAAGGTTTAATCCACTAATAACCAAGAACACACAGCTCCCTCCAAGGGCAGGGAGAGCAAATTACACTATCCCTATATATATATATATATATATATATATATATATATATATATATAGTACAGATCAAAAGTTTGGACACACCTCATTCAAAGAGTTTTCTTTATTTTCATGACTATGAAAATTGTAGATTCACACTGAAGGCATCAAAACTATGAATTAACACATGTGGACTTATATATGGAATTATATACATAACAAAAAAGTGTGAAACAACCGGAAAAAGGTCATATTCTAGGTTCTTCAAAATAGCCACCTTTTGCTTTGATTACTGCTTTGCACACTCTTGGCATTCTCTTGATGAGCTTCAAGAGGTAGTCACCTGAAATGGTCTTCCAACAGTCTTGAAGGAGTTCCCCGAGAGATGCTTGGCACTTGTTGGCCCTTTTGCCTTCACTCTGCGGTCCAGCTCACCCCTAAACCATCTCGATTGGGTTCAGGTCCGGTGACTGTAGAGGCCAGGTCATCTGGCGCAGCACCCCATCACTCTCCTTCTTGGTCAAATAGCCCTTGATGCCTTCAGTGTGACTCTACAATTTTCATAGTCATGAAAATAAAGAAAACTCTTTGAATGAGGTGTGTGCAAACTTTTGGTCTGTACTGTATATATACACAAAATATGTTTTTTGTTGTTGATTTTGAAGCTGTCTACAAGTTCAGCAGTGTCGATGTTGAATACCTTATTCGGAAAGGCACAGATAATGTTTTGAAAATGAATAACGATTTCTACCAAAGAAGAGAAAAACATTTGGAAGACACAATCACTCATAGTGATTGTAATTTGTTAACTACAGTATAATATGTGTTTATTTGAATGTTTTAAATCTTATTTGATACATGATGTGTCTATCTGTCTCTCTCTTCTGGAGCCAGCAAACCCGTAATGTGTAATGTATGGAAGTGGCGAGGTTTCTAACTAAATAAAGCATTTTATTTAAAAGATTTTTCGACTGACAGCCCTAATAATAATATGATGTGATGTCCAGTTACCAGCGTGACACTAAACATTTATTAGTATGGCTTAACTACTGAAACATGGATGACACTAAAACAGGTAATAATATACTTAGCAGCTTAGTAGCTAAATTTTTGTCAAGGCCTATACTTCTTTACTTTATCTTGAGTAAAAAAGTATAGTCAGCACTTCAACTTTTACCAGAATATTTAAAAACATGAGTATCTGTACTTCTGCCTAAGTGAAGGATATGTGTACTTTTGCCACCTCTGTAGATATGTAATATTGGACAATTTTCCTCAAAGAAATGATTACCTTTTTGTCTCTTTTGTTTAATTGGTTTACTTTGTCTATTAGGACTTGTGTAACTTTGATGCATGATACACCAAATTGGCGGCTGTGTAGACTCTAGGCTGGACAGAGCCAACCCTTTGGCGAACTGTCCTAGGGGAATTTCCATCTCTGAACCAACCAGACAGTGGACTGGATCCAAATGGTGGTACTCCATTTGTATCACGTGCAAAACAGTCCACGTGCAAAACAGCACCACATGCAAAACGGTCGCCATCTTGCGGCATACAACCTCCTCGTGGAGGGAGCTCTGGAGTGGAGAATGGTCTCTACCACCTTGGTGGAGAGACCGAAACCTCAGAGCTGCGGGGGTGAACTATGGTGCCCCCGGCCTGGGAGAGGAGATTTCTCCTCTGAGGAATCTCCCAGGGAGGGTGCTCTAGGAGGGCTACCAGGTCAGCGAACCAGGGGGAAGTCGTACCTCAACCCCTGCCTCGAGAGGGTGTCTGCTGCTTCGATCAACCGGCCCGGGATGTAAGCTGCTCTCAAACAAACAAAGAGTGCTTCCTGAACAAGCAAAACTGCCGCTGGCTTCACTCCATGTGCGATTTATACTTTCTGTTCGTGATGTTGACATGACCCCACCGTGACAGCCCGCATACAATTTTGACTGATTACACACAGAGCGTGGACAATGCGGTTGTGTTCCCAAAGTGGCTTGAGTTCCTGAAAGGGAACCTAGCATAAGAGGAGCACATCCAGAGTCTAGAGAGAAGTAGTGAGTGTGAGAGCAGTCCAGGTTCTTCAGGGGAAAGTCTGGATGCCCTAGGTGGAGTTAACCTTCTGCCGACTCTGGCATTAGAGCCCTCGCAGCATACTCACAAAGCCAAAGCTAACACTAAGGTTTGGCCACGGGGGCACCAGTCCTCTCCGCTTTACGTGTCTGACAGGTTTGCGCTCCTCAATTAAGCACCCGCTGAGAAAATTCAGGCTGGTTTCCTAAGATACTTGTCAATGAGACATGTCCCAGTGGGTCCTGTGCATGGTAGAGAAGGGCTTCTATATTCAGTTCCAGTCCTTTCCTCCCTGTTTTTAATTTGTTTCCAGCACCGCTTTCCACTCTCACAGCTGGGCATGCTTTGCATGTAGTTCACGGATCTGTTTCTCCAAAGTTTCTAGCTCCAACTCCACTGTTTGCAACTCTAATGATTCCTTACCTGTGCTCCAAGGCAGACACACAACCAACATAGTGCTTATAATAGAAAATAGAGTTAAGATAAAGTGTGAGAGTTAAAATAAAGTGTGAGGCAACGAATGTCATCAACACTAGTGGTAGTCAAGTTAACAAGCTACAGGCAAAAGTCAGGAAGGCAAGAAAAAAAAAAATCAGGATTATTTAAGGAGGAAAAAAGATAGATTTCCCAATTCAATGCATGAAGTGTGCAAAAGACACCAATGCTCAAATAACTTACCGGTTACTTTCTCTGCAGGACTTCTTGTTAATAAAGTTGAGGTCGATTATGGCAACGGCAACAGCCTCTTGCAAAGATATATATAAAAATATTGCTGAATGGACAGATTCTCCACCAATGTTGTGGAACATTTAAACCCCCCTCCAATGTTACTCCCTTTCCACTTGGTCTTCTGAACACACAACATGTATACCTTTCTCCACTCAATCATATCAGCTAACTCTCTTCCTTTACCAGTCATAGTACCAACATTTAAAGTACCCACTATAACCTTCACTCTCCTACACTTCTCCTTTCCCTGCGGTCTCTGTAAACATCTTCCTCCTCTCCTTCTCCTGCTTTAGCCAACAGTAGGCAACTTTCCACCGGGTACCCTGTTGGCTAACAATACCGGTGGCGGTCATTGTTAACCCGGCCTCAACCGATCTCGTATGAACTTCTGTTCGTGATCCGGATATCTGATTTGGTATTACGCTGAATGCCCTTCCTAATGCAACCCTCCCAATTTATCCGGGTTGGGACCGGCACTGGCTTGTGCAACCCTGATTGCTGGGTTCCCCTTTATTCTGATAACCTAAATAGAATCCAGTGCAATTAACTGCCTTCAGAAGTCACCTACTTAGTAATTAGAGTCTATCTGTGTGTACTTAAATCCCAGTATAAAGACAGCTGTTCTGTGAAGGCTTCTGAGGTTTGTTAGAGAACGTTAGTGAGCAAACTGCATCATGAAGACCAAAGAACACACCAGACAGGTCAGGATAAAGTCGTGGAGAAGATTAAATCAGGGTTAAGTTATAAAAACATATGCCAAGCTTTGAACATCTCATAAAGCACTGTTCAGTCCATCATCCGAAAATGGAAAGAGTATCTACCTAAAGACTTGCAGCAGTGCAAAAGGTGGTTTGACAAAATAATGACTCAGGGGGGCTAAATACATATGCACGTCACACTTTTCAGTTTTTTTATTTGTAAAAAACAAACACCATGTATCATTTTCCTTCCACTCCACAAGTATGCTATACTATATGTTGGTCTATCACATAAAATCCCAATAAAGTACATTTAAGTTTGTGGTTATAACATGACAAATTGTGGAAATACTCACTTACTTTTGCAATGCACTGTGTGTGTGTGTGTATATATATATATATATATATATATATATATATATATATATATATATATATATATATTTTAGTCAAGTCAAGTCAAGTGTATATCTATAGCGCTTTTCACAACAGACATTGTCTCAAAGCTGCTTTACAGAAATCAACAGTTAAGGTGAATGGTGTGCATTTAACCCTGATGAGCAAGCCATGGCGACTGTGGCAAGGAAAAACTCCCTTAGATGTCATGAGGAAAAAACCTTGAGAGGAACCAGACTCAAAAGGGGAACCCATCCTCATTTGGGTGACATCAAGAGTGTGATTATAAATCTTTAAACAATACGGAACACTGGAGAGTGAGAACTAACATGAGCACTGAAATGTAAGATTATAAGTAATGTTCTTTCTACAGTCTTATATAGTCATTTGTGGTTATAAATCTAGGAGCTACTGAGCAACTTATAAAATAGCTTAACATTTGTGATCATCACAGATCCAACACCAGCTTCTCTATGCCAGAGCCTTTAAACACTTCAGGAGGTCCAGTGTCAAAACTCCACACTTGAAAGGGGATCCAATTGGCACTGGTACATCTCTAGATGGTACGGAAATTCGCGAGTTCGGCATCTACTTCTTTAAAGGTCCATAATCTTCATGAGGTGGGACATGACTGGGGCTGGAGCAACCTCAGGATGCCTCGGGATAGGGAGAGAAAGAGAAGCAGTGGAGAGAAATTAGCGTAGCTGCTGTTCATGATATTAACAGCACAAGTTAATAATGTGCATTTGATCAGATGTACTGGAGCACAAGTTTATGATATGTGACACGTTATGTGTAGGCTTTGCTAAAAAGATACATTTTTAATCTGCACTTAAACTGGGAGAGTGTGCCTGAGCCCCGAACATGGTCAGGAAGACTATTCCAAAGTTTAGGAGCTAAATGTGAGAATTCTTTACTACCTTAAGTGGACTTTGCTATTCTAGGAACCACTAGAAGTGCAGAGTTTTGAGATCTCAAGAACCGTGACGGATTGTAGTGTGTTAGAAGACTGGATAGATACATGGAAGCTAAACCATTTAGTGTTTTGTAAGTAAGAAGCAGTAGTTTGTAGTCGATTTGGAAATTAATAGGTAGCCAGTGTAGGGACGATAAAATTGGGGTTATATGATCATATTTCCTCGACCTTGTGAGAAGTCTGGCTGCCAGCATTCTGGACTAACTGAAGCTTGTTTATTAATGATGCAGGACAGCCACCTAGTAATGCAATACAATAGTCTATTCTGGAGGTCATGAACGCATTGACGAGCTTCTCTGCATCAGATATAGATAACATGTTTCTTATCTTAGCAATATTTCTAAGGTGGAAAAAGCCTGTTTTTGTAACTTGGTTAATATGATTTTTAAAACACAAGTTTCTGTCTAAGATAACTCCTAGGCCTTTTACCGTTGAACTAGTAGTTACAGAACATCCGTTCACATGTAGGTTGAAATGCTGGAGCTTCTGTGTACAGGGTTTTTGGGCAGATGAGCAAAATCTCTGTCTTATTAGAATTTAATAGTAAAAAATGATGGTTCATCCAGTCTCTTAATTCATTAATACACTCTGTTATCCGAACCAATTGAGCTGTATTGTCCGATTTTGATGAGATATATAGCTGGGTATCGCCAGCATAACAGTGGAAACTAATTCCATGCCTTCTAATAATATATCCTAAGGGAGCTATTAGTGAGATATGGCCAGCTACCTAAAGACCTGTAGCAGTGCAAAAGGTGGTTCGACAAAGTATTGACACAGAGGGGCTAAATACATATGCACGCCACACTTTTCAGATTTTTATTTGTTTAAAAAAAAACAAAAAAAAACACCATGTATCATTTTCCTTCCACTCTACAAGTAAATCCCAATAAAGTACATTAAAGTTTGTAGTTATAACGTGACAAATTGTGGAAATACTTTTGCAAGGCACTGTGTGTGTCTCGGCGTAGTCGCTGCAATAACCCGCACTGCTCTCGTCGCTGCGATAACCCGCGCTGCTCTCGCCGCTGTTGCTGCGTCCTGTTGAGAAAAGGTGAAACCAACCATTCGTTAGTTAGGAGCCACCCATTCCTCTCTCTGTGCTCCTCCTTTTATATTCTTGATTCTCCTTGATGAGCGTGGCGAGTTGGCGTTCTCCTTATGAGCTTCCAGCCATGCCTCGTTATGCCGCCCCACTGACATGTGCAAGCGCTGTCCATTCAGCACCTGCCTGGCTGTCGTGTTCGGAAGTCGTGTTGCCTGGTTTTGTGAACGGGACGTGATGCCGACGTCACAATATATATATATATATATATATATATATATATATATATATATACATATATATATATATATATATATATATATATATATATGAAGTGGTGAAGAGGAGAGAAAGATTAGTGATTAGGGCAGACTTTAATAGAAATGTTGGTGAAAGGAACTGTGGTGATGAGGAGGTGATGGGTAGGTATGGCCTTAAGGAGAGGAATGTGTAAGGTCAGATGGTGGTAGATTTGACGTATTTTAAGAAGAAGGAGAAGGAGCATAGGATGACATATTAGAGTGGAAGGTGCACACAGGTGAACTATGTTCCATGTGGGAGATGCAGCCTGAAGGTGTTGACAGGGGTTAGTGTAGCTAGACAGCATGAAGGATGGCTTTGGAGGTGAAGAAGAGGAGGAGGATAGTGAGGACTGAAAGAAGAATACGATGGTGGAAACTGAAGGAGAAAGACTGTAGTGTAAGGTTCAGGGAAGAGGTCAGCCAGGAGCTCAGTGGTGGTGAAGAGGTGCTGGATAATTGGGCAACTACTGCAGAATTATTAAGAGAGACAGCTAGAAATGTACTTGGTGTGAAATCTGGAAATAGAAAGGAAGACAAAGAGACGTGGTGGTGCAATGGGAAAGTACAGGAAAGGAGGAGAAATAGGTTAGTGGAACAGGATCGGCGGCGAGATGAGAAAAAAAGAGAGGAGTACAAGAAGATGCGGCAGCAGGTGAAGAAGGATGTAGCAAAAGCCAAGGAAAAGGCATATGGGAAGCTGTATGAGAATTTGGACACTAAGGAAGAAAACAGGAATTGTACTGATTGGCCAGGTAGAGAGAACAAGCTGGAAAGGATGTGCTACAAGTTAGAGCAATAAAGAATGGAGATGGAAATGTGTTGACTAGCGAGGAGAGTGTGTAGAGATAGTGGGATGATGTGGAGATGGTGAAGCAGGAAGTGGATAGTACTAGTAAGGAGGAACTGAGAGCAGTGATTAAGAGAATGAAGAGTGGAAAGTCGATAGGACCAGATGACATTCCAGGAGAAGCATGGAGATGTTTAGGAGAGATGGCAGTGGGGTTTTTAACCAAATTGTTTACCAGGATTTTGAGAGTTGAGAGGGTGCCTGAGGAATGGAGAAGGAGTGTGCTGCTACTGGTTTTTAAGTATAAGGGAGATGTGCAGACCTGCAGTAATTACAGAGGAATAAAGTTGATCAGTCACACCATGTAGTTATGGAAAAGAGTTAAAGCCAGGCTGAGAGAAGGGGTGAGCAACAGTATGGTTTAATGCCTAGAAAGAGCACTACAGACACAATATTTGCTTTGAGAATGTTGATAGAGAAGTATGAAGAAGGTCAGAAGGAGTTGCATTGTGTGTTTGTGGTTTTGCAGAAAAAGTACGATAGGGTGCCGAGAGAGGAGTTGTGTCATTGTATAAGGAAAGCAGGTGTGGCAGAGAAGTATGTGAGGGTGCTGCAGGACAAACGTGAGGACAGTATGACAGCAGTGAAGTGTATTGGTTTGCAACAAGGATCGGCTCTGAGCCCTTTCCTGTTTGCAATTGTGATAGACCGGATGACGGACGAGTTCAGACAGGATTCTCCATGGACTATGATGTTTGCGGATGATACTGTAATTGTGGCGAGAGATTAACTAAAACTCAACCCCAGCAAAACAGAACTGCTGGTCATTCCAGGTGATTCATCTCCAGGTCAAGATCTCAGAATAAGTCTTCATGACTCTCTGCTCTCCCCTTTAGTCACTGCTCGTAACCTTGGAGTTATGGACGATGAACTGTACTTTTTCTCACATGTCGCTAATGTGGCTTATTCCTGTTGATTTCTTCTCTACAATATCCGAAGGATTCGACCATTTCTGTCCACACAGGCTGCCCAGGTGCTTGTTCCGTCTCTTGTCATTTCAAGACTGGATTAATGCAACTCTCTACTGGCAGGTCTTCCTCTGAACACTATACTTCCACTGCAAATGATCCAAAACGCAGCTGCGCTCCGTTCACTGAGCGAGTAGAGAGTGTGTCAGAGAAGTAAAGAAAAGAGTTCAGGCAGGGTAGAGTGGTTGGGGAAGAGTGGCAGGAGTGATTTGTAATAGAAGGATATCTGCAAGAGTAAAAGGGAAAGTTTATAAGACTGTGGTGAGACCTTAAATGTTGTATGTTTTAAAAACAGTGTCACAGTCTTCCGGGTTCGGGTCGGTGGCCATTTTGAGGTTTTCCCACGCTGCCCGGTATTTAAGGACTCTAAGAACTTTCCCTCTCTGCCGGATTATCTCTTTGTCTCCTCAGATTGTTGCTGAGATTCTCCAACACCCCCCCTGTTTTGCCTGCTTGGTTTTTAGGATGTTTGTTTGGCTTGTGTGTCTGTTTTTTCTGTGTTTGTTTCCCTGCTCTGCCTTTTCAGTTTTGGATTATTTTTGTGCTGCGTTTTGCCTGGATTTTTATGCTGCATGCTCGGACTATTGAGATGTGTTTTTGGACTTTTGTGGGGTTTTGTTTCTTAAATTGTTTGTTGGGATTTGCACAGTTGTTTTGGTTTGTGTTCTGGGTCTATTCACCTGGTTACTCCCCAGTTTGTTAATTAAAGAGTCTTTTTCATTTTTTTTAAGCTCTCTGCCAGCATCCTGCATTTGGGTCCCTCCAGCCAGCCTCGTGACCGACAGTGGCATTTACTAAAAGAATGGAGGTGGCAGTGCTTGAAGATGTTGAGATTTCCATTGACAGTGATGAGGATGGACAGGTTCAGAAATGAGTTTATTAAAGTGACTGCGCATGTAGGACGTTTTGGAGACAAGGTGAAGGAGACTAGATTGGGACATGGGATATATCGATAGGAGAATGCTGAGGATGGAGCCACCAGGAAGGAGGGAAAGAGGAAGGCCAAGGAGGAGGTTTATGGATGTGGTGAAGGAAGACATGCAGGTAGTTGGTTCGAAAGAGGTGTAGAGGACAGGGGGGTATGGAGACGGATGATCTGCTGTGGTGACCCTTAATGGGAGAATCTGAAAGTACAAGAAGTTATCAGAATAAAGGGGGCTGAATACATATGCACAGAACACTTTTTTTCAGATTTTTATTTGTAAAAATCTTTAACACCATATATAATTTTTCCTAAGACTTCACAATTATGTGATACTTTGTGTTGGTCTATCACATAAAATACATTTAGGTTTGTGGTTATAAAGTGACAAAATTTAGAAATTTTCAAGGGGTATGGATACTTTTGCAATGCACTGCATGTCATTTCAAAGAGAATTGTGAAGCATGCCTGTTCATCAAGGGAATAACCTCTAACAGTAGGTCTCAATTTAAACATTACGTTAGCTACTTTCTATAAAAAGTCTGACTTTCCTTATGCCTATAGTCTGTTCTTTGTACAGGGATTACTAAATTATCTGGATTTTATTATTCATTTAACCTTGTTATAGCATTTTTATTTATTTTTTATTTGTTGCACTATAGTCATATAGTGTTATGTCTGTACTTTTAATAGTCACTAACAGCTGCAAACAATTTCTTGTGTGTGTCAACACACTTGGCCAATAAACCTGACTTTGATTCTGATCTGAGATTGTTTGGTTCTTCAAAGCTCATTCTGGCGCTATCATAGGCACAGGTCAATAAGCACAAACCTGCACAGGCTTATTTCATGTAAACAGCATAAGGTCATGATTTTATAAGTGGAGGTGATACAGAAAGTCTGTCACAGACATGTCCTCTCCATTTCTATGAGAACAACCTGTTGCAGAGGATGTGAGAATAGAGAAACGTTTTCAACATCTAATGCAAGCTAGACTGGATCTTTTAGCTCAGAACAATAGTTTACTTTTTGAAAAATATTGTATTTCTTATTAAGGAAATATTTACCTGATTAATATGTTGGAACCTCTTTAAAAGTTTGATTGTCATATACAGTATACTGTATGTAGTAAAAAAGAAATGACCATTTTGTCGAATATTCTTGTTTTATATTCTTTTAAAATTTATTGAATTGTAAAAGCGCTTTAAAAATTGAATTAAATTTTATATTTTGTGCATATTTTTTCCCAAGTTCTAGTGGGTCATGTGATGGCTTAAGAAATTAATGTTTAAAAATATATTTTTAACATAAACAAACACATTTTTTTATAAACAAACTAAATGAACAAAAACATTTATGAATTTCATTTGTGAGTAACTTTCTGCCAGTCCTCCATTAGGTTTTTGTAGCCTTCGAGTTGTTCCCTGGCATTTTAATAAGGTTTAAGAAGGTAAAATTCTTCATAACCTTCAAGCAATAACTCTGCTCTGCAACAGTAATAAAACTGTGCACTTTTTTTGGCCATTGTATCACTGACCAGCTAATCACTGTCAGGGAAAGGTTTGCTTTCTCACAGAATTTCACAACACTATATAAAAATTTTTTATATTTAAAATATTCTAATTTTAACACAAATTGTGGTAATAAATATAATCATTGGTCCCTGAGCATTAGTGTTTTGGAGGGTGGTGTGTGAGCCATGTGATTATTTTGCATAGCTCCTCTACCAGTTGTACTTCTGTGTGTTTCTGTATCATTGCTGTTATTGGGAAGGGCTTTTTGTGATCACATGGTACCCAGAGTAGTTGACAATGAGGTCAGGTAAACAGATTGCGGTAATTTACTTCCAATACACACCCTCAGTCTCATGAAACCATGGAAAGAGGTATTTTCTGTGGCTCAAGGGTTGTGGATCCCTAAGAGGCAGGGACTGTGCCCTCTTATTACTTTTCACCCCTTCACAGGTAAAAAGTGAACCTGTCCTTTCCCAGAGAGCTCATGCAAAGTGTCAGAGAACCACCAGCCACGCCTGGCATGGTTGGGTAAAATATTGTGCCCCAGTGTTCATCCTCCAAGTGGGCTTATTCCATCATGAAGAAATCAGGTTCCTGGTCCTCAAAAACTCCACTGCTAACATCATTCTAAGACGTCCCTAGCTAGCGCGACACTTCCCGAGATTCTAATGGAACCTGTGTGACTTCCTAAAGTGGAGCCACCAGTTCCGGAACCACTGCCTGCACCACCTGCCCCAACCACGCAGATCTCCCTAGCATCCACACTTGCGGAAAGCCCAAACAACCACAAGGAATTGGAGGTTACTCCTGAGTACCGTTCATTCAGGGACATGTTCAGCAAGCAGGCTGCAACTTCCATACCCCCTCACCGCCCATGGGATTGCGCCAACGACCTGGTGCCAGGTGCCAAGCTTCCCAAAGCTCGGGTATACTTGTTGTCTGTCCCAGAGTGCACAGCTATGGAGGACTACATCCAAGAAGCCTTAAGGCAGGGCTTTATCATGCCATCCTCTTCTCCAGCGGCCTCCAGCTTCTTCTTCGTGGAGAAGGGCCATGTATTGACTATTGCAACCTCAATTCACAAATCACACCACTCCCATATCCGCTCCCTCTGGTCCCTGCCACCCTTAAGGATCTCCGTGGAGCACGGATCTTCACCAAGTTGGACCTCTGGAGTGCCTACAACTTGATGCGCATCCGCAAGGGCGCCGAGTGGAAGACAGCCTTCATTACCCCCTCAGGGCACTATGAGTACTGAGTCATGCCGTATAGACTGTCCATTTCTCCTGCGGTGTTCCAGACGTTCATGAATGAAGTGTTCCTCCACCGGTTTGTGATCGTCTACATTGATGACATCCTCGTCTTCTCCCAAGACCTAATGGAACATCAAGGTCACGTCACTCAGGTCCTGAAACGTTTACAGTCCGTCATCAGTCTGTCAGGGGTACGGATGGACTAGGGGAAGGTGAAGGCAGTGCTGGACTGGCTCTGCCCAGGTTCCACAAAGGAGCTCAAGCGCTTCCTAGGATTTTCCAACTTCTACCAATGGTTCAATTCAATTCAATTCAATTCAATTTATTTTTATTTGTATAGCACTTTTAACAATGAACATTGTCTCAAAGCAGCTTTACACAGATAATGTGGTGATTAAACGTAAATATGTTCTTTGTAAGTATGTTTGTCCCTGACGAGCAACTGTGGCAAGGAAAAACTCCCCGAGATGGCATAAGGAAGAAACCTTGAGAGGAACCAGACTCAAGAGGGAACCCATCCTCATCTGGGTTGCACCAAATGTCCATTTGAAGCAGATACAATGCTGCGGGGTACAGTGATGACGATCAGAAGCAAACTGCACTCCCGAGTCAGTGCAGCAGACCGCCGACACCAACTACAGTCCAATCCATCCTCAAAGCACCCGTTCTACTCCGGAATTACATGGAACCACCCAAGGTGTTGATGAGAGACCGTCCCAAGCTGCACAGAAGTGTGAAGATCCACGGAGGGGAGAGGGGCAGGAACAGTGGTCACTGGAGCCTCAGGAGCATGTTTAACTCGACCGAGAGAGAGAGAGAGAGCGGTAGAGAGAGGGAGAGAGAGAGAGAGAGAGAGAGAGAGAGAGAGAGAGAAGAGGGTGATGGGAAGAGAAAGATATGGATTATTAAGTGTCCCTATTGGTGTATGAAAGTTAATGTCACTGTGCAGTTTGGACTCCGGCAAGACTCGCTATGGCAGCATAACTAAAAGGGAGAACCAGAAGGTAACACAGACATGAGGGATCTCTGGGATAAGAGACGACCCACCCCACCACCGTCAACAAACCCGAGTGAACGTGTGAATGTGAGGGGACGACAGCATACAAATATACCAGTTCACCAAACACTCTATATCCATGCTCCCTCCAGATCTGCTCCTTTACCCAAGAAAAATCTACTGATAAAAGGCTTGACTAAATAAATAAGTTTTCAACCTCGACTTGAACACTGAGACTGTGTCCGAGTCCCGAACACTGGTTGGAAGGCTGTTCCATAACTGTGGGGCTTTATAAGAGAAAGATCTGCCCTCTGCTGTAGTCTTCATTTTTTGAGGAACCAACAGATAGCCAGCACCTTTTGATCTAAGTAGGCGTGGAGGATCATACTGGTACAGAAGTTCACTCAGATACTGCGGTGCGAGCCCGTTAAGTGCTTTATACGTCAGTAGTAATATTTTATAATCAATGCGAGATTTGATTGGGAGCCAGTGTAGACTGATTAAAACAGGGGTGATGTGGTCATATTTCCTAGATCTAGTGAGGACCCTTGCTGCTGCATTCTGAACTAACTGAAGCTTATTTATGCACTTACTCGCACACCCAGACAGTAAAGCGTTACAGTAGTCTAATCTAGAAGTAACAAAAGCATGAACTAGTTTTTCTGCATCCTGTAACGACATATTTCTATTTTTAGCAATATTTCTAAGGTGAAAGAAGGCAATCCTGGTAATATTATTCATGTGAGACTCAAAGGAAAGATTCGGTCAATAATCACACCAAGGTCTTTGACAGCCGTACACGCTGAAACAGAAACACCATCCAGAGATGCTACGTAATCGGAAAGTTTACTTCTAGCTGCATGTGGTCCTAGTAAAAGTACTTCCATCTTATCTGAGTTGAGCAGAAGAAAGTTATTAAGCATCCACTGTCTAATGTCCTTTACACACTTCTCAACATTGTTAAGCTGATCTCGCTCATCTGGCTTTGCTGAAATATACAGCTGTGTGTCATCAGCATAGCAATGGAAGCGAATCCTATGTTTATGAATGATTTCTCCAAGAGGCAGCATATATAAAGAGGTTTATCTGAAGCTTTAGCTTGTTCACTGCCCCGCTCACCTCACTCCTGAAGGGAAAGGCAAAAACCATTGTGTGGAACCCAGAGGCCGAAAAAGCCTTACTCGAACTGAAATGGAGGTTCAGTACCGCCCCTCTCTTACGCCACCCGGATCCCAAGACTCAGACTGCCCTGTAGGAAGCTCAGCTCACGTTACATTGGGCCATTTAAGATCATACGGCGGATCAATGAAGTTCTTTCCCGTTCGAGACCTCCCTCCCCAGTACCGCATCCATTTTATTTCATAAGAACCTAAAAAAAATGTGATCAATTTTGTTACCGAAAATCATTATTAAAAATAATTGATTGATTTCCATTTAATAATTGATAACATTAATGTATTAATCTTCTTCTTCTTCTTCTTTCGGCTGCTCCCATTAGGGGTTGCCACAGCGGGTTATCCGTCTCCCCACCCCCCTGTCCTCTACATCTGCCTCTTTCACACCAACTACCTGCATGTCTTCCCTCACCACATCCATGAACCTCCTCCTTGGCCTTCCTCTTTTCCTCCTCCCTGGTGGCTCCATCCTCAGCATTCTTCTACCAATATAATTCATGTCCCTCCTTTGCACATGTCCAAACCATCTCAATCTCGCCTCCCTCACCTTGTCACCAAAACACCCTACATGCGCTGTCCCTCTAATAAACTCATTTCTAATCTTGTCCATCCTCGTCACTCCCAACGAAAACCTTAACATCTTCAGCTCTGCTACCTCCAGCTCCACCTCCTGTCTTTTACTCAATGCCACTGTCTCTAAACCATACAACATCGCAGGTCTCACCACAGTCCTATAAACTTTCCCTTTCATTCTTGCATATACCCTACTTTTACAAATCACTCCTGTCACTCTTCTCCACCCACTCCACCCTGCCTGCACTCTCTTCTTTACTTCTCTAACACACTCTCCATTACTTTGCACTGTTGACCCCAGGTACCTGAACTCCTCCACCTTATCCAGCTCTTCTCCCTGCAACCGCATCACTCCACTGCCCTCCCTCTCATTCACACACATGTACTCTGTCTTACTCCTACTGAGTTTCATTCCTCTTCTCTCCAGCGCATATCTCCACCTCTCCAGGCTCTTCTCAACCTGCTCCATACTCTCACCACAAATCACAATATCATCCGCAAACATCATAGTCCAGGGAGACTCCTGTCCGACCTCGTCCGTCAACCTGTCCATCACCACTGCAAACAGGAAAGGGCTCAGGGCCGATCCTTGATGCAGTCCAACCTTCACCCTGAACCAGTCTGTCGTACCAACTGCACACTTCACTGCCGTCATACTGTCCTCATACATGTCCTGCACCACCCTCACATACTTCTCTGACACACCTGACTTCCTCATACAATACCACAACTCCTCTCTTGGCACTCTGTCGTACGCTTTCTCTAAATCCACAAATACACAATGCAACTCCTTCTGTCCTTCTCTATACTTCTCCATCAACATCCTCAAAGCAAATAAGGCATCTGTGGTGCTCTTCCTTGGCATGAAATCATACTGTTGCTCACAGATGGTCACCTCTTCTCTCAGCCTGGCTTCCACTACTCTTTCCTATAACTTCATGGTGTGACTGATCAACTTAATTCCCCCTGTAGTTACTGCAAGACTGCACATCTCCTTTATGCTTAAAGATCGGTACCAGCACATTTCTTCTCCATTATTCAGGCATCTTCTCACCTTCCAAAATCCTGTTAAACAATCAAAAACTCCACTGCCATCTCTCCTAAACATCTTCCATGCTTTACGCTCCTAAACATCTCCAAGCTTCACGTATGTCATCTGGTCCAACCGACTTTACATTCTTCATCCTCCTAATCGCTGCTCTCACTTCCTCCTTACTAATCCGATCTACATCCTGCTTCACCAACTCCACATCATCCAACCTTCTCTCTCTCTGATTTTCCTCATTCATCAGCTGTTAAAAATACTTCCTCCACCTTCTCAACACACTCTCCTCACTAGTCAACACATTTCCCTCTCCATCCTTTACTGCTCTAACTTGCAGTACATCCTTCCCAGCTCGGTCCCTCTGCCTGGCCAATCGGTATAAATCCTTTTCTCCTTCCTTAGTGTCCAACTTCTCATACAGCTCCTCATATGCCTTTCCATAGGCTTTCGCCACATCCCTCTTTACCTGCTGCCGCATCTCCTTGTACTCCTGCCTACTTTTCTCATGACTCTGTCTATCTCACTTCTGTTTTGCCAACCTCTTTCTCCTTATGCTCTCCTGCACTTCTTCATTCCACCACCACGTCTCCTTGTCTTGCTTTCTATTTCCAGATGTCACACCAAGTATTTTTCTAGCTGCCTCCCTCATGACTCCTGCAGTAGTTGCCCAATCATCCAACACCTCTTCAACACCACCAAGCTTCTGTCTGACCTCTTCCCTGAAACTCACACTACACTCTTCCTCCTTCAGTTTCCACCATCTTATTCTTTTTTCAGTCCTCACTCTCCTCCTCTTCTTCTTCGCCTCCAAAACCATCCCTCAGACCACCATCCGATGCTGTCTAGCTACACTGTCCCCTGCCAACACCTTACAGTATCCAAACTCTGTCAGGTTGCATCTCCTGCATAGCACATAGAACACCTGTGTGCACCTTCCTCCACTCTTATACATCACCCTATGATCCTCCTTCTTCTTAAAATAAGTGTTCACCACTGCCATTTCCATCCTTTTAGCAAAATCTACCACCATCTGCCCTTCCACATTCCTCTCCTCAAAACCATACCTACCCATCACCTCCTCATCACCTCTGTTCCCTTCACCTACATGCCCATTAAAGTCTGCTCCAATCACCAACCATTCTTTCCTAGGTACACCATCTACCACTTCATCTAATTCACTCCAGAATCTTTCCTTCTCCTCCATCTTACAGCCAACTTGTGGAGCATAGGCACTGATGACATTTATCATCATCCCTTTAACTTCCACCTTCACGATCATCACCCTATCAGAAACTCTCTTCACCTCCACTACACACTTACTGTACTCTTCCTTCAGAATCACCCCTACACCATTTCTCTTTCCATCCACACCATGATAAAACAGTTTAAATCCACCTCCAATGTTCCTGGCCTTACTCCCTTTCCACTTGGTCTCCTGAACACACAGCATATCTACCTTTCTCCTCTCCATCATATCAGCTATCTCTCTCCCTTTACCCGTCATAGTACCAACATTTAAAGTACCAACCCGAACCTCCACTCTCCTACACTTCTCCTTTCCCTGCCGTCTCTGTAGACGTCTTTCTCCTCTCCTTCTCCTCCTTTGGCCAACAGTAGCCCAATTTCCTTCGGTACCCTGTCGGCTAACGATACCTGTGGCGGTCGTTGTTAACCCGGGCCTCGACCGATCCGGTATGAAATTCTCATTTGTGATCCGCATATTTGATTTGGCACATGTTTTACGCTGGATGCCCTTCCTAAATATATAATATTATTTATTATGTAGTATTATTTTATAATATATAAATAAAAAATAACTTTTTTTTTTTAAGTTTTTGTTTTATCCCTGAGTAAAGAAAGGACTTTGTGAACAAATGTGTGTTGTGTCTAAGGTTTTAATTTCACCTCTTATATATTTATTTATTTATATTTTGAAGGAAAATATTCACGTTAATAAAAATTTGAGCCAGCCCTAATATACAGTATATACATAAATTTTACGGGTGTAAGGTCACACAACATTCACGGTTCGGTACGTGCCTCGGTTTTTAAGTCACAGTTTGGTACAATTTTGGTACAGTTAAGAAATAATGTGTATATACAGTACATACATATAATTTATAGAAATAAAATAAAAAGGACTAAAAATGAATGCAAAACACCTTTTCTTATATTGATTAAATTGATTAATCAATTAAATAGGCATAAATTATATTGATTAAATAAACATTAATTAATGGAAACATTTCATTAAATAGTTCACATTTGTTAGACCACATTTGAGTAATACAGATGTGTATTTAAATGTGTTTGTGTTTAATATTACATTTTCTAAAGATATGATCTACTTAACTGTTCTACTTATTTCAGTGTACTTGAAGATTCCTTCAATCTTTCATTCATTCACTCCCTTAATATGTGGATTTGTCATGATTTTCTCTGTTAAGTAAAATTCTTGTAGCTGGACTTATAAAATGCTTAAGAATTCATAGCGCTAGTGTTTGCCACCTAGCCACTTCCTGGTTAGTGGCTAGTGCTAGTGCTATGGATTCTTTAGCATTTTCATGCGTGCTCAAAACTATTTATTTCATTAGGGAGTGAGTAACCACGGTGACACTTAGCTCAATCTAGCTGCTTTTTTATACTTAAAAAAATAAATAATGATAATAAAATATATGCCTTTAAAGTGCGAGGCGGAGACTAAACAAACTTGTTTGAGGGAATTCAGATTTTAACTATTAAATCCAAAAAAGCATTTCATTTGGTAATCATGTGTATTAAACCGAAAACCCGGGAGGAATCCAAGGAGGGAGCTTGTTGGAGCTGGCCGTGCCCTGAAACACATTTCTTGGCAGGGTTAACAAACCAGGTCCCTGAAAGGGCCAGAGGGAAACGGGCACCGAAAGAAGAGGTGCTACACGCCCTCTGGTCATCCCTCCACAGGTCTGGTCAGGACCTTTTGGCCCAAACACAGGGGGAGAGCGTGTCGCAACGCTCAGTCTCTGCACTTGGCGGTCTAAAAGGATGGGTGGGTTGGGGCTGCTTGGCGGGAGACTCCTGGATCCTGTCAACTACCAAATCAATGGCATTGAAGAACAGGCCCGAAGGAGGGAGTGGGGCGTCCAGCAGCACGACCTTGTCCCTGTCAGATATTT
The DNA here is from genome assembly GCF_946808225.1 of Silurus aristotelis. Taxonomy (NCBI): domain Eukaryota; kingdom Metazoa; phylum Chordata; class Actinopteri; order Siluriformes; family Siluridae; genus Silurus; species Silurus aristotelis. The sequence goes on along the minus strand of NC_139587.1, from coordinate 10,652,661 downwards.
CGGACAGGGTAAGCCACAGATGTCTCTTAGTGGCTATTAAGGCAGCCATAGACCGGCCAATGACTTCAGCAGTCTCTTTTGTGGCCCATATGGCCAGATCTGCCATATGGCGGATCTTGGAAAACTGGCCGCCCAAAGGGTCTCCCATATCCTGCTCCCGCAGCATGCCGGCTTGGTATGCCTGTAGCACTGGCATGGTGTGCAGACATCCAGCGGCCTGATCTACTGATCGTAAGCTTTACCCACCAGCGCCGAGTTAGTGCGCAGGGGTTTGGTGGGTAATGTCGGGGGTTTAAGGGAAATTGCCACACCCGGGGAGAGATAGCGAGCCATGGTCTTTTTAACCCGTGGCGTGATATGGCCATGATCCCTTCAGCCCCAGGACATTGGAATAAACCGCGGTCTTGGGACTTAAGGGGCAGGACAAGAAAGGTCATGCCCAGGACCTGGACACCTCGTTGTGCAGGTCGTGGAAAAATGGCAAGCCCCAACGCGGAGGCTGTGACAACGGGAGCAAGAAAACGCTCATCAAACTTGCCAGAGGGAGGGGCTTTATGCTCACCGACCAGTCAAGCTATATCAAGCTTCTAAACGGCACGTCACAACCTGCAGGAGCTCCTAGCTATCAGGTTTCATGTTCCGCTCCCAAACAAGCCACACACAGGTAATAAAACGGGGGCAGGGAGAAGCACATTGGCAAAAAGTGTGCTTAGTTTCCTTAGATGCCTTAAAAAAAACAACAACACAACATTCAATTTCACACAGAACACTTCATGAACAAACAGAAGCTGAAGCCGGCTTCTCTCCATGGGCGTTTTTATAGTTTCTGGTCGTGACGTCACCCTGCCGGTGACAGCCAGCGTCCAATTTTTGACTGATTACACACATTTTTTTAGAGTGTGAACACTCGGGCACGTTCCCAAAACGTTTTTGACGCAAAAAAAGTTTCTGAAAGGTAACTCCAGGGATTTTTACATACAACAGTGTCTATACAAACAAAAAAATATGTGAGTGGAGTCTCTGCAGGCTCAAACACCTTGTTGATAAGCCGAGAATGTGGTCAGCTTTACCTGTGGCATGGGTGCCGTGGAAATGCTGGCTGAACATATTAAATCAGACCCACAAAATTTTCCATTGCACCTCTTGGGCCAAGGTTCCATGTCCTCTTTCCACTGATTAACTATGATGTTTTCACCACTTTAACAATTCTGACCAGACCAATTATATCGAAATACAGATTTTATTATTAACTTCAAGATTCCAAAGAAAACATTGTGATTATTAATTGATTTGCCTGAATACTTTAGCAAATCTACCCGCAGCCTTCAAAACTACAGTGCTACTATTTAGCCAGGTATTCAGACACTGTGGCATAGCAAAGGACATGTGACGTAACAAAGGAACACAAGTTACATTCCAAGTCTGGAAAAGCTGGGAGTAACCAGCACTCTCACCTCTGGATATAGGAGTTTACTGACAGTTTTTATTGTGCAGATACCCCCAAATAATAACCTGGAAATAATGTCATGTCAATACCACTATAGCCTACAAACCTGCACACCAGACAAACCCAAACGATCTCATTTAATGTCACAATCACAGTCAACATCGATTACACACACATGAACTCATTTACCACTCACATACAGTGTACAATACAGTGGGGCAAAGGTTCACCTTCCTACATTACAACAATCACACAGCCAAGACACAGGAGTGGCTTAGGGACCACTCTGGGAATGTCCTAGAGTGGCCCAGCAAGAGCATCAAGTGGAACTCTGAAAGTGTTGGTACCCATCCAATCTGACCCAGCATTAAAAGGATTTGCTATGAAAAATGGCAGAAAATACCCCATTCCAGTAACGCAAAGATTGTTGTGTCATACCCAAAAAGACTTAAGGCTGTAATTACTGCCAAAGGTGCTTCAACTAAGTACTGAGTAAAGGTTATGAATACTTATGTACAGCCATCCGGCTCATCATCAGCACACAGTTCAAATGCTTGCATCTCTGGGGTTCATCATTATTGCCTATGAAATGGGCAGCTTGCACTGGGAAGGCACCATCAATGCTAATGATATATACATATATACAGGTTACAGGCAACATGTACTTCAATCTAGATTAAATCCTTTTCAGGAAAAGACTTAAATATTTCAGCAAGACAATGCTAAACTGCATTAAAACAGCATGGCTTAGTAATAGAAGAGTCTAGGTGCTGAACTGGCCTGCCCGCTATTTAAATCATTTGGTGCATCATGAAATAAAAATATGTAAAAAAAAAAGACCCAGGACTGTTAAGCTGATAGAAGCCTGTATCAGACACAAATATGAGAGCATTCCTCTTCCTAAACTCTCACTACAGGTCTCCTGACACAGATTAACACAGACTGTTCAAAGGTGAGGGGAGGTTATACAGTTGTAAACATGGCTCTGTACCAAATATTTTTGAGATGTGTTGTAGCTATCAAATTCAAAATTACCTTATATATTTGTTTAAATGCTATAATTTCTCAGTTTACACATTTGTTTTACAAATTCTACTGTAAATAAAACATGGGTTGATGAAATTTCTTTTACTTTTTTCCATTTACCCCAAATTTTGGACAATGTGACTTCACCTACAACACCAGAATATGTTGGAAGGGTTACAAGAAATAATTCTCTACTCTCATCCAAAAACAAACCCAAGCTTTGAAAGATTAGAGGTGGGTTTGGCTCACACAGGGGGCATATAAAAACATTTTTTATGCCTATGGGGAAATATGGTGGTGGTTCTACTAAATTGCAGTGCTGTATTTCTATTTCCAGAGGTCTGACATGGATTTATTTTAAAATACATGACATCATAGACAAAAATAGTAAACTGACTGCACAATTTAGGTTCTACCATGGCCATCTACCATGACTTAAACCATTTTTAAAAACTATGGGATGAACTGAAGAGGAGAATTCAACAGGTGGACCTTGAACTTAGAAAGATCTGGAGTGATTCTATATGGAGGAATATTCTCAGATTCTTTACCTCATCTCTCATTAAAGGTGAAGACTCATACTCATAAAGGTGGCAAAATAATTTAAAACATATTTGTTTAAAAAATGTGTTTAAATGTAATACATAGACATTTGGTCCAACCCAGATGAGGATGGGTTCCCTCTTGAGTCTTGTTCCCCCCAAGGTTTCTTCCTTATGCCATCTTGGGGAGTTTTTCCTTGTCACAGTTACCACCGGTTTGCTCATCAGAGACAAACTTAAACTTATAAAAAACATCTTATTCATTTTTATCACCACATTATTTGTGTAAGCTGTTTTGAGACAATGTTCATTGTTAAAAGCACTATACAAATAAAAATAAATTGAATTGAATTGGTTTTGTGAATTGTTTTAACAAAAGGACATTAGGCTACACAATAAAAACAACAATTTACAGCCTGCTAATATTTAGCAAGGGTGCCAATATTAGTGGGGGGCATGCTTTATAAGCATGCTATGCATTCATTTTCACCCAATATGTGTTTTATATTGGGTTTTTTTTTGTCTGCTTTCCTTGCTTTGTCTTTATTTCTGATACTGTTTATGAATCCTGACCTAAGGCCTCTACCTGAGCAATTGTTTTTGGTTATGTTTGTTGTTTTCTGAGCATTATACAAATATTAAAATAAAAGTACACATCAACAACAGCTGTCTCTGCTATACAGCAGGGTAGAGTTTCAGTACAACAGACGAGTGCCATGTACATATCATACTAAACATGACCTTGAATGTATTGTTCATGTGCAATATCAGCTTGAGCAAGGAGCAATATTAAATCCACACCAGTGGTTTTTTGTGGTACATATCATAAATACATTTTTCTACTACACTCACACAACTTTTAAATGCCATATGCAGCCATTATTAAATACATAAAATAACAATTAATAAATTATAATTTATATCAGAAGTGTTTAATATTAATTGATTCATACTAAAAATGACCAGAAGGAGTTTATTACACAGGGGTGCTTTGCTTAGACTTTGTGTCAAGTTATGAATGGAGAATTTATTTGTCTTAGTCTGAGTGTATAGGCACAGCAAATGAACACAGCTTACCCTTCATTCTGATGACACATTCTCTTTAGTATATTAAACTAAATTAACAAAAACCTTGTCAATATTTAAGTCAAGTCAAGCATAGCAAATTTAAAGCATGTTAAAATAGAATATATCCTGTGCACAAATGATACTTCTATGAATATGATTTACTCTAGCATTTTCATGGTTCATTAAGTTTTGCACTCCAAAAACCAAAATGTTGTTGTACAATATTTAAAAAGCAAATAAATACAATGCTGATAATAAGATGTGATAGATTAAGTGATGTTCCACAAGCTGCAGAATAATGATGGTAAGTGATATAATGATATTACATTTCCAGTGATTTATGTGAATGGATGACAAATTGACTGGACTGTCTTGTCATCTAAGCAAAGTAGATTCAGGACACACACACACACACACACACACACACACACACACACACACACACACACACACACACACACACACACACACACAACCTGTGATTAGTAGTAGTTAGAACAACAGCAAATGTACTATCAATTTTTAAGATTGTTTTAAAAAAGAGAGAGAGAGAGAGATTCAAAAGAGCTACAAAGGTACATGGCTCTACTTTCATTTTTACTCAATAGTGATTTTATAAGAAAAATTTAATCTTTAGATGGACTCATATGTCCATGAGGAAAAAAATTAATGTGAAGAATAACCTTTTAATTGTATTTGTGCTCTATAAAATTCTAAATACTGAAGCTTATACATTAGTTGAAGTATAAAAGTTTTAATTGTTAATAGTTGACCTAAACTTATATTTTGTCATTTATGGTGGGCATAAAGTACAAAAAAAGGCTAGCTAAAAATAAAGGGTAACGAATACAGTACAAGCAATTTGATCATTGAGTCATAGATTACATTCAGTGTAGCATTGAAAAATCCGTGTGCCACTGCTCAATCTATAACTTCATAATTAGTTAGAAGAAATTGCCCGCTGAGAAAAAACAACGAAATAAACAAACCAATAAAACGCTTGATCTAAACTTGGCAGTGCACTGTCCTGTAAATCCATTTGGGAAAACATTCGTGCGCGTAAAGCCGAGAGGATCATCTGCCCCCTGCGTCTGAGCTAGTGGTACGGTCCAGAGATGCTGATATAGCGAGTATGTGAGAGGTTTGTCTCGAATACTTGCGCTCTGTCTGAGGATGAAGGAGAGGAGATGGGAATTCTGAACGAATTTCTGCCTAACGTCAGTCCTCTAACCAATTACCATTGTGTTCAGCTTATTTGAAGAGGCTTAGATGGCTAAATAAAGCCCTTGTCTCCTGGGAATTTATACAGTGATTAAAAGTGCGAACCAAACGGAATGGAACTAACCTGTTTGGGCAACACATCGAACACAGGTATTGCCGATTTTAATTTCTATGATTATCAATGTTTGCAACGCGTGCAAGTCACGTGTGAGACACCATGCCATTATCTGTAGTACAAATATCCGTATACTGTAGCTGTACATGGATGGAGGTAAAAAAAAGAAAAACGTCTCTTAATGGGTTCTCTAGTAAATGACAGCACATAATCAGCTCAGCTACGCGCTGGGTCTAGCTCGTGACCGCGCAGAAACATTTACATTTTGATTTGATGTTTGAGATTTTGGCGAGATTATCCCTAATAATGAGAATAGAAGATGCTAAAAACAGGGGAAAGGCTAAATGCTATGTTACCTGATCTTTGTTCAAGCAGCTGAAACGCCAACATCTGTGATACTTATTCCGGCGAATTAGTGTTGCGGTTCGTGGTTTCATGCCCAGACGGAGTTGCATGTTCTGAGACACACCTATCCTACAGTACTGTGCAATGTTAAGTGACGAGAAAAAGGTACAGTATTCTTGCTTTAGAGGCCTGCTCATGACTAATAAATGGGGAAAATTTGACAGGTTGCTTGAAATACATTCATGAACTGACATTATGTTTGCTCTTGTTCAGTTTTACACGCGATTACTATTTAGATATGTACAATAGTGTATTAGTGGTTAGGTCCAGCTGACTTGTAGGTGAAGCTTCAGGTGTCTTTGGCGCTCGAGATGTTGAATTGTATTCGGACAAAATGGGACATCGTGAAAGATTGTTAAAACCTAAAACTAGATATTACTACCTTTTTAAATATTTCAATCCTTTGGAGGCCAACATTATAGTCTCTCTCTCTCTCTCTCTCTCTCTCTCTCTCTCTCTCTCTCTCTCTCTCTCTCTCTCTCTCTATATATATATATATATATATATATATATATATATATATATATATATATATATATTTTTTATATTTTTTATTTTTTTTTTTGTAATAAAAAACAAACAAAAAAACAATCCAATGATGAAACATTAGGGAAAAGATTTGATCTTGTACTTATTTGAACAAAAACCTGAAAATTGTGAAGTCAACTAACAGAATGGATTTTTCTTTAAAAAAAAAAAAAAAAAAAAAAACTTCAGGACATATGACACATGATTCTTCGGTCATGTAGCTGCATCGAGAGTTTCAGCAAGCTGAAGATTTTTGCATACTAAATTAGATGCCCCCCTTTATGGTTGAGCTTAAGCAAATTTCCTTTTGATGCTCATCCTCAGAGTTTGGCCTTTTACTGTCATCCTTCCTCTCTACTCCATATTTTTTGTCAAGGGTTATTGAAGTGGACTTAAATGGAATGGAACCTGGGCTATGGGTAATGATAATAGGGTTTTTAATGCAGTTAGGTTGTAATACTACTTTCTCTCTCATAACACATTTCTGATGCACAAGTTTACTATGTGACCTAAAACATACTTAATTATGAAATCCTGTTTCAGCCACATAAAATTAAATGTTGATTCTGACTTTTTTTCCTTGCAATTATGACTTTATTTCTTGTAATTCTGACTTTCTTTCTCTCAGTTCTGACTTTATTTCTTGCAAATTAAAATTTTTCTCCTCCAGAGCAGATTGTCAGACATAGAGGACTATTTTAAGCGTGGTTTTACGAATTGGTTACATTTTAGGGCTGCTGCTATCGATTACTTTAGTACTTGAGTATTCTAACGATTATTCTATTGATTAATCGAGTAATCGGAGAAGAAATACTTTTTATTTGCTTATTTACTTTATTTACTCATTATTATTCTCATTCACAATTATTTCTGCTCTGTGTGTAGTTAAATGTACTAAACAAAAGTGCACAATAGTGCATAATCGGTAGGATCACTTAGTCAAAATATTTACAGTGCGGGCATAGATAATGAGACTCACATGTTGCAATGAACTCACATTTTAAATAGGACTTTTGGTATTTTAAATGAAGCTTTTTTTAACTGACAGTTGTGGAATCTTCTGCTGTCTCATGATTTGGTCTTTTCCTGTTTTCCAAGAAATTTGCCACAAATTTTTGTTTTGTAGTTGTTTTTGCTAGGGCTAGCTGTGGTCTTAATTTATCATATCAATGCATAGAAAAAACTGTGACTGAAACAAGTACAGGAAATTGGCATAGAACATCTGGAAATGGTCATCCAGAATTGTTCATTCTTCAATACACCGAAGAGTGCAAAAGTCAATAAAATGGTAATAAAATAGTATATAATAATACGTTTTTATTCTTTCTGTGCAGCCTAGAATTGCAGGATGTACATTGTGCAGCCTCATTTAGTATTTGCTATTTAACAGGAATGACGAGATGGAATGGATGCTAGTGCAGGTAAAATATTTCTTTTCAAAAACTAGGCAAAATCCACAATTCTAAATAACAGTAGAAAAACAGAACAAGGTCAGGTGATGAAAAGACTGGGATAAATGGGACTTGACAAAAATAAAAATGTAATGGAAAATACATTTTCAAAAACAACATAAACAAATGGCTTGGTAGAGTCGGTGAAACTGGGCAAAAATATTGTGTGCAGTCTGTGTGTGTAGATGTGTGAGCAATAACACCTGTGCTCAATTAGTAGCTTGGCAATTGTGAGCGCAGTAGGCTGTGGCAACTGTAATGGCCATGTTTGTGATTCATGGTGGTTGCTGGGAGATTGAGTTCCTGTTAGCACCAATAGGCAAATAAATTTTTATTTATTTATTTATGATTGTGGTCATTATTATTTTGGAAAACTGCCGTTCAGCCCAGTTTCTAAAGGGCGGGCATAATGTTCTGCTTCAGAATGTCACAGTACATGATGGAATCCATGCCTCCCTAGGCACCCCAGTACCAGCAGCACTCATGTAGCCCCAAACCATGATGCTACCACCACCATGCTTGACTGTAGGCAAGACACAATTTTCTTGGTACTCCTCATCAAGACAAATGGACACTATCTATCTATATTAGGGCTGCAACAACTAATCAATAATAATCGATAATGGAATTCATTGTCAACTTATGCTGTTATCAATTAGTTGGGCTGCTCAAGTTATGGGTTAGCATGACGGCAAGATAACACAGCCGCTTGCAAATGTATCTGTCCCACTTCCGCAAAGGTTCTGTCCCACTCCCGCAAAGGTTCTGTTCCGCTCCCGCAAAAATGTTTTTTTTCTGCGCAATATTTAAAGTTTGTCCCGCTCCTAAAAAAAAAATCGGAAAAAATAAACAAACCTTTTTAATTTTATTTGAGTTTGACTTTTTGTGTAAATGGGGAAAATGGACAAGAGCAAGGAACCTTTGAGAAAATGGAACATCAACTGAAATTATATCTCATAAAATCAAGTTTTTGTTGTGTTGTATGTTCCTTTCTTTAATAATGAATCTGTAACACTCAGCGATTCTCCTCTGTCTTGCACTTCAGACATTTTGCCTTGGTGTGCTCTAGTAGTGTAACACATATGAACCACACTTTGGACCTTGTGCCTGTAAATCATTTTATTGTATTTTAGTTGCCATTGTTGCTTTTGTGCAGTAGTAATTTTTTGAAAATATTTTTAAGACCATTTTTGCAGAAGTCCCACAAATTATTTTATTCTCTATCAAACCGCACACACATGAGTATTTTACAGCCCTCACACATATTTACCCATCAAATCTTGTCCTGCGCTGCACTCGTTTGCGTCTGGTCTTGCGGGAGTGCAGGTCTCTAGTACAGGTCAACCAGCAGCAGGAAAATGTGTGCATCCCAATCCAAGGCATGGGAGCATTTTACAGTATATTAAACGCAAACTGGAAGTTATTCAAAACTGAGGGATGCACAAGCACAAGAAAAGAAAACACACTGGTGTCATGGATGAAGGCGAAACATCAGCATGGTAAGCTAAAACTGTATAATCCTCATTATGTGAAAATTTTTTTATGTTTAATGAAGTGCTATTGTGTAAACTGTTTGTTTGCTAACTTCGGGACAGTCGCACTGGATCTTTTCTGAGTGTCAGGTTGCACAATTACCTCGCTCACGACATAGTAATGGATTCAATTAATACTGTGTGAACAAACACTAAATCTGCAAGCAGCAAATAACAGCAGCAGTAAACGATTACATTTTTTGTCACTGTTGTGGTACACCAATGCATATTTTTTCGTTTTTTTTTTTTTTTTTTTTTTTATCAAATCTGTTAGCTTGCTGCGTTTTGTCTACTACAACAGTTAAATTGTCTGTTTTCAAACGTGATTTACTGCTGCTTAACTATGTTTGAATGCTTGGTTTCAATGTTTGTATATTTATTTTATGCATATATCATTTAATTATCATACAAAATTTAATTAATTATATATTCTAGATGCTTATATCGTCACAAATGAACAAAATATCTTGTATTATATTTTATATAGATTTTTTTCACGCATGGTTGTCAACTTGCCATCTGTAATACAATACAAATATTGATTCACACAAATTGCTTCACCTTGCATACTTAAATGCTGTTTATTTATTTTTTTCAACAGAAGGAAACAACCCAGCATGAGGGAATTTGTTCAATGAAAAAAATCCCCCGTGCACTCCTCAACAAGCAGATACTATAAGCTTTAAAATATCAAGATTACAGATAGTTAAACTCAATATGTGGGTTTTATATAGTGTTCTATAAACATCTAATAAAAAATATAATAATTTATCCAATTAATTAGGAAAAAAATAATTGTTAGTTGCAGCACCTGTCTGTCTGTCTGTCTGTCTGTCTGTCTGTCTGTCTGTCTGTCTATCTATCTATCTATCTATCTATCTATCTATCTATCTATCTATCTATCTATCTATCTATCTATCTATCTATCTATCTATCTATCTATCTATCTGTATATATAGGCAGAATACAGTATAACCTAGCCATTACGGATGCACAAGCCAGTGCCCTTTCAGTGCTGGTCCCAAGACCGGATAAATGGGAAGGGTTGTGTTAGGAAGGGCATCCAGCATAAAACATGTGCCAAATTGAATATGCGGATCACAAAACAGAATTTCATACTGGAGGCCCAGGTTACCAACGAACGCCACAGGTATTGTTAGTTAACAGGGTAGAGAAAGAGACAGAGACAGCAGGGAAAGGTGAAGTGTAAGAGAGTGAAGGATTAGGTGGGCACATTAAATGTTGGTACTATGACTGGTAAAGGGTGAGAGGTAGCTGATATGATGGAGAGGAGAAAGGTAGACATGTTGTGTGTTCAGGAGACCAAGTGGAAAGGGAGTAAGGCCAGGAACATTGGAGGTGGGTTTAAACTGTTTTATCATGGTGTGGATGGAAAGAGAAATGGTTTAGGGGTGATTCTAAAGGAAGAGTACAGTAAGAGTGTAGTGGAGGTGAAGAGAGTTTCTGATAGGGTTATGAACGTGAAGCTGGTAGTTAAAGGGGTGATGATAAATGTCATCGGTACCTATGTTCCACAAGTCAGTTGTGAGATGGAATAGAAGGAAAATTCTGGAGTAAGTTAGATGAAGTGCTGGAGAATGTACCTAGGAAAAAAGGATTAGTGATTTGGGGCAAATTTTAATGGGCATGTTGGTGAAGGGAACAGAGGTGATGGGTAGGTATTGTCTTACGGAGAGGAATGTGGAAGGGCAGATAGTGAGAGCAGCAATAAAGAGGGTAAAGAGTGGAAAGTCGGTGGGACCAGATGACATACTAGTAGATGCATGGAGATGTTTAGGAGAGATGGCAGTGGAGTTTTTAAACCAGATTTTGGAAGGTGAGAGGATGGCTGAGGAATGGAGAAGGAAGAGCACTATGGACGCAATATTTGCTTTTAGAATGTTGATGTAGAAGTATAGAGAATGTCAGAAGAAGTTGCATTGTGTGTTTGTGGATCTATAGAAAGCTTACGACAGGGTGCCGAGAGAGGAGTTGTGGTATTGTATGAGGAAGTCAGGTGTGTCAGAGAAGTATGTTAGGGTGGTGTAGGACGTGTATGAGGACAGTGTGACAGCAGTGAAGTGTGCAGTAGGAACGACAGACTGATTCAAGGTGAAGGTTGGATTGCATCAAGAAACAGTTCTTTTAAAACGTGGATGAGTTTAAGCATTTGGGGTTAACAGCAAAGTTATGGAGAGTGTGTTAGAGAAGTGAATAAAAGAGTGCAGGCAGGGTGGAGTTGGTGGAAAAGAGAGGCAGGAGTGATTTGTGATAGATAGTATCTGCAAGAGTGAAATGGAAAGTTTATAGGACTGTGGTAGAGACAGTGGCATTGAGTAAAAGACAGGAGTTGAAGATGTTGAGATTTTCTTTGGGAGTGATGAGGATGTACAGGATTAAAAATTTGTTTATTAGACAGCGCATGTGGGACGTTTTAAAGAAAAGTTGAGGGAGGCGCGATTGAGATGGTTTGGACATGTGCAGAGGAGGAACATGGGGTATATCGGTAGGAAAATGCTGAGGATGGAGCCGCCATGAAGGAAGAAAAGAAAAAGAACAAGGAGGAGGTTTCTGGATGTGGTGAGGGAAGACATGCAGGTAGTTGGTTTGAAAGAGGCAGATGTAGAGGATGGCGGTATGGGGACAGATGATTCGCTGTGGCGACCCCTAACGGGAGAAGCCAAAAGATGAAGAAGAAGAAGGCGGAATATAGTATGTGTGTCTGTGTGTGTGTGTGTGTGTGTGTGTGTGTGTGTGTATATAATATGTATGTGTATACATAAATCTACATTGTGTCCCTTACATTGTCTTGCTATTCAGCAGTTATTGGCAGAGAATTAAATGAATGATGTGCTTTGGCCTGTGTTGTTTTTATCTGTAGTTGCCAGAATCAATTGTGGTTGATAATAATTTTGGCAATCTGTTGTTGCTATTTGTGATAATATACAAACATTGCGAACATCTGTGTGAGCTTAGGGTACTGTATTCCACCTACTTATCCACTCTCACCCTAAATTCTCCTATTGTTTCATCCTGTAAAATAACAGTTGGCATATGCATTCAGGATGTTGACTAGTGAGGAGAGTGTGTTGAGAAGATGGAGGGAGTATTTTGAGCAGCTGATGAATGACGAAAATGAGAGAGAGAAGGTTAGATGGTGTGGAGATGTTTAAGCAGGAACTGGATAGGATTAGTAAAGAGGAAATGAGAGCAGCGATTAAGAGGATAAAGAGTGGAAAGTCAGTTGGACCAGATGAAATACCGATAAAAGCATGGAGATGTTTAGGAGAGATGGCAGTGAAGTTTTTAACCAGGTTGATTTTGGGAGGTGAGAGGATGCCTGAGGAATGGAGAGGGAGTGTGCTGGTACCGATCTTTAAGAATGTGCAGACCTGCAGTAACTACAGGGGAATAAAGTTGATCAGTCACACCATGAAGTTATAGAAAAGAGTAGTGGAAGCCAGGCTGAGAGAAAAGGTGAACATCTGTGAGCAACAGTATGGTTTAATGCTGATGAAGAGCACCACACACATTATTTGCTTTGAGAATGTTGATAGTGAAGTATAGTGAAGGTCAGAAGGAGTTGCATTGTGTGTTTATGAATTTAGAGAAAGCGTACGACAGGGTGCGGAGAGAGGAATTGTGGTATTGTATGAGGAAGTCAGGTGTGTCAGAGAAGTATGTGAGGGTGGTGCAGGACATGTATGAGGACAGTGTGACAGCAGTGAAGTGTGCAGTAGAAACTACAGATTGGTTTAAGGTGGCGGTTGGACTGCATCAAGGATCGGCTCTGAGCCCTTTCCTGTTTGCAGTGGTGATGGACAGGTTGACGGACGAGGTCTGACAGGAGTCTCAATGGACTATATTTTTGTGAATGATATTGTTATTTGTGGTGCAAGTTGGAAGCAGGTTGAGAAAAGCCTAGAGAGGTGGAGGTACACGCTGTAGAGAAGGGGAATGAAAGTCAGTAGGAGTAAGACAGAGTGCATGTGTGTGAATAAGAGGGAGGGCAGTGGAGTGGTGCGGTTGCAGGAAGAGGAGGTGGAGAAGGTGGAGGACTTTAGGTACCCTAAAGAAGGTGGAGGACTTTAGGTTTATGAATGTGGTGAGGGAAGACATGCAGGTAGTTGGGGTGAAAGAGGCAGATGTAGAAGACAGGGGTGTATAGAGACGGATGATCCGCTATGGCGACCCCTAATGGGAGAAGCCAAAAGAAGAAGCAGAAAAAGAAGAAGAAGATATGCATTTAGGATGCAGTCTATTGGCAAATGGAATTATGTACAGTTTGATAGGGTAAGACTAGTCTTAAGCAAAACATCCCTTTAAGGACAAGGCAGTGCTGCAGTTAAAAAAATATATATATGTAAAATCAGGAGCATTGCATACATGTACTTTGTAACAATAATGCAAAAATAAATCATTAGGTGCCCGATGGACTAAACAAAAACAGCATTTCTAGCATATAAACAACTAGTATTATTTGGCAACTTTTAGCATCCTGTGAAGGCATAAAAATATACTGAAGTTTAAAAATAACCCTGAAATATTACAAAGGAAGGGTTGTGTTTTTGCACTGGTCCACTTCAAGACTGCTCTCAATGTTAAGCGGACTCTTAGCTGTCGGCTGTTGTGCTGCTGGGAGGGAATCTATTGGATGCTGCATGCCTTACAGTGCAAAACCTCAGGAAGTGTGTGACCTATACTGAGAGGCTCACACTGTCTTGACTTATTCATACAAGGTGTTTAAAGTAGGGCATTGCACAGCCCAGCTGGCACATACCGTACAACAAGACCTATCTTATTTGATTTTAGTTATCACAAGTTAGTTATATTTCATAACTTATTTAAGACTCATTTCAACTCATTTTAATATGTTTCTATATACTTCTTTGGTGTCCCAAGTATACAAAGTACCAAACATTTTAGCAAAAACTAATCAAAAAGTTTATGTAACTGCAACAGACTATCTAATATTTTATGAGATACTAAATGCATTGATCTTCATTATTGACAGAGTACTTACAGCTTTGAAATTTTCTAATCAAAGATCACCAGAACCACTCCCCAACCTTATTTCCAACAATCAAAATAAATACAATTATGCACAGTAAAACTCACCTGTTCTAGATTAAAATCTAGTATTAATCGTGTGTGAGAGAGACTTGCTGCATAGAGAAGGATTAATATAATGTTTATATAAGATAATAAAGCATTGGTTTAATTACTATGTTCTCAAGTGGTATACTGCCTCCTCTTTTAGCTATCTGAATCATTAAACAAAAGACCAGGATATCATCCAGGTACATGAGCAAAAAAAATAGTAGTCCTGGAGCACGTTGTTAACCAGTGCTTGTAATACAACTTTGGCATTGGTGAGGATGAAAGAATAAAATATTTGCTTGTCCGTATTGCATACCAGGTGGCAGTCATTTCTAAAGTGAGCTATGTGGTGATGGTGACAACATGATGGGGTTTGAAGGCAGTTGATGAGTGAAAGGGGTATTTAATCTTGATCGTAATTATGTAGTACCCACAGTAGTTAGTGCACGGTCAGATGGTGTTGTCCTTCTTGGCCACAAAGCAAAAAACCTAGCACCCTGGGAAGAATAGGTGGGTCATGTGATATAGGCATCAAGAGTGTTGCTGATGCACATTTCCTCTTTCCTCTCTCGGTGAGAAAGGATAAATAGTCTGCTGGAAGGCAAGGGTCCCCTGGGAGCAACCCTCTGGAATAGGGCTTTATTGAAAACCTTACTTAAATTGTGGTACTTGAAGGGAATCGTAGTAACATCGGGGGTTTGGGGGTCAGGGGAGACCATGAATGTGGTGGAAAGTTGCTCAAAATCAGCTCAATTACAGCAGATTTTATCACATTGCTGTAATTGAGTAGGTTGTTTTGTGTACTAGTCTTTATTCTATGTCATTTTACATTTACTTATGTATGTTTTGTCTAAAGTATTGTACTGAGTAAACAAAAAAATTGGCAGAGTAAATAAAAAAATGCAAAAAAAAAGACATCGGTGCATAACATTGGTCATGTTGGTTAGCACTAACAATCTGCTGGTATCTAATTATTAATGATGCTAAACTTTGATGTCAATAACAAATTGCTACCTTTTTAAATGTAAATAGAAAAATGACTTCATACTGTCACATTAAAATTAACAACTCTATAAAAGTTTAAGTAAAGTGAAGTGGGGTTGTATGAGGTATCTATGTCTAGTCTAGCCTTTTTCAGCAGTCACGGATGGAAAAATAATAAGCATGATGTAGTGCTGCACAATTAATATTATCGCAATCGCGATGTCAGCTTGTGGGATTATATGATGGCAAATGTTCCAATTTAATAAAATAAAAAAGTTCAGGTGTACACATGTTGTCTGAGAACAGTTTGCAGATTTTTTGCAGCGTCAACAAAACAAAATAGACCAGACAGTCTCAGTTTAGGCAGTGCACGTGTGGTCACGTGACTTTCCGGTGTGCAGCGTAGAGACCAGGTGCTGGATGCCGAGCATACCAACACTGAACCAAAAAAAAAAAACGCTACCTCTGTTATAAAGCGATATTTTAGCTTTAAGATCACCAACACTGAGCAGAGAGAGGAACTCTGTGGGATTTTCTGAATTAAAGTTGCTACATCACGTGGCAATATGACATCTGTAACAGATTTCACTGGTTCCGGGTTGGAAGAAAGAAACGACAGGCGATGGTTTGAGAGACAGAGCTTTCTTTTATTTTCTTCACTTTTGCCCTGCCACTTTCTATTCCTCGTACTTACACACTCACACACCCATTTGCGGTCCCACATGTCTTTCATCGACGCAACGCATAACTCGCTGATTGCAAACTCGCTGATTGTCACGCCTTCACCTTGCACAATTGCCTAAATTCAAGTATGTAAACATATACTATAAATAACTTAATGGGCACAGGCAATGGCAGGGCATTCCCTGTTTGTTTTGGCAAAATGTTTTAATTGTTATTTTTATGAAAAAAATCTTTATGTATTTATTTATTGTTTTATGTAATTTAGCTGTACCTTGAAAAATCTTTTTTACATTAATGCAAATGTTATTTCTTTTTGTAAAAAAATATTCATTTTGAAAGCCTTTATAGTTGTACAAATACAAATTTCATCATTATCACTAATCTGTGTGCAATTTCCTTGATAACCAATCAAGTGGACTCATTTAACCATTTATTATATCGCTATCGTAATATTGACCACAATAATCGCAACATGACAATCGCAATCGTGCAGTTGGTCCACACATTTTATATTGACTCTCAAATTAAGCCAAAATGCACAAAACGGATTTCATTCACAAAACGCACACCATCTGCATGTCATTTATCACGAACAATATATTTATGTTCAATAACCTGTGCGTCCTCCGCATTTGCCGGCTAATGGTGTTTTTAAATTAGTACCTTACAAATTTTTTTTATATTATTATATACCGAAATACAAGTGTGAAAAAAAAAAAAAAAGAAGCAAAATACATATAAAGGGGGTAATGGCAGGTTTAATTAAATAACCAAATGAAAGTGACAGTGCCAAGTCTTTTTGCCTTTATGGCTCTAATATTGTTTAAAGTATTTCCACAATGTTGTGTGTTTCAGACATTGTTCACAGATCCCTACTTTATTCCATTTCTTTACATTTACAGTATTTGGCAGATGCTCTTATCAAGAGCGACTTACAAATCATCAAATCTTTATACATCTGAACATATGACATCATACAGTATACAGTATTTGTAGTAATGTTCCAAACATTGTAGAAAAGACAGCTGTGCGAGTTAGCCAAAGCAGCCATAAATCACATTAGATTAAAGTCAACCACCCTCTTCGTTTGATTGACTAAAAGAGGAGCTGTCAATCTAAAACTATTGGACCAATGATGAAGCCAAATCCCTGGCTTACACAAAAAATGTCATGGGGGTGGGGGGACTATTTCAAATAGAATTAGAAAAAGAACTGGTATTCTGCTTGGGCAGATTTGTATGCTGAATCAATCTACTAATCAGTCACTAGATTTCTAATAAGCTATTAAATACTTCAGAAACATGACCACCTCACTTGCAGCTAACCATATTTAATGAGCTAAATATTTAAACATAGCCAGCATTGACTAATCTTTTAGCAGGCATTCAACAAGGTTAACATTTAGAGATCTTTATAGAACTTGAATAATATATTCAATCCATTCCAATCTCATTTAAACTGGCCACTGTGGGATGATATCCATGTTTGTGTATCTTACTTGAATATGTTACTTTAAATTACTTTGTATATAATAAATTTCTTTTAGAGCCCTTAACCCCAGTCAAATAAATTTGTGATCATTTGCACAATGTACAGAACTTTTTAAAACTGACTAAACCTTAAAGTTAAAATGTTCAGGTGGGTGTAAAACTAAAAAATTATCAAAAATATTTGTTAATATCTGTAAGCAATATAGCAACCATACTTTAATTTATTTATACATACTATTTATAAATCGATATTTAGAAATCAGGACAGCCGATGGCATTCAGGATATGCTGATAAGCATGAGCACTGTCAGACTGGTTGTGGGGGTGGTATAGCAACCATTTATAGTGCCCTTCTTAATGTTAGTCAGAGATTAGGATTCAGGTTTAAATCATTTGAAGTGCTAGTTCTTAAAGTTGTACTTTCAGACATACATAGAAAACCCCCACTATCTCTCGCTCTGGCCACCGAGTATAGACCCGCAGGGCCCTACGTTGATTTTCTTCAAGAGTTTGCTCATTGATCAATTTTGATAAAGTGCTGATTGTAGGAGATTTTAATATTCATGTAGATGATGCAAATGATGCTCTAGGACTATCATTTGTGGACTTATTAAACTCTTTTTAGGGTTAAAAAAAACATCACCAGACCAACTCATTGTTTTAATCACACACTAGACCTAATAATATCAGCAGTCGTCACTGATATAGATATTTTACCTCAGGGTGATGACATCACAGACCATTACCTCATATTATACACACTACTGGTAGAGCATATTAGCTGTGTCTCACCATGTTATCGACTTGGTAGGACTATTGTTCCGACCACTAAGGACAGATTTAGAAATAACCTGCCTGATTTATCTCAATTTCTCACTAAACCCATAAATGCTAACAATCTTGATGAAATGGCTAACAACACAGACTCTATCCTCACTAGCACATTAGACACCATTGCCCCCATCCCGGTTAAAAAAGGTTAGAGAAAACACACCTGCACCATGGTATAATAGTCATACACATGCCCTTAAGAGAACAGACCGTAATCTGGAAAGAAAATGGAGGAAAACTAAATTGGAGGTATTTAGAATTGCACATAAAGACAGTATGATTAGTTACAGACAGGTGCTAAATGCTGCTAGAGCTGAGCACCTGAGCAAACTCATAGAAAACAACAAATTTTCATCCTTTTTAGTACAGTAGCTAAATTAACAACAAATCAGGTATATGAAAAATGTATTCCATCACAGTTTAGTAGTGAGGATTTTATGATTTTTTTCTAATAAAAGATCTGTAGAAAAGTATTCAAAAAGAAATTGTGGAGGTCCAACCTCTGACAGCATCTACTGATCCAATCTCACCTAAAACTCCACAACTAGGACAGGAAGAGCTGTAGGATCTTATCATCAAAACCAAATCAACAACATGTCTGTTAGATCCCATTTCAACTAAACTACTAAAAAAAATGATACATACAGCTGGTGAGCCTCTTCTAAATATCTCCTCACTATCTTTAGGTCACGTCCCTAAACCCCTCAAGTTAGCAGTTACTAAGCCCCTCATTAAGAAACCTAATTTGGATCCAAACACTATTAAATTACAGACCGATTTCAAATCTCCCATTTATGTCTAAGATCTTAGAAAAAAATATGTCTGCCCAGTTATGTTCCTACTTACAAGAGAACTATAACTTTGAAGAGTTTCAGTCAGGCTTTAGGCCACATCATAGCACAGAAACTGCTCTAGTTAAAATCACTAATGACCTGTTTTTAGCTTTTTTCTCTGTTAGTTCTGCTAAATCTTAGTGCTGCATTAAAAACTATTGATCATGATCTTCTCCTAGATCGTTTTCAAAATTACATCGGCATTCTGGGACAGGCATTAAGCTGGTTTAAATCCTACCTGTCTGATCGTTAACATTTTGTAGATTTAAACGGAGAGCTATCCAGGTTAATGCAAGTAAATTATGGGGTGCCACAAGGTTCAGTTCTAGGACCTTTGCTTTTCACAATATACATGCTTCCCTTAGAAAATATTATTAGAAGGCATTAGATTAGCTTCCACTGTTATGCTGATGATACCCAACTATATATCTCATCGAAACCAGACGATACAGCTCAATTGCCTCAGATAACCGAGTGTGTCAAAGAATTAAAAGATTGGATGACTCATAACTTTCTATTATTAAATTCTAATAAGACAGAGATTTCGCTCATCGGCCCAAAAACCAGTACACAGAAGCTCCAGCATTTCAACCTACATTTAGAAGGATGTTCTGTAACTACTAGTTCAACAGTAAAAGACCTGGGAGTTATTTTAGACAGCAACTTGTCTTTTAAAAATCATATCAACCATATTACAAAAACAGCCTTCTTCCACCTAGACAACATGTTGTCTATATCTGATGCAGAGAAACTTGTCCATGCGTTCATGATGTCCAGATTGGACTATTGTAATGCGTGGATGTCCTGAATCAGTAATAAACAAGTTAGTCCAGAATGCAGCAGACAGAGTTCTCACAAGGTCGAGAAAATATGATCATATAACCCCAATCTTATCATCCTTACACTGGCTACATGTTAAGTTTCAAATCGACTACAAACTACTGCTCCTTACTTACAAAACACTAAATGGTTTAGCTGCTATTTTTCTTTCTAAGTCTTCTAACACGCTACAATCCATCACACTCCTTGAGATCTCAAAACTCTGGACTTCTAGTAGGTCCTAGAATAGCAAAGCCAATAAAGGTGGTAGAGCATTCTTACATTTAGCTCCTAAACTTTGGAATAGTCTTCCTGACAGTGTTCGGGGCTCAGACACACTCTCCCAGTTTAAGTGCAGATTAAAGACGTATTTTTTTTAGCAAGGCCTACACATAACACATATCACATTATAACCTTGTGCTCCAATACATCTGATCACATGCACATTATCAACTTGTGCTTGATAATTTAATGAACAGCAGCTACACTAATTCCTCTCCACTGCTTCTCTCTCTTTACCCATCCCGAGGCATTCTGAAGTTGCACCAGCTCCAGTCACCTCCAATCTCATGAAGTTTGTGGACCTTTAAAGAAGTAGATTTCGACCCCGCAAACATCCCGAACCATCTAGAGACGTACCAGCGCCATTTTGAGCCCAATTCATGTGGAGTTGGACATTGGACCTCTTTAAGTGTTTAAAGGCTCTGGCATGGAGAAGCTGATGTTGGATCTATGATGTTCACAAATGTTGAGCTATTTTATGAGTTGCTCAGTAGCTCCTGGTTCCATAATCTCAAATGACTGTATAAGACTATAGGAAGGACATTACTCATGATCACACATTCCAATGCTCATGAAATTAGTTCTCACTCTCCAGTGTTCTGTATTGTTTAAAGGTGTATTATCACACTCTTGATATCACCCAAATGACAATGGGTTCCCCTTTTGAGTCTGGTTCCTCTCAAGGTTTCTTCCTCATAACATCTAAGGGAGTTTTTCCTTGCCACAATTGCCATGGCTTGCTCATCAGGTGTAAATATGCATTGTTCACCTTAACTGTAAAATTCTGTAAAGCTGCTTTGAGACAATGTCTGTTGTGAAAAGCGCTATAGAAATAAACTTGACTTGACTTGATATAAGATGGTGAAATCTAACAGTTAATTAATAAGAAGTGATACAGAAAATTGCTTAAATTAAACATTTTTGGAACAACACAAACCTCTCTAATTAATGGACCTGTTACCATGTGGGTACAACCTAGTAATAAGTTGTACCCGTGGTACCCGCGCCTACCTGTAGCCTAAACTACAGCTGGTTTAAGGCAGGTTTACAATACATTTCCAAAAAGTTACATGCATTCTCTCTCCCAATGTTATTCTCATTCTCTCTCCAAAAGTAGCATCACATTTAACCAATGAAATATATATGGCTAGATTAAGAACGAAGAATAAGAACTTAAAACCCAGGACACACCAGTCACCAGACACACCAGTCAGGGAGCGGTACTGGTGGCCAAGGATGAGCAATACGTCCGGGGATGCAACATCTGCGCCATCTTAAAGACTCCCCGGCACTTACCAGTGGGCAAACTCATCCCCCTACCTACTCCGCAAAGGCCGTGGTCGCACATCGGCATAGACTTTGTGTCTGACTTGCCACGGTCGGAGGGATTCACCTGCATTCTAGTGGTCGTCGACTGGTTCTCTAAGGCCTGCAGATTTGTTCCTCTCCAAGGCCTCCCCACGGCTCTGGAAACAGCAGAAGCGCTCTTCCATCATGTCTTCCGCAACTTTGGCCTCCCGTTGGAGATAGCATCAGACCGGGGCTCTCAGTTCACCTCACATGTCTGGAGGGCTTTTTTCCAGCTACTCGGAGTCACCGTCAATCTGTTGTCCGGCTACCACCCTCAGTCGAACGGCCAAACCGAGCGGAAGATTCAAGAGCTGGGGAGGTACTTGAGGACATATTGTCACCAAGACCAGGTGGAGTGGAACCGGTTTCTGCCTTGGGCGGAGTACGGGCAGAACTCGTTGCGCCAAGACACCACAGGACTCATGCCCTTTCAATGCATGTTGGGTTTTCAACCCCCACTGTTTCCATGGTCTGACGACTGCGGCTCCCCTGCAAGAAGCTGAGCCCCCGGTACATCGGGCTGTTCAGGATCGAAAGGCGGATCAACGAGGCGGCCTATCGGCTGGAACTCCCACCAAGATACCGGATTCACCCCACCTTCCACGTGTCACTTCTCAAGTTGTTTACTCCATCTTCTGCCCAACGTGCCAGCGAGGTCAGGCCCCCTCCGCCTGAAGTACTAGAACAACCCTCGGTCTACTTGGTGCGGGAAGTGCTGGACTCTCGTCGTTGGGGGCGGTGGCCTGGAGTATCTTGTGGACTGGGAGGGTTACGGCCCTGAGGAACGGTCGTGGGTGGCGCAGCAGGACATACTGGATCCAGCGCTCCTGGAGGAGTTCCATGCCACTCATCCGCTTTGTCCTGCGCCCCGGGGTCGGGGTCGTCCCAGGCGCAGGGTCAGGGCGTCGGGAGCCGCCCCTGGAGGGGGGGGGTACTGTCAGGGATCCACCAGCCACACCCTCACCAAACCCTCCAATCACTCCAAGCAGCTCACCAACTTACTAATCATCCACACCTGGTCCACATCAGTCACCACACTATAAGAACCCTGTTTATCCACAAGCTCATTGTCCGTTCTACAGTTTAGGCTTATAAAAATTCAGGACTACCCAAGCTACTCCGTTTGGTTTCGCTTAGCATACAAGATTCTGTGTGTTATCTGTTCTCACTCTGCCACAGTTATTCTCCTGGTTAAGTTTACCCTAGTTGGGTGCTCTTTTTTTTTTCGTGCTTTCTGCCTTGCCCTTTTGTTTTCTCATTAAAAGGCCGTCGTTGAATTCACTTGGTTTCCAGTACGTTCTTTGCGCCTGACATAATTATATATAAATACATTGTTTTTTAAACAATGTAAATAAGATAATGATGCATTCCGGTACAAATGCCAACTTGTATTCAATGCACACTTTTTTAAAACCATCCATCACATCTACCCATCCCGAGTATGTTTATATCTGTAATATATATGTATATGGTACTAGACAAACGTTTGGCTACACCTCCTCCTTTCTTTTTTTTCAAAGTGAGGGCACACAACCAGTATGGCTACCACAGAATATTGTAGTGACATTCCATCCCATCTGGTTTGCACATAGTCTGACTATTATTTTTTTATTTTCTTTCCAACAAGACAATAACCCCAAACATACCTCTAGGTTATTTAAGATATATTTATTAAATAAATTAATGGCTACATCAAATTCAATTCAATTCAATTCATTTTTATTTGTATAGCGCTTTTAACAATGAACATTGTCTCAAAGCAGCTTTACACAGATAATGTGGTGATTAAACGTAAATATGTTCTTTGTAAGTATGTTTGTCCCTGATGAGCAACTGTGGCAAGGAAAAACTCCCCGAGATGGCATAAGGAAGAAACCTTGAGAGGAACCAGACTCAAGAGGGAACCCATCCTCATCTGGGTTGCACCAAATGTCCATTTGAAGCAGATATACAATGCTGCGGGGTACAGTGATGAGGATCAGAAGCAAACTGCACTCCCGAGTAACTGCCGACACCAACTACAGTCCAATCCATCCTCAAAGCTCCCGTTCTACTCTGGAATTACATGGAACCCCCCAAGGTGTTGATGAGAGACCGTCCCAAGCTGCACGGAAGTGTGAAGCTTCACGGAGGGGAGAGGGGCAGGAACAGTGCTCACTGGAGCCTCAGGAGCATGTTTAACTCGACCGAGAGAGAGAGAGAGAGAGAGAGAGAGAGAGAGAGAGATAGAGAGAGAGAGAGAGAGAGAGAGAGAGAGAGAGGGTGATGGGAAGAGAAAGATATGGATTATTAAGTGTCCCTATTGGTGTATGAAAGTTAATGTCACTGTGCAGTTTGGACTCCGGCAAGACTCGCTATGGCAGCATAACTAAAAGGGAGAACCAGAAGGTAACACAGACATGAGGGATCTCTGGGATAAGAGACGACCCACCCCACCACCGTCAACAAACCCGAGTGAACGTGTGAATGTGAGGGGACGACAGCATACAAATATACCAGTTCACCAAACACTCTATATCCATGCTCCCTCCAGATCTGCTCCTTTACCCAAGAAAAATCTACTGATAAAAGGCTTGACTAAATAAATAAGTTTTCAACCTCGACTTGAACACTGAGACTGTGTCCGAGTCCCGAACACTGGTTGGAAGGCTGTTCCATAACTGTGGGGCTTTATAAGAGAAAGATCTGCCCCCTGCTGTAGTCTTCATTTTTTGAGGAACCAACAGATAGCCAGCACCTTTTGATCTAAGTAGGCGTGGAGGATCATACTGGTACAGAAGTTCACTCAGATACTGCGGTGCGAGCCCGTTAAGTGCTTTATACGTCAGTAGTAATATTTTATAATCAATGCGAGATTTGATTGGGAGCCAGTGTAGACTGATTAAAACAGGGGTGATGTGGTCTTATTTCCTAGATCTAGTGAGGACCCTTGCTGCTGCATTCTGAACTAACTGAAGCTTATTTATGCACTTACTCGCACACCCAGACAGTAAAGCGTTACAGTAGTCTAATCTAGAAGTAACAAAAGCATGAACTAGTTTTTCTGCATCCTGTAACGACATATTTCTATTTTTAGCAATATTTCTAAGGTGAAAGAAGGCAATCCTGGTAATATTATTCATGTGAGACTCAAAGGAAAGATTCGGTCAATAATCACACCAAGGTCTTTGACAGCCGTACACGCTGAAACAGAAACACCATCCAGAGATGCTACGTAATCGGAAAGTTTACTTCTAGCTGCATGTGGTCCTAGTAAAAGTACTTCCATCTTATCTGAGTTGAGCAGAAGAAAGTTATTAAGCATCCACTGTCTAATGTCCTTTACACACTTCTCAACATTGTTAAGCTGATCTCGCTCATCTGGCTTTGCTGAAATATACAGCTGTGTGTCATCAGCATAGCAATGGAAGCGAATCCTATGTTTATGAATGATTTCACCAAGAGGCAGCATATATAAAGAGAAAAGCAGTGGGCCTAAGACAGATCCTTAAGGAACACCAAACTTTACCTCAAAGAGTGTGGAGAACTCACCATTTACATTAAGAAACTGATAGCGATCAGTCAAATAAGACCTGAGCCAAGAGAGAGCCGTTCCCTTTATTCCAACAACGTTCTCAAGTCTAGCAAGCAGTATAGTGTGATCAATGGTGTCAAAAGCTGCACTAAGGTCGAGCAAAACAAGTAAGGAGACAAAACCCTGATCAGAGGCCAATAACAGGTCATTTACCACCTTAACTAGCGCCGTCTCTGTGCTATGATGAGGCCGAAATCCTGACTGATACATTTCAAAAATGTTATTAATAAGTAGGTGTGAGCATAACTGCTGTGCTACAACCTTTTCTAAAAATAGCCTGGCCTCCACAATCACCCAATCTAAATCCAATTTAGATGGTTTGCGATGAGTTGGATTAGAGAGTGAAGAAAAATCAGTCAACAACCTCTGAATACCTATTAGAAAGCCTCAAGATTGTTGGAAAACCATTTCAGGTGGCTAACTGACTGAGAGAAAGCTAATAGTGTACAAAGCAAAAGCTGGCTATTTTTAAGAATAGAAAATATAAAACATAGTCTGGGTTATTTAACCCGTACTAGAGCACCAGGATGCCCCCGTACTGAAGCACCCATTGTTGGCAGGTGTTAATATTTACAAATAGATTAAATGAAAAGGGGCATAAGTAATCATAGCAAACTACCGTATTTTCCGGACTATAAGCCGCTACTTTTTTCCCACGTTTTGAACCCCGCGGCTTAAACAACGAAGCGGCTAATTTATGGATTTTTCCTGGGTTTTTCCCGGTTTCACAAGCTTCAAGCCAAAAATTGAAATTGCCAAACAGGTTCAGGTGAACCAATGAAACTCTTTATATTAAATCAGATGCGCTCCCACTGAATCGGGCCGCACCACATCATAAATATGATGAGGTTCCTCTGATGTTTGACCTGCCGCTCACTCGGACTGTCTACAGGAAATGCGAATCATTCGTCACGCTGAAAACAACCGGGCATGAAAAAACGCACTTCACCTGTGTTCTGAGCTGCACGGCATCGGGAGAAAAGCTTGACCGATGGTGATTTTTAAACGCACAGGAAGGAAGACAGTGAACAATGACTTTCTTGGTAGGCTACTGTTTAGATACAAGCTGTGTAACAGCCACTGTCTTTTGTTAAAGCCTGTGTAAAGGTTATTAGTTTCAGTGTAGGAACCTGCAGCTTATAGACAGGTGCGGCTTATTTATGTTCAAAATAAAAATGTTTGTAAAATTCAGTGCGTGCGGCTTATATTTGGGTGCGCTTGATATTCCGGAAATTACGGTATGTATCATTCTAAAGATCTAAGCCTCAAAAATTTTTTTAAATGGCTTCGTCTTCAGTGTAAAGCTTATAAAAATGTATTTGCTGAATCTGCATAAGCAGTACACATCAACACAATGCGTAATAAAAGGCACTACATACCTGTTTTGTTTACATACCGCTTTTGTTTTATCATTTTCAGTAACTGTTAATCAGCCCTGCACTTACAGAACTTTTAGCCCATTTCTCACTACATAACTTTTTCTTCAATTTCTTCAACTCTGGGCTGTTGATAAGTTTCCTTACATGAGCTGCTTGATTTGGGGCTCTCTGTAACATTTCTAATAAATTAATGTCAGGACTTGGCCATTAAAAACATTAACTTTGTTTTTGGTAGAACAACTTGTGTGCTTGGGGGTCATTGTCTTGCTGCAAGACTTGTTTCAGTTCAGATTGAAGGACACCTGTCCTCCTCCCACTAATCACCTACACCTGTCCTCCATTTACCCGTCCCCTTTATAAGGTCCCTATGCGCTTTCACTTACCGTCCGATCTACCAGTTACGACCATAGATCACCCTGACTTCCTACTGCTCTTGTTCCCTGTGCTTCTATGCTCCTGTCTATGCTTCAAAGAAAGCACTCAGTTAAGTTTACCATTTGCTACAGTCTCATCTCAAGCACCTTTTTGTTTGCATGTTTAGACTAATAAAAGACAATCAGTTTTACTGAAGCCTGGTCTATCCGTGACAATATGGTGTTTTCTTTATGTTTTAGTTTAAAATTATTCCAAACTTTGCAAACTTTCTGTTTTGTTCTTTGGCCTGAATCTTCTCCTCGCCCCTCACTGTTTTCTCTCTGTTCCTCCATGTTTCATTCTGCAGCTTCTTCTATGTTTACCTATCCAGGGGTCTCATTTATAAACGTGGCGTACGCACAAAACGAGGCTGAAAATGTGTGTAGGCCACTTTCCACTCGAAAGGTTATGATTTATAAAAAAAAAAAAAAAAAAAAAAAACTTAATGGAAGAAAGTGCGCACCTGTAAACAAACCCGTAGCCCTGCATTGGCACAACGTAAAAACACAGAAGGCGAGAAGTGGAATTTGCGACACAAATGTCTCCTTTGCGTGGAAAGTGGCATACGCACGTTTCCAGCCCCTGTTTGTGCCACGTTTATATTTTGCAGTGTTTTCTGTGTTTACCTGTCCAGAGTGGTCTAGAGTTTAGTGGGGGGTGTGTCAGTAATAATGGTCCTTGGGGAAACGGTGCTCTGTGTCTAGTTAAATGGACTAAAAGAAGCAAATCATTCTCCTCAATGCTTTTTTGTATTCGAATTACATAAGTTACTTAAGGAATCGTTTCAGGACTACAACATTTTTTTAATTAGAAGATGTATGATAGTGAAATTTACTGAAATCGATAGCTACAGTAGATTGATCGTACTTGCTAATAACTGATTAATCAACCGACAGTTTTTTAAATGGATACGGGATAAAAAGTAAGAAACAAACAAAAAAACACAATGTAAAATAGTACTGAAGTTTATAAAATAAAATACTGATTTATTAAAATGTGCTAAATGAATATGAATACATTCATTAATAAAAAAATTATATAATGAATAATAATAATATAGCGCTCTCCACGCAGTCCCATGTGTAAAAACAAACACCACGTAGCATCAATGATTCGCCTTTAAGAGCCTCTCTTGTAATGACATCGGACCATTAGCCGGAAAAACTATCAGTATGCATTTTTTCCCAAACACTTATTTTATAATGAATGTTACCTTTGCTTGAGGCTAAGGTTGGAGAGTTGAAATTGGAGCTGGGAGGTGACAAAGACATAGTAAAGAGGTGGAAGCATGTATTGCTTGTAAATGTTTAATTATATTAGTAGTGTTTCCTCCTTTGTTCACTATTACACTACTGCATATATTGCAACTGACAAGGGTGTTACTTAGTTTTGTAATGTGAGCTCACTCTTTTGAACATTTCAACAACCTTAATGACTGCACCGCACATGCACATGGATATCACATGTACGACAAGCAAACGTTGGCCAAGTGATGACATCATTCAGGTACAAAAAGTCGGCAAGCACCAGCTTCTAAGTCGCCGTTAACTCTGAAGTATACAGAGATAAAATAATCCAAGTATCGATAACAGAACCATTTGTCATGAATGTATTGACCAAATTATGTGCCAGTCATAAAAAAGATCGTTCTCGGTACGCATCCCTATTCTTGACTACATGAATACCAACCCTCTTCCAGATGGTATGCTGGAAACATTATTAACACAGTATCTGGAAAAGCAAACTCCTGGTGCTCATTCCATAACTTTACAGGGAATTGACTTGAGAGGGGAAAAAGCCTGATAGACAATCAGAGACAACAGATGCAGCATGCATGTTCAGTTTGTGAGAAACACTTTTATGCTAAACTGGATAACCTGCTTGGAACTGCTGTATAGGAACAATGAGCTGAAACTCCTCACTGAATGGTTGAGATAAACTTGCTCTATCTGGATGTAAAGTTGAAGAAAACCCTAGAAGAATGAAGAATCATGGAAAGGTAAGTGTCTAATGATCATGGCAAGTCGTGGAGCTGCAAGTACCAGACACTGCTGCTGAAGCAACCATATGGAGATGAGATGCAAAACATTTTTCATCTTGTTCAGATTCTTCCTGTTCTGCCAATCAGCTCTGCCAGCTGCACAAGAGCATTCAGTGCCCAAAAGAAATACAATCAAATGTCCTAGCAGTCTCACTCCTCACGCCTTTCAGACCTGATCCTCACTTCAACAAAAGGCCCAGAGCCAAGAGCTTCAGCGGTATGATCCATCATCAGCTGTGGAGAGGTGGCTGAAGTCTAGTGGCAAAAGAGATACATTTTCTAATAAATGGAAGATTAAATTCATATGTAAACAAATGATAATTCAGACAGAAATTTTTATTTATTTTTTTTTCTCCAGTTGCATTTTTTTCATGCATTTCATGTGAAAATACTGGCAGGCAAAATAAAATGTTTTACTGGCCAATAGTGACTCGAGCTTCACTGTGTCTTAGAGGGTATCTTAATGTAGTGCTGGTGACTTTTTAGTACAGGTTCACATATACATGAACTTAAAAATAAATGAATCATATTTTGCTTATACAATGCATAGCTTCTGAAAAGATTATTCATGATACCCATATAATACACTGTATCATTGTCTCCAGCATTTCAGGAGAGCGTGGTTTTGTGGAGTCTCTATACCTCTAGTGGTTTATAGATTTGGGTTCAACTTGACATGATAAGAAAACACTTTGCTATGAGATCAGAAAGGTGACTCCATATCCTACTTTTGAAAATGATATATGATTGTAAAAAAAGGCCAACATAGTTTTAAGTTACCCCTTTCCAGCTTCATAGATCAATTCTACACCCGCCATGTTTTCAAGCACCACTTGATATTTTTTACCATTGCTATTCTAAATGACAAGAACTATCAGTATCTCTCCCACATTCCAAAACTCTCTTCCTTTCTACAGCTTCAGTTAACCACTGATCATAAACTGTATATAACATTCATATATCTATCTTAACCTCCACTCCATCTCTCCCTCCTCTGTAGCTTCCTGTACTATTTCATCTCTTCCTGACCCTGACTCATTTTCCTCTCTACCATTGGATTTTGCCACTAACTCTTTCCTCAACCATGGACCTCCTCTGCCCCTGACCACAAAACCCTAGAAGACTTCTTGTCCCACCCCCTGGCTGTCAGAAGTCTTACGCAGCAATCGGCAAGAATTCAGATCAGCAGAGAGGAAGCAGCAAAAATCACAACTTGACATACTGTAGACCTTGCATCTTACCGTGCACTCCTGACCAATTTTTTTTTTTGATCTGACTTCTGCTTCTGTCTATCTCTCACAGAACAACCTCCATTATCCAAACCAGTTTGGCTTCAAAGCGGCACATTCCACAGTCTTTGAGAAACTACATGCTGCTTGATCAGCCAAGCTGTCATCCGTACTCTTCCTCCTTGACCTTCCAGCAGCATTTGACACAGTCAACCACAAGACTCTCTTGTCTACCCTCAGGAGCTTCGGTATCTGTGAACAGCATGAAAATAGTATGCTTCCTACATGGAAGGTTGCTCATACCAGGTAAAATGGAGGGGGTCTTCATGTGCCCCATGCAGACTCTTCACTGGTGTCCCACAAGGCTTTTCTCCCTCTCTACCCACTCTATTGGTGAAGTCATATCCTAACATGGGTTTTTATTACCTCTGCTGTGCTGATGACACTCAATTCATCTTTTATTTTCATCTCTCAGATACCACAGCTTCCTCTCGGATCTCAGCATGCTTGACAAACATATTTTTATCGATGAGTGCCCATCAATTAAAACTCAACCCCAGCAAATCCAAACTGCTGGTCATCCCAGGTGATTCATCTCCAGGTCAAGATCTTCAAATAACTCATGACTCTCTGTTCTCCCCTTCAGCCATTGCTCCCAATTTTGGGGACAATTAACTGTCCTTCTCCTCGCATGTTGCTAATGTGGCTGGTTCTTGTTGATTTCCTCTCTACGACATCCAAAGGATTCACCATTTCTGTCCATACAGGCTGCCCAGGTGCTAGTTTAGTCTCTTGTCATTTCGAGACTGGATTACTGCAACTCTCTGCTGGTGGGTCTACCTCTGAATGCTATTCCTCCACTGCAAATTATCCAAAAACGCACAACTTGTGTACAATCTACCAAATTCTCCCACATCACCCCACGCTCCCTTCACTGGCTTCCAGTAGCGGCATGTATCAGATTCAAAAGACTGATGCTTGCCCGCACCATCTTACCTTAGAGACCTCATCACTCCTGCACCATGCTGTCTGAGATCCTCCAGCACTGCTCGACTGGTACCACCTTCTCTCAGGATGAGAGGTAAGTATACTTTAAGGCTCTTCTCTGTTCTGGCACCGAAGTGGTATGAACTTTCCCTAGATGTACGAACAGCAGAGTCCCTGGCTATCCTAAAGTGACGGTTGAAGATCTACCTCTTCCTGGAACACTTAGACTACCATAATTTCCGGACTATTAAGCGCACCCAGATATAAGCCGCACCCACTGAATTTGACAAAGATATTTATTTTGCACATAAATACGCCGCACCTGTCTATAAGCCGCAGGTGCCCACACTGAAACAAATTAACTTTACACAGGCTTTAACGAAAGACAGTGCCTGTTACATGGCTTGTATCTAAACAGTAGCCTACCAAGAAAGTCATTGTTGACTGTCTTCCTCCTTCCTTTCACAACAATTTCTCTCGAGAGTTTATCTTTTGGCATCGTCGTGTGTTTAAAAATCTCCATCGGTGAAGCTTTTCTCCCTATGCCGTGCAGC
Organism: Silurus aristotelis; assembly: GCF_946808225.1. Lineage (NCBI taxonomy): Eukaryota > Metazoa > Chordata > Actinopteri > Siluriformes > Siluridae > Silurus > Silurus aristotelis. The sequence goes on along the minus strand of NC_139587.1, from coordinate 10,620,775 downwards.
TCAGAATACAGGTGAAATGCGTTTTTTTCATGCCCGGTTGTTTTTAGTGTGACGAATGATTTGCATTTCCTGAGGAACCTCATCCATATTTATGATGTGGTGCGGCTCGATATAACGCATCCGATTTGATATAAAGATTTTAATTGGTTCACCTTAACCAGTTTGGCAATTTCATTGGTCTAATGTTATGGGGCTCAGGTTTTTGGCATGAAGGTTGTGAAACCGGGAATAACCCAGGAAAAATCCATAAATTAGCTGCTTGTTTAAGCCGCAAGGTTCAAAGAGTGGGAAAAAAAGTAGCGGCTTATAGTCTGAAAAATACTATAATATTTTCCAAGTTTGCTTGGTAAAAAAAAATTATATTAAATTGTTGGCTGATTCATCTTAAATTGTAATCTGGCATACCAGTGTAGATTTATTTATTGATAGAGACTCAAAACACTTTTGTACATCGCTCTGGACAAGGGGCGTCTGCTAAAAGCCACAAATGTAAACAGAACAGGGAACACAATATATATATATAATTTTTAATTTCTTTTTTAATGTAGAGAATAGTTTGGAAAGTAAAGTTTTATTGATACCAGGATAAAATTTTTGAAAGGCTGAAACTACACTATACATAATCGTGTACAGATCATTTGGAACAGTACATTTCAAGAACTATTTTAACTTCAGAATGGTGTGGTACTTTTATATTCTAGCAAATAATCTGATTTTAAATCAACTTAAACAAGACAATGTCAGACAATGACACAAAAGGAAGAAATATGAAGAAGCAACTATAACATAAGAATGCAAATAAGGAAAATATGTCTTGAACAAATTTCTTTTTTTCTTGCCACTATATTTCTATCTAAATATAGTATACATCTGGTTTGCATAAATCAGCAGATCTAAATCATCTTAAGAGACTTTGGGAATCACCTAATAAAATTAGACAGGTGTAAAGATGGAAAACATTTGCAATTAATAACATCCAAATTTAATTGTGGCATTTAAAACCAGGGCTACACTTTAGAATGCCATGGAAAATTTCAATCACTCTGTGGTCAGGAAAAAAGTATTTGCATTATTTTAACTTTACTCTGAGAAGATGTTTTGTACAATGGAAATCCTGAAACAACTGAAACAATGGTTTAGTATGTATAACACATACTAGATTTAGTTTCTGATGTTTTAACATTTTGCAGATAGCTAATGAGACTGACACTAGTGTGTGTATGAGACTCTGAGACTATATATGTGTAATGGACAATGCAGGCCTGTCAATTCAGTCTTTATATTTTTGATTTGTCATTTCAGACTTCAATGTGAAATGTCCTGAGTAGTTAAGCCGACGTGTGGGGCATTTCCAGCCATGGAAGAGATGAACTGTAAACCCTACCAGCCTCTGTCCAGAGCACAGAGAAAGATGGAAATGTCATACAGCAGCTCATCAGATGAGAGTGATGGTGGCTGCAATGAACCCAAATCTTCCACATCCCATGAGACCTTACCCGACTATGGTCAAGATGTCAACTACCACAGCCACAAAAAAAGACAGACGACTTTCAATATTAAGAGACAAGGTAAAAGATCTCCCTTTTCATTTCTGTTTCCAATTTTGGAACAAGCATAGTATACTGGAACTAGATTTTTAAAGTGACAGTGGTGAAGTGGATTGCGCCAGGATGCAAATTAGTAGACATCTGTTCCCTGCAATACCTTACTGTCCCTTCCAGGAAGCATTTCAACCTCACAAATAGCATTCTTGGGATAGGCATCAGATCTTAACCTGAATAGGATGAAGCTGTTATTAAAATAAATAAAAGTAAGTGAGTGCAAAAAAAATAAAAAATTATATGTGCTAGGAGTTTGCTTACATAGCTTTTGTCCGAAACAGTGGAGATTTCACTGGAGATCTTGTTTCATATTGTCAATGGAAATTTGATAGACAGTTGTTTGACCAGTACTTGTTTAGAATTTTTGTTTTGCTACCCAATTATTGTTCATTAAACTGTATCTTCTATATTTACTGTCACTTATTATAGTATTAGAATGGCAAGACTACCGTAATTTCTGGACTATTAAGCGCACCCATATATAAGCCGCACCCACTGAAGTTTACAAAGATTTTTTTTTTGAACATAAATAAGCTGCACCTGTCTATAAGCCGCAGGTGTCTACACTGAATCTAATGAACTTTACACAGGCTTTAACGAAAGACAGTGTCTGTTACACGGTGTAACGGGTAAAATATGTTGTGGCTCCTTTAAGAGCAGAGCGGTATTTTGGGAATACCCATGCCGCTATTACTGCATGTGTGCAAGACCGAGGAATATGACCTTATTATTTTCTGATGCTTATTTTTAAGTTTCTTTGACTAACCCGTAACGCTGTTGCCAAGAAAAATAAAAAAGCACGAGTTCTGGAAACCTGTCTGTGCTTATATGATTTCTGTTGCAACTGGAGTTAGCGAGCTTTCTCATGACCCAGACTCAACGGCTTGTATCTAAACAGTAGCCTACCAAGAAAGTAATTGTTCACTGTCTTCCTACTTTCTTTCACAACTATTTCTCTCTAGTTTATCTTTTGGCATCGTCGTGCGTTTAAAAATCATCACTATCGTTTCCGTTCGGAAATTTCATTGGTCTAATGTTATGTCGCTCAGTTTTTTGGCATGAAGATTGTGAAACCCAGGAAAAATCCATAAATTAGCCGCTTCGTTGTTTAAGCCGCGGGGTTCAAAACATGGAAAAAAAGTAGCAGCTTATAGTCCGGAAAATACGGTAATTTATTATACTTGCAAATGTATCGGGTAATGCCACAGACCCATGTTTCGCATTAGACAGTTCACTTTCTTGTTTCCTATCACAAGACTCTTTGCACCTGCCTTGCAATTATGGTTAATTAGTACTTTATATTGTCATGCACCACACCCATTGTCTTATTTATGTCTTTCCATGTAATGTCTTTGCTCACACTCAACTTATCCTGGTTATAAAAAACATTTTATATATATATATATATATATATATATATATATATATATATATATATATATATATATATATATATATATATATCTTTTCTTCTTCTTCTTCTTCTTTCGGCTGCTCCCATTAGGGGTCGCCACAGCGGATCATCCGTCTCCATACCACCCTGTCCTCTACATCTGCCTCTTTCACACCAACTACCTGCATGTCTTCCCTCACCACATCCATAAACCTCCTCCTTGGCCTTCCTCTTTTCCTCCTACCTGGTGGCTCCATCCTCAGCATTCTTCTACCAATATAATTCATGTCCCTCCTTTGCACATGTCCAAACCATCTCAATCTCGCCTCCCTCACCTTGTCACCAAAACATCCTACATGCGCTGTCCCTCTAATAAACTCATTTCTAATCTTGTCCATCCTCGTCACTCCCAACGAAAACCTTAACATCTTCAGCTCTGCCACCTCCAGCTCCATCTCCTGTCTTTTACTCAATGCCACTGTCTCTAATCCATACAACATCGCAGGTCTCACCACAGTCCTATAAACTTTCCCTTTCATTCTTGCAGATACCCTACTATCACAAATCACTCCTGTCATTCTTCTCCACCCACTCCAACCTGCCTGCACTCTTTTCTTTACTTCTCTAACACACTCTCCATTACTTTGCACTGTTGACCCCCAGGTACCTGAACTCCTCCACCTTTTTCAGCTCTTCTCCCTGCAACCGCACCCCTCCACTGCCCTCCCTCTCATTCACACACATGTACTCTGTCTTACTCCTACTGACTCTCATTGCCCTTCTCTCCAACGCATATCTCCACCTCTCCAGGCTCTTCTCAACCTGCTCCCTACTCTCACCACAAATGACAATATCATCCGCAAACATCATAGACCAGGGAGACTCCTGTCTGACCTCGTCCGTCAACCTGTCCATCACCACTGCAAACAGGAAAGGGCTCAGGGCCGATCCTTGATGCAGTCCAACCTTCACCCTGAACCAGTCTGTCGTACCTACTGCACACTTCACTGCCGTCACACTGTCCTCATACATGTCCTGCACCACCCTCACATACTTCTCTGACACACCTGACTTCCTCATACAATACCACAACTCCTCTCTTGGCACTCTGTCGTACGCTTTCTCTAAATCCACAAATACACAATGCAATTCCTTCTGTCCTTCTCTATACTTCTCCATCAACATCCTCAAAGCAAATAAGGCATCTGTGGTGCTCTTCCTTGGCATGAAACCATACTGTTGCTCACAGATTGTCACCTCTTCTCTCAGCCTGGCTTCCACTACTCTTTCCCATAACTTCATGGTGTGACTGATCAACTTAATTCCCCTGTAGTTACTGCAAGACTGCACATTTTTATGCTTAAAGATCGGTACCAGCACACTTCTTCTCCATTCCTCAGGCATCTTCTCACCTTCCAAAATCCTGTTAAACAACCTGGTCAAAAACTCCACTGCCATCTCTCCTAAACATCTCCACGCTTCTACGACTTTCCACTCTTCATCCTCTTAATCGCTGCTCTCACTTCCTCCTTACTAATCCTATCTACATCCTGCTTCACCAACTCCACATCGTCCAACCTTCTCTCTCTCTGATTTTCCTCATTCATCAGCTGCTCAAAATACTCCCTCTACCTTCTCAACACACTCTCCTCACTAGTCAAGACATTTCCCTCTCCATCCTTTACTGCTCTAACTTGCAGTACATCCTTCCCAGCTCGGTCCCTCTGCCTGGCCAATCGGTATAAATCCTTTTCTCCTTCCTTAGTGTCCAACCTCTCATACAGCTCCTCATATGCCTTTTCCTTGGCTTTCGCCACATCCCTCTTTACCTGCTGCCGCATCTCCTTGTACTCCTGCCTACTTTGCTCATCACTCTGTCTATCCCACTTCTGTTTTGCCAATCTCTTTCTCATTATGCTTTTTTGCACTTCCTCATTCCACCACCACGTCTCCTTGTCTTGCTTTTTATTTCCAGATGTCACACCAAGTACTTTTCTAGCTGCCTCCCTCATCACTCCTGCAGTAGTTGCCCAATCATCCAACACCTCTTCAACACCACTGAGCCTCTGTCTGACCTCTTCCCTGAACCTCACACTACACTCTTCCTCCTTAAGTTTCCACCATCTTATTCTTCTTTCAGTCCTCACTCTCCTCCTCTTCTTCTTCGCCTCCAAAACCATCCTACAGACCACCATCCGATGCTGTCTAGCTACACTGTCCCCTGCCAACACCTTACAGTCTCCAATCTCCTTCAGGTTGCATCTCCTGCATAGCACATAGTCCACCTGTGTGCACCTTCCTCCACTCTTATACGTGACAATATGATCCTCCTTCTTCTTAAAATAAGTGTTCACCACTGCCATTTCCATCCTTTTAGCAAAATCTACCACCATTTGCCCTTCCACATTCCTCTCCTTAAAACCATACCTACCCATCACCTCCTCATCACCTCTGTTCCCTTCACCTACATGCCCATTAAAGTCTGCCCCAATCACCAATCGTTCTTTCCTAGGTACACCATCTACCACTTTATCTAACTTACTCCAGAATCTTTTCTTCTCCTCCATCTCACAGCCCACTTGTGGAACATAGGCACTGATGACATATATCATCATTCCTTCAACTTCCACCTTCATGATCATCACCCTATCAGAAACTCTCTTCACCTCCTCTACACTCTTACTGTACTCTTCCTTCAGAATCACCCCTACACCATTTCTTTTTCCATCCACACCATGATAAAACAGTTTAAACCCACCTCCAATGTTCCTGGCCTTACTTCCTTTCCACTTGGTCTCCTGAACACACAACATATCTACCTTTCTCCTCTCCATCATCACAGCTACCTCTCTCCCTTTACCCGTCATAGTACCAACATTTAAAGTACCAACCCGACCTCCACTCTCCTACACTGCTCCTTTCCCTGCCGTCTCCATAGACGTCTTCCTCCTCTCCTCCTCCTCCTTCGGCCAACAGTAGCCCAATTTCCACCGGTACCCTGTCGGCTAACGATACCTGTGGCGGTCGTTGTTAACCCGGGCCTCGACCGATCCGGTATGAAATTCTCATTTGTGATCCGCATATTTGATTTGGCACATGTTTTAGGCTGGATGCCCTTCCTAACGCAACCCTCCCCATTTACCCGGGCTTGGGACCGGCACTAAGAGTGCACTGGTTTGTGCATCCATAATGGCTGGGTTATATATATATATATATATATATATATATATATATATATATATATATATATATATATATGGGTTATATATATATATATATATATATATATATATATATATATATATATATATATATATATATATATATGTATATATATATACAGTGAGGAAAATAAGTATTTGAACACCCTGCTATTTTGCAAGTTCTCCCACTTAGAAATCATGGAGGGGTCTGAAATTGTTATCGTGATGCATGTCCACTGTGAGAGACATAATCTAAAAAAAAAATATCCAGAAATCACAATATATGATTTTTTAATATACTATTTATTTGTATGATACAGCTGCAAATAAGTATTTGAACACCTGTCTATCAGCTAGAATTCTGACCCTCAAAGACCTGTTAGTCTGCCTTTAAAATGTCCACCTCCACTACATTTATTATCCTAAATTAGATGCACCTGTTTGAGGTCGTTAGCTGCATAAAGACACCTGTCCACCCCATACAATCAGTAAGAATCCAACTACTAACATGGCCAAGACCAAAGAGCTGTCCAAAGACACTAGAGACAAAATTTTACACCTCCACAAGGCTGGAAAGGGCTACGGGGAAATTGCCAAGCAGCTTGGTGAAAAAAGGTCCACTGTTGGAGCAATCATTAGAAAATGGAAGAAGCTAAACATGACTGTCAATCGCCCTCGGACTGGGGCTCCATGGAAGATCTCACCTCGTGGGGTCTCAATGATCCTAAGGAAGGTGAGAAATCAGCCCAGAACTACACAGGAGGAGCTGGTCAATGACCTGAAAAGAGCTGGGACCACCGTTTCCAAGGTTACTGTTGGTAATACACTAAGACGTCATGGTTTGAAATCATGCATGGCATGGAAGGTTCCCCTGCTTAAACCAGCACATGTCAAGGCACGTCTTAAGTTTGCCAATGACCATTTGGATGATCCAGAGGAGTCATGGGAGAAAGTCATGTGGTCAGATGAGACCAAAATAGAACTTTTGGGTCATAATTCCACTAAACGTGTTTGGAGGAAGAAGAATGATGAGTACCATCCCAAGAACACCATCCCTACTGTGAAGCATGGAGGTGGTAGCATCATGCTTTGGGGGTGTTTTTCTGCACATGGGACAGGGCGACTGCACTGTATTAAGGAGAGGATGACCGGGGCCATGTATTGCGAGATTTTAGGGAACAACCTTCTTCCCTCAGTTAGAGCATTGAAGATGGGTCGAGGCTGGGTCTTCCAACATGACAATGACCTGAAGCACACAGCCAGGATAACCAAGGAGTGGCTCTGTAAGAAGCATATCAAGGTTCTGGCGTGGCCTAGCCAGTCTCCAGACCTAAACCCAATAGAGAATCTTTGGAGGGAGCTCAAACTCCATGTTTCTCAGCGACAGGCCAGAAACCTGACTGATCTAGAAAAGATCTGTGTGGAGGAGTGGGCCAAAATCCCTCCTGCAGTGTGTGCAAACCTGGTGAAACACTACAGGAAATGTTTGACCTCTGTAATTGCAAACAAAGGCTACTGTACAAAATATCAACATTGACTTTCTCAGGTGTCAAATACTTATTTGCAGATGTATCATACAAATAAATAGTTAAAAAATCATACATTGTGATTTCTGGATTTTTTTTTTAGATTATGTCTCTCACAGTGGACATGCACCTACGATGACAATTTCAGACCCCTCCATTATTTCTAAGTGGGAGAACTTGCAAAATAGCAGGGTGTTCAAATACTTATTTTCCTCACTGTATATATATATATATGTGTACCAAACCAAAAGCCCTGTACCCTGTACCCTGTATCTCTCAAAAGTGAGTACACCCCTCACGTTTCAGCAAACATTTCAGCATATCTCCTAAAGGTGCAATACTATAGAAATTAAACTTAGATATACTTTAGAGTAGTCAATGTGCAGCTTGAATCCAAAGTGTCAATACTTTGTGTGAGCATCATTGTTATCGTTGTCTTAATCCTCTGACGCATGGAATTCACCAGAGCTGCACAGGTTGTTGCTCAGGGATCTCTTTTTGATGTTAGTCACATGGAGCTTCTCAACCTTCTGCTTGAGAATGCCCCACAGGTGCTTAATAGGGTTTGGGTTTGGAGACATACTTGGCCACTCTATCACCTTCATCTAAACAAGGCAATAGTCATCTATCTATAAAACTGCCGTTTTGCCCAATTTCTGCAGGGAGGGCATCATGTTCTGCTTCAAAATATCACAGCAAATGTTGGAATCCATGATTCCCTCAATGAACCCTAGTAACAGCAGCTCTCATGCAGCCCCAGACCATGATGCTGCAACGAATGATTATTGATCTATTCATTTGACGATAATTTTTTAGATTAATTGGATTAATAAACTGAACATTTTATTAAATCTATATAAAGTTTATGAAATAAACTTCATAAATATACATATATATATATATATATATATATATATATATATATATATATATATATATATACACATATATATATATATATATATATATATATATATATATATATATATACTCTAAAAAATATAAAAGCCACATATTGAGATTAATTATCTTTAACGTGGACATTTTAAAGCTTATAGTAGCTGCTTGTTGAGGAGTGCATGCGGAATTTCTCCTTTGAACAAATTTACTTATGCTGGGTTGTTTCTTTCTGTAAAAAACTCATTAAAAAAGGAGTATTTAAGTATGCAAGGTGATGCAATTTGTGTAAATCAATATTTGTATTTGTAATGATCACTGCTGATGGCGAGTTGACAACAATGCTTAAATCTTAAATTATACATGGTTTTAAAAAAAAATTTTTTAAATCAATACACAGACATTTTTGTTCAGTGGTGGAGATATAAACATCTAGAATATGTATCATTAAATTAATTTTGTCTAATATTGTAATGATATATCTATAAATTAAATATCCAAACATTGCAAACAGCACAGATACTATAAGTTAACTGTTGCAATAGACAAATGCTATAAAATGAGAATGGAACAGAGAAACGCAGCAAACTAACAGGCTTTTCCTTTTTCAATAATAAATTATGCATTGGTGTACAAATGAATAAGCATTCGATGAAAACCACAACAGTGACTAAAATACGATCATTTACTGCTGATGTTATTTGCTGCTTTTAAACCCAGCCATTAGGGTTGCACAAGCCAGTGCAGTGTCCCAAGCCCGGGTAAATGGGGAGGGTTGCGTTAGGAAGGGCATAAAACATGTGCCAAATCAAATATGCTGATCACGAAAGAGAAATTCATACCGGATCGGTCGAGGCCCGGGTTAACAACGACTGCCACAGGTATCGTTGGCCAACAGGGTACTAGTGAAAATTGGGCTACTGTTGGCCGAAGGAGGAGAAGGAGAGGAGGAAGACGTCTACAGAGACGGCAGGGAAAGAAGTGGAGGAAAGTGGAGGTTCGGGTGGGCACTTTAAATGTTGGTACAATGACTGGTAAAGGGAGAGAGGTAGCTGATATGATGGAGAGGATAAAGGTAGATAAGTTGTGTGTTCAGGAGACCAAGTGGAGAAGGAGTAAGGCCAGGAGCATTGGAGGTGGGTTTAAACTGTTCTATTATGGTGTGGATGGAAAGAGAAATGGTGTTGGGGTGATCTTGAAGGAAGAGTACAGTAAGTGTGTAGTGGAGGTGTCGAGTTTCCGATATGGCGATGATCGTGAAGCTGGAAGTTGAAGGGGTGATGATAAATGTCATCAGTGCTTATGCTCCACAAGTGGGTTGTAAGATGGAGGAGAAGGAAAAATTCTGGAGTGAGTTGGATGAAGTGGTAGAAGGTGTACATAGGAATGAACGATTGGTGATTGGGGTGGATTTTAATGGGCATGTAGGTAAAGGGAACAGAGGTGATGAGGAGGTGATGGGTAAGTATGGCTTTGAGGAGAGGAATGTGGAAGGGCAGATGGTGGTAGATTTTGCTAAAAGGATGGAAATGGCAGTGGTGCCATTCTTATTTTAAGAAGAAGGAGGATCATAGGGTGACATATAATAGTGGAGGAAGGTGCACACAGGTGGACTATGTTCTATGTAGGAGATGCAACCTGAAGGCGATTGGAAAATGTAAGGTGTTGGCAGGGGACAGTGTAGCTAGACAGCATCGGATGGTGGTCTGAGGGATGGTTTTGGGGTTGAAGAAGAAGAGGTGGAGAGCGAGGACTGAAAGAAGAATAAGATGGTGAAATCTGAAGGAGGAAGACTGTAGTGAGAAATTCAGGGAAGAGGTCAGACAGGGACTCGGTGGTGGTGAAGAGGTGTTGAATGATTGGGCAACTACTGCAGAAGTGATAAGGGTGACAGCTAGAAAAATACTTGGTGTGACATCCTGAAAAAGAAAGGAAGACAAAGAGACGTGGTGGTGGAATGGGGAAATGCAGGAAAGCATAAGGAGAAAGAGGTTGGCAAAATAGAATTGAGACAGGAGTACAAGGAGATTCGGCAGCAGGTGAAAAGGGATGTGGCGAAAGCTAAGGAAAAGGCATATGTGGAGCTGTATGAGATGTTGGACACTAAGGAAGGAGAAAAGGATTTATACCGATTGGCTAGGCAGAGGGACTGAGCTGGAAAGGATGTGCTGCAAGTTAGAGCAATTAAGGATGGAGATCAAAATGTGTTGACTAGTGAGGAGAGTGTGTTGATAAGATGGAGGGAGTATTTTGAGCAGCTAATGAACAAGGACAATGAGAGAGTGGTGTGAAGTTGGTTAAGCAGGAAGTGGATAGGATAAGTAAGGAGGAAGTGAGAGCAGCATTTAAGAGGATAAAGAGTGGAAAGTCGGTTGGACCAGATGACATACCGGTAGAAGCATGGAGATGTTTAGGTGAGATGACAGTGAAGTTTTTAACAAGATTGTTTAACAGGATTTTGGAAGGTGAGAGGATGCCTGAGGAATGAAGAAGGAGATTGCTGGTAGGATTTTTAAGAACAAGGGAAATGTGCAGACCTGCAGTAGTTACAGGGGAATTAAGTTGATCAGTCACACCATGAATATATGGGAAAAAGTAGTGGAAGCCTGGATGAGAGAAGAGGTGACCATCAGTAAGCAACAGTATGGTTTTATGCCAAGGAAGAGCACCACAGATTCATTATTTGCTTTGAGAATGTTGATAGAGAAGTATAGAGAAGGTCAGAAGGAGTTGCATTGTGTGTTCGTGGATTTAAAGAAAGCGTACGACAGGGTGCCAAGAGAGGAGTTGTGGTAATGTATGAGGAAGGTAGGTGTGTCAGTGGGAATGACAGACGGGTTGAAGGTGGAGGTTGGACTGCATCAAGGATCGGTTCTGAGCCCTTTCCTCTTAGCAGTGGTGATGGACAGGTTGATGGACGAGGTCAGACAGGAGCCTCCATGGACTATGATGTTTGCGGATGATATTGTTATTTGTGGTGAGAGTAGGGAGCAGGTTGAGAAGAGCCTGGAGAGGTGGAGGTATATGCTGGAAAGAAGGGGAATGAAAGTCAGTAAGAGTAAGACAAAATAGATGTGTGTGAATGAGAGGAAGTGCAGTGGAGTGGTGCGGTTGCAGGGAGAAGAGGTGGAGAAGGTGGAGGAGTTCAGGTACCTGGGGTCAACAGTGCAAAGTAATGGAGAGTGTGTTAGAGAAGTAAAGAAAAGAGTGCAGGCAGGGTGAAGTGGGTGGAGAAGAGTGGCAGGAGTGATTTGTGATAGAAGGGTATCTGCAAGAGTGAAAGAAAAAGTTTATAGGACTGTGGTGAGACCTGCTATGTTGTATGGTTTAAAGACAGTGGCATTGAGTAAAAGACAGGAAGTGGAGCTGGAGGTAGCAGAGCTGAAGATGTTGAGGTTTTCGTTGGGAGTGACGAGGATGGACAGGATTAGAAATTAGTTTATTAGAGGGACAGCGCATGTAGGACGTTTTGGAGACAAAGTGAGGGAGGTGAGATTGAGATGGTTTGGACATGTTCAGAGGAGGGACATGGGGTATATCGGTAGAAGAATGCTGAGGATGGAGCCGGCAGGAAGGAGGAAAAGAGGAAGACCAAGGAGGAGGTTTATGGATGTGGTGAGGGAAGACATGCAGGTAGTTGGGTTGAAAGAGGCAGATGTAGATGTTATAAGTGTAAGTTTGTCCCTAATGAGCAAGTCGGTGGCAACTGAGGAAAGAAAAAAACTTTTTGAGATGGGATAAGGAAGAAACCTTGAGAGGAACCAGACTCGAGAGGGAACCCATCTCATCTGGGTTGCACCGAATGTCCATTTATTATAACTAAACAATGTTGAGGTATGCAGTGATGGTGATCAGATGTAAACTGTAGTCCTGAGTCAGTGTAGCAGACTGTTGACTTTAACTACAGTCCAAATCCATTCTCAAAGCTCCTGTGTTACCCTGTAATTTTAATTAATCCCCAGGCCATTGATGTGAAACCTCCCCAGCTGCACAGAGTGGTCTCCAGAAGAGAACACCATCCAGGCCAGGATGAAGTGGGCAGATCCTAGTGCGATTGTCCCGAAGTTAGCAAACAAACAGTTTAAACAATAGCACTTCATTAAACTATACCATTTTCACATAATGAGGATTATACAGTTTTTGCTCACTATGCTGATGTTTCGCCTTCATCCGTGACACCAGTGTGTTTTCTTTTTATGTGCTCGTGTATCCAGTGGTACTTCCATGCCAAACAAGCTCAGCTTTGCATAACTTGCAGGTTACAGTGTTCTTTGTTGCATTTAATATAAATTGCTTCAAAATTAAATAGATTGCTCTTTTGTAAGGTGTGCTGATAGATAGATAGATAGATAGATAGATAGATAGATAGATAGATAGATAGATAGATAGATAGATAGATAGATAGATAGAAAAAGAAAGAAAGAAAGAAAGAAAGAAAGAAAGAAAGAAAGAAAGAAAGAAAGAAAGAACAGAAAACCCAATCTGTGAGTGAGCAAAAGTGTTGGAATGGTTTTAAAGTAAATTACGCTTAATATATGGGTGCAGGTTAGGGTCTGGTGTTTGACGGTTTTAGCCAGGGTTTTTCACAGCTTTTCTGTATTTTTTTGCAGAATACATATCCAAAAATGTCATGCCTGTTTCTTTGCAGAGTTAGGGTTTGGAAAACAAGATAAGATTCTGAGTGGTATTGTCCACGAAGAACATGGCTATTCAATTCATGTGGTTCAAGGTTCAGAAGTGGATGAAGAAGCCGACATAGAAGTGGATCAGTCACCCAGTCTTTGTCTCTGGATGGAGGAAGCAAAGTCAGATCAAAGCTCTTGTTTGTCCAGCCGTGCCAATTCAGTTCTCTCCCATCCTGACACAAAGCAGGAAAGGAAGTCAGTCAGCAAAAATGGCAAGTACTGCTTTGATATAATTATGCATAATAAAATTGTATTAGTATTGCCTAATCTGAATGTTGTCACAAAGTATAGACTCACAATCAAAAAGTGAGTACACTCTGCACATTTTAGCAACCATTTTAGTATATATTCTCAAGAGACAGTACTATAGATATTATTAGTTATAGGTACACAATTTTGTATGGTTCTGCAGATGAACATGAGCATGATGAATAGGTCATACAGCTGTTGTACACGTTATCGCTCCGGGTGTACTCTCTTTTGTGTGAGGGGTGTACTCTCTTTCGTGAGATATGTGTGTGTGTGTGTATAGATAGATAGTCAAATATATTATATTTATATATATATATATATATATATATACATATATATATATATATATATATATATATATATATATATATATATATATATATATATAAATATAATATATTTGACTATCTATCTATACACACACAAAAACACACACACACACACACACACACACACACACACACACACACACACACACACACTCTATATATATCATAGTATATACTATACTATACTATATTATAAAAACTTGATAGTATCTCTGATGATGGCTTTAGTTAAAAATCTTTGAGTTTCTCAAATATATATTTATTTTATATATATATATATATATATATATATATATATATATATATATATATATATATATATATATATATATCTATATCTCAAATATATATTTTATATATATATATATATATATATATATATATATATATATATATATATATATATATATATATGTATATATATATACAGTATATATATATATATATATATATATATATATATATATATATATATATATATATATATATATATATATATATAAAAATAGAAGGTGCTTAACGTCTGCTTAACCTGATGCAAGGCACCCAAAACATGGCAGCATATACTCACTATTTCTGCATGCTCTGGTGGCTGACAAAGTATGTAGAGATGTCAGTCATTTCTTTCATTATCCTTGCAGTTTGACTGGATTGCTTGCTGCTAAAATTGCCACTTCTACAGCAGAATGAGTATTTGGCTGAGCCCAGATGGCAATCGCCCTAATAAACTAATCTCCGTACTGATACCAATGAAACCAATGCCCTACTATCCCCCTTTTCACAGAGTTCATTTAGCTGGGCTTGTTTTTGGGAAGGACGAGCTGATAAAACACTGTAGCGATAAATGATTATTTTTTTGTGTCTACATCTTTCACTATGAGGTGACTATTTGAACCATGTTACCTTCAAAAATCATCCTGATAAAAAAAAAAAAAAACTTTATCTAGTCTTTAGCTAGACCAAAGCCAGTAGACTTACCACCACACCGCTTTTCTTGACTGTTCTTGAAAGCCCATATGAAAGTTATTGAGTTTCTGCCAGATATTACACAATATTTATTCACTTCTCTTGGAACAACAAGCCATGGAGGAATACATTACAACACTGCAGCAGGCATACATTTGTCCCTTGACATCACCAGGCTCAACAAGCTGCTTCTTTATAAAAAAAAAAAAGGGGGGACATTTTTGGCATCATTGGAGCACTATACCAAGTCACTGAAGTTTTCCCCACATCTGACTTTGCAGTGCATATAATCTGATATGGATATAAGACGGGCATGAGTGGAAAACAGAACTAACCCTTACCCATGCCATAAGGTGTGTCTGGTGTTTCCTTTTCTCATAATGTAAATTATGCACAGTGTAACTTTCTGGCAAACTTCATCACCCACATTTACTAAAGCCTCCATTCGCAAAATAACAAATTCCTTAAAGACTGTCCCAGAGATTTGTAGAAAAACCCAAACTGCACTTACTAGCATTCTTCACGGATCACATTAACCTGGACAATACACATATGTGTATTCTCCAGTGTATAATTTCACTGAGCATCTCAACTCTTGACCAGCTCTTTCAAGACTGTTCTTCACTAGGTTCCATTTAACCCGGTCCTTCAGAATTGGATCAAGGAACATGAAAGCTGACTCCCTGTCATTCTTTCACTCTGCTAGCCCCAAGGAGGACTGTGATTAGCACATCTTTCCAACCTCATGTTTTCTAGGAGAAAAGTTAGTCATTACCCTAGGTGGTCACTACTCTGTGAGTAAAGCTCATTATGTGGACGCACATTGCATTGTCCACAGGTCATTCTTCCACACTACACTTATACGTTTTGCTGGAAAATTAATGGTGACTAAATATGTTATGTTATGTTATGTGATACCTGTACCTAACACTTTTCTAAAGTGTATTTGGTTATCAACCAGCCGTTTCCCTGGAATGCTAACGCTTAGCTAGCAACCTAGCACCTTAGAACCTACATGGGAGCAGAAGCTGTGTGCCAGGTATATTTGACCATCCAAGATTCTGAAAAAAGTTAAGGTTACAGACCATGAGAGGGGTTCCCAAAAGATGGGGTCCACGGATCCCTGGATCAAATGGACTAGTGTATGTAAATATTAACCATGGACAACACACAAACTTCATCTCCTAAACTGCTTAAATCACTTTACCTAGCTTGACTATTTCACTAATTAAATGTTTGGCAAGAGTTAAATCATAAAGTAAGATTCAATGAGATTTAGCAAATAGCAAACAAAGTTTGCATTCACACAAACTAACCATGGCCCCTTAAGAATGTGTCTTAATTGCAAGTATAAAAAAAAAATTTGAAAAGGTGTACGGGGGTAGGAAAAATGAATTGAAGCCCAAATAAAAAAAATATATAAAAATAATAAATCAAATAAGGAATGAAAAAAAGGTGAGGTGATGGAACAGAAAAAAGATGGAAAGCAGATGAGTGAAAATGGGTAAGAATGAGGGAAAACATGGGATAGAGTAAGCTTGATAAGGAGAAATAGACAGAAAATAGGGGGTGGATTAGTGGGAAAGGGATGGAGAGTGAGAAACAGGGAGAGAGACTTGGAGAGATGGGTTGAACTACAGAGCAAGGGGAAGAGGGAGAATAAAGGCAGAGCAGGGGGAATTGGTTTGAGATGGAGTTTGTTTGCTTTGCGTGCCTGCCAGGGTTGTGTTTAATGAGAGTAGAGGATTGGATTAGCCTCTTCACCTCTCCCAGTGTCAAGTTCCAAGCAGAATATATATCATATGCAGCTTTAGTTTTACAGATGACAAAACAGATAAAAAAAAAAAATAAATAAATAAATAAATTTTTACTGCAAGCCCAGCATGCACAAACAATAAATCCACAAGCAGATTGCGTATGTGGTGGATAATTAAATATTCTTACATCTGACCATGTTTCTAAGAAAAATAAATTAGTTTTTGAGATTATCCTGCATCTGTGTGTTTAATTGTGTCAGATTGGTCAAGCACTTTATTTCTTATTTAAATTTAATTTGAGTTTTGACTTGTATAACCATATTTTACTTTAGATGACTTCATTGTCTGACCTGAATATCACCTGAAGAACTTGACCTGGGGAATGTAACTTGTATAATATATCTGTTGGTTTTGCAACCTATCTTTTATCTGAGTTGATAACCTCAGTGCAGGGTGGAAACCATTATTTTATTTATCTACATCACAATGCTCAACTTACTGTTTGGTGTATACAACAAAGTGCATACAGAGTCCCTTTTTTTTATAAAAAAAACAGTAAAATTGAACTTCTAACCTGTCATACCAATGGTACCCAAGCTCTGTGATTTCAGCTAAAATTGACTAGTCTATAACCTTCTCTTTTGGATAAAAAAAACAGTTTAATCAAACATTTTTAATTAAAATGGACTGAGGCAAAGTGGGAGACTATAGGAGACTGACTGTTGTCAGGCAGAATTTGACATTCTTTTTTGAAACCATGGATTCCACATTCTCTGGACTAAAAGGAGGGGGACCATCTAATTTGTTGTTATCGTGAAGTTCAAAAGACTGTAATGGTATGCGTTTATCTTCATGCATTAGTACCTATGAAATGGGCTGCTATCAGATCTGGAAAGATACAATCATTGCTGAAAGGTAAACACAGTGCAACCTTGATACTTAACAAACATTGTGAATTACTTGTCATAAATGTTTTATTTACCACTTTAAATTAATAATACAATAATAAAATAGTTTTTAAAAATGTTTATGTAATTTATTAGTACAAACTCTGTTTTGAAATGTTACTCCAAACTTTCGAACTATCAGATTTTTCGCAAGTTACTCTTATTCCGGTTCCATATGAAAAGTTGCAAACTATCGAGGCCGTGAGTATCGAGGTTTCACTGTAGAAGTTTTAGAGCAAAATATGCTTCAATTGTTTCTTCTTCTTTAGGAAAGGCCTGGGGAAACCCAGGACTGTTGAACAGCTAGAATCCAGTATCAGACACAAATAGAACAGCATTTCTCTTCCAAAACTCCAGCAGCTGGTCTTCTCAGTTCCCAGATATGTACTGTTAATGAAGTGATCTGTTCTTAAACAAAAAGGGGATGCTACACAGTAGTAAATATAGCCCTTGCCCAACCATTTTCAGTGTGACCATCAAATCAAAAGATTTCTTTAAAATGGATCATTTCCTAAGTTTAAGCATTTTAATATGTTTTCTGTATTCTATTGTGAATATAATGTGGGTTTATGAGACTTGCAAATCATTGCACCCTGTTTTTATTTACGTTACACAGCATCCCAATTTTTCTGTAATTGGGGTTGTAAATAATTGTCATCTAAATAGGCATTGGTATGCACATTATGGGAGCAAAGGATTTGTACCAACATTGTTAGGGCTTCCGAACATATCAAACGGGAAAATGTGTGACAGACTAATGTAAGCCAAATGAGGAAAAAATAATAAAAATGCAGTTGTAAGACATTTGAGTCAAAGGGATCTGCCAAATCCCTTGGTTAAATCCAATGTTGAATAAAAGCCATCCCTGCCTAACCAATCAAGCAGTTCAAACAGAACTATTGGCTTTGGGCACCAAGACAACAGGGCTGGACCAGTCATTGTGAGACTGAATTATTACAACCATATCAAGCAAAGCTTGATTGGTTTGGGCAACCAATGTAAGTGGTGACACAATGCCACCCTTGGGATGTCTATATGTGGTGTTCTAAGAGGTCAGTGCAACATGTCTGAAAATTCAGGTTGTGATTTATTAACCTTTTCACATTGGAAAAGCATGAGGTGGTCTCTATAGGGACCTGGGTGGTTCAAGTTGTCTTTTTATGTTAATCTCCAACCTCCAGAGTTTCTTAAGAACATGACCTCAGAACAGTTGTCACCAACTCCTCAGGTATCACCTCTCTCCATGGTTTAAGGGAGTTAAGGTGGTAAATCTGCTGTGTTCCACCTTTATCCATTCTCCTTACCTGATAGTTGACATCCCCAACTTGCCAAATGGGGCCTTTTCAATTGAAGAGTAATTAAGATCTTGATGTGGGTAATAATATGGGCACTGTGCAAATGCCTATTGTGCTGCTATGTGCCCTTATTATCTAGCCGGTACTTTTGTTTTTGAACCAGTGTGTAAGGTCTTGCTCTCAGGTCAAGAATGTACTGAAATTTGTACAAACCCGATTCCAAAAAAGTTGGGACACTGTACAAATTGTGAATAAAAACAGAATGCAATGATGTGGAAGTTTCAAATTTCAATATTGTATTTAGAATACAACATAGATGACATATCAAATGTTTAAACTGAGAAAATTTATAGTTTTAAGGGAAAAATAAGTTAATTTTAAATTTCATGGCATCAACACATCTCAAAAAAGTTGGGACAATGCCATGTTTACCACTGTGTGGCATCCCCTCTTCTTTTTGCAAACGTCTGGTGACCGAGGAGACAAGTTGCTCAAGTTTAGGAATAGGAATGTTGTCCCATTCTTGTCTAATACAGGCTTCTATTTGCTCAACTGTCTTAGGTCTTCTTTGTCGCATCTTCCTTTTTATGATGCCCCAAATGTTTTCTATGGGTGAAAGATCTGGACTGCAGGCTGGCCATTTCAGTACTCTGATCCTTTTTCTACGCAGCCATGATGTTGTAATTGATGCAGTATGTGGTCTGGCATTGTCATGTTGGAAAATGCAAGGTCTTCCCGGAAAGAAACGACGTCTGGATGGAAGCAGATGTTGTCTTAGAACTTGGATATACCTTTCAGCATTGATGGTGCCTTTCCAGATGTGTAAGCTGCCCATGCCACACGCACTCATGCAACCCCATACCATCAGATATGCAGGCTTCTAAACTGAGCGCTGATAACAACTTGGGTTATCCTTGTCCTCTTTATTCGGAATGACATGGCGTCCCAGTTTTCCAAAAAGAACTTCAAATTTTGATTCGTCTGACCACAGAACAGTTTTCCACTTTGCCACAGTCCATTTTAAATGAGCCTTGGCCCAGAGAAACGCCTGCGCTTCCGGATCATGTTTAGATATTGCTTCTTTTTTGACCTATAGAGTTTTAGCCAGCAATGGCAAATGGCACGGTGGATTGTGTTAACCGACAATGTTTTCTGGAAGTATTCCTGAGCCCATTTTGTGATTTCCATTACAGAAGCATTCCTGAATGTGATGCAGTGCCGTCTAAGGGCCCGGCATCCAGTATGGTTTTCTGGCCATGACCCTTATGCACAGAGATTGTTCCAGATTCTCTGAATCTTTGGATGATTTTATGCACTGTAGATGATGATAACTTCAAACTCTTTGCAATTTTTCTCTGAGAAACTCTGAGAAACTTTCTGATATTGCTCCACTATTTTTCGCCGCAGCATTGGGGGAAAGGTGATCCTCTGCCCATCTTGACTTCTGAGAGACACTGCCACTCTGAGAGGCTCTTATTATACCCAGTCATGTTGCCAATTGATCTAATAAGTTGCAAATTGGTCCTCCAGCTGTTCCTTACATTTACATTTTAATTTTCCAGCCTCTTTTTTGCTACCTGTCCCAAATGTTTTGGAATGTGTAGCTCTCATGAAATCCAAAATGAG
Organism: Silurus aristotelis; assembly: GCF_946808225.1. Taxonomy (NCBI): domain Eukaryota; kingdom Metazoa; phylum Chordata; class Actinopteri; order Siluriformes; family Siluridae; genus Silurus; species Silurus aristotelis. The sequence goes on along the minus strand of NC_139587.1, from coordinate 10,600,298 downwards.
CCAATTTTTGGCATGACATTTCAAAATGTTTCACTTTCAACATTTAATATTTTATCTATATTCTATTGTAAAAAAAAAAAAATGTAAATTATTGCCTCCCTTTTTTATTCCCAATTTGTACAGTACTTCGGGTTTGTACATATACATATATTTTACATAAAAAAATTAAATATAATAATTCAAATGGGGTGTATGCATGATCGTAGATGTTTGCAGGATCTTTTGCACTGTGTATAGTAGAAGCTCAAGCCACTTATTCCAATTAAGTGCATGATCCTGAACAAACGTACGAATTATACTTTTGAGTGTTTGATCAACCCTCTCCACTCAGCCATCTGCTTGCACATGATTAATGCTCATGGAGGATTGTTTTAATCCCCAGTAATTTGTAACACTTGTGTAGTGTTTATGAGGTAAATGCAGGGTTTTGGTCATTCATGATATATTTTGGCACCAACAACTGGGTAATTACCCTTCTTTATTTAGATGTCCTTTGTCACTCTGTATAGCTTATCTTTAAATAAAAAAATTACAGCGAGGAAAGCACAATGTTTGGATGTATTTTTTGACCATTAACTACTTTCATTTGGTCAGAGGCTTGCCGGAGAGTTCATCACAAGTCTGCTGCAGAGGGAAATACTCAGAGCCCTTGTACTCGTCCACATCATTCTGACGTAGAGCTGATGTTGACAATCCTGGCAGTTCAATTCAAAAAATTTTTATTTGTATACCACTTTTAACAATGAACATTGTCTCAAAGCATCATTACACAGATAATGTGGTGAAAAAAATAAACAAGATGTGCTTTATAGATGAGAGGAAACTCATCCTCATCTGGGTTGCAGTGAATGTCCACTTTTTACAGATAAACAATGTTGAGGTTTGCAGTGATGGTGATCAGAAGCAAACTGTAGTCCTGAGTCAATTTAGCAGACTTTTAACATTACCTACATTCCAAATCCAAATCCTTAAAGCTCTTGTTCTTACTCTGTAATTTCATGCCTTTTCTGCCTAAACCGTGCACATCTCACACTGCTCTTTTTCTAGAGCAGGACGCATCCACACATATTTCCTTCAAAAATAGCCAAAATGCTGGCCAATTTGTTCCCATAATTAGAGGATGGGCTTGATGGAGACTACCCGCTGCCTTGACAGTATGCCATTTGCTCCTAAGTGAATAGAGATGGCCAGTAATTCATGTACATCCCAGTGCACATGCCTCACCTTCACCTTTAGTGCAGCAGAAATTCCCGAGTGTCCTGCGGCGCAAGCAGGTCAGTCCAGGCTTTCCTCTCGCATTGGGCACTGGGATTACTTACCTGTGGAGAGAGACGCAGATGGAATGGAAGTGGGAGGAGGAAAAAGCAGACAGTGGCCTCTGGGAAATCTGCCCCTTTTTTGAGGAGTAGAAACTTGTAGTGATTTAGTAGTTTTGTTAATGATATGTTGGTTATAATGACAGCTGGTGGTGGAATTCCGAGTGTTGGAGGAGTGTTTACAATAATGTAAAGAAAATCTGGTGATGAAAATTTAGAGGAGGAATAACAAAATGGCAGTTAGATATAACCATTGTTCTAACTTTTGTCTAGTAACTTTTGTCTGTCCAAAAATGTATTAATACTCAGGTTTAAACATACTTTTTAGTGTGTATGCAGTGTGTATGTGTTGCATTTCCCTTGCACACGAATACAACGTGGCCAGTGCATTGCTGAAACAGTTTTGGTTAATTTCCACACAGTCTATTTTTGCTGAGCTGTGCTTGCTAAAATAAAACTTCCGATTAATACTTTTGAGTGTTTGATTAAACCGCTCCACTAAGAAATCTGTTTGTGCATTATAAATACTGCCCGTGGATTGGTTTTATTCCCACAGTAATTCATAATGCTTGTGCAGTGTATGTAATATAAACGCAGTGGCTTTGTCATTTCTAGTATTTTGTACTAACTGTTGACTAATAAGTGGCATTGCCCTAAAATTTATTTTATAGTCTCATGCCAGGTTCAAATATACTCCATTTGCATTGTGTATGTGGTGCATATCTTTTCTGTGTCAATGTTAACAACTCAACAAGTTAACAAGGGCATTCCCACTGCACACGTATATTGCAAGGACAGTGCATTGCAGGAGCGTTTCTGGTTAATTTTCACACCACATAAATTTTTGCTGAGCTGCATTTGCTGAAATAAAATGAACATTTTGTGGTCAAAATGAACACAGATGTACAGGGGAATGTAGTAAGGTCAAAATAAATGCAGATAATAAAAAATCTATAAATATATATAAAGTATTTTTATATGTAAAATACACTACACAGTTTGTTATTATGTGTGGGGGGGAGGGGCTAACTATTAAATCTTAATGGATATTGATAATTATTTGGCAGGCTGGTGGTCTGAGTACAAAAAGGCTGCACAAAGGATGATTGGTTAACTTTATGGTAGAGAAACAAAGTTCTGTGGGAACTGCAGGATAAAAATGTAAATACTAAAGAAAAGGAATGGAAGGAAATTTCATTGGCTGCTGTTGTAGACAGTAGGTTATTTTAAAATGTTTGTGATAGTAAAATTTCACATGACAATTATTATGTTTAAATGTTTTTTTTCCCACTTGCATCTTAATATCTAAATCTATATAGAAATAATCAGCTAAATATTGGTGGTAGTGCACTGCGAATTTGTCTTATGTAAAAGCACAACGGTGTATGCTGCTTCTGCATTGCATAAGTACACTGCTAACGGAGTATGTGTGAACCTGACATCTAGGTCATTTTCTTGTAGATAGCTGTCAAGTTTTGTGTTGTTGCTCATGTATAGCCTAACGTTGTGTTTGGCAGCTTTGCTGTCAAACTTATTGATTCATTTTGGGCAAACTGTTTAGAGTATTTTTTTTGTGATACTTGTACTGAAGATGATGTGTGCCAAATCTGGTGATGATTGGAAAACATTTGTACACAATCCAAGCTGATGGAATATCACATGACAGGATTTGTTTAGAATGTCCCTTAGACCTCCCTAACAAACATCAAATTTTTTTTTACCAGACATATTGAGGAGGAGGAAAAAGATCAAATATAAACTATAGAGTGCCTACACATTATTGTTGCCTGCCTTCAAACTACTTTCTATGCCAGAATAAGGGAATGGCAAGAAGAGAGGGTCTCTAATAAAAAAAAAAAAAATGAAAAAAAAAAAAAAAAACACTGGCAAAAATTCAAAACATGGTCAGGTTTTTCCTTGGATTCTTGTGTTAGAGTAGCCATTTAATCATGTCCAAATTCTAATGCATGTATTTCTTATGGTCCTGCTCTAATCAGTATATTATATAGTTGGGTTTTAAGTATTGTGTGCAGGCACTATTCTCTAGAGAATGCAGAGGTGATGTTTCAGAAATCTGCTGACAAATCCACTTTAGCAGCAACAGACTCCTGCCATCATTAATGGGTAGGCAATGCTTTCAGATTGTCAGCATCTGTACTCAAAGTTAAGAATAGATTATCGAGCTTCTTTTGATATATTGCGTATTACAGTAATTTCCGGACTATAAAGCGCACCCATATTTAAGCCGCACCCACAAAACTTTACAAATATTTTTATTTTTAACATAAATAAGCCGCACCTGTCTATAAGCCGCAGTCTACACTAATGTACTTTACACAGGCTTTAACGAAAGACACGTTACACACAGTGTAACGGGTGAAATATGTTGCGCTTCCTTTAGGAGCCTAGCGGTATTTTGGAAAATAGCATGCCACTGCATTCTCCTTTATTATTGCATGTTTGTAAGACTGAGGATTATGTCCTTATTATTTTCTGATGTTGATTTCTAAGTTTCTTTGACTAACCCTTAACGCTGTTGCCAAGAAAAATAAAAAAGCACGAGTTTTGGAAACCTGTCTGTGCTTATAGGATTTCTGTTGCTCGAGTTAGCAAGCTCTCCCATGACCCAGACTTACAGCGGCTTGTATCTAAACAGTAGCCTACCAAGTAAGTCATTGTTCACTGTCTTCCTCCTTTCACAACTATTATTTCTCTCGGGAGTTTTTCTTTTGGCATCATCGTGCGTTTAAAAAAAATGTTTTTTCTCCCGATGCCGTGCAGCTCAGAACAAAGGTGAGGTGCGTTTTTCCGTTTTCCGTTCGGAAATTTCATTGGTCTTATGTTATGTCGCTCAGTTTTTTTGGCTTGAAGTTTGTGAAACCGGGAAAAACCCAGGAAAAATTCATAAATTAGCCACTTCGTTGTTTAAGACGCGGGGTTCAAAACGTGGGAAAAAAGTAGCGGCTTATAGTCCGAAAAATACGGTAATCTATAATATAACTCTAATATTTAATAACACTCCTAACAAATTACAATCTTGGCCTCATGTTTTCAAATTCATATAATATGAATATAAAATAAAAAAATTCTGTACAAATGATAATGCAAGAAAACATTTTAGCATTTATCTGTAGCAGTTTTAGTATAAGTAAAATGAAAGAGCCAGTACTAAGTATAGGCAGTATGCTGTTACTCATGATCACCTCTTAACATTATTGACAATATGTTCATTTCTGCTTTATAGATTGTGACCATGTTTTATGTTCATAAACATTGACAAATATGGCCACGGTTGACTGATGTACCTTTTTATTTCTGGTCATTGCAGGCTAAGACATGTCATGTGCATTCTCCACTGATTAGAAGTAGTGATCTTGATTCATAGAGGGGGAAAAAGCTTTGTACTGAAAAAGCTGTGTGACCTAGTCAACCAGTATCAGGATGCATTTGTTGGTAAAAGTTACTTTAAGTAATTAAAGCACGGTAGGTAGGTAGGTAGGTAGGTAGGTAGGTAGGTAGGTAGGTAGGTAGGTAGGTAGGTAGGTAGAAAGGTGGGTATGGGTAGGTAGGTAGGTAGGTAGGTAGGTAGGTAGGTAGGAAGGTGGGTATGGGTAGGTAGGAAGGTAGGTAGGTAGTTAGGTTGAACAATCTTTAGCACCTCATTTCTGAGCTGAGGAGCACCAACTCTTACTGGTTTAATTGTTCACTGTTCATATCTGTCTCTTGAGCTGCAGTGGTTCGCTGTATTCATGCAAACAGTCATTTGTTCTACATGATACAGATCATAACCCACACTAAGTGAAAGGGCAGGAACAAATAACTGACTAATGTAGGAAATGCAGATAAAGTTAACAAATGAAGCTGCCTTAAAAAACTGTAATAAGTAAGTAATAATGTTTAAATACACATTGTCAAATACTTGCAGCTGAATATGAATAAATTATTTAGTTCTAAACCAGAGCCTTTGGAAATGTTTGCAGCCAGGAATAATTTTGGCTGTGAAAAATATATGACCCATGACCATTTATCCCAGAAAAAAAAAGCATTATGCAAATGTAGGAAATAAAATTCTGGCTAATTTCTGGATCCATTGAGTCTTTCACTTTTGCTTAATTCGGTTCATGCATACCTGAGGTCTGTCTTTTTATTGTTCATGTCTGAGTATGTTTCATGTCTATGCATCTCTGGACAGTAGATGGTTGTACCTGTGTCCTTTCTGGTTTCTTTCAGTTCTTTACTGATAGCACTGGGGTTTTTTTTATGACTTTTTGAGACTCCCTTAACTCTCCTGCTCTTATTTTTATGGGTCTGTTCTAACTTCTTTAGCTGAGGTACTGTCTTTCGGCTTATTTATATAAACCACACTTCAACCAACATCTGCAATGAAATTAAGCCCTTTTGGATTAGTGGCACAGTTTTGTTGAGCAACAATTTCCATGGAGTTATTCTCAATGATCATGTTATTAATATCAAAGCCTTATCAGATGTAGCTCACTGTCTGCATTTGGTAGTGACAGGTGCTCTGAATGACTGCCAAGGAGTAGCCGATGTTATCACCACTGCATGAAAATTAACTACAAATAATAGGTGCATTGATCAAACAAAGCCCCTACATAATATATAGGAGAAGATTAACTTTCAGTACATAGCTTTCACAAGATGGGTAAGACATGCTACATAAGAAACAATATGGTAGTTTAGTGTAAATACGTTGGTCTTGACTTTAGATTTAAATGCTTAAAGGTAAATATTAAGGAAACTGTTGAGGCAAGGCATATCAGAGTTGGGGAGCACCATTGCTAAATTAGCGGTCACCCAACCCATTGAAGACATGGATATGCTAGGAATGGAGAGTAGACCTGTGTCAGTAGAATAGATGGAATGAGATGCTCAATAGGGTTGACAAAGGTAAAAAAAAAAGTAGGCTGATTGGCAGTGACAGATAATGGAGCAAAGTGGAAACAGCAGTATGGTGTGATTTACAATTTTAAAAGCAGCAGTAAGGTCCAGAAGTATAAGAATATTAAAGGAACCAAAGTCTGCCAAACAACTAAGGACATTTAGTACCCTGAGGAATACAGTTTCTGTGCTCTGTTGAGAGTGAGGGCAGGGTGAAAAGGTTAACTAAGAATATTGCTGCAAAGTTGGAACTAATGCTTAAACAATTCTTTGAGTAACTCAAGTAATTTGAATACAAAAATGCTTCAGGGCAAATTATTTGCCTCAATTCTTTGTTTAGTCCATTTAACTACTCATGTAGCACTGTGTTTCCCCATGGATCATTATTACTGATAAGATAAACCTTAATTCGTCCCACAGTGGGGAAATTTCTATGTTACAGCAGCAAGACAAAGAAATAAAAATAAATGCAAATATATAAAAAAGGATATTCAAAAAAATCAAAACAGAGAAATAAAAACAAATAATAATAATAATAATAATAATAATAATAATAATAAAAATAATAAACAAAGAAATAAAAATAAATGCAAATATATAAAAAAGAATATACACATACTATAATAACAGTATATACACAGTACAATGTATAAATACAAATAGGGGGAGAAAAAAAAGTACGCATTTCAGGTAATATTTCAAGGTGGTATTGCACGTGATTGCGGGTAATATTGAACATAATATTGCACATGATTCATGTAATATTGCACACAGATAATGTTATTGCACAGCTTAAAAAGTAATAACAGTGTTGTATTTTGGTGACTGGTTTTACTGGTAACAGCTTTGGTTGTAAATTCTAATAGCAGCAGGGAGAATCGATCTTCTATAACGCTCCTTCAGACACTTAGGGTGTAACAGTCTGTCACTGTAGGAGCTGTTCAACGATGTAACGGTTTCATACAGGGGGTGAAAGCACCACTACTGATGCACCACTCGCTAAATTCTGGAGCACTCCGGACACGCAAACACTAGCAAACAATACAGGCAAACAATTCCGACTTTATTTCTCATAATTTGAACTTTATTTTTCGCAATTTAGAGTTCTTTCTTGCAACTCTAACGAATTCTTGCAATTTGTCTCTTTATTTCTTGCAATTCGAACCTTTTTTTATGTGGTGGAAAAAAGGCTTCCATACATTATAGAAGATGCTGCAGAATGAAAAATCAAGAAACGGGGTAAAACAAGAGAGGTTTTTTTTGGGGGGGGATAATTTCAAACTAAAATATAAGGAAAACACCATACAGTGTGTATGTGTATATGTGTGTATGTGTATATGTGTGTGTGTGTATATATATATATATATATATATATATATATATATATATATATATATATATATATATATATATATATATAAAATACCGTATTTTCCGGACTATAAGCCGCTACTTTTTTCCCACGCTTTGAACCCCACGGCTTAAACAACGAAGCAGCTAATTTATGGATTTTTCCTGTGTTTTTTTCCCGGTTTCACAAGCATCAAGCCAAAAAACTGAGCCCCATAACATTAGACTAATGAAATTGCCGAACGGGTTAAATTAAATCAGATGCACTCCCACTGAATCGGGCCACACCACATCATAAATATGGATCACCGATGGTGATTTTTAAACGCACAACGATGCCAAAAGAAAAACTCCCGAGAGAAATTGTTGTGGAAGGAAGGAGGAAGACAGTGAACAATGACTTTCTTGGTAGGCTACTGTTACAAGCCGTGTAACAGACACTGTCTTTCATTAAAGCCTGTGTAAAGTTCATTAGTTTCAGTGTAGACACCTGCGGCTTATAGACAGGTGCGGCTTATTTATGTTCAAAATAAAAATCTTTGTCAAATTCAGGGGGTGTGGCTTATATTTGGGTGTGCTTAATAGTCCGGAAATTACGGTATATAGGGTTAGTTGTAAAGCAAGGACATTCTCTTTTAGATAAAACTGGAAGTAAGAAATGTATAAAGAGAACTGACATCATGTGCATTGGAGAAAGACAGTGGGTAAGATAGAGATGAATTTGTGAAAATGTGTGACAGTTTTGTGTTTATTTATGGTATTGAAGAAACATGAAAATGTGTGACTATTTCATGTTTATTAAATGGTATTGAAGAAACAAACTTGATAAGCTTCTGATATATCTAGAAAATTAGATACCTTCTAACATGTTGTCAACATATTGCATACATTCAAAAAGCATTCAAGGAGGACAAAGTATATGAAGGTAAGTCCAAATAAATAGTAATATCCCCCAAAAGGAATATTTTAATGTAATCAATAAGCAGTTCATTACCTTCTGACAGAAAATTTGTTGCATGCTTTGGTAATTGGTACAGCAGTATCACTCGCAAAGAGACCGTATCTGAAAAAAATCTGAAGACTAGAAGTGATTTTTAAAGGCAGTCTAGTTTTGAAATAACAGCAAGTCCACAATTCTTCAATGGATTTAGGACGCTTAGCAACATAACTATAATCAGGATAGCAAACCATGCTTAAAATCATAATCTCTTTTGTTGCCACATCCAAGTCCTTTCACAAATTAATTTGCATGGTACAACGGCTTTATATGTCAGTGAGCAGCAGTTTAAAGAATTGGTCCTGACTGATCGCTGTTTCTCAGTGTGGATGCGGTCACTCAAATGTAAAGGTCATAGAAATCTACTGTCATGAAAGGATTATATTTTTGTTTTTAATCAGCAGTCCAAATTGAAGAAATGCAACTGATGACAATGGCACAGCTATATGAGGTGTGCTTACAAGAAACATTGTGGATGTAGTGGCAGCAATTCCCCTGTTTACACAGCAGTTGTAAATGCCTATTGAACATCTTGTTTTAGATATTTTAGCAGGCCTCAGTGATCAGAAACACAAACAGAGATATGCACCCAATAAAATAATTGAAGATAACGTTCACAGCATGCACATCCATAGAAACATTTTATCAAGTGACATGTGAATAAAATCTTAGCTGGCCACCTTTAAGACTATTTAAATGATTAATAGGGGATAATAAGTGGTAATAACATGAGCCCCCCACCCTGCCCTATTTATCTGGAAAAAAAGGCAATATTGCTAAAATTTTTATTATTAATAAGTGTAATTCAATTTAGGTTGTTTGGGTATTATCAGTGGTTTAAGTGTGTTATGTACGAATTATGAATTCTTACATTATATACTTTCAGTTTGTGAAGTAATAAGTTTGTTGCTCATATTGATATATGCTATAGGGAAAAAGATTTTTTGCTGTCCACCACTATGTTTCTGTTCAGAAAGGTTTCTGCAAATCATGGACTACTTTAGAATTGTTATGCTGTTTTAACAAAAATAGCATGCATATTTGAAAGCACTGGTAAAATGAGCATATTTTAAGGCAATCTTTTTGTCTACATTTTGCACTGTAATAACAGGGTCAAGTGGTTCACTTTGTGTGTCAGGAAGGCAGATACCTAAAAGATTATTAGAATTTTATTTTTTTTGACATTTGAAATGGCTTAAAGTGCTGTTCCCTGTTGTCTCTTGCTCTATTCTCATCACTATCTTTCTGCAATCTAAAAGCCTGGAGAATGAATGACTGATGAGGAGAAAAACGCCTTATATTTCCATAGTTTTTATGTACAGATCTATAAGCAGTGTTTAAAACTCACAATTTGCATTTTTTCAAACAATGCATTGTGTGTATAAGATTTACTGTACATGACAGTGTTCATGGTTAGGCATGCAGCACATGTGGAGTGTAGAATTTTCATTTGCTGTTGTGTCCAGCACAGTCTCTAAATGCAGGTGTCATCTGGAGAATATTTACTTATTATCTCACAAGGAGCCTTACCCGGGGCATTAGTAATCATTTTATTTGTAACATGCAGCACTGATGTTTTGAAACATTATCTTCTCAGGTTGTTTAATGGAAGAAAACCTGTGGTAAGTTGTCAATACCTTGAGAAATCCAGAATGAATCCCATGCCTCTCTCTCTCTCTCTCTCTCTCTCTCTCTCTCTCTCTTCTCTCTCTCTCTCTCTCTCTCTCTCTCTCTCTCTCTCTCTCTCTCTCTCTCTCTCTCTCTCTCTCTCTTTATTTATTTAAATATTTATATAACTTATTCTGCCAAATCTTGACTTGGACTTTTTTTTTACAGATACAACTGAGTTAATAATGAATATTTCTACCAAAGCTTTTTAAATGACTGAGATGGGCAGTTTTTTATTGTCAATATAGACTGCAGTTTAAAAAAAAGAATGCTGAACTCATCTGCCACACTGTAGCCAACAAAGGGTGTGATCTCCATGACAACCCCATCTAGTTCTTTTGACAGCCGAGCCAATGCTTTGCCGCTGTATCATGGCAACTGCAGCTTTAGAAGTTTAAACCTTTAACTTGAAAGCATATTTATATATTTGTATGTCTGTAAGGATTTCTTTATATGTGTGCATGCAGGAAATGAAATAAAAAAACAAACAAATGGTATTTTAATTTGATATATTGTGTGCTTCCTATCTGTTAAACCGCTATTTATTTCCCGCCAATATCTCTCATGTAAAAATAGCAGGATGGAAACTCATTTTGTAATGTTTATAAAGGTTTTCAGTTATTCCAAGTCAACAGTACTCTAAAAAAAGTTGATTTAGTGCCATACCTTTTGTTAATTCATATTAGATTTATACAAGTGTTGATTCTCTGAGTGCATATAGTTGCTAAATTAGATTGTTCTACTGCATTCGACTAAAGAGGATTCAAACAAAGGCTGTCAGCCCTGCAGTCCTGGCAGCACTGATGGAGAACATAAACTCTTGTCCATATATATTGAAATGGCACAGCAATTGTTTTTGCTATAAACTAAGAACATTTTAGTTTAAAATTGAAGGATGAATTGGATAAAATTTGAATTTTAGTTTTGATTTTCTGATATTTACATCTAGATGTGTAAAACTTTGAACATTGCATTTTGTTTCAGAACACCCAAAGTTTTGGAAAAAATAGTTGTAAAGTAAATAACACTGTTTGTTTGCATATTCTTTGATTTTTGTTTCAGGCATCTCTCCATTTACTCTGATATTCAGGTGGTTAATTGCATTTCAATAGGTTTCGGGTTAGTTTATTGACTTGGCTGGTTTAAAAAATTCCTTTTTTTATCTAATGAATTCCTTTGACATTTGACAGTGTTTTGAGTCATTGTCTTGGTGCGGGCATCGCAAATAAACTGGATGCATTTGTCTGTAACTTTAAAGATGAAATGGGCCTGTTTCAGAAGTAGTCATGCAAGTTTATGAATACTACCTTCTTTCTACTTAACTTATGTGCTGATGAGTTTTGTATCATGTTCAGGCCCTTTCTTTCTCCACCATTCTTTGTCTTTTGGCCCTTTTGTGTCTAATCCTTTTGTGCAAATTTCTATCTGTCTAATTCTTGCTGCAGATGAGTGGTTTGCACCTTGTGGTATAGTATCTATATATAGCTCTTAGTCTTTTTTTTTAGTGGTTGTGTGTAAAACCTTACCCCTGCTATGTGGAGGTTGTTGCTGTGTTACAAAGCAATCTTTATTGGTCTTGACTGACCTGTTTGATGCCTGGTTGTTAGTATACCATTTTTTGCAGGATATTTCAGGTGTCTGACTGACTAGGACTAATACGCAGATACTTGGAAGCAACAGCTCCAGACTCTTGTCTCTGAGCTTTAAAATTGTTTCTCTCCAATAGGCAGCTTCATCGTCTTAATGTTAGTTTATCCATTTCACAGATGAAACCTAGGGCATATTAGACATGTAGAGCCTTTTTATTATATTTAAACACGCACTAGCAAGGCACACCAAGGCAACAAGAAACATAGTAACACACTTGAAAAATAGGTGGGTTTAAAAAAGCACAGATCTGGATCTAAATTTCTTAAAAATTAAGCTATAATTTTAAAGAATTCTGGTGGATTGATGATTGATAAGTCTCTAAACGCATACTGATGTTTATTATTTTTTTTATCTCAAAACCAGATATCCTTAGTGAATAAGAAAATAAAATCTATAAGCTATGCTATTCCAGTACTTTTGAAGGTATCAGTATAGTGGGAAAATAAAAATGTGCCTTTAAGGAAAACATTTTTATTTTTATTTTCTTTAATTTATTTTCAGTGCCGATGTCTAGGAAACAAATATAACTAAATATAGGTTATAAATATATATTTTATTTGTCTGTCTATATTGACAAAAAAGCCAATAATTCGCTTGTGTAGGGACAGAGGTGCTTATTGCTATTACTATCCCAGTGAAATAAGAAATTTAAATAGACAGTTAAACATTCTTTAAGTGTTTTGTTGTTTTGTAGTTCAGATTCATGTTGATAGCAGAGCTGGTATGATGGAGCGAGAAAAGGGGCAGGCTTTGTTCTTTTCCTGCCTGCTGGGATCGCTCACATTTATTCCCTTGCTTGGTAATTGACGTTTCGTACTGCTGATGGCTTTTTCTAGCAGTCTCAGCCTTCACTTTTAATGGTGGGAAAAGTTTCAATTCAGGCAGTTTTGCCAGTATTTAGGTCTAGCTGTCAGCAGAATATCTCTTGACAGTAAAGATGCCATACATTTGTTTATTACAGAATTAGATTTTTTACACCTGGACAATGATTAGGGCATATGTAGTAATGAGAAGATGTTGTAGTAAATGAATAAATGCTCAAAAACCATTTCTTCCTGTTCAGATGCCCTATTCATTTGTAAGAAATTTATTAAATTATTTTAGCATTCGAGATTGATTCTAGTCAGTTTTCATATTTCTGACAGCTGTTTTATTATTGGATCAATGTCAATTCACTGTCTATTGTATATGGATTCCTAGTTACTTGTAATTAAATTATATGTGGTCTGTATGTGACTAATTTTAATACAGTTGTTTGTTTAGAGTGTTTATAAACAGAAATGTGCCAGGAGATATATCATCCTCTAATTATACAGGTACAGTATAACGGGAAATAGCAAATGTGTGCGCTTTTAATTTAGCAACTTTTTTCTTCCACTCTCCTCTCCTGTTAGGTATGCAAGTACCTTATAATAACCTGCAATTCATGCACACGTAGTCTTTTCTCCTTCTAAAGTATAGTTCTATTTATTTACTTGGGTGAAATTGTGATTAAGACCAAATGTGCCCAAGACTGATTATGAACCCTTTTGTGATCCAACACATTATTCCCTCGACTGTTATATGGATAATAAAACAAAATAGCTTTTACAGAAATAGGTATATAATTTATTTCTATCTTAAAATGCTTGTCAGTGTTTTCCTTTAAACACCGTTTTTACAATAGTCCTGTAAGGAAATCAGGAATTATACAAACAATTTCTGTTATGTGTTTAAATAATTTTTCTCTCTGTTAGCAAAAAAGCAACTGTAGCTCTTTACTTTTTATTGGCATTGCTGGACACTGAAACAATGCAAACAGATTATTCTCATCAGCTACAGTTGTGCTTCATACCACATGTTTTGTCTGGCTCCGCCCTTCACTCTTTCACTCTTGTCAACTTTTGTAAAAAATTATTTCTAGAATTCTGTTTCACTTTGTCATTATGGGGTCATTATGGGATATATATATATATATATATATATATATATATATACACACACACACACACACACACACACACACACATGCAGACATGGCCAAAAACATCGTCACCCTTGCAATTCTGTCAAAAAGTGCAACCCTTCTTTCGGACATTTGTTGCAGTTGCAAATGTTTTTGTACTCTCATGATTATTATTATTTTTGTTTGCACTGCAACACACAAAAAAAAAACAGAAAAGAAAAGAAAAGAAAAGTCAAATCTGATACAATTCCACACAAAATGCAAAAAATGCACTGGACAAAATTATTGCACCCTTAACTTAATATTTGGTAGCAAAAAATAACTGAAATCAATCGTTTTCCGTAACTATGAATGAGTTTTTTACACCTCTCTACTGGAATTTTGGACCACTCTTCTCTTGGAAAGGTCAGGTCATTCAGAATTAAAGGAGGCCTTCTCACAACTGCTGTTTTAAGATCTCTCCTCAGGTGTTCTATGGCATTCAGCTAGGGACTCATTGCTGGCAATTTCAGAACTCTCCAGCACTTTGTTTGGAACCATTTCTAAATGCTTTTCGAACTGTGTTTCGGGTCATTGTCCTCCTGGAAGACCCATAAACTTTGGTGGAGACGCAGCTTTCTGACACTGGCCATTATGTTGCAACCCAAAATTCTTTGGTAATCAACAGATTTCATTATACCATTTACACAGTCAATGCATCCAGTGCCTGAAGCAGCAAAGCAACCCCAAAACATCTTTGAACCCTTATCATTTTTGACTGCATTGGCTGTGTTCTTTTCTTTGAAGAACTAATTTATTTTTCTGTAAACAGTGCCATGATGTCCTTTACTAATAAGCTATTTTGTCTCATCTGTCCACCGTACGTTCTCCCAGAAGGTTTTTGATGTTTGTCACATAAGTTTTGGCAAACTCCAGTCTTGCTTTTTTGTGCCTTTGTGTCTGTCCGCAGTAATGTCCTCCTGGGTCTCCTACCAAAAAGTCCCTTTTCATTCAGATGGCGACAGATAGTGGGAGTTGACACTGTTATACCCTGTGTCTGCAGATCAGCTTGAATTTGTTTGGAAGTTAATTAGGGTTCTTTATCCACCATTCAAACAATCCATTATTGTAATTTTTCATTAATTTAGCTTTTTCATCCACGTCCAGGGAGGTTAGCCACAGTGCCATGGGCTGTAAACCTCGTAATATTGTGCACAGTAGACACAGGAAAATTAAGATCTTTGGAGATTGACTTGTAGCCTTGAGTTTGTCGATGTTTTTCCATCAAATCCAGAAAATCTTTAGACTTCTTTCTATTCTCCATGCTTAGTGTGACACACCACACAAAAAGGTTTTGGAAGCAGTTACATTTGCATTTACATATGCATTTACATATGCGGCATTAAGCAGATGCGCTTGTCCAGATCGACGTACAAAATGGCTTTGAGTCTCTAGCAATTAATAAATCTACACTGGTACACTAGATTACAAACTTAATATACATCAGACTATAACTCTTAATTTTTACAAAGCAAACTTACAACGTGCTAATTTAAGTGTTTCATTAAGGGGTAGGTCTTTAACTGTCGCTCAAAGTAAGCCAGGGAGTCCGCTGTACTGACATCTAGGGAAAGTTCATTCCACCACCTCTGTGCCAAAACAGAGAAGAGCATTGATGTTTACTTACCTCTCATTCTGAGAGAAGGTGGTACCAGACGAGCAGTGCTGGAGGATCTCAGACAGCGTGGTGCAGTGCAAGATGGTGGTGGTCCATTTTTGGCCTTGTAGGCAAGCATCAGTGTTTTAATTCTGATACGTGCAGCTACTGGTAGCCAGTGAAGGCAGCACAGCAGTGGGTGGTGTGGGAGAACTTGGGCAGATTGAACACAAGTTGTGTTTTAGATCATTTCCAGTGGACGAATAGCGTTAAGAGGTAGACCTGCCAGCAGAGAGTTGCAGTAGTCCAGTCTCGAAAAGACAAGAGACTGAACAAGCACCTGGGCAGCCTTTGTGGACAGAAATGGTTGAATCTTTTGGATGTTGTAGAGAAGAAATCGACAAGAACGAGTTATAGTTATATAGTTATAGTGTTGTTTTTAGAGAGTAAAGGAGGTGGGAACTGTTGATCCTGTAGATCATGTTGACAAGCCAGAGGACTAGTGGAAAAAATATTTTATGGACAGATGAGACCAAAATATACTGTACTGTTAGGGAGAAAAATGCAAAACCTAAAATTGCTTGTCATTTTAATATTATTAATGCAGTTTATTATTATTAACATTTGTAAACATTAACATCTTACATTTTTAAAACAACTTTAATTAAAATGCCTCCTTGGTTAAATAATATATATATATATATATATATATATATATATATATATATATATATATATATATATATATATATATATATATATATATAAATAAATCTAATTAATGCAATACACTTTTTTATTAAATTGACTAAATTGGCTCAAATTAAATTAGTTATTTAATTATTTAATTGTATTTAAAGTTTAATAGTTTACATTTGTTAGTCCCCTATTTGGGTTATACAGATGTATGTATGTGTGTGTGTGTGTGTGTGTGTGTGTGTGTGTGTGTGTGTGTGTGTGTGTGTGTGTGTTTTACATTTCATATTAAATTTTCTAAAGATATGATCTACTTAACTGTTCTACTTATTTCAGCATACTTTAACAAATGTCTTCATTCCTTCCATCTTTCATTCATTCACTCCCTCGATATGCAGAGTTGTCAGGTTTTTCTCCTTTTAAGAAAAATTCTTGAAGCTGGAAATAAAACACTAAATTAAATTAAATTAAATTAAATTCATTTTTATTTGTATATCACTTTTAACAATTACCATTTAACAATGAACATTGTCTCAAAGCTGCTTTACACAGATAATGTGGTGATAAAAATTAATAACATGTTCTTTATAACTTTAAGTTTGTCCCTGATGAGCAAGCCGTTGGCGACTGTGGCAAGGAAAACTCCTAGATGGCATAAGAAAGAAACCTTGAGAGGAACCAGACTCAAGAGGACCTCTTCCTTATCTGGGTTGCACTGAATGTCCATTTATTGCAGAGATACGATGTTGCGGGGTACAGTGATGGTGTAGCAGACTGTTGACATTAACTACAGTCCAAATCCATCCTCAAAGCTTCCATTCTTACTCCGGAATTTCCACCCAAGGCGTTGATGAATCCATACTAAAGAATCCACACTATTAGTGTTAGCTGCTAGCCACTTCTTGGCAGAGGAATAACCCTGGAATTGTTGTGTATGTTTTATAGTAAAAAAAAAAATAAACAAAAAATAAACAAAAACACTCATAGTGTGAGGCGGAGACTAATCAAACTTGTGGTCCGCCAATCAATGCTTTCTTGACGAAACCCAGAAAGAAATTCGGTATGAATACATGTACCGTTATACCCCTAGGTATAAGTATCATAGTTTAGGTCTTTTTTTCTGAAATCTGGTCCGAATTGCCATCATTGATGAAAGAATAAATTAAAAATTATAACAGTGAATTCTATAGGAAAATAAGGACATCTGTCCATGTTACTAGTAGAAAGAAAGAAGGTGTGAGAGAGTGATACAGGTAGACTATAAAATTTTTCTATAAATAAATATAGAAAACATAAGTGTTTTCAGATAGACCACACTTCAGAAAACGGGAGTAAAAGAGAATGTTCTTTATTAGCCAAGATACACTTAACTGAGTGCTTTCAGTGAAGCAGCGCCAGGAACATGGAAACAGTAGGTAGCAGTAGGTAGTCTGTAATGATCTATTTAGTAACCTGTAGATCGGACGATGAGTGAGGGGAAAAAAGGGGGCCTTATAAAGAGAAATGTAAATAGGGAACAGGTGTTGGTGATTAGTAGGAGGGAGAGGCTGAGCGAGAGGGTTGAGTGCAGGAGGGAGGCGTGGCTAGTGGTTTTCTGACAATAAGTGTGTGCACGCTGTTCGCAGATGTTATTAAATAAACATTTTGACACACAGTGGTAAATGTTTAGTATATAAGTATAAGTTAAAATTTACAACATTCTTGTTTTGGTTTGTGACATTGAGTTCAATGGTCAGAGATTTCACAATATTGTTTTGGGGCTGAAATAACATTTTCCAGAAATGTGTACTATTTATGGGTGTTGACTCACTAAAAGACATTAAAAAACGTGATTTTGAGCATGTCAGCTAAACAAAGTCCAAACTGTGACAGCAGGGTTTTGTTCTGCATTCATTTTCTGTGAACAAAGAGTGCATGTTGAAGTGCTTAGAAAAGTAACAGCACAACTGTTTGAATGGGGCCATGAGTTTTGAGGTATGTTTTGTAAGGGTGATGCAGACCAAGTGGGACTAGGTACACTCAAAAATTGCTCAAAAGAAGCAAAAAAGAACAATATTAACTAGAATTCCTAAAATAATTGTGAGCAGTGCTTCCTTCCTTTTTCTTTTTTTTTAATTATTGTCAAAAAAATATTTAATCGCACTTTTTTATCTGTTCTAAATCTACCTAATATTAATCCTTCTCAAGTGTTTAATACTCTACTCAAGATGGGCAATAACAAATATGGATGCTTTATGCAGATGTATGTTTATTATTAGTGAAAACATTTAACATAGAACATGAAGACAAAATATTTTTGTAAATGTTATAAAGTAATTATGCCGTTTAAATTACATAAATCATCAGGGCACTAAACGGAACTTTTGCTATGTTTCCACACAGATAGTTTTAATTGTCCGATATGTGTGCTTCATGGCGGATTTTTAATACTTGATTTGGCGCATCAGTGTTTAGAAAATAAAAAATATTTTTTGGAGTTTATTTATTTATTTTTTATATCTGAGTAAAGAAAAGACGTTGTGGATTATTGTATGCTGAAGGTTTTAATTTAAATTATTTATTTATTTATTTATAAAAAAAAATGGTCAAACATAAATTAAAATGAAATGAAAATGTATTTGCGTTAACGCGTTATTAACATGTTCATTTCGACAGCCCTATACAAAATACATGCTGTTACCTGCTACAGTGCTATGCAAATTTCAGTGAAATCCACTCAGTGCCCCCAAAGGTTTTAAGAATTTCTTGAATTTAGACATTGCTGTATTTGCACATTGGTGCAGAGATTTATAAAGACTAATAGTTTGCATTAGACCTTAACGGTTCTTTATATTAGCTTTTTTTTCTTATTCTTCTTCTTGCTGCTCCCATTACGGGTCTCTATACCCCCCTGTCCTCTACATCTGCCTCTTTCAAACCAACTACCTGCACATCTTTTCTCACCACATCCATAAACCTCCTCCTTGGCCTTCCTCTTTTCCTCCTTCCTGGTAGCTTCATCCTAAGCATTCTTTTACTGATATACCCCATGTCCCCCCTCTGCACATGTCCAAACAATCTTAATCGCGCCTCTCTCACCTTGTTCCCAAAACACCTTGTTCCCTTTTCTCCTTCCTTAGTGTCCAACTTCTCATACAGCTTCTCTTTTGCCTTTTCCTTGGCTTTTGCTACATCCCTCTTCACCTGCTGTCGCATCTTCTTGTACTCCTGCCTACGTTTTTTATCTCTCTGCTGATCCCAATTCTGCTTCACCAACCTCTTTCTCCTTATGCTTTCCTGCACTTCCTCATTCCACCACTATGTCCCTGTCTTCTTTTTTATTTCCAAATGTCAAAACAAGTACTTTTCTAGCTGTCTCCCTCACTTCTGCAGTAGTTTCCCAATCATTCAGCACCTCTTCACCACCACCGAGCCCCTGTCTGACCTCTTTCTTGAATATCACACTATAGTCTTTCTACCATCTTTCACCTCCTCTTCTTCTTCACCTCCAAAGCTATCCTACAGACCACCATTCAATGCTGTTCAGCTACACTGTCCCCTGCCAACACCTTAGAGTCTTCAATCTCCTTCAGGTTGCATCTCCTACATAGAATATAGTCCACCTGTGTGCACCTTCCTCCACTCTTATATGTCACCCTATGCTCCTCCTTCTTCTTCAAATACGTATTCACCACTGCCATTTTCATTCTTTTAGCAAAATCTAAAACCATCTGCCCTTTCACATTCCTCTCCCTAAGAAAATACCTACCAATCACCTCCTCATCACCTCTGTTCACTTCAACAACATGGCCATTGAAGTCTGCTCCAATCACTAATCTTTCATTTCTAGGTACACCTTCTACCACTTCATTTAACTCACTCCAGAATTTTTCTTTCTACTTCATCAAACAGACCACTTGCAGAGCATATGCACTGATGACATTTATCACACCTTCAGCTTCACGCTCATCTGTCAGGGACTCGGGTGCGGGGCTAGGTGAGTGGATGATAGGACCCAAATGCAGGATGCTCCAGACGATATGAATCGAGAGAGGAGGGTTGCACAGACAGGAAATATTTAATGTCTGAATACAATAGCACAAAAACACAGTCGCGGAACACACAGGGTTAAAGTAGAAGAAAAAGATGAGAAGGATAGATACAGGCAGGGAAGCAACATGTCCGAAAACTTATGAGCAAACAACAGAAGCACACACTGGGTTAATATAGAGAAAAAAAAGAAAAACAATAATGTCCGAATACTTTAGACCATGTAGTAGAAGCACGCGCTGGGCTTATACATAGAAAAGCAATAACGTCCGAATACTTATGAACACACAGTTGCGGCACTCACTGGGTTAATGAAAAGGTCCGTGGCACCGGGAGAGCGAAGCAGGGCGTGTCCGAAAACAGAAGCCAGTCCAAAAGCAGACAGAGGGAGTGAGCCGGAGAACAGAGCAAAAGGGGAATCCAAAGATCCGAAAACCGAGGGCAGGCAAAAATCCGAAAAACCGGGAGATCCGAAAATGAAAGCAAACTTTCCACGGGGAAAAAATAAAGGCAGGAAGGTCTCAAAAGCGCGGAGCCGAACGAGACAATCTGGCAGCGAGCGCAGGCAGCCGG
Organism: Silurus aristotelis; assembly: GCF_946808225.1. Taxonomy (NCBI): domain Eukaryota; kingdom Metazoa; phylum Chordata; class Actinopteri; order Siluriformes; family Siluridae; genus Silurus; species Silurus aristotelis. The sequence continues at coordinate 10,579,539 of NC_139587.1, read as the reverse complement.
TGGCTATTAATACAGAAACAAGATGGCGGGCATGCCGGTGTTGCCGGCTGAAAGATGACGCTGAACCGGAAGCGTCGTGACCGCGGAAATGTTCAAGCGGCTGGCTGACAGTACCCCCCCCCAGGGCGGCTCCAGGCGGCCCACCAGGCTGCTCAGGGTGGTCTCGGTGGAAACGAGAAATCAGGCTAGGGTCCAGGACATGGCGGGCCGGAACCCAGGAGCGTTCCTCCGGACCGTAACCTTCCCAGTCCACCAAATACTGAAGGCCTCTCCCCCGTTGTCTGGAGCGTAGGAGACGGCGCACCGAAAAGACGGGGCCCCCGGCGATTAAACGGGGGGGTGGAGGGGGTCTGGTGGAGGGCACCAAAGAGCATGCTTGGACCGGTCTGAGGCGGAAGACGTGGAAGGTCGAGTGGATGCGCAAAACAGGGAGCTTGAGACGCACTGCCACGGGATTTATTACCTTAGAAATGGGAAACGGACCCATGAAACGAGGGGCAAGCTTCCTGCATATGGCCTTGAGGGGTAGGTCACGAGTAGAAAGCCAGACCTTCTGGCCGATCCGGTCGGCGTTTGCGATAGGCCCAACGCCTGTAACTCTGGGATGACTTTAGGAGGGCTGCCCGGGCCACCCTCCACCTGTGCCGACAACGCTTGAACTGGGCCAGGGCAGAGGGAACGGTGGTCTCGGGTTCCTGTGTAGAGAACAGCGGGGGTTGGTAGCCGAACACATAGAGGCCTGTGGCAGAGGAGGGAAGAGTGTTATGAGCATATTCAGCCCAGAGAAGCTTCTCCGACCATGTGGAGGGGTCTTGGGCGCAGAGAATACGGAGGCTGGTCTCGAGTTCCTGGTTGAGCCTTTCGGTCTGACCATTGGACTGAGTCAAGTCAAGTCAAGTCAAGTTTATTTGTATAGCGCTTTTCACAACAGACATTGTCTCAAAGCAGCTTTACAGAAAACAACAGTGAAGGTGAATGGTGTGCGTTTGTCCCTGATGAGCAAGCCGTGGCGACAGTGGCAAGGAAAAACTCCCTTAGATGATATGAGGAAGAAACCTTGAGAGGAACCAGACTCAAAGGGAACCCATCCTCATATGGGTGACATCAAGAGTTTGGTCATAAATCTTTCAACAATACAGAACAATTTGTGATCATCATAGATCCAGCATCAGCTTCTCCATGCCAGGGCCTTTAAACACTCGGCATCTACTTCTCCATGATCATCCATAGGTCCATAATCTTCACGAGGTGGGACATGACTGGAGCTGGCTAAACCTCAGGATGCCTCGGGATGGGGAGAGAAAGAGAAGCAGTGGAGAGGAATTAGCGTAGCTGCTGTTCATGATATTAACAGCACAAGTTGATAATGTGCATGTAATCATATATTCTGGAGCACAAGGTTGTGATGTGATGTGTGTGATGTGTGTTATGTGTAGGCTTTGCTAAAAAGATATGTTTTTAATCTACACTTAAAGTGGGAGAGTGTATCTGAACCCCGAACACTGTCAGGAAGACTATTCCAGAGTTTAGGAGCTAAATGCGGACTGAGGGTGAAACCCGGAGGAGAGGCTGACGGAATCCCCAGGTGGCGGCAGAACTCCTTCCAAAAATGGGCAGAAAACGTGTTGGAGCAGGAGCCGGGCAGTTTCCTTCGCAGAGGGAAGCTTGGGCAGGGGAATGAAGTGACCCATCTTCGAGAACCTGTCGACCACCGTGAGAATGGCCGTATGACCAGCGGACGGGGGAAGGCCGGTAACAAAATCCACAGCAATGTGTGACTATGGGTGTCGGGGTACAGGGAGTGGGTGAAGGAGACCTACCGGACACCCCTTGGGGTTCTTGTGTTGATTGCATGTTGGACAGGCAGCCACGAATTTGCGAACGTCCCTGCGGACAGACGGCCACCAAAAACGCTTCAGGAGCACGGCCGAGGTACGAGGAGCACCTGGGTGACAGATGAAAGGGGAGCTGTGGCACCACTGGAGGACTTCATAAGGAAGGTGTGCAGGCACGTAAAGCCTATGTGGCGGGCAGCCCTTTAGGGACAGGTTGACCGACGGTGGCCCGCTGGACCTTCTTCTCTATCTTCAGGCTGAGAGCGCGGACGGTAACAGTGGGGGAAAGTATGGGGTCGGGTGGTGGTTCCTTCTCATTAGGGGAGTGCAAACGGGACAAGGCGTCAGGCTTTCCATTTAGCGACCCAGGCCGGTAGGACAAGGAGAAGTTAAATCGCCCAAAAAACAATCCCCAACGTGCTTGACGTGGATTCAGGCGCTTGGCAGTCCGCAGATATTCCAAATTACGATGATCGGTCCAGACGAGGAACGAAACTTCGGACCCCTCCAGCCAGTGACGCCATTCCTCCAGGCCCAATTTAACAGCCAAGAGCTCACGCTCACCAACAGGGTAGTTCTGCTCAGCTCGGCTGAGGCGGCGGGAAAAAATGCGCAGGGGTGCAGGCGGTGGTCCCGGGCACCTTTTTGGGACAGAACGGCCCCTACGCCCAGATCCAAGGCGTCCACCTCCACCACATATTGACGGGTAGGATCCGGAAGGGCTAGGACCAGGGCCGAGGTGAAGAGACTCTTCAGTTTGGTAAATGCCCATTCAGCCTCTGGGTTCCAGTTAAAAGCCTGACGTATGGAGGTGAGTGAGTGAAGGGGGGCCGTGACAGAGCTATAGCCCCTGATGAACCGCTGATAGAAATTGGCAAAACCCAAAACCTCTGTAATTGCTTACAGGTGGTGGGTTGGGGCCAGTCCTTTACCGCCTGAATCCTGGCTTGGTCCATCTGGACGTGATCGGCAGAAAGGACAAATCCAAGGAAGGTGGTGCTGGACACATGGAAATCGCATTTCTCCACCTTAACGTATAATCCATTCTGGAGGAGCTGCCTGAGTACCGAACGCACGTGCTGGACATGTTGATCTCTACAGCGTGAGAACACGAGAATGTCGTCCAGGTATACGAACACGTAGTGGTTAAGCATGTCTCGAAGAACGTCATTCACCAACGCCTGGAAGACAGCTGGTGCATTGGTAAGGCCAAATGGCATAACAAGGTATTCATAATGCCCTGATGGGGTATTGAATGCTGTCTTCCACTCATCCCCCTCCCAGATGCGGACAAGGTGGTAGGCATTGCGGAGGTCCAGTTTGGTGAAGATGACCGAGCCCTGGAGAGAGTCGAACGCAGAAAACATCAAGGGCAATGGGTACCGGTTCTTGACAGTTATGGCATTCAGGCCCCGATAGTCAATGCAGGGACGGAGGCTCTTGTCCTTCATTTCCACAAAGAAGAACCCAGCGCCTGCCCAGTTCCCGGCAGGAGATGAATGGCGCAATCGTAGGGCCGATGCGGGGTCAAGGAAGAGACTCGAGTCTTGCTAAACATTGTACCGAGGTCATGATAGACAGATGGAACAGAGGACAGAGAACATGACAGAGGTCGGGGGAAGTCTCCGGAGAGCATGAGACCGGCCTGGGGGAAGACGGACTGGTCCACCGGTCGGGCCGGAGGCGTGTGGTAGGCCCGCTCCGGATAGCGCGTGAAACGCTCAGAACGACGTTCACGTATTCTTCTGTCAATCCGAATGGCCAGGGCGATCAAGGCATCCAGACCAGGGTGAAGCTCACGGGCAGCTAGCTTGTCCTTCACCTGGGCTGAGAGACCCCGAAAAAAGGTGTCATATAGAGCGGTGCGATCCCACCCACTGTCAGTGGCATCCGTGCGGAAATCTGCAGCATACTCAGCCACTGAACGCTCACCCTGCGATGAAGAAAGCAGTGAGCGTGCGGCATCCTGGCGAGGGGTGGCTAAACCAAAAACCTTGCGTAGTTCCTCAGAGAAGGCAGTGAGGGTAGAGCAATGCAAGGACTGATTTTCCCACTCGGCGGTAGCCCACCGCAAAGCTCGTCCGGGGAGCAAGGTGATAACATAAGCCACCTTGGCCTGTTGAGTGGAAAAAGAGGATGGTTGGAGACTAAAAATCAGGCTACACTGTGCCAGGAAGGACCGACAAAGTTCGGGTTCCCCCGAGAACCGAGCCGGGGGAACGAGGTGTTGCTCCCTAGGAGCAAAAGCGCCAGGTGTGGGCTGGACCTGCGGGGGGGGGGGCCGAGCCGACGGCTGAGGAGCGGCGACTGGTGGTGGGTTGGGCACGGCTGCCCCTGGAAGGGTGTCGAGACGCTGAATAAGCTGCTGAAGACCCAAAGTAATATCCTGGAGCTGTTGCTCATGGGTGGCGGAGACCTGGACCAGAGCATTAAGGGTGGTCCAAAGATCGATTGCATCCGCGGGATCAATAGCTGGCCAGATTGTTCTGTCAGGGACTCGGGTGCGGGGCTAGGTGAGTGGATGATAGGACCCTAATGCAGGATGCTCCAGACGATATGAATCGAGAGAGGAGGGTTGCACAGGCAGGAAATATTTAATGTCCGAATACAATAGCACAAAAACACAGTCGTGGGCACGCACAGGGTTAAAGTAGAAGAAAAAGATGAGAAGGATAGAACAGGCAGGGAAGCAACATGTCCAAAAACTTATGAGCAGACAACAGAAGCACACACTGGGTTAATATAGAGAAAAAAAAGAAAAACAATAATGTCCGAATACTTTAGACCATGTAGTAGAAGCACACGCTGGGTTTATACAGAGAAAAGCAATAACGTCCGACTACTTATGAACACACAGTTGCGGCACTCACTGGGTTAATTAAAAGGTCCGTGGCACCGGGAGAGCGAAGCAGGGGGCGTGTCTGAAAACAGAAGCGAGTCCGAAAGCAGACAGAGGGAGTGAGCTGGAGAACAGAGCAAAAGGGGAATCCAAAGATCCAAAAACCGAGGGCAGGCAAAAATCCGAAAAACCGGGAGATCCGAAAATGAAAGTAAACTTTCCACAGGGAAAAAAAAAAGGCAGGAAGGTCTCAAAAGTGCGGAGCCAAGCAGCGAGCGCAGGCAGCCGGTGGCTATTTATACAGAAACAAGATGGCGGGCATGCCGGTGTTGCCGGCTGAAAGATGACGCTGAACCGGAAGCGGACGTCGTGCACGCGGAAATGTTCAAGCGGCTGGCTGACCCGATCAGAAACTCTCTTCACCTCCACTACACTCTTAATGTACTCTTCCTTAAATATCACCTCTACACTATTTCTCTTTCCATCCAAACCATGATAGAACAGTTTAAACCCTTTTCCAGTATTTCTGGCCTTACTCCCTTTCCACTTGGTCTCATGAACACACATCTACTTTTCTCCGCTCCATCATATCAGCTAACTCGCTCCCTTTACCAGTCATAGTACCATTATTTAAAGTGCCCACCCTAACCACCACTCTTCTACACTTCTCCTTTTTCTGCTGTTTCTGCAGACATCTTCCTCTTCTATTTCTCCTTTAACAGCCAACAGTAGCCCAATTTCCACTGGGACCCTGTTGGCTAACAATACCTGTGGCGGTCGTTAGTAATCGGGACTTGACTGATCCGGTATGAAATTCTGGTTCATGATCCGCATATTTGATTTGGCACATGTTTTACGGTGGATACCGTCCCCATTTATCCAGGCTTGAGGCTGGTACTAAGAGTGCACTGGCTTGTGCAACCCTAATGGCTGGGTTTGTATTAGCAGTTGTTTTCATTCTTTAGTTGTTTTATTTAATAACATTTTAATACTTCCTCCACTCAAAATGCTATTAAATAATGTTGCTTCCAGTAATAGTACTATTTTTATTTTTATATGAAAAGCCACATGCTATGCAATAATAGACTTGCAATGTAAAATGGTACCTTTTGTAATGTAAAACTGATACCATTTTATATACATATATAGATTGTACTCTTTCCTTTTATAACATTTGTTTTTTCAGTAAAATAGGTTTTCAATATTTAATAGCAGTAAAACTTATTCTTTATACTTTGCCACAAAGTAGAATCCCTTAGTAGTTTTAAGGGTTATCTAAATGATTCACTGACAATTAACAAGAGAGGGTGAGAATCTGCTGCTATGCAAATGTGTCACTCTCCATCTGCAAGCCTTATGTTCTGAAAGGGAAATAGAAAATAGCTGCTAATAAGGAGCCAGTGATATGAACTGATTGACATCAGCCATCTTTTGCCTGTCCTGATTTGCAAATATGAGAAACTACTTTTGATATAGTATATTTTTAATTATGGTACTTGTGCCTGGAATCTGTGAGACCAGAAAGAGTCTGTTCTTCTGGGATAACAGTGACAGATTCTTACAACATTTTTGAAGGTTTAGTTGATGGCAAAGATGCTTTCGCCAACTTTCAAATTGCATGAGGTCTAATGTCACACATTGTAATTAGGATTCCTTTAATGTGTCGTTGCATATGACACAACCACTGAAGACTTTATTAGTAACACTTTTATACCTTCTTGTTAATGTCTGCCAATCATGTGGTAGCGATGCAATTCACAAAACCATGCAGATATGAGCGAGCTGTCAGGGTAGTGACCACGAGAAGGAAGCAGAAGTAACTCAATCATGTTTAATAAACCTTTCAGCACACAAACACAAGACTGAAAGCATACAAACCATAATGCAGGTTTAGTCCATAATGCGGGTATAATCCGTCAGGAAAGTATATTCCATAAAGGGAAGTAGAATCCGTACAGTGAAGGTAATCCATGCATTCGGCACCGGGTGCAGGAACCAGCGGAGAATGCTGCCAGTCGGGAATCCAGGAGATCACTAGCATGAGTTCGTAAATCCAACAGCCAGTGGGGTCAGAATGGGAACATATATAGGGGAACAGTAATGTGGAACAGGTGTCGGCGATTAGCACCGGGAGTGGCTAATAGAGAGCCGCTGAGGGGGCTTGGCAGGGGGATCCCTGACACCAGCAGCTTTGGGTTATATTTACATCAACTAGAACAGAGAAACATATATATTGAACGATTTTGATTGTGTAATTTTTGTCTGTCAGTGTCAGCTGAAATGCTTTGTTGCAGAAAGTGGTCAACGGAGAACGTTTGAACAATTTTCTTTGAGTTGATTAAAATGTACTGTAACTTGAATAACCACTCTTGCACATTTGTAATGATCATTTCAGGATACATTTGTTGAAACTTTAGTTGAACAGTCTGGTCCAAACTGTCTGGATCCACTTCTTTCAGCTGAAAACAGAAAGCTGATGCTGCAGTGGTCATAGAGTCACCAAATAAATTAACTGCATTTCATTGCCACTGTAGTCCGAGAGTAAAACATTTGAACCTACCAAACCTTTACAGTTGAAGATTGGAAAAACTGGAAAATTGGAAGTGTCTGCTAACAGCATGAATCCATGGACCCTTCATAGCAATAATTTATCTATCTACTAATGCCATTATAATGCTTCATGCTGCAAAGCAAAAGCTATCCCCAAATGTTTAATGAACATGAAAATGGGTTCAGTGATATACATCTTGGCCACTAGATCTTTATCAATTTAAATTTGTTGGAGTGTGGTAGAACTGGATGTTCACAGCATGAATCATGAGGGATCCATGATACAAAAAATTAAGGCCGCTCTAAGAGCAAAGCGAGGCCCTACCAAATACCAAATGTGATTGGCAGTGACTTTTTGAAGTATGCACAGACACAATAGGGTATTCAAACACAAGCTAATCAAAGAGTGCCATGAACAGCCTAAGGGGGAATCACTGATACATACTTATAAGTGTGATAAATATAATGAATAGTAACCAAATTAAAAAGCAATATACAGCATATAAGAGGTTTTAAATAAATAAAAAAAACGTAATATATGTGTCAGGAAATGAAAGAGGTATTATTATTTTGATACATTTTCAGGCATTTTTCTTACCTAATCTTTTTGTTAAAATAAGACATTTTGATTTAAAACCTCTAAGGTATCAAATTACAATAGGATTTTTGTACAATTTACTTTTATTTATCAACTAAACTTGCAGATTATAGTTTAATCAAGCATGGCCACATTTGATCAATTTCTTTTATATGCTGAATGGATAGTTCTAAAGTTCTATTTTTTTGCTGAACAAGTTATTACTTGTTGCCAGTTTTACTTTATTCAACACAGCTGTACAGCTTGTTCAGCAAATTTCTAAATGTTGAAGAAATAGTGTTACTGTAATCAGTTTACAGAGAGAAGTTTCTTTTTAAATGTGAACATTTTATATTTAAGTTTGTAGAGAATACACTGAAAAACATTTATCATCATGATGTGGTCTTAATAGTCTTAAAATGTCTTTCTCTACTGATGTATAACTTTTTGTTACTTTATTAGATGGAGATTGATTTATAATTTATATTTATATTTGAGTTTTGCCACTGGCTCAAAATAATTGGATTAGTGGAAATGGTGATAGCTATATTTTTTTGTTGCTATATAAACTCATATAGACTACAGTGAGGGAAATAAGTATTTCAACACCCTGCTATTTTGCAAGTTCTCCCACTTAGAAATCATGAAAGGGTCTGAAATTGTCAATCGTAGGTGCATGGCCACTGTGAGAGACATAATCTAAAAAAAAAAATCCAGAAATCACAATATGATTTTTAAACTATTTATTTGTATGATACAGCTGCAAATAAGTATTTGAACACCTGAGAAAGTCAATGTTGATATTTATTACATTTTTGTAATAACAGTACACAAACCAGCCTTTATTAGGCAATTTTTATTACAGCAAAATATTTCATAATGTTGTTGTCTATTATGCTCTTTGGTAATTTGCTTTTGCTTAATTGTTATTTTTTAGTTCTATCCAAAAATCAGCCTCTAACTATAATAAGAACCATTTATTTAATGTGGCTCAGTTTATATTACATGAAAAATTTCTGCTTGGCTCTCTAAGTGACATGGATGGGCCTCCCTGTCAGAATGTCTGATAAATCATGCAATATATTTATTAGATATGTATTAGGAATATGTAGGCCTCACTTTTTTCAGACGAGAGCTTTTCTCACAGAAAGTTTACTCAGGCATGCATTTCAGTACATGTTGCTGTCACAAGCTTCTTTTCAGCTTTTTGCACAAGCACAGAAAAAGGCTGGTAAAAGTAGTCATCTTTGGCAGTTTTTTACCAGCACAATTCATATACCAAGAGAATCCTGAATCTGTAATGCTGCTAATAGGATCTTGCCTAGAATAGAGCTTGTCTCATAAATTTGTGAGTGGGAAGCATGAATGCATGTGTTTTCCATAATAACAACCTAGGCACTTGATGCCATGTAGGTATAGTGACACACGATTTAAAGAAAATTTGTTTTCTTGCATTTGTTTATTATTCAAAATTTGTCTTGCCTTCTCGATCGCTAAGTCCTTCACAATTAGTGACATTCTTTATGTTTACCATGTTCCCTTCTTTTATTTACATCTGTATTTTACCTGGATCAAATATTCTTTGCTGCTCAATGATCATGATCAATAAACAGTGTAATAAACTTAGAATTAGGTTAAGCATAATTAGACTAAACAAATCCCTAGTTACTGATATAAAAAGTCAGTTTTGGAGTTGCAGAGCTTTCAAGATAAATAAGTAAAGGTCTGGCAGACCTAGCTAGAGTTTCTGTTATGTACTACTTGTTTGAATTGGCATCTTTATCATGGAGAGGGTAGGACTGATTATTAAGTACTGCAATCAGAACCTTGGTGTTAATCAGGGCCTTTCTTTACCACACCAAGCATTCTCCCACACCTCTGAGTAAGAGCATGTTAGGAAAGAAATTTTTATTTTCTAGAAACAGATACTTAGTTAAAAAAAAAATTCTGCTAAAAAAATTTAATAAATAGAGAGCAAGAGGTAGACAACTCTATAGACAGATACATTATAAAGATCAAATATAGATTTATTTTTTATTTTTCATTGAGAACCACTTCTCAACTAAGCATCTTCTTAATTATGTTTTTAGATTTAACTTTGATGAATTTTAGGAATGAACTACGAAAGGTATATGATTGAGCATGCCACTTCTTTCTCAATTTGAGGTGGAATTTTTTGTTGAATCTGTTTTTTCAGTTATGGTTGCACAGATATGTCTCTGTTGACATATTTTAGTAATAGCTTTTTCATTTTCCATTTCCGTGTATAGGGCAATCAAATCTTTTTGATGATGACTCTGTTTATCTATCTATTAATTCTCATCAGAATTCATCATCCTTTTTCACAGTCCTTTTGACAGTTCCATTAAATCATGCTGTAATGTTAACACATACTGACAGTAAATCTTCCTGGTTTCATTACTCCCCTTTCCAATTATTCACTCCTTCATTTGAATAATAAGGAAGTAAATATTTGAAATTGTCTCAAGACAATGACACACATCGTAATGTTCACTTACCCTTCCACCTTCCTGCTGGGTCTCATAACCACTAGACCTCAGCCTACACACTAATAGTATTACTTTTATTTTGCAATAGAAAAGAGTCACGATATTTTAGAGTTGAACGATTCATATGAGCAATTTCAAGTTCATTCTCCTTTCATTACTCAAATTTAATTATACCTATTTATTTAAATCCTAATCTAAATGTATTCTAATCTTACTCGTACCTTCTTTGGGTTTATGTATGAGGAGTATGTTTAATCTTCGAGCATGTTGTTATTTAGTATTGTTGGCAGCCTCATTGTTTTAACAGTCTATTTTTAGCCACTCTCCAGGAGAACTACTTGTTTTTATCAGTCAGAGAGCAGATGTCCTTGCAACATCCAAAAGCAGTAAAAATTAAGTCCAATTCTTTATATTTAAGTCTTGACAAATTTGATTACCTTTTTAAAGATGCATTGGCTGGGCCTGTTTGATCACTCATGTGATTATTTTGTCACTCGCTGTGACACTCCAGTGGATATGTTGTTTTGCAAAAGATGTTTACATTCTGCGACAGCTTGATTTTACATGTTTCGCCACACCCCTCTGACTTTAATGCTGGATTGTAAGAGCTAAATCGCTATTGGCAGTCCTTAGGAGAGCCAGTGGCCAGCAGTGCACATGACATTTGTTCTCTTCCTGGGAGGAGAGAGCCTTTTTGGTAGGAATTTCTCAGCAGCGTGGCTGTCACGATGGGGCTCATCATCTGCAATAAACTGCTAGCAAATGCTTGTTGAATAATACATGGGGCTGAGAATTTAGAGAGAACACTACTGATAGTCACGTTGATTTTAGAGAACATACAATTATCATTTTAGATAGCAATTACTACTGTTGTATTTTATTGCATGCATTTTTTTCTTTTTCCTACTCTGTCTGTGAGGGTAATATTATATACAAATTCTCATTATGTGTGACTGCACTTTGAAGTTGATACTGCAATAAAATTATAAAAAGTGCCAGTCTAGGGATGAACATTTTATTAAGATTGTATTTTCAGGGGCTGCTGGATTATAAGAAATTCATACTTGAAATTGGCAACACTATGAACAAAATGGGTAAAAATAATAATAATACAGTTATAATAATAATACAGTTTACTAGAACTATGAAGATAGTAATGTATCTCTGAATCATCAAATACCCAAGACAAAATAGGTCATGTAGAGGGAGGAAAAAAATTGCCCTTGATGGCCAGGTCACTTAAGAATAAAATTAACTTAACTTATGTGTGCATCATTTTGTGTATAGTATAGTTTTATAATGAAGCAATGCTACAATGTGAATATAAAACTAAAGCTGTCTATAAGAAGTCTATTAAATTACCCATATGCAAAGAGCTGGCCGAGCTCAAGAGAATAATGAGGTAGCTACAACTCGAGATTTAACAGGCTGGAGGTCTTATTTTTGTGCAGGATTCAAGAAATTATCTGTTATGTTATGGAGGAATGCACAGTGCAATATCCCTGCAATAATTGCGCTGTTTGCATGTGACTGATTAATGTGCAGGGTAGAAAGAACCAAGATTTACATTTAAGTTCACTGTATAGACTTAAGACTTTTTTGAATTCACAGTTTGTTCCCTTTAATAACCATGTATTCCCATGAATTTCCATATTTTCCTTTAAATTCCTATACAAATTTTCTTGAACATGGAATTTTGCAACCCTAATCACAATATTCTTGTTTGGAACGCAAGTAATTGTTGTGCTGCATGATCGAAATTGATAAACAGCTTTTTACTACAAAGAAAATGAAAGTTTCAATATCTAAAATAATGGAACATGTACATCATGTACAGTTTGGTATAATGGCTTAACTTTTTGGTAAACTTCAAAATATCAATATGAAAACCCATCCATTCAAGTTGCACAAGCCAGGCCCGGGCCCGGATAACTGGGGAAGGGTTGTGTTAGAAAGGGCATCCAGCATAAAACATGTGCCAAATCAAGTATGCGGATCACAAATCAGAAATTCATACCGGATAGGTCGAGGCCTGGGTTACCAATGACTGCCACAGGTATTGTTAGCCAACAAGGTACCAGTGGAAATTGGGCTACTGTTGGCCAAAGGTCTACAGAGACAGCAGGGAAAGGAGAAGTAACTAGAACTGCAGTAAGTACAGGGGAATAAAGTTAATCAGTCACAGAATGAAGTTATGGGAAAGAGTAGTGGAAGCCAGGCTGAGAGAAGACGTGACCATCTGTGAGAAATAGTATGGTTTAATGCTGAGGAAAAGCACTATATACCACATTCTATTCGCTTTGGGAATGTTGATGGAGAAGTAAAGAGAAGGTCAGAAGGAGTTGCATTGTGTGTTTTGGATTAAGAGAAAGTGTACGACAGGGTGCCAAGAGAGGAGTTGTAGTATTGTATGAGTAAGTCAGGTGTGTCAGAGACGTATGTAAGGGTGTTGAGGACATGTATGAGGACAGTGTGACAGCAGTGAAGTGTGCAGTAGGAATGACAGACTGGTTCAAGGTGGAGGTTGGACTGCATCAAGGATCGGCTCTGAGCCCTTTCATGTTTGCAGTGGTGATGGACAGATTGATGGACGAGGTCAGACAGGAGTCTCCGTGGACTATGATGTTTGCGGATGATATTGTAATTTGTAGCGAGAGTAGGGAGCAGGTTGAGAAGAGCCTGGAGGGGTGGAGGTATGCGCTGGAGAGAAGGGGAATGAAGGTCAGAAGGAGTAAGACAGAGTACATGTGTGTGAATAAGAGGGGGGACAGTGGAGTGGTGCGGTTGCAGGGAGAAGGGAGGTAAAGGTGGAGGAGTTCATGTACTTGGGGTCAACAGGGCAAAGTAATAAAGAGTGTGTAAAGTGTGCAGGCAGGGTGAAGTGGGTGGGGAAGAGTGGCAGGAGTGATTTGTGATAGAAGTGTATCTGCAAGAGTAAAAGGGAAAGTTTATAGGACTGGGGTGAGACCTGCTATTTTTATGGTTTAGCGACAGTGGCATTAAGTAAAAGACAGGAGGTGTAGCAGAGCTGAAGATGTTGAGGTTTTTGTTGGGAGTGACGAGGATGGACAGGATTAGAAATGAGTTTATTAGATGGACAGCACATGTAGGACGTTTTGGAGACAAGGTGAGGGAGGCACAATTAAGATAGTTTGGACATGTGCATAAGAGGAACATGGGGTACATCAGTAGGAGAATGCTGAGGATGGAGCCACCAGGAAGGAGGAAAAGAGGAAGACCAAGGAGGAGGTTTATGGATGTGCTGAGGGAGGACATGCAGGTAGTTGGTTTGAAAGAGGTAGATGTAGAGGACAGGGGGGTATGGAAACGAATGATCTGCTGTGGATCACCCCTAATGGGAGCAGCCGAAAGAAGAAGAAGAAAAAAAATAAAAAGATGAATACGAAAATATAAAAGAGGCAAAATTAAAACCTTTAATGTTACATACATTTATTCATGCTGTCCTTTTTTACTCATATATATAAAAAAATTTAACTTCACCGAAATTCTTTTTTTTTTTATATAATAAATAAACATTCGTTTTACTAATGCACCAAGTCTCAAATCAAGCACCAAAATCCGCCATGATGCACACATTCGGCAATTAAAACCACCCATGTTCCGTTTGGTGTCCTGGTGATTTACATAATTTAAAACAGCATAACTGCTTTAAAACATTTACAAGTATATTTTGACTTCATGCTCTATAATTAGTATGGTTTTACTAATATTAAACAAACATTTGCATAAAACATCCATATTTTGCCATGCACATGTTGATTAGAGTATTGAAAACTTGAAAAGCATATATTTAAGGTGCATTTAGAACAGATAAAAATTTGATATTTAGTTGCGATTCAACACTGGGTCAGAGCCTCTCTAAAACAGTGGTCAGTATCTATCCAATGTGGTTCAAGGAAGAAAGAGTGGTGAACTGGTGACAGGGTCATGGTCGGCCAAGGCTCATTGATGCAGGTGGAAGGCAAAGGTTGGCCTTATGGTCTGATCCAACAGACGAGCTCAAAATGATAAACAATGCTGTTAATGTTTGACATGTCAGGACTGTTTTGGCAGCAATGAGGGACCAACAGAATATTAGGCAGGTGGTCATAATGTTGTGCCTGATCGTTTGAAAATTAAATACATGTAGACATATATTCCTCAGAAACTGTAGGTGCACTCAGTTCCATGCATATTTCATAGCAGCATTGACCTGTTTCTCAAACTATGACATGGTTCCGTTAAACAAGTACTGCATATGTTGCCTTGAGTCCAGAATGCCTTCTGAAGGTTGATGCTGTGTTGTACTGTGCCTCTTTTGATAGGTGTGCTCAGTCTAGCGTAACGCTCCTGTTTTGCTCCCAGCATGTACATACTTTCTCTTGCCTCTTCAGAGCATGTCACCCCCATTGACCCCAAATTTCAGGCTGACCCAAGAGGATTTAGGACAGCGCACTTTTATAGCAGGTTACGTCTCATTTATCTCCCATTTCTCTTCATAATTTCTAAACATGTTCTCATGGATGATGAATAATTTTAATGGTACTACAACAGTTTTTTGTTTACGTTTTTGAACTTTTTTGGACCTCTCTAGTTAGATACAATGATATATAACGAAACCCTCACTTAAATTATCTCTCCTTTACTTTTTAACCTTTTCCAGACTGATAGATCTCAATTACTTTCTTTTTAGTTTGTTTCTGAATTTCTTTGGATCTCAGCATGATGTCTAGCTTTTGAGGATCTTTTGGTCTACTGCACTTTGTCAGGCAGGTCTTTTTTAAAAGATTTTTTATTGCGAACAGGTGTGGCAGTAATCAGGCCTGAGTGTGGCTAGAGAAATTGAACTCAGGTGTGATAAACCATAGTTTTAACAGGGGGGCAAACACTTTTTCACACAGGGCCATGTAGTTTTGGATTTTGGTTTCCATAAATAATAAAAATATTCATTTAAAAACTGCATGTTGTGTTCACTTGTGTTATCTTGTACTAATATTTAAATTAATTTGATAATCTGAAACATATTAAATTAGTTTCAGATGATCTGAAAAAATAGCTTGGCACACACGAGAAGCGGCACACTCCCAGTAAGCTGGATGAGCGTTTCCTGCGCCCAGCATCACAGCCTCCATGCCGGGACCTACCATTTTTCCCCGACCTGCACACTGAGCTGTCCAGGTCCTGGGAGGTCCTGGGAGACACCATACATAACCCGTACCTTCTCCCCAAGAACTTTGCTGTATGTGAATGTAGTAGGGTTAAAGGAGTGCGGCTATTGAACGATGCCCAGGGTTGAAGAGACGTTTGCCGGCTATCTCTCCCCAGGTGCAACATCGTTCAAGGCCTACTTAACTCTCCCCAGGTGCAACATCACTTAAGTATTGCCTACTAAAACGTTGAGAGACACTTTGGCGTTAATAGGCAAGGGTACGCAGCAGTAGGTCAGGCCGCGGGTTGCCTCCACACAATGAGTGTGTAGCAAGCATACCAGGCCGACCTACTGCAAAAGATGAACGAGGATTTAATCTCTGAGGCTGATGATTTAAGGAGTTAGGTCGGTCCATGTCAGCTCTAGCAGCCACAGAAACGCAATCTGTGGCTCACCTCGACATCAGAGCCTCTCCCGGCTCCTCTGTCCTGTGTTCTGGTTGTGCTCAGACACACTAGGCAGGGACTAGTCAGTATACCATTATTGGACACTTGTTTCCAAAAAGTGTGTTGACGCAGCTCAAGTTCCCGAAGGGGAACGTCTTTAGGTTATGTATGTAACCCTAGTTCCCTGAGGGAATGAGACGCTGCGTGGAAATGCCACACTCCCTGCATCCTTGCGGTGCTTACCTTCTCTTTTTCAGAACCTAGCGTCGCTACACTGCTCTCGCATTTTGTAGCATCATCCTGGTCCGTGCCGTTGCCCCGGCGGTGACGTCACGTCTTGCCTTTCACACGTGATTCAGAGCGCGGAGGCATTCCCAAAGCGTTGTGACGCAGTGTCTCGTTCCCTCAGGGAACTAGGGTTACATACGTAACCTAGAGACGTTCTTTCTTAAAGGGACAGGACTAATTTGGGTCTGTGGGAGTCAGAATCCTTGCTGGTTGGTAGGGGATCAAATACTAATTTAACTTGATCAAATACAAATTAATTTATACAAAATATAAATTTATTATTTCTTTCTGGATTTTTTTATATTCTTTCTCTCTCTGTAAAATCAACATACATAAAAATTATATAGTGTTCATTTCTTTGTAAAGGGTACATTTACAGCAGGGGACGAAATAATTATTTCCCCCACTGTAGCTTCAAAGTGTGAGATGAACATTCCATTCATATGTTGGGAAGCTTTTGGACTGGAACCTTTGTGCCATTTTTCATTGCAGGTAAAGAAAAATGTGTTATTTATATTCTTTTCCTAAGGGTAAGGAATAACTAAAGTTTCAGCATACAAGGGTTCTTGAAATACCCTCAAACTCAAAGCTTGACTGTGTACCCACTGTGCCCTCTAACCTGTGTTAAAAACAAATCTTAATACTGTATATTTGAACAATATTCTTTTATGAACTGTAGCACCATGATTGATTCAACTGTCAGGAAGAAAAGGAAATAGGAAGGAAGGTTAATGTTTTAGTATAGTATACTGAGCTAGCATATCTTTAGCATCAGTGTATTTCTCATTATATCAGTGCTGATATAATCAACAATTATCAATCAACTTTCATCAGTTCATACTTCCACCAAGTCTAATAACCGTGTTATTTCGAATGAGAATACAATTCATTCAGTGGCATTCTAAAATCATTGAACCTGAGTAATCATATGCAAGTTTTATCTTCAGCCTTCAGATAAAGCAGATATCAGTTACTTGGTTTTAAATAACGAACAAGTGAAAAAGAACAAGTGAAGCACAAATTAACTTTGAAGATATTGATCTAACTACACATAACTACAATCTACATCCAGCTAAACAGTGCTACATTTGGCATGCTATAACTCAAGCATATACTGTAGTTTACCTACCGAAACCAGTATAGCATTGAAATCATGTACTTTTCTTCACAGGTGTTTATAGATGATAAAAATAAATCTTATGTCATCTTATGTATTTCTGCAAATGATTTACAATAAACGTGTCATCTGATATGTAATAAAGATAAATATCCTCAAACTATGCCACAATTGTACAACGAGTGAGGAATTCTCAAACTAATGATCCCAAATTAGCATAATGTTTACAAGTTACAGGCTCTTTGCAAATCAATAGTCCACTAGTGGTTCCTTCTTTTCAGGGCATTTGAAATGTGCTCTGCTCAGTGCTTGTGCAAAGGCACTGATTGATTTCACTCTTTTATTAGCTTCAAAATGGCAAGGTTTTCTCTCATCTCTGTTTTTTATTTTGGTATATCAGATGACTCAGGTCTCAAAACACACACATACCCACACACACACAAATGATTGTTTTTAAAGTTATTTTATATGGATATTTTAAGGTTTTTTATTTATTTATTTATTGGTTTAACACCATTATGATGATGGTGGATAATGTTGTTGATTGTGTTGGTTGATGGTGTTAATCTGTAAACAGTTTGTTTGCAGAAAAAATATAACTTGGGGGAAAAAAAAACATGTTATTCTAATAATTCATGTATATTTATTGTTACAACAAATTGCTTTTGTTGTAAAATATTAACATATAATAAACATTTGCCATTTTTTGCTTTGCATGACAAATCATCTTCAACTATAAAGTACATTACACTAATACTTATTATATAAATATATATGTAACAATAGCTATAACTTCGCTTAATATAATTTGACTGAGTTTGTATTTTTTGCTTTTTTGTATTTTTTGCTTTTTCTAAATTATGCTAAATTGTGCAATTGTGGGCTTTAATAGTACGGTTTGTAGTGTAATTGCTCAGAAAGCAATTAAAAACATGGACAGTATATTCTCTATTGATTTATTGTTTTGTTTGTTGCGGGATAATTTAGGATTTGCTGATTCTTATGCTGTTTGCATGTGTATCTGTGTTTGTAGAGCTCTCTAGCCATCCAGATGGACAGTTCACATTCCGACCCCTGCCTCCACCACCTCTGCCACCCCATGCCTGCACCTGTACTCGGCCAGCACCCTTTGTTCACTCCACAATGCAAAGGACCACTATACCTGTCCATGACCACAGCCATAACAACCAAGAATCAGAACTAAGCAGCAGACAACCAGACAACAACTGGGTGCTCAAAAGAAACATCCCACTCGAGGCCAGGTTAGTACTAAGAGCAGGTATTTTATTTATTTTGGTCAGGATTGTAGGGGATCTAAAGCATTTCTCAGACGCTATGATGCACATGTATTCGTACACTGTCCTGCTGAAATGTCAGTTCTGTTTGTTCGTACGGTGTATAGGACATACATATATATATATATACAACTAATAGTTTTTTCCATTGAAAAACAGTGATAGGTTTACGCCTTTAGAATGATGTATAGTTAGTCATGGTTACTCTTGTCCCTTTTTAAATCTATTGCTAAACATTAACACCTAAGAACAATGGGATATCGGTCGTGCTGGCGGGTTTTAGAGGTTAAAGTTTTAAGAGAGCACTATGAACTGTTTAAACAATATATATGGATACATATTTAAAATGTATAAATTATATAAATGTATCCATATATATTGTCTAAACCAGGGGTCACCAACATGGTGCCCGCGTCACCAGGTAGCCCACAAGGACCTTTTCTAAAAATAGCTGTTTCCTACTTTGTTAAATCATGGTTGATAATTATTATGAGAAATCATTAACATGATCAGTGTCTTCACATAGATGAATATCATAAATTATTAATAATAACATATAATAAAAGGTAAATTGAGCAAATTTGTTATTTCAGATTAAACTAAAAAACTGTGTGTATCAAACTGGTAGCCCTTCACATTAATCAGTACCCAAGAAGTAGCTCTCAGTTTCAAAAAGGTTGATGACCCCTGGTCTAAACAGTTCATAGTGCATCTCTTTAAACTCATAGTCTGAGCCCTGAACACTAAACAGGTCTGCAAAGTAAAACAGCAGCAGTTGATGACACAAAAATTGTGATTCATAAAGAGAAAATAAAACAAGTCAGGGACCTCATCATCAGTTTCCAAAGGACAGGGGGAAAGATATTACAAGCCACTATTTGAAGAAGGCTTCAGAGAGAACATAAATATTGTTGCCATACCACAAAATATCTCTGTAAACCTCTTGTCAGCTGCAAAAATCAGAAGATTGTTATTTGTGAAGTACAGAGATGAGCAACCATAGTTCTGGAACTTATCTCTGTCCTACCTTTTTAAAACTAAAAGAGAGGCTCTGGAAATGATGCAAAACATACAAGCTCATTTGTCAAGGTAATTCATGGCTGCTTCTGGAACAGGTTTGCAAATGTTTACTGATGTCTGTAGAAAGAGAATGAATTCAGAAGTCTACAGAAAACAACAATTGTAATTGGAACTTCATCATGCAGTGACAATATACTGTCTAAACACAACAAATGTGTTGGGAATAGGGGCATTAACTATATTTCCCGTGTCACGTGTTTGTTTATGCACTTGAATCAAATTCACGATAATTAGCCTAGCACATAGAACTTGTATGAAAAGCCCACCTCTTACCTCACTCTTTGTGTTTAGTATGTCCTCCATGGTTGTCTTGTTCAAGATCATGTTTTGCTTTCCTTGTTGTTTTATTTGTATATAGTTTGTGTGTGCACTTTAAATAAACGTTCTTGCACTTGCACACACTTATTACATGGAAAAAGGTGTTTTAAACTGATAAATTATCAGACATTGACCCATTTCAGCTTCCTGAAGGGAGCTGAGCTGAGATACCAGCCTGAAAAAAAATGCAACAGTTTAGTAAACAAACAAAAAGCTCAAGCTAAAACTGTTTCTATACTTTTGCTCACCTAAGACTTACCTACAAACTGCAATAAATACAAATATAAATAGAAGACCTTTTGCAACATAAAATGGAACAAAAGAATCTTGAATGAACAAGAAGAACATGAAGAGCAGGGTTAATAATTATAAGGGGGCACGAGTTGTTAATGAGTCCTGAAACGATGACAATTGAGAAGCTAAGAGCATCAAAATGGGGGTGGGATAACTGAGCTCAAAATATGGGTGACCTATGCACACACGGACACAAGCACACAGGGTCCCTGACAGCTAATTCATGTACATTTTGCCATATAAGCAGAAATAATAATTATATACCATGTCAATGGTGATCATATATAATGATACTTGGTATATCTATGGCAACGTAGGGAATAAAACTTTCAATTATTATTATATTTTTTTTTTGTAAATGAGTAAACAATCTTTTTGTTATTAAAACATTATTTAATACATTTATTTATATTGCCATTATAGTCAGAGCAAGTGAGATTGTTGTTTGTTGAGGGAATTTATTGGATGACTTGCAAAACAGTTTTAGGGTATGTTGGATATTATGTTCCATTATAAATAGTTAATAAATAGTAAATAGTTGCAGTATCAGGCTACACATACCTCATGTTTCCCATCTGGATGACCTCATGTCTCCCACCTGGAACATTTGAGGTCTTGTCTTTTTTGTCATATGTTTACACTTAAATTCCCATGCAACTGTGCAAAAAGCCATATTTCTTGTGTGACAAAAAAATGTGCCATAACTGTATTTGCCAAATTGCAACATACACAGTCAAGTGATGGCTGCACAGAGACCTTTGCAGTGTTTGATTTTCTGTATCTTTTCAGTAATTTTCAAGGAGATGCAGCAAATATATATGTTTTAATAAAAAATATTAAAAGCTGAATTCTTACTTTGATGAATTCAAATGAGATTGCACCCAGCCACCTATGAAGAAATGTTTTAAATAAGATATAAATCTGCCTGTAATTAGATCATCTGCTATAGAGGAAAGGGGAGAGGAGAACAGACATAGGAACAGTTTGTTCAAAATGTACAATAAAATCTAACAAATCAAATTAATTATGTGACTTTTCCAGACAAACCCCAGTCTTATTTCCTCAGTTAGCAGTTTGGTATTCTTGATACAGGTTGGCAAACATGAATGCATTTTAAATCTTTATTTCCTCCCCCTCAGGCAAGTCTCTTAATTAATATGTTCCCTCTCACCTTTTGCTTCAATGTGCAGCCTTGTTACTGAACATGAAATGTTTTGGTGTTGCCTGTGCTTTTAATACCAATGTAAATGTATTTTTGTAACATTATTCATCACATTCATTTTTGTCATTTTTATTTTATTCAGGTAATGCAAAGACAAATATGATGTTTTTTAAGGGCGTGTGTGTGTGTGTGGGGGGGGGGGGGGGTGATTAGCATTTTGGATTAACTGAATTATGAAGCTCAGCTGTGGGAGGTTTGGTGGCAAGATCAAGTGTGCGTTCTCTCTTAAGGTACCTCTTTCCCATCCCCTTCTCCCTCTCTCTCTCTCTCTCTCTCTCTCTCTCTCTCTCTCTCTCTCTCTCTCTCTCTCTCTCTCATTCTTTTTGCTGCACTATCTATTTCTTTACTCCTCCACATATGGCAATGGTGAAAAAGTAACAGCAAATAATTGTACAGTATTTCTCATTAATGGGTTGCTTGTTTAAAAGAAATGATTCTAGATAGTTTTCTATCATCAATGTACCAATTGGACTGATTAATTAGCCCTCTCATCCCATTAGAGATGCATTTTTCTAACACTCTGACATTGAACTACTGTGTTACAACAATCAATCATAGTAATTATTTTTTCTCTTTTGTTTAAATCTAAGGTATTGCTTACTGATTTTTATGCAGCGATAAAATTTTCATTCACTTAATGGTTTAGATTTTTTATTTATTTTTAAATACAGTTCGAGGAAGCTAATAGAGATGGAACACATTTGTTTTAAAAATTTTACTTTATAAGACATAGAAAATTACTAATTATTTATGAATTATTATGTAATATATTACTATAAGATACTGGGTATTTAAACTTAAGCATTCAAACTTAAAATCTCAAATCACTTAACATAATCTATTTCCTTTCAGACTTGCAGCTTTTGCTCCATCATATAACAGGCAGAATAATGTAACCCACCCATAATAAGGAGAGAATCATCAGCATCATTTTCTGCTGGTTCTCACTATCTGTCCATGGCTGATGCTCAACCACATCCCAACACCACATATATGCCTACATCCTCTAGAGTGTTCTTGAAATGGCCAGTTGTTGTGAAGATTTCTTTTTTCTTCTTCACCAAATAAAAGAGTCAATGTCTGACCTTTCCAGTGCATTCTTTCTTTTTAAGAAGATACCAAATTGTTGTGGTGTGTGGCCAAACCTGCAGTCATTGAGTCAATTGTTTACTTACTTTGTACTTTGCAAAATGGACCAACTGTGTAAGAAATTACATATTTTTGTACTGGTCTTCACATGTACTTGAGGTGGACATTTTGAGACCTGCAGTTTTATTCCATTTTCAATTGTTTGAGTCCTGAGAGAGTTTCCAAAATAAACTGGTGTTTGGAGCTATCCATTATTCCCTCTATCTTAAGAAGATACCAGCAGAAATACAATCCAGCAGAAATAAAACTGTCCCATAGCACGATACTACCACCACCATGCTTCAGCTTGGGTGTGTTGTTTTTGCCATTTTTTAAAAACTTTACTTTTTTTTTAATTAATGCGCATAAAATGTTTAACCTAGTGTCAAATTTGGAGGTTTAACTGAGCTTTTTTAATAAAATGGACTTCTCTCTAGCCATTCTACCCAATAGCACAGGCATGTGAAGAATACTATAGATTATTATTACAGAAAGTGACCAGTACTTTTCAGATATTTCTTAGTTTTCCTTGATCAAATTAGGAACAATGACTGGTTCCAATATCATGGTGACTTCAGACTTTCGCTAATTGATAATGATGGTCTTCATAGTATTCCATTGCTGATTTAATATTTTAGAATTTCTTTTGTATACCTTTTTCAAATATAAATCAACAATCAAATTTATAATTTTTTAATTATAAATTTATAATTATTTTTATTCCCACTTATACACATATGCGACCAGTTTTTTTTTTTAAATGACCAGGTCATTTTAAGCAATTTTTTTTTTTTCCCCCTCTAAAGCTTTATTACTTGTTTATTTATTTTATTTTTTCTCCCAATTTTTGTCATTGTTGAGAGCTGAACCATTGACAGGTCCACAAATATGTCAAATAAGTAAAAACAGGATACCTTGGCTGCAACATCCAAATCAATATTTATTATATGTTTTGTTAAATACTCATTTGCTACATAAAGTTATACACATAATTATTTACTGACTGAATTGTTATTAGCTATAATCACCAGCTACAAGAATAGCCCAGTGTAAGGAATGTACCTTTTACAATGCTTTCTTGTTGATTGTCTTCAAAATACAATAGCAAAATAAATGATCTTTGCTAAACTAGTCTTTTCCATAGGATGGCTGGTGCCATTGTGCAATTTAAATATTAAAAAGAATAATTTTTTTTTCAGGCATTTCCTGTTCAAGCATGGGCCAGACTCAGCCAATCAGAACTACCCACACACCTCCAACACAATATACTCGCCACCTCCACGCCCTCTGCCCTGCAGCACCTTTTCCCGGCCCACGTTCATTTTCAACAAGTCGTACAAGTGCTGCAACTGGAAGTGTACTGCCCTCAGTGCCACAGCCATCACCCTTATGCTGGCCCTCCTTCTTGTTTACGTCATGGGTGAGCCATTCTTTTGATATTTGTAATATTTGTTTCACAACTTAGCTTTTAATCTATTTTTTATTATGGCGCTTCCTTTTTAATATGTAATGGGAAACCTAATAGTCAAGTCAAGTCAAGTTTATTTGTATAGCGCTTTTCACAACAGACATTGTCTCAAAGCAGCTTTACAGAAATGAACAGTCAAGGTGAATGGTGTGCATTTATCCCTGATGAGCAAGCCGTGGCGACTGTGGCAAGGAAAAACTCCCTTAGATGTTATGAGGAAGAAACCTTGAGAGGAACCAGACTCAAAAGGGGAACCCCTCCTCATTTGGTTGACATCAAGAGTTTGATCATAAATCAATACAGAACACTGGAGAGTGAGAACTAACATGAGTACTGGAGTATAAGATTATAAGTGATGTTCTTTCTGCAGTCTTATACAGTCTATATGGTTAGTAGCTCCTAGTTTTATAAGCTCAGCATTTGTGATCATCACAGATCCAGCATCAGCTTCTCCATGCCAAAGCCTTTAAACACTCCAGGAGGTCCAATGTCAACTCCACACATGTACGTCTCTAGATGGTTCGGGATGTTTGCGAGTTCGGCATCTACTTCTTTAAAGGTCCGTAATCATCACGAGGTGGGAGGTGACTGGAGCTGGCCAAACCTCAGGGTGTCTCGGGATGGGGAGAGAAAGAGAAGCAGTGGAGAGGAATTAGCGTAGCTGCTGTTCATGATATTAACAGCACAATTGATAATGTGCATGTGATCAGATGTTCTGGAGCACAAGGTTATGATGAGAGACGTATGTTATGTGTAGGCTTTGCAAAAAATATATGTTTTTAATCTACAGTTAAACTGGGTGAGTGTGTCTGAGCCCCGAACACTGTCAGGAAGTCTATTCCAGAGTTTAGGAGCTAAATGTAAAAATGCTCTACCACCTTTGGTGGACTTTGCTATTCTAGAAACTACTAGAAGCACAGAGTTTTGAGATCTCAGGGAGCGTGGCGGATTGTAGCGTGTTAAAAGACTGGATAGATACATAGGAGCCAAACCAATTAGTGCTTTATAAGTGAGAAGTAATAGTTTGTAGTCTATTCGAAACTTAACAGGAAGCCAGTGTAGGGACGATAAGATTGGGGTTATGTGATCATATTTTCTTGACCTTGTGAGAACTCTGGCTGCTGCATTCTGGACTAACTGAAGCTTGTTTATTAATGATGCAGGACATCCACCTGGTAATGCATTACAGTAGTCTATTCTGGAGGTCATAAATGCATGGACGAGCTTCTCTGCATCGGATATAGACAACATGTTTCTTAACTTAGAAATATTTCTAAGGTGAAAGAAAGCTGTTTTTGTAACTTGGTTGATATGATATTTGAAAGACAAGTTGCTGTCTAAAATAACTCCCAGGTCTTTTAGTGTTGAACTAGTGGTTACAGAACATCCGTCTAAATACAGGTTGAGATGCTGGAGCTTCTGTATACTAGTTTTTGGGCCGATAAGCAAAATCTCAGTCTTATCAGAATTTAAAAGTAGAAAGTTATGGGTCATCCAATCTCTTATTTCCTTAACACACTCAGTTATTCGAGTTAATTGAGCTGTATCGCCTGGTTAAGATGAGATATATAGCTGAGTATCATCAGCATAACATTGAAAGCTAATTCCATGCCTTCTAATAATATTTCCTAAAGGAAGCATGTATATTGTGAAGAGCAGGGGTCCTAGAACTGAACCTTGCGGCACGCCATAATTTACTTGCATTAGCCTGGATAGCTCTCCATTTAAATCTATGAAATGGTAACGATCGGACAGGTAGGATTTCAACCAGCTTAATGCCTGTCCCTGAATACCGATGTAATTTTGTAAGCGATCTAGGAGGAGATCATGGTCTATAGTGTCGAATGCAGCACTAAGATCTAGTAGAACCAACAGCGAGATGAAGCCTTGGTCTGAAGCTAAAAACAGGTCATTAGTGATTTTAACTAGAGCAGTTTCTGTGCTATGATGGGGCCTAAAACCTGACTGAAATTCTTCAAATATATTGTTCTCTTGCAGGTAGGAACATAACTGGGCAGCGACAATCTTTTGTAAAATCTTAGACATAAATGGGAGATTTGAAATTGGTCTGTAATTTGATAGCGTGTTTGGATCCAGATTAGGTTTTTTAATGAGGGGCTTAGTAACTGCTAGCTTGAGGAATTTAGGGACATGTCCTAACGATAGTGAAGAGTTAATAATATTCAGAAGAGGTTTACCAGTTGTATATAACACTTCCTTCAGTAATTTAGTAGGAATTGGATCTAACTGACATGTGGTTGATTTAGCTTTGGCAATAACATTATACAGCTCTTCCTGTCCTATACATGTAAAACAGTGGAGTTGTGGAGTTGAAGGTAACACTGTTTCAGGAGATGGTGTCAGAGGTTGAACTGCCACAATTTTTTTTCTAATGTTTTTTTTTTCAGTGAAGAAATTCTAAAGTCCTCACTACTATTTTCAGAGCCCTGGTTGGTAGTTAGTTTAGCTACAGTACTGAAAAGGAACCTGGGATTGTTTTTGTTATTTTCTATGAGTTTGCTCAGGTGTTCAGCTCTAGCAGCTTTTAGCGCCTGTCTGTAGCTGAGCATACTGTCTTTATACGCAATTCTAAATACCTCCAATTTAGTTTTCCTTCATTTTCTGTCCAGATTACGTGTTGTTCTCTTGAGGGCATGCGTATGACTATTATACCAAGGTGCAGGTGCTTGTTCTCTAACCTTTTTTAACCGGATGGGGGCAACGGTGTCTAATGTGCTAGTGAGGATAAGGTTTATGTTGTTAGTTATTTCATCAAGATTATTATCAGTTATGGGTTTAGTGAGAAATTGAGATAAATCAGGCAGGTTATTTATGAATCTGTCCTTAGTGGTTGGAACAATAGTCCTACCAAGTCGATAACGTGGTGCAACATGGCTAATCTGCTCTACCGGTAGTGTGTACAGTATGAGGACCCCTCAGGAACCTGGTCCATTAACCCTGCCACTGAATGTGCTTCACGGCATGGCCAGCTCCAGCGAGCATCTTCCTTGGTCTTCAACTGGTCCCATAGTGGTCCAGAAGAACTCGCCACCTCCTTCGAGGCTCCTAGAGGGGCTTCAGGGCACTGCCCCAGCTTTAGGCACACCAGAGGTCAGTCTCGAGAGACAGATACCCCTAAGAGACATCCTGGAAGCCTGGAAAGCTCTGCCAGACGTTTCTCAGTGGCTCCTGCCCACTGTAGAGCGAGACTTTTCGATTCAGTTTGAGTCTCGTCCGCCCCGTTTCGACCAGGTTCTTCCCACTTTGGTGGGAACTGAGCAGGCTCTGGTCATGGGACGAGAAGTAAACACTCTCCTGAGAAAGGAGGCCATCGAGCTGGTCCCTCCATCAGAATTAGAGTCCAGGTTCTACAGCCGGTTACTTCATAGTTACAAAAGAGGTTGGTGGGTTGCATCCTATTTTGGATCTACGTCAGCTGAACCGCTCACTCGTGAGACTCAGGTTCAGGATGCTCACTCTCAAGCAGGCCGTGTATTAAATTAGATCCAAAGACTTGTTTGTCACAGTAGATCTAAAGGATGTTTACTTTTATGTATTCATCATTCCTTCTCACAGGAAGTTTATGAGGTTCGCTTTCGGGGCCGAAGCTTACCAGTATCGGGTTCTACCATTTGGTCATACCCTCTCATCCCACATCCTCAACTATATCAATAAATGGTTAGCGGTCCGGCATCGAGATGTCGTTCTCGCTCAAATGAAGGTTTTGGGGTTTCGGATGAACCGATCAAGCAGTTCCAGAATCTGCTAGGGCTCATGGCAGCTGCGTCCAGTGTTATCCAACTTTGCCTTCTGTACAGTGATGGCTCAGGACCCATAGGTTCTCACGGAAGGGCATGTTGGGAACCCCATGTTGGGAATGGCCCTATCTACATCAATTGCCTAGAGATGCTGGCCATGCTTCTAGCATTGTACCATTTTCTCTCGAATCTCAGAGATCATCACGTGCTATCCGAACGGACAACACCTTGGCGCCCCCTGTACAGGCTGTCACACCAGATCCTCCTGTGGACCTTGGGGAAACTTCTCTCAATGAGAGCAGTTTACATCCCGGGTCATTTGAATAAAGCAGCAGACACTCTGTCAAGTCAGGAGTTGAGACCCAGGGAATGGTGGCTCCACCTTCATGTGGTGGAGCAGATTTTGGATAAATTTGGCAAAGCCCAGGTGGATCTGTTTATGTTTAAAGAGATGGCGCACTGTCCCCTCTGGTTCCCCTTTACTCCTCCAGCCAGATGGCATGGATCAGGCGTGGCCCGTCTGTACACCCCCGCTTCCCCTGTCTCACTGCTTTCAGGAGTTCTAAAGAGAGTTTGCCGAGTCCATCTCTTTCAGATAACTCTTAGGTGGCTGTGGCCCTTGGGGCGCACAGCCACCGAGGTTCTGGCCTCTCCAACGAGGTGGTAGAGACCATTCTCCACTCCAGAGCTCCCTCCATAAGGAGGTCGTATGCCGCCAGATAGCGCCTGTTCTGCTCGTGGTGTGAGCACCACCAGCTGGATCCAGTCCACTGCCCGGTTGGTTCAGTGCTGGAATTCCTCTAGGGACAGTTCACCAAAGGGTTTGCTCTGTCCATCCCAAAAGTCTCCCTGTTCCATTCATGATCAGAGCTCACTAAAGCATGGTTCTCTGGAGTTCCCCTCCAAGACATTGCTGTGGGCTGGTCCACCCCACTGACCTTTGTCAGGTTTTACAAACTGGACCTTAATGCCACTTCTGGCCCCTCTGTCCTTCGGCCTAGCTGTGCCCATACACAAGAGTCAAGGACTGGTCATTCTGGCGTGATTGGACACTCGTTCCCAAAGCATTCCAATGCAGCTCGAGTTCTTAAAAGGGAACTTCTCTAGGTTACGTATGTAACCCTAGTTCCTTTAGGGAACGAGACCCTGCATCTCTAGGCCACACTGCTGGCTCACTGCACTCCATCTGCGTTTTATACTTCCTGGTCGTGACTTCACCTCACCGTTGACAGCCCATGTCCAATTTTGACTGATTACACACATTATTTCAAAGCATGGACAAAGCGGTCGCATTCCCAAAGCGTTCCGACGCAGCATCTCCTTCCCTCAGGAAACTACGGTTAAATACGTAACCTAGAAACGTTAGTTAGTAACTATTCCAAATAATTTTAATAACTTTGATAATGTTTTAATAATGCAAAGGTTGTGCTCGCTATATGTGTTTCCAGTCCCCTTCTTGCCTTCTGTGTTTCCACGTTGTGTGTATGCAGGGCTTAGTTTAATTACAGGTGCACAAGTTTATTTTTTATAAATTACAACCATGGCGTTGAAAGTCCCCTGGACAGGTAAACACAGAAGACGTTGCAGAATGAAAAATGGAGGAGCAGAGAGAAAGCAGTGAGGGCCGAGTAGAAGTTTTAGGTTAAAGAACAAAACAAAAATTTAGTTTCTAAAGTTTGGGATCATTTCAATCTAGAAACACCAGCTTAAAAAAAGCTAAAAAAACAAACAAAAAAAATAAAGTAATTTGAAATTGATTTAATTGATTGGGTAGGGGAGTGGTTGCTCCAGCGGTTAAGGCGCTGGGTTACCGATCGGAAGGTCGGGGGTTCAAGCCCCGGTATCGCCAAGCTGCCGGAGCGATGTGGGGCCGCCTTCCCGTGGGCTCACCACCTGCAGGAGGGACCGTAAGGGACCGGTGCTGGGAGGATTTGGCAGCCTTTTTCAGCCCGATCCCTGGACACGGAGAAGTGTCTGGGTAATCTGCTTAGACTGCTGCCCCCGCGACCCGAATTACGGATAAGCAGGAGAAGATGAATGAAATTGATTTATATTTTATATTTATATTTTTTTTTACAGTATTTCACAAAAGTGAGTACACCATTTTAGTATATCTTCCCAGGAGACATTACTATACGAATGAAATTTGGATATATTTGCGAGAAACTGACTTGTCTGAGCACTGACAAGCGGACCTTTTGCTTCTGCAACCTCTAAAGCAATGCTGGCAGCACTCCTGCATCTTTTTTTTAAGCCAGCTTCTGCACCTGACGCACAGCACAAGGACTTAACTGCTATGATCCAAGGGAATCCTGTCTTAGAAAACCTCTGTATGACCCTGGTCACTGTAATGTAACTCAGTTTCAGTGTGTTACCGATCTTCTTACAGCCTAGGCCATCTTTGTGGAGAGCAACGAGTTTTTTGCCACTAGCTACTATGTTCAACATCCAATGATGTGACGATTCATCCATCCATGATCCATAGTGTTCAGGACGAGAGGTTTGTTCTCAAAGCACCAAATTTTTACTTCTATAATACAAAATACAAAGATTTGTATGGTCCTGTCATCTAGACAAAAACATGAACATGATGAATAGGACATTTGCATGGTTACATGACATACAGCTGTTATCAGTAAGAGTGTACTCACTTTTTTTGCTAGCTATTTTCACTGGCTGTAGTTTGAATGGCTGTATGTTTTTTTTTTAGACAGTAAATCTGTTCTGCTTTACAAGCTGCACATTGACTACTCTAAAGTATATCCAAGTTTCATTTATATAGTATTGTCCCTTGAGATGATATGCTAAAGCGGTTGCTGAAATGTGAGGGGAGTACTCACTTGTGTGAAATACTGTATATATTTGTATTTGCATTTTGATGTAATATGGCAATTCACAGATTGCATTGTCAGAAATTAAAATTAACTTCTTTCTACAAAGGAAACAAATTACTTGTTTATTTTAGGACACTGGTTTTATTTTCTCTTGTATCTTTACTATTACTCTATAATAAAGAAAAATTACTTCTTATCTGATCACTGATTAATTAAACAGTGTGTGTAAAATTAAGGTGCAGTGTCTGCATTATCTAAATCCATAATCATTATTGTATGCTATGTTTACTGCTCAGTACAGACTGAAATTACACAAAACACTGTGGAGCCAATTAGATCATATAGTAAGATTTTACTTTGATTTTACATATTCCTTTCGGCTATCTTTTTCTCTCAAAACACACAATGCTAAATATGACATTTGAATATCTTTCATGAAATTTTGCTCTTAAGACTCATAAATTATTTCCAACAGACCTTAGAGTAAATCACAAAATGACAAATGGTAGGCCTCTAACGTGTTCAGTGTTCAGCTGTAAACATGGGCTTTGGCATTTTAAAGGTAAATAATGAATGCTACGTCTATAAACATTAATGTGCATATTACTCACAGAGATTGGGGATAAATCATTTTATGTTGAACAGTAATCATCTGACTTTTATTTCATAGAACAGTCTTGTGACGTGCACTGCGTTTTCGACATAGTGTTTTTGACAGATGAGAACATTTTCAAGAATTCTTTTTAAAGCCTATTCTGGTAGTGCCAGTCATAGGGTTCTATTTTTAAGGCTTGTGCCACTGGAATAATATTTTTTGACAGTCAGAGTCACTGCTCACTGTTGAATTATCATCCAGATGGACATCTGAATGAGTTAGTTAGCATGGGATCCTCCTATATATTATTAATAACCTGAAGAAGGAACACAAATAGGAAACAATACTAAGTTTCTGGTTTGTGAATACACTTTAGTTTAATGCTTACAGCCATGCTTTGACAGACTGCAGATTTTTCTTGGATGAGAGTTTTATTCACAAAAATATAGACTGCAAAGTTGCATTGCATGTTACTAGGCTGATGGGTAATCTCTCTCACTCTCTCTTTCTTACAGACATACATACACACACACACACACAGCCATCAATTCCAAAGTGGAGGATATAAGAAATACATGACTGAAATATTTGCAAAAGAATGTAAAGATATACAATTGGATCTGGTGTTATTTAACTTAATTTCTACTGAAGCTAAAATACAGCAGAGCTCAATTAATTATGCCAATGGAAGGTATAGGATACGATGGGAGCTTTGGCACTGTGAAAGCTGCACTGCTACTGTGAAAATGGCAACTGAATGCCACAATTCAGTCAAATTCATCTAATGCCGTCAGAATCACTCGAAATGATTGGATGACACAAATGACTAAACTACAGCGAAGAAGTTTGCAGCTCAGTGCCACCATTTTGCTTTCACTCATTAGTCATTCCTTTTGTCTCAATCATTTAGAGAATCATTTTTTTATATATCTCCTAGATTCAATATTTTGTGAAATAAAGGCTGGTCAGAAAAAACTTCCGAGGCACGATGTAAATAGCATTTAGGACCTGAGCTAGTGCAACATTAAATTTAGTGTATCATGTGAGGTAATTAGGAGTGCAAGCCTCATAATTTACAGTAATAGTCGTAACTAAATGTATTAATAAAAAAATAATGCTTTTAAGTATATATTAGGTTTTACTTTTAATTTCCATCCATATAGTCCAAATCATGTATGATTATAAACTCTCTAATTATAAAATTATATATATATATAGATATATATAGATATATATAAAGAGAGAGAGAGAGAGAGAGAAAGAGAGAGAGAGAGAGAGAGATGTGTGCATGTGTGTGAAGGCAGTGGAGTTGTGCAGTTGTAGGAAGAAGAGGCAGTGAATGTGGATGATTTTATGTACCTGGGGTCAACTGTGCAAAGTAATGGAGAGTGTGTAGGAAAAGTGAAGAAAAGAGTGCAGGCAGGGTGGAGTGGGTGTAGAAGAGTGGTAGAAGTGATTTGTAATAGAAGTGCATCTGCGAGAGTGAAAGGGAAAGTTTATAGGACTGTGGTGAGAACTGCTATGTTGTATAGTTTAGAGACAGCGGCATTGACAAAAAGGCGGCGCTGGAGGTAGCAGAGCTGAAGATGTTGAGATTTTCATTAGGAGTAATGAGGATAGACAGGATTAGAAATGAGTTTATTAGATGGACTGTGCATGTAAGACATTTTGGAGACAAAGTGAAAGAGGCCCGATTGAGATGGTTTGGATATGTGCAGAGAAGGGACATGGGGTATATCGGTAGGAGAATGCTGAGGATGGCGCTGCCAGCAATGAGAAAAAGAGGCCAAGGAGAAGGTTTATGGATGTAGTATTAGAAAATATGTAGGTACAGTAGTTGGTTTAAAAGAGGCAGATATAGAGAACAGTGTAGTATGGAGACGGATGATCCACTGTGGTGCCCCCTAATGGGAGCAGCCGAGAGAAGAAGATATATATATATATATATATATATACATGTATATATACATATATATATACAGTGGGTACGGAAAGTATTCAGACCCCCTTAAATTTTTCACTCTTTGTTATATTGCAGCCATTTGCTAAAATCATTTAAGTTCATTCTTCTTCCTCATGAATGTACACACAGCTCCCCATACTGACAGAAAAACACAGAATTGTTGACCTTTTTGCAGATATATTAAAAAAGAAAAACTGAAATATCACATGGTCCTAAGTATTCAGACCCTTTGCTGTGACACTCATATATTTAACTCAGGTGCTCTCCATTTCTTCTGAACATCCTTGAGATGGTTCTACACCTTCATTTGAGTCCAGAAATTTTTGATTATACTGATTGGACTTGATTAGGAAAGCCACACACCTGTCTATATAAGACCTTCCAGATCACAATGCATGTCAGAGCAAATGAGAATCATTAAGGTCAAAGGAACTGCCTGAAGAGCTCAGAGACAGAATTGTGGCAAGGCACAGATCTGGCCAAGGTTCCAAAAAGATTTCTGCTGCACTTAAGGTTCCTAAGAGCACAGTGGCCTCCATAATCCTCAAATGGAAGACGTTTGGGACGACCAGAACCATTCCTAGAGCTGGCCGACCGGCCAAACTGAGCTATCGGGGAGAAGAGCCTTGGTGAGAGAGGTAAAGAAGAACCCAAAGATCACTGTGGCTGAGCTCCAGAGATGCAGTCGGGAGATGGGAGAAAGTTGTAGAAAGTCAACCATCACTGCAGCCCTTCACCAGTGGGGCTTTATAGCAGAGTGGCCCGACGGAAGCCTCTCCTCAGTGCAGGACACATGAAACCCGCATGGAGTTCTCCAAGATGGTGAGAAATAAGATTCTCTGGTCTGATGAGACCAAGATAGAACTTTTTGGCCTTAATTCTAAGCGGTATGTGTGGATAAAACCAGGCACTGCTCATCACCTGTTCAGTACAGTCTCAACAATGAAGCATGCTGGTGGCAGCATCATGCTGTGGGGGTGTTTTTCAGCTGCAGGGACAGGACGACTGGTTGCAATCAAGGGAAAGATGAATGCGGCCAAGCACAGGGATATCCTGGACGAAAACCTTCTACACAGTGCTTTGGACCTCAGACTGGGCTGAAGGTTTACCTTCCAACAAGACAATGACCCTAAGCACACAGCTAAAATAACGATGGAGTGGCTTCACAACAACTCCGTGACTGTTCTTGAATGGCCCAGCCAGAGCAATGACTTAAACCCAATTGAGCATCTCTGGAGAGACCTAAAAATAGTTTTTCACCAACGTTTACCGTCCAACCTGACAGAACTGGAGAGGATCTGCAAGAAGGAATGGCAGAGGATCCCCAAATCCAGGTGTGAAAGACTTGTTGCATCTTTCCCAAAAAGACTCCTGGCTGTATTAGATCAAAAGGGGGCTTCTACTAAATACTGAGCAAAGGGTCTGAATACTTAGGACCATGTGATATTTTAGTTTTTCTTTTTTAATAAATCTGCAACAATGTCAACAATTCTGTGTTTTTCTGTCAGTATGGGGTGCTATGTGTACATTCATGAGGAAAAGAAATGAACTTAAATGATTTTAGCAAATGGCTGCAAAATAAAAAATAGTGAAAAATTTAAGGGGGTCTGAATACTTTCCGTACCCACTATATATATATATATATATATATATATATATATATATATATATATATATCAGAATCAGGTTTATTGGCCAAGTGTATGAGTATTAAATACAGATTATATGACAGATCAGTAATGTACATAAAGTGTTAGAGTGCATGATCGTGCAAATAACAGTATTGTGCATCAGGTATGATAGAGTTACTTTCGAACTTTGTACAATATACTGTATAGCAGCCAAAGTGTGTGTAAAATATACGGATAATGTGGCTGATTGCCAGGGAAAAGAAACTGCTAATGTGTCTGGCAGTTTTTGGTTTGTAGAGCCTGGCAGAAGGGAGGAGCTGAAAGATGTTGTGTCCAGGGTGCGAAGGGTCAGTAGTGATTTTTTTCTGCCCGGTTTCTGGTTCTTGTATGGTACAAGACCTGGTGAGTGGGCAGGGGAGCACCATATTGCATATTTTGCATATATATATATATTTATATATATATATATATATATATACACACATACACACACCGTAATTTCCGGACTAAGCGCACCAAAATATAAGCCGCACGAAGAATTTTACAAAGATTTTTATTTTGAACATAAATAAGCCGCACCTGTCTATAAGCCGCTGTCTACATTGAAACTAATGAACTTTACACAGGCTTTAATGAAAGACTTGCATCTAAATAGTAGCCTACCAAGAAAGTCATTGTTTACTGTCTTTCTTCTTCCTTTCACAACAATTACTCTCGGGAGTTTTTTTTTTGGCATCGTCGTGCATTTAAAAATGTCCATCGGTGAAGCTTTTCTCCCGATGCTGTGAAGCTCAAAACACAGGGGAAGTGCGTTTTTTCATGCCCGGTTGTTTTCAGCATGACGAATGATTCGCATTTCCTGTAGACAGTCCGAGTGAGCGGCAGGTCAAACGTCAGAGGAACCTCATCCATATTTATGATGTGGTGCGGCCCAATTCAGTGGGAGCGGATCTGATTTAATATAAAGAGTTTCATTGGTTCGCATGAACCCGTTCGGCAATTTAATTGGTCTAATGTTATGGGGCTTAGTTTTTTAGCTTGAAGCTTGTGAAACCGGAAAAAAAACCAGGAAAAATCCATAAATTAGCCGCTTCGTTGTTTAAGACGTGGGGTTTAAAGAGTGGGAAAAAAGTAGCGGCTAATAGTCCGAAAAATTCGCTGTATATATATATATATATATATATATATATATATATATATATATATATATATATATATATATATATATATATATATACAGTGAGAAAAATGAGTATTTGAACACCCTGCTATTTTGCAAGTTCTCCCACTTAGAAATCAAGGAGGGGTCTGAAATTGTCATCGTAGGTGCATGTCCACTGTGAGAGACATAATCTAAAAAAAAAAAATCCAGAAATCACAATGTATGACTTTTTAACTATTTATTTGTATGATACAGCTGCAAATAAGTATGTGAACACCTGAGAAAGTCAATGTTAATATTTGGTACAGTAGCCTTTGTTTGCAATTACAGAGGTCAAACGTTTCCTGTAGTTTTTCACCAGGTTTGCACACACTGCAGGAGGGATTTTGGCCCACTCCTCCACACAGATCTTCTCTAGATCAGTCAGGTTTCAGGCCTGTTGCTGAGAAACATGGACTTTGAGTTCCCTCCAAAGATTCTCTATTGGGTTTAGGTCTGGAGACTGGCTAGGCCACGCCAGAACCTTGATATGCTTCTTACAGAGCCACTCCTTGGTTATCCTAGCTGTGTGCTTCGGGTCATTGTCATGTTGGAAGACCCAGCCTCGACCCATCTTCAATGCTCTAACTGAGGGAAGGAGGTTGTTCCCCAAAATCTCGCAATACATGGCCCCGGTCATCCTCTCCTTAATAAAGTGCAGTTGCCCTGTCCCATGTGCAGAAAAACACCCCCAAAGCATGATGCTACCACCCCCATGCTTCACAGTAGGGATGGTGTTCTTGGGATGGTACTCATCAATCTTCTTCCTCCAAACACGTTTAGTGGAATTATGACCCAAAAGTTCTATTTTGGTCTCATCTGACCACATGACTTTCTCCCATGACTCCTCTGGATATTCCAAATGGTCATTGGCAAAATTAAGACGTGCCTGGTCATGTGCTGGTTTAAGCAGGGGAACCTTCCATGCCATGCATGATTTCAAACCATGACGTCTTAGTGTATTACCAACAGTAACCTTGGAAACGGTGGTCCCAGCTGCTTGGCAATTTCCCCATAGCCATTTTCAGCCTTGTGGAGGTGTACAATTTTGTCTCTAGTGTCTTTGGACAGCTCTTTGGTCTTGGCCATGTTAGTAGTTGGATTCTTACTGATTGTATGGGGTGGACAGGTGTCTTTATGCAGCTAACAACCTCAAACAGGTGCATCTAATTTAGGATAATAAATGTAGTGGAGGTGGACATTTTAAAAGACAGACTAACAGGTCTTTGGGGGTCAGAATTCTAGCTGATAGACAGGTGTTCAAATACTTATTTGCAGCTGTATCATACAAATAAATAGTAAAAAAAAATCATACTTTGTGATTTCTGGATTGTTTTTTTTAGATTATGTCTCTCACAGTGGACATGCACCTACGATGACAATTTCAGACCCCTCCATGATTTATGAGTGGGAGAACTTGCAAAATAGCAGGGTGTTCAAATACTTATTTTCCTCACTGTATATATATATATATATATATATATATATATATATATATATATATATATATATATATATATATATATATATATATATATATGCAAAAGTTGTTGACATTTGGGAAGAAATGCTGTAAAGTAAGAATGCTTTCATAGGAATCTAATTTAATTGTTACATTTTTTTCAATTTACAAAATGCAAAATAAGCAAACAGAAAAAATATATATGATTAATATATAATATAATTTGGTGTGAGTACCCTTTGGCATCAAACCAGCACCGATACTTACAATTGTGCACTTTGTACACTTATTAAGTAAAAAGTCAGGGATTTCGATTTTTAAGGTCTGGCGGATAAATACAACAAAATAAAATGATACTACCAGCATTAAAACTGTTATTTTCTAAATATAATAATAAACGTGAATCCACTGTGTTTTTTTGTTCATTTTGCTAGTTTGGGGAGTTTTATTTAGCGGTAATGTATTATATGTTACCGGCCAGAGCAGCCCCTTTAAGATTGTAGCGGATTTAGGTAAGACATTTGACCGAGGCAAGTATCTTGACATGCATCATCAAGAGTGAGTCATAGACAGATGTGGCGGAGAGAATCCGTTAATTTTCCAAAATAAAACAGATAATAATCAGATTATAAATAAAACGGAAATAATGTAAGTTATGTATTCTTTCTGTGCGGCCCGATACCAATTGACCCACGGACCGGTGCCGTCTACGGCCCATGGGTTGGGGACTACTGATATAGACCATACATTTTTATACGCAGGCTGAAACAGTCATTAACGGAGACAGAAACAGCAGTGTAGGAGGCTTAAACCTGGGCGAGGAACAGCCAAACTTTGCTGTTAAGGTGGGTTGTGGACAATTTCATGTCACAGGTCATACACTATGACTATACACTGAAGACTGAGCACAGCAACACGCAAGGTAGCTATAGTGCATCAGCAAGGTCTTGTACAGGCAATGATTTCAAAGCAGACTGGGTTTTCAAGATGTGCTGTTCAAGCTATTTTGAAAAAAGCTAAAAAAAACAGGACCATAGAGGCAGTGATCACCAAGGAAACTTAATGTAGCTGATAAAATTCACATAATGCTTGCTTCCCTTTGTCCAGCAGTGGAAACCAGTGGGACCCAGGTACACCCATCTACTGTATGGAGATGTCAGATTCTTTAATAAGGTCTATCATTAACGAATTGTGGCCAAATAAACATGCCTTTGACATTGAAACAAGACTAATGAATTATCTATGCAGGAAAAATTAAGACCTGGGGAGCAGCAAAATAGCAGCAAGTGCTCTGGACAGTCAATTCAGAATTTAAATATTTGGCAGATACCAGTGAAGAGCGGTACAATCATGAGTGAAGCATGGTGGCAGTTTCTTGCTAGTTTTGGGCTGCATTTCTGCAAATGCAGTTGAAAAATTTTCAGGATCAATGGTCTTCTCAATTTTGAGAAATACAGGTTCTTATCAATCATACATCAACAGAGAGGCATTTGACTAGCCCCAAATTTATTTTACAGCAGTACTATGAACACTGACGTATACTTCACTTGATTATTCTTTATTAAAATAAACCATTGTTTGCACTAATTGCTACAGATGGTGCTGTTACTCTTTTAGTAACCTATGTTTTCCAAAGATGATTATGTTAAAAAAAAAAACAATCTGTTGCATTAAAACAAATAAAATTGTAATGTTGAAATAAATCAAGTTTTGTATTTGTTTGTATTTTAATTTTTTTCCATTATTGCCCAACCATAACTCAAAATCCACTTCTATCCATTAGTTGAACAACAAAAACCTCAATGTCTTACAATAAAAAATATCAGATCAGTCTTGTCATGAGTGCCAAGAATGTCTGTAAAAGCTTTGAGAGAAAGTTGATTTAGGAAAAAATCTGGGCAAGTTTATAACAGGATCAGCAAAATGTTGTACCTTCTTCAGAGCACTGTGAAATGCATTAGAGTAAAGTGCAAAAAATATAGCATAACCCAGACACCATCAATTTTAGGCTGTCTTTCCAAAGCACACAGGTAAGAAGGGAGTTACATCGCTTACATTCTACTAAAATAGTAGAATCTGTGTAGACCTCAACAATATCACCAGCCTCTTACATGTCTGGCCTCTAGCCACAGATCATGACAAAAGCAAGCTATTTATGAGAAAGGCTAACATAAAGACATACCTGCAGCATGTTAATGGCATGTGATCAAATCTGTGAGCATTTTAAAAAAGGGAGCATTTTGTCTTAAGGTAAAGCATTGTATTTGGTTCTCATTAATTACTGTCCACTACTGACAATGTTCGGTTTACAAACCAAGAAATGTCTTGAGGAATTAGAGTTGTTAATTTATTGCTGGCTGTGAAACTTATTAAAAAAGAAGCCAGTGCCAGCACCAGGAATTTTCTCTGTTTGAGGTGGCTGGGCTATCCTATTATAATTCATTGAGGTGTCATTGATCGGCCCATTCTGTCTGCATTCTTTGTCTAAGAATGCTGTGTTCCTCCACAGATGCACAGGCTGCCCTTTCAGCACACTGAATGGAGAAATGGCAGGCATAAGGTGCACCATGCTATGAATTATTCCTTGCACACCAGAGCCTAAATGTCACTCATCTGTGGCATATTTACTAACCCCAGATCCGTAGGTCACTACAAACCAACTCTAGTTCGGCTGGCCTTTAAGTCTCTTTTTGTGGGTTCTAAATATTGTTTGAATATTGAAAAGGATAGTGGCAGCTTTTTATAGGACTACCCTTAAGCTTAGTCTTAAGCTTTCTGTCTAGTTCTTTAAAATTAAATGGTGGGGATGACAGTGTTTTATTTCTATTTAGTATTTGTTTTAAGCATTTGAATATTGTACTATATAAAGGGGATTTGCTCGCATCAATTGCAGTGTATAATTCCTGTACTTCTGGTAATTATAATTAAGAATTTAGAATGATTCTTATTCTGTTTTAAATAGAACAGAGATTTGTGTCTTTAATATAGTGAAAGAAGTTCAGAAAATAATTAAAAAATCTTACTGCAACTGAAGACTGTGAAGACAGGAA
The DNA here is from genome assembly GCF_946808225.1 of Silurus aristotelis. Taxonomy (NCBI): domain Eukaryota; kingdom Metazoa; phylum Chordata; class Actinopteri; order Siluriformes; family Siluridae; genus Silurus; species Silurus aristotelis. The sequence continues at coordinate 10,538,929 of NC_139587.1, read as the reverse complement.
ATCACATAGCCAAAGGATCTATTTGGTTCTTCTTCTATTTCTTTCGGCTGCTCCCATTAGGTGTCGCCACAACGGATCATCTGTCTCCATACCCCTGTCCTCTACATCTGCCTCTTTCAAACCACCTAGCTGCATGTCTTCCCTCACCACATCCATAAACCTCCTCATTGGCCTTCCTCATTTCCTCCTTCCTGGGGGCTCCATCTTCAGCATTCTCCTACCGAAATAACCCATGTCCCTCCTCTGCTCATGTCCAAACCATCTCAATAGCGCCTCCCTCACCTTGTCTCCAAAACATCCTGCATGCACTGTCCCTCTAATAAACTCATTTCTAATCCTGGATCCATTTGGTTCCATTTGGTTAAACTTGTTTATTGTGTTCATTATTTTGAGCAGTTATCTGAGCATTTGTTAATCTAGCAATTTAACTGTTACAACATATGGATTCTTATCTTAAACCCTCATGGTGAGTCATTGTTATAAACAATTATTTTGTCATGTTTTACATGCTGTCACCTGTTGTCCATACAAGATTGCACCTCTCCACCACCCACACTTTCTATCTCTCTATCTCTTTAGTCTCTCTTGTTCTTTATCTATTTTCTGTCATATCTCTCTCTCTCTCTCTCTCTCTCTCTCTCTCTCTCTCTCTCTCTCTCTCTCTCTCTCTCTCTTCAGTTTCTCTAACATACAAAAAAAGTCATTATAAAAATCATATAAAAGCGATTATCTTCATAAGATTTTTTTAAAGGTTTTAACAACTTTTGCTCAAATACAGAATAAGCAGTATATCTTGTTTTGTATGCCAGGAGAACGGTGGCCGAGAAGTGCAAAACAGGATGTATGAAATCTTATAACTTTGTTTCTTGTACATGTGTTGAGTTCTCTGTCCACTTTAAACAATATATATACTTTATATACCGTTTAGTTTAAACTATATATAGCCCAAAGACACATTTGGTTTTCTGTCCGTCTCTTTCTTTATCGCTTGTCTGTCTCTTGTTGTCCATACTGTTTGTGTGGGTGGGTGGCCTTTGGTAGGTTTATAATCTGACATGGGGATTAATACCTGTCAAATAATTGAGTGGATAAGGGAGCGATCTTACTATAGAGAAAAAAAACAATATGACCCTACAGACCTATGAAGAGAAGAGAAAACAGAAATGTCAGAGGCTTTAGGAAACGCTTAACACTTCTTCCTCCAACTCGTTTTTGGGAGTTCAATTATAAACAAAATATTACTTATTTGATAATGTCTCTTTGACTGCATTTGAGCTGTTGCTGTTGTTCAGACATAACTAATTGTTAAAAGCAGTCATGAAATAGAGTTAATAAGTAACAATAGTTTGGGGGAAATGCCATGCCTGGAACTCTTGCTCCTTCCTACCGGCGACTCATAAGTTTTCATTTTCTGGCATGAATTTCTAACCTTAAGCTTACAAATAAAGGTTCTGCAAGCGTAGAGCTAAACATTTATTTCGTACTGCCATTGAGTGTTACCATGATGGGCACTTGCAAAATCCTACACATGGGAGAGAAGATTGCACTATGAAATCATAGGGGAGGGTTAATTAATGCATACATATAGAATCAAATTGTGGTTTTAAATATCCAGCAGTGTCCAAAGTTTTATTTTCCCTTTGTTTCTCCAGTAACAAAAGATACTTGCCTATTGTCAATATTTTCCTGCTATGAGAAATAGTTGTTTTTCAACTACAGGGCGTTGTGTACATGGTAAAACGTGAATACAGTATGTAAGATTGAGAAATGACACTGGAACTTGAATGGTTATCAATAAGCCTGTCATTTTCTATGCAATTGTTCCTGAGATGTTTCAGCCCCTTTCTTGGCATATCTGGCCCTCGCATTATCTGGTCTCAACAACACTAACCCACCTCCTGCAGAATCCTTCAAATGCAATTTCATGTGCAGCAAAATCGAATCTTCTCTCACACGTCATGTCTGCAATCATTTTGAGTTTAATCCAGATAACTGTTATGGTGACAATTCTGCTGACAAACACTCACAGAGGAATGTATAACCTGCTTTATTATTATTGTTATAATTATAATAATAATAATTATTATTATTATTATTATTATTATTATTATTATTATTATTATTATCTTCCCGTGGGCTCACCACCTGCAGGAGGGACCGTAAGGGACGGTGCTGTGAGGATTGGGCGGCAGTCGAAGGCAGGGGCCTGCTTAGACTGCTGCCCCCGCGACCCGAATTACGGATAAGCGGGAGAAAATGAATGAATGAATGAATGAATGAATAATTATTATTATTATTTAATTATTTAACAATTTATGTTAAATTTCTTAGTGTTTTGCACAGAAAGTATTTATGATTACGATTTATTTATTATTCATTTACATTCAGTGTTATAAAAAACATACAGTTATACAAACAGAAAATGGCAAAAAAAATCTTTTTTTTATTAGCAATGTGATGTGTGTCCTAAAGACTTGATTTTAATGGCCAACCTATGAATCTGGGTCGCATATAGCAAAGGAGATTGAACTTAACAAGTGTGGGGGAGAGTCTGTCCCTATCTCTTCAATGAGACACAATCTAGCAATCTTTACTTAATTTCTCTTTTAGTGAGCACCACTGGTGGCTTAACAGATTCACCTTAGTGGTCCAATAAAGATGAAAAGCACTGAGGAGTGCAGATGCAAGATGATGGTGACACTGAAGTAGCATTTGGCCATGGTATTTGCTCATTATTGTTAGTTGAAGCAGTTAAAGTCAATGGTGAATACAGCAAACATGGAAAAAAAAAAGCATAACTTTTTTTTTTCTCTCAAATGACACGTTGTATACTTGTGGCCGATCAAATTCAAACAAGTACTAGTAAGTGTCCTCGCCACATAAAGTGCATGAGTGCAACCTGGTGCAAACAGTGCAAAGACAACACAAGACAGTGCAAGACAACCCAGGACAATACACACAAACACAAAATAGCTCTGCCAGTAAACCTGTCGTAACGAGATAAAGCGAACAGTAGCAAAAATATAAACCGAATATTGTGCAAAAGAGCAAATAGCAGCAATCCAGGAAGATGTGCAAAACAGCATGTAAACAATTTATGGTAATAAAGTGATGTAGTGTGAGTGGTGCTGAGTCACGGGTGTGCAAAGTGAGTACGAGTGTGTGTTAAGTCCGGGTTGTACAGATCAGTCACACAGTTGTGTGTGTGTGTGTGTGTGTGTGTGTGTGTGTGTGTGTGTGTGTGTGTGTGTGTGTGTGTGTGTGTGTGAGAGTTTAGTTCAGTTCAGTTCTTTGTTGAGAAGCATGATGGCTTGAGGGAAGAAACTGTTACACAGTCTGGATGTGATGGCCCGAATGCTTCGAAACCGCTTCCCTGATGGTAGGAGAGTGAAAAGTGTGTGTAACAGGTGTGTGTGGTCGTCCACAATGCTGTTGCGTGTGGTGTAAATGTCCATGATAGAGGGGAGAGAGACTTCAAGGATCGTCTCAGCTGTCCTCACTATCCTCTGTAGGGTCTTGCGATCCGAGATGGTGCAGTTTCCAAACCAGGCGGTGATGCAGCTGCTCAAGATGCTTTCAATAGTACCTCTGTAAAGCGTGGTCAGGATGGGCTTTCCTCAGCCTTCTCAGGAAGTAGACCAACCACGGTCGTGTCATCTGCAAACTTGATGATGAGATTCAAGCTGTGCATTGCTACATAGTCATAAGTCAGCAGAGTGAACAGCAGTGGACTGAGCACACAGCCCTGAGGTGCCCCAGTTCTCAGTGTGTTGGTGCTGGAGATGTTGTTTCCGATCAGGACTGACTGAGGTCTCCCAGGCAGGAAGTCCAGGATCCAGTTACAGAGAGAGGTGTTCAGGCCCAGTAGGCTCAGCGTCTCAATCAGGTGCTGAGGGATGATCGTGTTGAATGCTGAGCTGAAGTCTAAGGAACAGCATCCGTACATAAGAGTCCTTGTTGTCAAGGTGGGTGAGGGCCAGATGGAGGGTTGTGGAGATGGCATCGTCCGTGGATTGGTTTTGACGATATGCAAACTGCATGGGGTCCATTGAGGCAGGAGACAGTAGACTTCTTCAGCACGGGAACGATGCTCGTCATCTTGAGGCACGTGGGAACAATGGGGCTGTTCAGGGAGATGTTGAAAATGTTGGTGAAGACATCCGCTAGCTGTTGTGCACATTCCCTGAGCACCCTGCGAGGAATGTTGTCTGGTCCAGCAGACTTCCGTGGGTTAACTCTGCATAAAGTTTTCCTCACTTCAGCTGTGGTTAGACAGAGCACCTGGTCACCGGGAGTAGGTATGGTCTTCCTCGCCACCATGTTGTTCTGCACCTCGAACCGGGCGTAGAAGTCGTTCAGCGCATCTGGGAGGGAGGCATCACGGTCACAAGCAGGTGATGTTGTCTTGTAGTTTGTGATCGCCTCTGCGATTTACCTCTCTGATGGCACGGGACAGTTTGGCCCTTGCTGTTTTTAAGGCCACCTTGTCCCCTGCTCTGAAGGCGGAGTCTCTTGTTTTTAGCAGCGCACTCACCTTGGCGGTCATCCACGGCTTCTGGTTGGAGCGTGTTGTTATAGCCCCCGCTCGCTTTCCGTGCTTCCTCGCGCAGCACTTTCGATTCCCCCTCCTACGTTCAAAGCACAGGCGACACCAAGGTCTGGAGGCCTGGTTCTCGAAGCACGCCAAGGTCGCGTAGCTTCTGCCGCAGATCATTGTTTACTGTGTTATTGGGGTTGTTTTTGAGTTCTTTGAGTGTTTAGCGGTGGTAAACAGGGACACTGGTTGCTCCAATGTCCATATGTTGCGTAAGGCGGGCTACAAAGTGAAAGTAGCGCCATTTGGGTCCTAAGGCCCAAAATGGCGCTACTGCGAGCTACTGCCGCTCCGCCATCCTGGATCCATCTTTTACAGGGTGCTGAGAGAGGAATTGTGGTATTGTATGAGGGCAGGTGTGGCAGAGAAGTATGTGAGGGTGGTGCAGGACATGTATGAGGACAGTGTGACAGCAGTTAAGTGTGCAGTAGGAACGACAGACTGGTTCAAGGTGGAGTTTGGACTGCATCAAGGATAAGCTCTAAACCCCTTACCTGTTTGCATTGGTGATGGACAGATTGACAGATGAAGTCAGACAGGAGTCCCGATGGACTATGATGTTGGCGGATGATTTTGTTATTTGTGGTGAGAGTAGGCAACAGGTTGAGAAGAGCCTGGAGATGTAAAGGTACGTGCTGGAGGGAAGTGGAATGAAAGTAAGTAGGAAAGTACATGTGTGTGAATGAGAGGGAGGGCAGTGGAGTGGTGCGGTGCGGTGCGGTTGCAGGGAGAAGAGGTGGAGAAGGTGGAGGAGTTCAGGTTCCTGGGCTCAACAGTGCAAAGTAATGGAGAGTGTGTTAGAGAAGTGAAGAAAAGCATGCGGGCAGGGTGGAGTGGGTGGAGAAGAATGGCAGGAGTGATTTGTGATTGAAGGGTGTTTGCAAGAGTTAAAGGGAAAGTTTATAGGACTGTGGGTGAGACCTGCGATGTAGTATGGTTTAGAGACAGTGGCATTAACTAAAATTCAATTCAATTCATTTTTATTTGTATAGCGCTTTTAACAATGAACATTGTTTTAAAGCAGCTTTACACAGATAATGTGGTGATTAAAATTGAATATGTTCTTTTTTAGTAAGTTTGTCCCTGATGAGCAAGGCGGTGGTGACTGTGGCAAGGAAAAACTCCAGGAACAGTGGTCACTGGAGCCTCAGCAGCATGTTTAACTTGACCGAGAGAAAGAGAGAGAGAGAGAGAGAGAGAGAGAGAGAGAGAGAGAGAGAGAGAGAGAGAGAGAGAGAGAGAGAGAGAAGAGGGTGACAGGAAGAGAAGGTTATGGATTATTTAATGTCCTTATTGTTGTATAAAAGTTAATATAACTGTGCAGTTTGGACTCCGGCAAGACTTGCTATGGCAGCATAGCTAAAAGGGAGAACCAGAAGGTAACACCGACATGAGGGATCTCTGGGATAAGAGACGACCCACCACACCACGTCAACAAACCAGAGTGAATGTGTAAATGTAAGGGGACGACAGCATACAGATATCCCAGTTCACCAAACACTCTATGTCCATGTTCCCTCCAGATCTGAGCCTTTACCTAAGAAAAAATCTACTGATCAAAGGCTTGACTAAATAAATATGTTTTCAACCTCGAATTGAACACTGAGATTGTGTCTGAGTCCCGAACACTGATTGGAAGGCTGTTCCATAACTGTGGGGCTTTATAAGAGAAAGATCTGCCCCCTGCTGTAGTCTTCATTATTTGAGGAACCAACAGATTGCCTGCACCCTATGATCTAAGAAGCCATGGAGGATCATATTGGTAAAGAAGTTCACTCAGATACTGTGGTGCAAGACCGTTAAGTGCTTTATACGTCAGTAGTGATGTGGTTATATTTTCTAGATCTAGTAGGACTCTTGCTGCTGCATTCTGAACTAACTGAAGCTTATTTATGCACTTACTCGAACACCCAGACAGTAAAGCATTAGTCGAGTAGTCTAATCTAGAAGTAACAAAAAAGACAGGAGGTGGAGCTGGAGGAAGCAGAGCAGAAGATGTTCAGGTTTTTGTTGGGAGTGACGAGGATGGACAGACATAAAAAAGTCTATCTTAGATGTGTTAATGTGTGCAGAGGCCTACAGGCATGTCTTGCCAGTCGAACTTGGCTGTAACCGTTTCCCTCTAACCAACCAATTAGAAGACGGAAAGATGATGACGCTATTCTGGGCCAGCTAGCTGGCCCTGTGAGGTGAATATGAAATCTGATAGGTTAAAGAAACAGAGCTATTTTTTTAAGGAGACTATGGTAAAAAAAAGCAAACGGAACAGACTTTGCAGGCCCTAGGAAGATTAGATTGACTTGGCAGCACATAGAGGCTGAAATCTGATTGCACAAAAAATCTAACATTCACATACACGTACTGAAAGTAGTGCAGCCAAGAGCCAGCTTTGCTGGCCTTTACCGCCCACCACTGGTGCTGCGTGTAAGCTATTTTGCAACAAAATTATGATAACAATTAAACCAGACAAAATTGTGATTTTTAAAATGTGTATTAGTTTGCATGTCAGCTTCTGACCAAACAAAATGTTTATATTTGTGTGTATGTTACAGTTTATATAAATTTCTGCAAATTTATAATTCATTTCCATAAATTCTAATAAATTCCAAGTTTCGAACATCAGCCACAGCTCGCATCCTTGGGGTAACTATGGACAATCAACTGTCCTTCTCCTCACATGTTGCTAATGTCGCTTGTTCTTGTCAATTTCTTCTCTACAACATCGGAAGGATTTGACCAGTTCTGTCCTCACAGGCTGTCCAGGTGCTTGTTCAGTCTCTTGTCATTTCAAGACTGGACTACTGCAACTCTCTGCTGGCAGGTCTACCTCAACACTATTCGTCCACTGCAAATGATCCAAAACGCAGCTGCATGACTTGTGTTCCATCTGCCCAAGTTCTCCCACACCACCCAACTGCTGCGCTCAATTCACTGGCTTCCAGTAGCTGCACGTATCAGATTAAAAAACACTGATGCTTGCCTACAAGGCCAAAAATAGACATCACACCTCGCACTGCACCACGCTCTTTGAGATCCTCCAGCACTGCTCGACTGGTACCACCGTCTCTCAGAATGAAAGGTAAGTATACTTTAAGGCTCTTCACTGTTCTGGCACCGAATTGCTGGAATGAACTTCCCCTAGAGTCCCTGGCTATCTTTAAGTGGCGGTTGAAGACCGAGCTCTTCCTGACCACCTAAATTAGCACTTTCCAAGTTTGCTTTGTATAAATCAAGAGTTATATTCTGATTTATTTTAAGTTTGTAATCTAGCATACAAGTGTAGATTTATTAATTGCTAGAGACTCAAAGCACTTTTGTATGTTGCTCTGGACAAGGGTGTCTGCTAAATGCCACAAATGTAAATGTAAAATTTTTTATATTTTCAAAATTTCCCAGATGAAGTTACTATGAAAAGATTCCAGAATGTTTCTGGAAACTTAACAGAATTTTTCCACCCTTGTTCAAACCTATTTGCTTGCCTTCTTGATGTGCTTTGGACCATCAATTGTCTTGTGCAAAAAAGAGTGCGAGTAGAGATTCAATAGCCCTATTAGTGCTGTACAAATTCAAAAATTAAACTTAATTAAGTAAAACTAAAAGACAGTCCATCATTACTTTAGGAAATAAATGCCAGTCAAGCTGAAAAAATCTATAGAAGAACTATAAATGTATCCCTAAGCACAGTCAAAACTATCAAACATTATGTTGAAACAGGCTCTTATTATGACCATGCTAGAAGAGAGGACCAAGAGCTACCTCTGCTGCAAAAGATAGGTTTGTTAGAATTACCAGCCCCAGAATCTGCTATATTGCATAAAATGCTTCTCTGAGTTCAAGTGCAACACATATTTCATCCACCGTTCAGAGGAGACAGTGTGAGGCAGGCCTTTATGGATGAAATGCAGCGAAGAAACCACTAAAGAACAACAAGCTAGAGACTAGCTTTGGCCAAGAAATACAAGGAATAGATTTAAGGTAATTGAATAACTATCTTTTAGTCTGATTAGTTCAAATTTGAGATTTTATTTATTTGAGATAATTAGCATGTTTTTTTTTAGACATGCAAAGGGTGAATGGATGGTTCCTGAATGTGTTTTTCCCATCGTGAAGCATGGAGAAGTTGTTATGGTGTGGGGGTGATTTGCTGGTGACACTGTTGATGATGTAGTCAAAATCATTTGGTTTTCCAGAGGTTGTTCATGACGCACCCGAAAATACTCAGTTCTCTGCTGTGGGCTCAGCTTCAGAATGTTGACCATCTCGGTTGGGTTCCTGAACTGCCGGTCTGCAGTGGAGCAAGTCCAATGCTTCAGTGCATCTGCTGGGTCCATTTTGGGGGTCAGATTATACTGTTAGGAACTCTCAGGGGACACGGTGCATGGCCAGATTATTCTGTCAGAACGTGCAGGTGACTAGGTGAGTGAGGACCCAAATGCAGGATGCACACAGGGGGATAAGGAAAAAATAGGCTTTAATAGGGCACAGGCAAAAACGAAGTTCAAAAACTGTCCAGGGTCAAAAACACATGCAAACAGGGCGATGCAGGGAAGACAAAAACAAAATACAAAACAGTCCAAGATTCAAAGAGCCGGCAAAGAAATCCATGAAGGGCAGAGCAGAAACAAAAAACGGAGTTCAAACCAGAAGCAGAGCTGAACAGGGGTCAGGATCAGGAATAGGAGCATGAACATGAATCCAGAGCAGATAGAGTGGCACGAATAATCCCAGTTACTTCAGGAAGCATAATCTGGCCCAAAGATAAAGTCTTGGGTGTTCTTAAACAACGGGAGGTGCCGGAAAAAGGGTAAGATGGCCGCCATCTTGCTCTTTTTCATCATTATGTCCTGTTATTTAAGGACAGTCGATACTTTAGCTCCGCCGCTCCGCTCCAGAGTCCCGTTGAGGGTGCCACTCCGCTACAGAGTCCTGCCGAGGGCGCATATTTTACACAACAGCTCAATTGTTTTGGAATAATTATATTATATATATATATATATATATATATATATATATATATATATATATATATATATATATATATATATATATATATATACAGTGAGGAAAATAAGTATTTGAACACCCTGCTATTTTGCAAGTTCGCCCACTTAGAAATCATGGAGGGGTCTGAAATTGTCATCGTAGGTGCATGTCCACTGTGAGAGACATAATCTAAAAAAAAAACATCCAGAAATCACAATGTATGATTTTTTAACTATTTATTTGTATGATACAGCTGCAAATAAGTATTTGAACACCTGAGAAAGTCAATGTTAATATTTGGTACAGTAGCCTTTGTTTGCAATTACAGAGGTCAAACATTTTCTGTAGTTTTTCACCAGGTTTGCACACACTGCAGGAGGGATTTTGGCCCACTCCTCCACACAGATCTTTTCTAGATCAGTCAGGGTTCTGGCCTGTCTCTGAGAAACACAAAGTTTGAGCTCCCTCCAAAGATTCTTTATTGGGTTTAGGTCTGGAGACTGGCTAGGCCACGCCAGAACCTTGATATGCTTCTTACAGGGCCACTCCTTGGTTATCCTGGCTGTGTGCTTTGGGTCATTGTCATGTTGGAAGACCCAGCCTCGACCCATCTTCAATGCTCTAACTGAGGGAAGGAAGTTGTTCCCCAAAATCTGGCAATAGATGGCCCCGGTCATCCTCTCCTTAATACAGTGCAGTCGCCCTGTTCCATGTGCAGAAAAACACCTCCAAAGCATGATGCTACCACCCCCATGCTTCACAGTAGGGATGGTGTTCTTGGGATGGTACTTATCATTCTTCTTCCTCCAAACACGTTTAGTGGAATTATGACCCAAAAGTTATATTTTGGTCTCATCTGACCACATGACTTTCTCCCATGACTCCTCTGGATCATCTAAATGGTCATTGGCAAACTTAAGAAGTGCCTGGACATGTGCTGGTTTAAGCAGGGGAACCTTCCGTGCCATGCATGATTTCAAACCATGTTGTCTTAGTGTATTACCAACAGTAACCTTGGAAACAATGGTCCCAGCTCTTATCAGGTAATTGACCAGCTCCTCCCGTGTAGTTCCGGGCTGATTTCTCACCTTCCTTAGGATTATTGAGACCCCACGAGGTGAGATCTTGCATGGAGCCCCAGCCAGAGGAAGATTGACAGTCATGTTTAGCTTCTTCCATTTTCTAATGATTGCTCGAACAGTGGACCGTTTTTCACCAAGCTGCTTGGCAATTTCCCCGTAGCCCTTTCCAGCTTTGTGGAGGTGTACAATTTTGTCTCTAGTGTCTTTGGACAGCTCTTTGGCCTTGGCCATGTTAGTAGTTGGACTCTTACTGATTGTATGGGGTGGACAGGTGTCTTTATGCAGCTAACGACCTCAAACAGGTGCATCTAATTTAGGATAATAAATGTAGTGGAGGTGGACATTTTAAAGGCAGACTAACAGGTCTTTGAGGGTCAGAATTGTAGCTGATAGACAGGTGTTCAAATACTTATTTGCAACTGTATCATACAAATAAATAGTTTAAAAATCATATATTGTGATTTCTGGATTTTTTTTTTAGATTACATCTCTCACAATGGACATGCCCCTTGTTACGCACGGACGAGGCGGAAAGCGGAGCTGTGCAAAACCAGGGTTTTAATGACAGAATGGAGTACAGTCAAAATGAGCACTAGCACAACCAGAACAGAAACCCGGAGCGAAGCGGCAAAAGCAAAAGGGCTGAAACGATAGTAGCGTGTCGATAGAGCAAGCAAACTGGCAGCAGAACGGGAAATCGTAGAGCTGACAGCTTGAGTCCATAAGGGCAATAACGGACGGTGTTGGTGGAAAGCGAAGCTGCTTATATGGGAGGGAGTCTGATAGAAGTCAGGTGCGCCGAGTTAGTAATCAGGCGAGAAGCTCCATGTTGGCGGGGCATGTGCGGGCGGGAGTGCAGGGTGCTCCCTGACACCACCCCCTCCTCCAGGGGCGGCACCAGACGCCCGAGCCCTGCGACAAGGCCTACCCCTGCCCCGGGGCGCCGGGCGATGCGGGTGAGCCGCGTGGAACTCCACCAACAGCGCCAGGTCCAGAATGTCCTGCCGAGCCACCCATGAGCGTTCCTCCGGACCGTATCCCTCCCAGTCGACCAGGTACTCAAGGCGACCCCCGCGCCGTCGTGAGTCCAACACCTCGCGCACCGTGTAGACCCCTGGCTGGTCTAAGATCTCCGGCTGGACGGACGCGTCGGGGCCACCTAGAGATGGAGAGAGAGACGGACGGTGAGGCTTCAGCAGAGACACATGGAATGTCGGGTGGATCCGGTACCTGGGTGGGAGCTCCAAACGGTAAGTCACCTCGTTGACCTGCCGGGCGATCTTGAACGGGCCCACAAAGCGGGGGCACAGCTTGCGGCAGGGGAGCCTGAGACGTAGGTCCCGGGTGGAAAGCCATACCTGGTCACCCGGCCGGAAACGGGGCGCCTCCAGCCGACGGGCGTCGGCGTGCCGTCGTGTGTTCCGCACTGCCCTCTGGAGTTCAATTCAATTCAATTCAATTCATTTTTATTTGTATAGCGCTTTTAACAATGAACATTGTCTCAAAGCAGCTTTACACAGATAATGCGGTGATTAAAAATGAATATGTTCTTTATGAGTAAGTTTGTCCCTGATGAGCAAGCCGGTGGCGACTGGCGACTGGCTCCGAGTTGTGTGTGCGCCGACTCCCAGACCTGGTTGCTCTCCCGAAACCATGCGTCCACGGCGGGTACGTCACTGGGCTCGTCGGACCAAGGGAAGAGAGGTGGCTGGAAACCCAGCGTACACTGGAAGGGCGTAAGCCCCGTCGCGTCCTGGCGCAGCGAGTTTTGGGCGTACTCGGCCCATGGCAGAAAACGACACCAGCTCTCCTGGTCCTGGCTGCAATACGCCCGAAGATACTGGCTGAGCTCCTGAATCTTCCTTTCCACCTGCCCGTTGGTCTGGGGATGGTAACCGGAGGAAAGGCTGACTGAGATCCCTAGGAGATGAAAGAAAGCCCTCCAGACCCGTGACGTAAATTGCGGTCCTCGGTCCGAGACGATCTCCTCTGGGAGGCCGAAGGTGCGAAAGACTTGGTGGAACAGGGCCTCGGCGGTCTCCAGGGCGGTCGGCAGGCCCTTCAGGGGGATGAAGCGACAGCCTTTTGAGAACCGGTCCACTACCACCAGGATACAAGTGTTCCCTTCGAAACGGGGGAGATCGGTGACAAAGTCGACACCCAGGTGGGACCAAGGACGTTGTTCGACCGGGAGTGGCACCAACCTGCCCACGGGTAGGCGACGCGGTACCTTGGTCATGGCGCATGTGGGGCACCATTGGACGAAGCGAGCGACCCCCCTCGTCATACCGGGCCACCAATACCGGGCTTGAACTAGCTGGAGGGTGCGTTTCTCGCCGGGGTGGCCTGCCCCTAATCCTTCGTGGACCAATTGGACTAACTCCCGTCGACATGCGGTCGGCACATACACCTTACCCTCGGGGCACCCCTCCGGGCTCGGTTCTTGGAGCGTGGCCGTGCGGATGTCCTCATCTAAGTCCCAGATGATCAGCCCCACGATGAGATCGGGCGGAAGGATGGGGACCGGGTCCCCGGGCTCGTCGGGCCCGAACAGGCGGGAGAGGACGTCCGCCTTGCCGTTTTGGGCCCCCGCTCGATAGGTGACCTGGAAGCGGAAGCGGGTGCAGAACAGGGCCCACCGAGCCTGCCTGGGGTTCAATCTTCAGGCCTCCCGCAGGTACTGGAGGTTCTTATGATCGGTGATGACAGTGAAAGGGTGCTCAGCGCCCTCCAACCAGTGCCTCCATTCCTCCAGGGCGAGTTTGATGGCCAGGAGCTCCCGGTTCCCGATGTCATAAATCTGTTCAGCCGGAGTGAGTTTGTGGGAGTAATACGCACACGGGTGGAGCGTTGGAGGGGAGCCCGTCCGTTGAGAGAGGGTCGCCCCTACCCCTGTCGAGAAAGCGTCCACCTCTACGACAAAGGGATGTGGGGATCCGGGTGGCGAAGGACGGGGGCGTGGCAGAAGCGCTCGCGGAGCTCGTCGAAAGCCTTCTGAGCCTCACGGGTCCAGCCGAGGGCGCTTGCCTTACCCCGGAGGAGAGAGGTGAGGGGAGCGGTGACCTGGCTGTAACCCTGGATGAACCTACGGTAAAAGTTGGCAAAGCCCAGAAAGCGTTGGAGCTCCTTGATGGTGGTCGGAACGGGCCAGTCCCGCACTGCTTGGACCTTCCCTTCGTCCATCTGAATCCCCTGGGAGCTGATGATGTAACCAAGGAACCGGGTCTGAGGGCGATGGAACTCGCATTTGGAGAGATTCAAGTACAGATGTTGTGAACGGAGTGCTCCTAGGACTTGTTTCATGTGGTCCAGGTGTTCCTCCAGAGTCCGTGAGTATATGAGGATGTCATCGATGTAAACCATCACGAACCTCTGGAGGTATGGTCGGAGCACTTCGTTCATGAACCCCTGGAACATGGCCGGGGAGATGGAAAGGCCGTACGGCATGACCCGGTACTCGTAGTGTCCCGAGGGCGTGATGAAGGCCGTCTTCCACTCGTCCCCCTTCCTGATGCGCACCAGATTGTAGGCGCTCCGTAGGTCGAGCTTGGAGAAGACCCGCGCCTCCCGTAGCTCCTCCAGGGCCGCCGGAACGAGCGGCAGGGGATAAGGAAGGGGAACGATCTGGGAATTTAGCTGTCGGAAATCAATGCAGGGCCGGAGACCACCGTCCTTTTTCCCCACAAAGAAGAAGCTGGAGGCCGCCGGAGAAGTGGAAGGGGCGATGAACCCTTGACGGAGGGCCTGTGCGATGTATTCCTCCATCGCCTTGTGTTCAGGGGCTGACAGGGGGTAGATCCGGCCCTTGGGTAGCTTCGCCCCCGGAAGCAAGTCAATAGCACAGTCCCAAGGCCGGTGAGGAGGAAGACGGGTGGCGGCCTGTGCACTGAAAACGTCCTTGTAGGCCCGATACGCTTCAGGGAGCTCAACCTGGGTGTTGATGGTCGATGCTTCCACCTGGGTGGCACCCACGATGGCCCGCGGGATCCTGGAGGGAAGTCCGGAGAGGCAGTGCTGGAGGCAGTGAGGGCTCCACTCCAGGATGTCGCACGGGTCCCAGGAACATGGTGCTTGAGTCCTCAAGCACCATGAACCTGATCTCCTCCTGGTGGAACAGTCCGACCTGTAGTGTGATCGCCGGGGCACAATACTTCACCCAGCCTCTCCCCAGCGGGCGCCCTTGGATGGTTTGCACGGCTAAGTCCTGGGAGCCCCTCTCTCGGCGGAGCTGTAGCCGGTCGAGGCAGTCCTGTGAGATGAAGTTCCCTGCGGACCTGGAGTCGACCACCGCCCGAACCGATAAAGAGAGAGCAGGTGTTAACAGTGTCACCAAGAGCTTGGATAACGGAGAGATTTCAGTAGGAAACGGGACTGAACTCACCGAGGCACGAGATGGGCGAGTGGGGCAGCCGGCGATGAAATGACCCGGCTTCCCGCAGTACAGACATCTACCCGTGGCCAGGCGGGTGTTTCGCTCTCTCTGGGTCAGCCTCTGGGTTCCGAGCTGCATGGGTTCGCCCCCTGAAGCCGTAGGTGCGGAATGTTGCATGACTGGAAATGACGACGTGGGTAATGGTGGCGAGCTCCGGCATGCCGCCAAACGCTGTGCGAGGCCGATGGATTTCCGTATGAAATCTTCCAATCCCACCGAATCCTCGTGAATGGCCATCGCCTGCTTTATTTCAGGAGCCAAACCCTGCTGATAAATACCGAGCAGCGCTGACTCGTTCCAGCCACAAGATGCCGCCAGAGTGCGAAAACGGAGGCTGTAGTCGGTGATGGAATCCTCACCCTGGCGCAACCCGAGCAGCTGATCCGTAGTGTAGAGGACTCCGGGGGAGGTACTGAACACTTCCCGGAAGTGCGCGGTGAATGCCGTGTAGGAATACACCACCGGTCCTGCGGCTTCCCAGAGAGATTGGGCCCAGGCTTACGCCTTCCCGGAAAGCAAGGAGATGATGAACGCGATCTTGGCTCGAGCGGTGGGGAAACGCTGCGGCTGCATCTCTATGAAGAGATCCACTTGCATCAAAAACCCGCGGCATTCAGATGGTTCACCGGAGAAAGTAGAGGGAAACGGCATTGGAACGTAGGCGGCCGCGGGTGCGGGGTTAGCGGCGGCGGCACTGTGGCGCCGGCGTGTGTGTCCATCTCCAGGTGAGGGGCGGCTCTCTCTCCTTTGTTGTCGGTCCGTTATTCTGTTACGCACGGACGAGGCGGAAAGCGAAGCTGTGCAAAAACAGGGTTTTAATGACAGAATGGAGTACAGTCAAAATGAGCACTAGCACAACCAGAACAGAAACCCGGAGCGAAGCGGCAAAAGCAAAAGGGCTGAAACGATAGTAGCGTGTCGATAGAGCAAGCAAACTGTCAGCAGAACGGGAAATCGTAGAGCTGACAGCTTGAGTCCATAAGGGCAATAACGGACGGTGTTGGTGGGAAGCGAAGCTGCTTATATGGGAGGGAGTCTGATAGAAGTCAGGTGCGCCGAGTTAGTAATCAGGCGAGAAGCTCCGTGTTGGCGGGGCATGTGCGGGCGGGAGTGCAGGGTGCTCCCTGACACCCCTACGATGACAATTTCAGACCCCTCCATGATTTCTAAGTGGGCGAACTTGCAAAATAGCAGGGTGTTTAAATACTTATTTTCCTCACTGTATATAGGTATATATGTATATGTGTGTGTATATATATATATATATATATATATATATATATATATATATATATATATATATATATATATATATATATATATACACTGTATATACTGTATATATATATATATATATATATATATATATATATATATATATATATATATATACACTGTATATATACTGTATATATAATATAAATATATACATATATTTTCTTTTTTTTATGTTCATTTCATGTTAAGTTAAATAATAGATAATGTTGCTGTTGTAGAAAATATCAATAATTGTGCTTTTTCGTTTCAGAATAAATGTTGTGCTCCATTTGATGCCAGGCAAATCTACAAGCATTTAGGGTTCATTAATAAAAAGAGTAAATCGTTATAAAGAAATGTTAAAAATAGTTAACATTTTATTTAAATGAAAATCAACAATCTGTTTTTTTTTATTTGCTCTACAATTAGGCTCTAAAAAACATGTTGGTGCTGGTACTGTTTCCAAACAATTACATATACTTCAAAGCATTTTGTAAGTCACTCTGGTTAAGTGTTTCTTCAAATGCAATAAATAAAATAGCCCAAAAAGAAGTATATTTTGTGTTTTTTGTGTGTATGTTTAATGTAGAGTTTATGTTGTTTAATGTGAAACTATACACCTCGGTTAATCACTGTCAGCAGTGGTGTTGCTAATGTGAAGCCAATAGACATAGATACAGTTTAAATCCAAGCAATTCTTCAGTGATTCCTAACAATATCATTCTTTTGTGCTATAACAGTGACAGTCATTTAACTGAAATCATTTTAACAGTGTATTTCAAGTTGGTGGCAATGAACTAGAAAGCAGTATTGAATTGCTTGTATCACTTGTATTTCCAGAGTTAAATGAATAAATTTGTTTTTTTCGTTTGATCCTGATAATCTTTGTCCATGTGGGCTAACTCGAAGTTCTACTGTTTCTTGCCTTTTTAAAAAAAATCATGCTCATAGGTTTATTGGATACTCAAAACTACCTATTGGGTGTTAATGAATGTGAATGTGTGTGTGCATCCCACCCAGTGGTGTTCCCACTTCATGCCCAGTGTTCTGGGATAGACTCCAGATCCTCTGTGGCCATGGCAAGGGTAAAGTTATTTCTAAAAAAGGAATGAATAATGACACACCCCACTGACCAACCCAACTATTTATTAAACAATTCACAAAATGTAAATTTCACTTGTAATATTGAAGCATGCATGATAAACATTTTCCTTTTGTATGGCTTTTGAAAAAAAGGGTTATTTCTACAAGATGACAACAAAAAGATTAGTGTTCTAGAACTAACAAAATAAATTACTTTACTGCTGATGAAAATCTAATGAAAGCCACATTAGTCCTTTTTCTATTCTATTTCAGATTTTTTAAGAAACATTATATATTGTCAATATTAGCCAGCATGTAGCTATCCACTGTACTAATGCTTATTTAATGTATATACATCATATACATCATGCTTTCTTTTTGCATCACATACATTGAATGTTGCATATAAAATCTATAGAGTGACTGTCAGGCTGTTAGAACCTTCTGATAAAAAAAAAAAAAAAAAAAAAAAAAAAAACCTAGATATTAATATTCCACATACTATTCCACATGAGAATGAATTATAGCCTATGGATTAACATGCATGCATATATATATATATATATATATATATATATATATATATATATATATATATATAAACTTTTCCATGTGATAAACATTGATTACCAAAAATAATTTTCATTGTTGTTTATTTTCCAATTGTCAATCCAGTGTAAATGCTTTTAAAACAGTTGATTTTGCTTCAAGTATTTATCACATGACTTCTCTAATTGTTTCTTGGAAAAAGTGTAATATTAGATAAAACCTATTTAAAATTGGGACACAATAAACTCTATGCAAGGGACACTAGGTTTGCTTGGAAAACTACTAATTTAGTACATGCCTGAGGTCAGATTGATGTGCTGCTTTTCCAAAACTGTACCTTAATAAGCATATAAATGTGGAGTTGTTTTAAAAGCATAAAATGTAAATTTTTTCGTCTCTCTGTGCTTTGAATACTGATTGCTCCAGCATGTTTCCTCAGTATCTTTTGTTTAAACTTGTTTTTTTTGCATTGTTTGCTGTTGTCATCAGTGTCTTTTTTTCTTGCTTTCATTTAGCCGTGCACTTGTTTGGCTTGAAATGGCATCTGAAGCCATCGGAGGCAGATTTGTATGAGAACGGCATCAGCAAGGAAAACATTGGCATAAAGAACAGTGCCATCACCCCACTGGACACATACACCCCAGACAAGATCCAGCGAGGCACCAAAGGAGGTCAGTGCACATATAATTTCCTCTCTACATCTACATGCCCTTCTGTTTTCGAGGTCACATCAGTCTGTTTGATGTATCATTTCATTTTGAGCAGATGTATCAAGGCGTGAGCAAAGATGGCCACTGCTCCCTGTGGTTTTTTTGTTGATATTTTATAATAGTAACACTGCTATAGAGGGCTAAGAAGGCATTATATTATGATTGTGCTTGCCAAACACAGTCAAGATTTTGGGAATAAAGTGAATGCTTTCATCAAAGTTGTGCCTGCAGAAAAAAAAATAGTTTGTTGAGATGCATGTCTTGTTACCTTACCTAATTCGATAATTCAATACCTTTGCTACTGGATTAACTAGGCTGCTCTCTGGAGTGAGGTAAATGAGGGATATTATAGTAAAGCCAAGCACTTTTAAATCAGAAGCTCACATACTAGATGATTGAATTTATTAGAAATGTTAATGTAATTGCTTAATCTCAATACCATCAGCAGCATACTAGTAGGGGAATGTGGATTAAGAATTCGTGACAGAGATCTTATGATGATCTTATTGCACACACTCTAATTGGGAGGGGTTAAGGGTTTGCAATATAATTGTAAAATGCAAATTCATAGTTAAACATGCCTTAAAGATGCACTGCCTGGATATACAGAGGAAAATAATATATTGGCAAACATTTTAGATAATTATCTCTTTATAATGTAGAATATACCACATGGGAAACATGCATGTAGAAGGTGCTTTTTATTTCACATAACATTGTAAATGTAACTACAATGAATGAATGCATGTAAAGAAAGTTAAAATAGCACATTCCATTAGACTCCACAGGCTTTTGTAACAGTATGAAATGTGAAATAAGGAATGTTCAGGGTCAGATATGACTATTTAAACTCCAACCTACAGCAAACCTTGTGATTAACAGGCAACTGACAAAAGGCTACAGGATTAGCCGGATTTATAATACCATGGGCATTGTATTTCATATTCAGCTGTGTTTTAAATTTGACAGGTATGTGGAGTAGAAGCTGGAGAGAGGAAATGGTTGTTAATCTAGTCCACTGTAAGAAGTACTTAAGCATGAATGAGCCTTTTAGGACATTATACTGTCAGCAAGATTTTGCCTCATAAAAATCATGTTCGTCGCTTTTTCCTTTTCATGTAAGGTGCCAGAACAGGAAGTTTAAGTAAAACTTTATTATTATGAATTAATTATTATTAAGTAAAACTTTTATTTAAAATTAACATTATTTGGTCTTTCCCTTAGTTAATAATCAATCAGTAAAGCCAAAAAATCAACCAATCAATCAATCAAATCAATCAAGGTCATGTCGGCCTGTCTTTGGAACACTGGTTATGAAGTGGGAGTACACTCCCGGATGAATTCCCACCTCTCATTCATTACTCGGCACCACGCACACAAATCCACAAGCTTTTTCACACCTAGGGACAATTTAGTGTATCAGTACAGTCTACTAAGCCTCTAATCTCTCTCCTCTTTATTGGTGTCGCCGGACTGAAACAGAGCGCACTGATTTCTCTCATCAGCTGCAGGTGTTTCTTACTGCTCGTTCCGTCCGGCTCCGCCCTCCACTCGCGCCCCCCCTCCCCATTTACCCGGGCTTGGGACCGGCACTAAGAGTGCACTAGCTTGTGCATCCATAATGGCTGGGTTGCTGGCACATAGACATTTACACTATATTAAAAATAATAGTATATCTTTGGTTTTATTCAGGGTGTTAGGTCATTCTCTGCACAACAGTGTCTAATCTTCTCATTTGTACAGGGTGCTAGTTAAAAATAAGTAAACAAACAAACAAAACTTATCACACCCATCGGTGGTTTGTCCCCAAATGCTTGCCACAAAGTTTGAATAGGCAAGTTGTATAAAAGGTCTTAGTATGTGTTACCTTTTTATTAGGTTTTTTTACTAGAAATATCAGGCCAAACATGAACCTGTTCCAGCGTGAAACCCCCTCTGCATAAAGCAAGGCCCATATGTTTTGCTTATCTTAATTATTGTTCTAGTAGTTATTTTGCCATATATTACAAAAACTAAACAATTGGATTTTATATTCAAATTTTTTGAAAGGGACAATAATATGCTTGATCACTTATATAGACGTATTACTTGTTACCATGTACAGTATGTAGAACTGACCTTTGAAAAAATAACCTATGGGTTAATTTACCATGATTTACTTTGTGATTGGTATATTTCATCTCTTTGCCTGTGTGTTTTTTCTGTGTTTTCTCATCATGGATTAACAAAAATCTTAATTAAATGTCTGTGTTCCACAACATAGCACACCACAACATACTTTTTGCCAAGTTTTGCCTAAATACCCTGCTTTTAGCATTTTTTAACATACTAATATATTTCACCAAAAATAAGTGGACATTTTTCTACTTATTCTTTTTCTTTACTTTTTGTTTAACCTATCTTTTTTGTCACTAATTCCCCCCCCCTTCTCCATTTAGCATGCTTTTCCTGTTTCTTGTCTTATTTCAAACACCACAAGCTTTTTTTAAATATTGTGTTGTGTGTCGCATTTTGGTTTGTGTCTTGTCTCTGCCCTGTCTTGTAATTAGTGTTGATCCCAAATGTACTGACCTGTTCTATGGTTCGCCCTTGATTACTTTGTGTATTTATATTCTCCAGGCTCTCTCACTCTCTCTCTCTGCGGAGTCTCATAATTGTTTACCTGTATTTCTAAGCCACTGTTTCCTGCTTTCATTGTTTTCTGTGTTATTTATTGGTTTTGATCCAAGCCTGTGTTTGCATTTCTCATGGTGGATCACTTTGGATTGTTGGTGTCTGCCTGTGTTTTGACCCCTGCTATTAATGCTGACTGAAACTTAAAAAAGTGCTCGTATTAAACAAATCACTACTCTTATGCAATCCCACACATAAAGTATCTCTCCTCACATTTCAGCAACTATTTTTGTATATCTTCTCAAATGACAATACTATAGAAATGAAACTTGGATACAGATGATGATTTACAGATGATGGTGGCCACTGTGCTCATTGGGACCTTCAATGCTGCAGAATTTTTTCTGTACCCTTCCCAAGATTTGTGCCTTGGCACAATCATGTCGTGAAGGTCTACAGATTATTCCTTTAACTTTATCGCTTGACCTGGTAAGGAGTACCATGAAAATTGTGTCTTGCCTACAGTCAAGCATCATGGTCTGGGCCTGCATGAGTGCTGCTTGTACTGGGGAGCTGCTGTTCATGGAGTGAAAAATAGATTTCAACATGTTCTGTGTCATTCTGAAGCAGAACATGATGTCCTCCCTTTTGAAACTGGGCAAAATGAGTTTTTTCAACTTAATAACGACCCCAAACACACCGCCAAGATAACAACTCCCTTGCTGAAGGTGAAGGTGATGGAGTGGCCAAGTATGTCTCCAGACCTGAACCTTATTGAGTGACCCTGAGCTCTGTGATGTCATTATGGAGGAGTGGAAGAGTAACCCAGCAACAACCTGTGCGCTCTGGTAATTTCTATGCCCAGGAGGATTAAGGCACTGCTAGATAACAATGGTCCTCACACAAAATTTTTACACTTTGGACACAGTTTTGACATGTTTACTCAGGATTATTTAGACAATGATGGCTGTATGTTAAGTTGTTTTTAGAGGGCAGTAAATCTGTACTGCTATTCAAGCTGCACATTGCTATAAAATATATAAAATTTTCATTTCTTCAGTATTGTCTGTTAAGAAGATATGCTAAAATTGTTACTGAAATGTTAGGGGTGTACTTACTTTTGTGAGATACTTTAGCACCATAAAAAAACAAAAAAAAAAACCCTGATGGTTAAACACAGTTTTGCCTAAAAACAGTGCTAAAATATTGTTCCTTTCTTAAGTAGCAAATACATTTTATAAATTTTTACAAAGCTTGTACTTCAACTAAATAGACACAAAACTAATAAATTCCTTTTGTTCAGTTTAGATTCCATCTGTCAATTTTTTATGATTTACTTAGCCCTCCCATTATCATGAAAACAGAGAATATTATTTTTTGAATAACTTAAGACAGAAGTTTTAAAATGTTAAAATAATAGATAGGGCATTTGTTGAAATTGAAATGGAAACTTCTAAGTATTAACTCTGTGGTAGCTCAGTGGTTATGATGTTAGGTTTCTGTGCAAATACAATCAAGATCAAGCTGCCACTTCGGGCCCTTAAGCAAAGCACTTAACCCTGAACGGCTTTATTGTATAATTTAAGTCACATTGGATAAAGGTGTCTGCCAAATACTGTAAATGCAGTTGTGTTTTTGGTTATTCCTTTGTCATTAACATGTATATGCATTGGGTTGCTGTCACTTTTAGCAGTGTACAGTGTATGTATGTATGTATGTATATACAGGTGCAGCTCAATGAATTGGAATATTATTTAAAAGTTGATTCATTTTATTAATTCAATACAAAAAGTGAAACTTGTATATTATATAGATTTATCACACACAGACTGATGTATTTCAAGTGTTTATTTCTTTTGATTTTGATGATTTTGGCTCACATTTAAAAGAAACCTAAAAAAAAAAATAGAATACTTCATAAGACCAATCCAACAAACAACAACAAAAAAAACTTGGTAGTGGCTTCTTTTGCTTTAATTACTGCCTCAATTCAGTGTGGCAAAAAAACTTGGTAGGGGCTTCTTTTGCTTTAATTACTGCCTCAATTCGGTGTGGCATCGAGGTGATCAGTCTGTGGCACTGCTGAGGTGGTATGGAAGCCCAGGTTTCTTTGACAGTGGCCTTCGGCTTATTTGCATTTTTTGGTCTCTTGTTTCTCATTTTTCTCTTGACAATACCCCTATAGATTCTCTGTGGGGTTCAGGTCTGGTGAAGTTTCTAGCCAGTCAAACACACCAACACCATGGTCACTTACCCAACTTTTGGTGCTTTTGGCAGTGTGGGCACGTGCCAAATCCTGCTAGAAAATGAAATCAGCATCTTCATAAAGCTGGTCAGCAGAGAGAAGCAGAGGAAGTGCTCTAAAAAAACTTCCTGGTGGATGGCTGTGCTGACCTGACTTGATAAAACACAGTGGACCAACACCAGCAGATGACATGACTCCCCAAACCACCACTGACTGTGCAAACTTTACACTGGACCTTGAGCAACTTTGATTCTGTGCCTCTCATCTCTTTTTCCAGACTCTGGGACCTTGATTTCCAAATGAAAGGCAAAATTTTCTTTCCTTTCATCTAAAGCATCTTTTATCAGTCCAAAGCTTTTTGTCCTTTGCCCAGGATAGAGACCTCTGACGTTTTCTCTGGTTCAACAGTGGCTTGACACAAGGCATGCGTCAGTTGTAGCCCATGAATACGTCTGTGTGTGGTGGCTTTTGAAGCACTGACTCCAGCTGCATTTTTTCCTTCCATTCAACTTTCTTTTAATGTGCTTGGATACAGCACTCTGTGAACAGCCAGTTTCTTTAGTGATGACCTTTTGTGTCTTACCCTCCATGTGCAGGGTGTCAGTGATCGTCTTCTGGACAACTGTCAAGTCAGCAGTCTTCCCCCATGTGTAGACTGAACCAGACTGAGACACCATTTAAAGGTTCAGAAAACCTTTGCAGGGGTTTTGAGTTAATTAGCTATTTAGAGTGTGACACCACGAGTTTCCAATATTGAACTTTTTCACAATATTCAAATTTTTTAAGATACTGAATTTTGGGTTGTCATTAGCTGTAAGCCATAATCATCAAAATTAAAAGAAATATACACTTAAAATATATCAGTGTGTGTGTGTGTGTGTGTGTGTGTGTGTGTGTGTGTGTGTGTGATGAATCTATATAATATACAAGTTTCACATTTTGTATTAAATTACTAAAATAAATCAACTTTTTAATGATATTATATATACACACACACTTTTGAATTTTATATATATATATAGACGGTGCTGTGAGGATTGTGCAGCAGTCGAAGGCGGGGGCCTGCTTAGACTGCTGCCCCTGCGACCTGAATTACGGATAAGCGGGAGAAAATGAATGTATGAATGAATATACACACACACACACACACACACACACACACACACACACACACACACACACACACACACACACACACACAAGGACAATTCATTTTGGTATATATATATATATATATATATATATATATATATATATATATATATATATATATATATATATATATACATATTAATATATTAATATGTACACTCAACGGCCACTTTATTTGGTACACCTGTCCAACTGCTCGTTTAAGCAAATTTCTAATCAGCCAATCACATGGCAGCAACACAATGCATTTAGGCATATAGACATGGTCAAGACGATCTGCTGCAGTTTAAACCGAGCGTCAGAATGGGAAAGAAAGGTGATTTAGGTGACTTTGAACGTGGCATGGTTGTTCTTGCCAGACGGGCTGGTCTGAGTATTTCAGAAACTGCTGATCTACTGGATTTTTCAAGCACAACCATCTCTAGGGTTTACAGAGAATGGTCCAAAAAAGAGAAAATATCCAGTAAGCGGCAGTTCTGTGTGCGCAAATGCCTTGTTGATGGCAGAGGTCAGAGGAGAATGGCCAGACTGGTTCGAGCTGATAGAAAGTCAACAGTAACTCAAATAACCACTCGTTACAACCGAGGTATGCAGAAGAGCATCTCTGAACGCACAACACTTCGAACCTTGAGGCGGATGGGCTACAACAGCAGAAGACAGCTAAGAACAGGAAACTGAGGCCACAATTCGCACAGGCTCACCAAAATTGGACAATAGAAGATTGGAAAAACGTTGCCTGGTCTGATGAGTCTCGATTTCTGCTGCAACATTCGGATGGTAGGGTCAGAATTTGTATCAACGGTTCAGGCTGGTGGTGGTGGTGTAATGGTGTGGGGTATATTTTCTTGGAACACTTTGGGCCCATTAGAACCAATTGAGCATCGTGTCAACGCCACAGCCTACCTAAGTATTGTTGCTGACCATGTCCTTCCCTTCATGACCACAGTGTACCCATCTTCTGATGGCTAATTCCAGCAGGATAACGCGTCATTTCATAAAGCGCGAATCATCTCAGACTGGTTTCTTGAACAGGACAATGAGTTCACTGTACTCAAATGGCTTCCACAGTCACCAGATCTCAATCCAATAGAGCACCTTTGGATTGTGGTGGAACGGGAGATTTGCATCATGGATGTGCAGCCGACAAATCTGCAGCAACTGCATGATGCTATCATGTCAATATGGACCAAAATCTCTGAGGAATGTTTCCAGTACCTTGTTGAATCTATGCCACGATGAATTAAGGCAGTTCTGAAGGCAAAAGGGAGTCCAACCCGGTACTAGTAAGGTGTACCTAATAAAGTGGCCGGTGTGTCTGTGTCTATCTATCTATCTATCTATCTATCTATCTATCTATCTATCTATCTATCTATCTATCTATCTATCTATCTATCTATCTATCTATCTATCTATATATATATATACAGTAAGTAAAATAAGTATTTGAACACCCTGCTATTTTGCAAGCGACAATAGTTGGACAAGTTGGATTCTTACTGATTGTATGGGGTGGACAGGTGTCTTTATGCAGCTAACGACCTCAAACAGGTGCATCTAATTTAGGATAATAAATGTAGTGGAGGTGGACATTTTAAAGGCAGACTAACAGGTCTTTGAGGGTCAGAATTCTAGCTGATAGACAGGTGTTCAAATACTTATTTGCAGCTGTATCATACAAATAAATAGTTAAAAAATCATATATTGTGATTTATGGATTTTTTTTTAGATTATGTCTCTCACAGTGGACATGCACCTACGATGACAATTTCAGACCCCTCCATGATTTCTAAGTGGGAGAACTTGCAAAATAGCAGGGTGTTCAAATACTTATTTTCCTCACTGTATATATATATATATATATATATATATATATATATATATATATATATATATATATATATATATATATATATATATATACCTTGTATATATGTATATGCCCTAGTCAAGATGGCGCCACAGGATGGACATCATGAGATATGACAGATCCACTTTTATATAGTTACCCACCACCAGTGTTGTGCTCGTTACTAAAAAATAGTAACTAGTTACAGTTACTCGTTACTTCATTCAAAAAGTAACTCCGTTACTTTGTTGATTACTTACACCAAAAAGTAATGCGTTACTGTTAAAAGTAACTTTTTAGTTACTTTTTTAAAGAACCTCCTTTAATGTTCCCATTAATGCCCTTTTTTCGCGTTATAATCAATACAAACACAAAACTGACTTGAAGTAATTTTTAAACACTATTTTATTGAGGTCAGACCAGCACAAACTGAATATATCACAAGGATTTCTGAAATAAATAACAAAACAAGCTGAATTATATATTCACAATCAAAAACTAAAGTGGCTTCTGCTGTTGTGTTGAGCTCTTAAACATGTTCCTTTCACAGCTGAAGTATGAAAACTATTAACAATGTAGAACACCAGGTTAGCTTCTAGCTACTAGCTCCTCAGGCATGGAGGTCCTGGAGCAGCTTCAACAGATTGGAGTTGCTGTTTATCGCAGTAGATACAAGCTTCGAACCAGAAAGACACAACTTACATTTGTCTTAAAAGTTTATGTCTTCATACTCAACTAAAGTGAAATAATGAGCATATTTCCACTTTGAGAAACTCATCTTGCTCTCGGCTCGACTCGCCATTACTGCCGCACAGACCTGAATTAATGGAGACATGCCCACTGCGCGTCTTCTTTGTGTTTACAGTGGTTTATCCACCAATCCTACAATGCAACGCTGCTGTAAGCAAGTTAGGCTGTAGTCTACACTTCAGCCGAAATTAATTAATTTAAAAAAGTAACGGGTAACACACCATACGGTAACGGAGTTACTTTATTTTTAAAAGTAATGCGTTACAGTATTAGTTACCGGTAACCGTTACCGGTGACAGTTACTGCCCAACACTGTCCACCACCATTATCAAATTTGCTGACAACACTGTTGTGGTGGGCCTGATCTCCAACAACGACAAGACGCAGTTGATAGTGGACTTCAGCATGAAACAGGAGCAGTCATACTATCTATCTATCTAATGTATATATATATATATATATATATATATATATATATATATATATATATATATATATATATATATATATATAATCATATATTATATGTATATATTATTTATATGAATGAATGAATGAATGAATGAATGAATATATATATATATATATATATATATATACACACACACAGTGCACATTTTACCACACCATAATGCACGGACACTTTAAAGACAATCACGTCAGTCACCTAAATTTTTACTGTTTACTGTCATACGCATCCTTGTATATACACTTTTTTTTTACATATATCTTTATATGTTTTATATAGTTTATACTTTTTATTTATCTAACTTCTCTTTTTATTGGTTTATTTTCCCTCATTCTATTCTCTCATGTCAGACCGTCATAAATAAACATTTCACTGCATGTCGTACTCTGTATTTGTGTGTGACAAATAAAATATGATTTATTTTTATATATATATATATATATATATATATATATATATATATATATATATATATATATATATATATATATATATATATAACTGCTCTTTTTCCAGTGTTCAGCTCTTTCAGCGAGTTTGTGTCCATGATAGCATAAGATTCTTGGCTTATGAGAGTGAAACCTAGTATGGTCCTCTGCTGTTGTAATCCATCCACCTCAAGGTTTTATGTGTTATATCATCTTTTTTTGCTGCTTACCACAGTTACAAAGAAAGCTTATATGAATTTCTATAGACTCCTGTTAATTTTTTAATTGGCTTATCTTTCTCTGCTGATCTCCTTCATAAACTAGGTGTTTCAGCCTGCAGACCTGCTGCTCACATGGTGTTTATTGTTTTTACGCAATTATCAGTACATTTGAGAGTCTGTTGTCTGTGAAATTCCCAGGAGATCACACGTTATTAAAATACTCGGACCAGCACTTCTAAAATCAACAACAATGCTACAGTTAAAGTGACAGAGATCACAATAACTAAAGCTTTCAACCTGTTTCTGCATGATTTTATGCACTTTTTTCCTGCTACATAATTGGCTGATTGCATAAATCAGCAAGTGAAGAGGTGTTCCTGGTAAAGTGATTGGTGAGTGTGTGTTATTAGTATATAATCTGTAGATGATCATGTACATGTTATAATTAGATTTAGTTAATCAGCCTCAGTCAGATCTCAGTTTTTACTAATGATTTGTGCTAATGAAGTGAAGTTTAATTTGCTCTGTTAAAAAGGAACCCCTTAAACAGGCACCAGGATGCCTGCTTCCTAAAGCGGCCATTGTTTGCAGGTGCGATGTTTAAATATATATAAAATGAAAAGGGACACAAGTAATCACGACAAACTACATATCATTCTAAAGGTCTAAGCCTCAAGCATCGATTTTAGATGGATCTTTTGGAATGCTTATACGGAATGTATTTGCTGAATTTGTGTAGGCAGTACACATAAACAAAAAGGCACTACATACCTGTTTGATTGTAATAACGAGCCGCAAATGTGTCCACTGTTGCAAATCCTGGTTTCTTTTGAAAGTTAAGGGTCCACTGTACAACATTCCATAAAGCACTTTTAGTCAAAAAAACAATACCGATCTAATATGGATGATTATTTCTTTGTTCACGTCACAGTACTTCGGTTTGTATTTGTCACTGAATAACTTTCACTCAAAACACATAAAATGAAGCATTTTTTATAGCCTGTAGAGTTACAAACACAATGAGACCACCCACTAAAAAAAGTCAAAGATAGATGGAGTCTTGTCCCTATAATTGCAAATCTATTATTCTATAATGACTGCATGTTTTAAACTATATATGGAAGGTATTTATTCCACCGTCAGGAAATGGAATGCATGTCTCGGTTCTTATAACAAACAGCTGAGGGCTTTGTTTGCAAAAAGAAAAAAAAAAAAAAAGAAAAAATTGAAAATCTGAGCCATCTGTAAGTTATAATATATCTCCGTTTACAGTTTTATATGAGTTGTTTTTATAAGAGAAATGCTTGAAAAGTGTGTGTGTGTGTGTGTGTGTGTGTGTGTGTGTGTGTGTGTGTGTGTGTGTGTTTGTTTTTGTGGTGTTGGACACACTCCTGCCTGTTAGAATGGTCGGTCATCAGTATGAATGCAGTTTGTATGAATGGTCATAACTGTATAACGATAGCTTGTCTGGCTGTGTGGCCATCAATATAAATGCAGTCTGTATGAAAAGCCAAACATGTATAACAATTGTCTGTTTGTCCATCCATTAATATGAATGCAGTCTGTATGAATGACCACCTGAGTCTAGCAGGTAGCTCTTAAACAGGGGGAGGGAGAAAAGGACCAGACAGTCTCAAAATCGAATTTTTCATTTAAAATACTCTAATCAACATGAGCACAGAAAAATATGGATGCTTTATGCCAATGTATGTTTATTATTTGTGAAACCATACTGAACATAGAGCATGAAGACAAAATATTCTTGTAAATGTTTTAAAGTAATGGTGCTTTAAATTACATAAATCATCAGTACACCAAACAAAGCTTTTGCTATGTTTCCACACAGATGGTTTTAATTGTCAGATGTGTGCATAATGGCTAATTTTAGTGCTTGATTTGAGATATTGCACATCAGTAAAATGAATGTTTAGTGTAGGGCTGTAGCTATTGATTTTAGTAAACGAGTATTCGACCGATTTATTCTAACAAATAATTTGAGTAATCAGATAAGATGTACTTTTTCTTTATTAAAGAGCTATAGTAAATATGCAAGAGAAAATAAGACAGATCTCTTAAAATTAAAGTAATTTGTTTTCTTTTTAAAAATTTATTGCTGAAATTGCATACAAGAATATCTGTCAAAATTAAACAATGTAATTGCCACATTACATCAAAATGCAAATCTAAATATTTTAATAAAAAAATAAAAGATAAACATTTTTTTTTTATTAATTTCAGATTGCATTTAAAAAAAAAAAAAAAAAAAAAAAAAGGAAATGCACTGTACAGTGTTTTCTTTATGTTTTGGTTTGAAATTATCCCAAACTTTGGAAACTTTCTGTCATTTTCTTTGTCCTGAATCTTACAGAAGCTTGTTTCCACCACATAAAAAAAAAAAGTTTGCCTAATTCTGACTGTTTTTCCTTGCAATTCTGACTTTATTTCTATTAACCATTCAATATTTCTGGTTTATCTATCGGTAACTGTGTTGTCGGCCTGAAGTTTGAAGCTGTTGGTGTATGAATGAGTCTCTTCTGCTTCATCTGTCTTGTTCCGTCTCCCCAGAGCTGATTGTTGAACAGAGTTCTCTCCAGGGATCAGAGGCTTAGTATGATACCATGAAATTATTTTGATTGTAGACTATATTCTATGCATGAGTTGTAACGTAAAAGAGATTGAGGACTGTAAGGTGTTGGCAGGGGACAGTGTAGCTTGACAGAGCTGTGTATGAATGAGAGGGAGGGCAGTGGAGTGGTGCAGGTGCAGGGAGAAGAGGTGGTGAAGGTGGATTAGTTTAGGTACCTGGGTTCAACAGTGCAAAGTAATGGAGCTGCCATAAAGGGGGAAAAGAGAAAGGCCAAGACAGGGTTTATGGATGTGGTGAGGGAAGACATGCAGGTAGTTGGTTTGAAAAAGGCAGATGTAGAGGACACAGTATTATGGAGACTAATGATCCGCTGTGGCGACCCCTAATGGGAGCAGCTGAAAATTATTTTGATTGTAGAGTATATCATTTTCAATGTGTAAAGCTTTCCATATAAATCTTCTCCTCGCCCCTCACTGTTTTCTCCCTGTTTCTCAATTTCTTTTATTCTGCAGTGCCTTCTGTGCTTACCTGTCCAGAGCGCTCCAGAGTTTAGTGTGTGCATCAGTATTAAAGCTCCATGAAGAAATACTTTGCTCTGTGTGTAGTTAAATTGACTGAAATAAGCAGCAAGGCAAATAATATGTCTCGATTATTTCTTTGCATTCAAATTACTCGAGTTACTCGAGGAACCGTTTCAGCCGTTTCAGATATAAAAAATATATTTTTCGGTGGAGTTTATTTATTTATTTTTATATCTGAGTAAGGAAAGGACGTCGTAAATAAATGTGTTGTGTTGAAGGTTTTAATTTCGGCTTTTTTATATTCATTTATTTATATTTTTAATAAAAATTGTCAAACAGAAACGCGCACTGCATTAATCGCACGGTAATAAAATTAGTGCCGTTAAAATTAATTTGCGTTGAATGTACAGGATCTCACAAAAGTGAGTACACTTTGTCTCTTGTTAATATATAATAAAGTGGTTGCTGAAATGTGAGCGGTGTACTCACTTTTGTGAGATACTGTATATAAGAGAGATTCTTTCTCAACAGGTAAGCTTTAACTGGAGTGTTATTGAACTGAATCACAGAGCTTTGTCCTGGCTGTGCTGTATAGAGTCTAGGGCTAAAGGAATAAATTATCTATACCACAGGCACATAGCAGGATATATTGCTCCTGCCTTTGAATGACTCAGTGGCTCTCAATAATTTGTAGTAGGATAGTTCTAGGCATTATAGATGGAAAATAAACAACAGTCTTCATAAATCACAGCTCATTTCTTCTTTTACCTTTGTGTGATAATGACTGAAGGCCTCTGCTGCAATATATTTTCTTAGAACATATAATGTTGTGGCAGGTGAAGGTGCTGGCTAACAATTGAGTAGAGCCAACAAAAGGGCTTGAGAAGGTTAAATTTACTCAGACACAATAAAGTGGTCCGAAGATTATTTTAGTGCGCTTTGCCAGTGTGAATTTTATGGCCTACTTTAGAGGAGACAAAAGAGTTCAGTCAGCCAGTTAATTCAAAGGCTTAATTACCTCAGTCGGGCATGGGACTACAGCCATAGCATTCTTGTGGCAATTACAATAAGTACAAGTTAAAGAGGGAATACATTCACATCAGCAGGAATTCTGCAGTGTAGCATCTATCTATCTATCTATCTATCTATCTATCTATCTATCTATCTATCTATCTATCTATCTATCTATCTATCTATCTATCTATCTATCTATCTATCTATCTATCTATCTATCTATCTATCTATCTATCTATCTATACACTCCTTTCTTTTTATTCAGTACACTAAAAGACATTCCAAAAATGTGAAGATAACCTAGTAATCATAAATATTATATTATTAAAATGTAAAACATTTTTAAATAAATTATCATTAGTATTTTTTTATTTTGAAATTGGTGTAACTAAAAGCAAAACATGAAATTAAAAAGACATATGTCTTTGCATTGTGTGTCCCAATCAAAAGCAAAAATTAATTATAAATTTAAAGGCTGCACCATTGCCATGTTTACCACTGTCTACCTCCTCTTCTTTCAACAATAGTCTGTATACAGTATACAGTTGCATGTGAATGTTTAGGCTCCCCTGGTCAAAATTTCTGCTAATGTGAACAGTTAAGCAAGTGGAGAATAAAATTATCTCGAAAAGGCATGAAGTTACAGATGACACATTCCCTTTATATTTTAAACAAAATCTTTTTTTTTTTTTTTTTTTTCCTCATCCTTTACATTTTCAAAATAACAGAAAAGGAAAAGGGCCTGCAGCAAAAGTTTGGGCACCCTGCATAATTAGTACCTAGTTGCACCCCCTTTAGCGAGTATCACAGCTTGTAAATGCTTTTCGTAGCCAGCCAAGAGTCTTTCAGTTCTTGTTTGAGCAATTTTTACCCATTCTTCTTTTCAACTTCCAGTTCTGTGAGATTCCTGGGCTGTCTTGCACTCACTGAGCTTTTGAGGTCTATCCACAGATTTTCAATGATGTTTGGGTCAGGAGACTGTAAGGGTTCTAAGTTACAATCCTATGAGCAGTTCTCTCTAAAATTTTCTTGGTCATCCAGACCTTATCTTGACCTCCACCGTTCCTATTAACTATTAATCTGTACATTAAAACACTTGGCTATATTCTTATAGCATTCTCCTGCTTTTTTGGCATCAATTATTTTCATTTTCAGAGTGTTAGGCAACTGCTTAGAGGAACCCATGATTGTTGGGACAAGGTTAGAGGAGTCTGAGTACAGTGGTACCTTGACCTACGAGTTTAATTCGTTCCGTTTTTCCTATTAAATAAGAAGAATACATTTCTAAATAACAAATCTTGTTTAAAAACATAATAGAAAGAGTATGTAAAGATACAATAAGGTTTTATACTGTGTATTTACCATGGAGATGAGACGACTTGTGCTAACAAAGACGCCGGCGGAGGGGGGCGGGGGGGGAGAGGCGATAAGCGGCAGAGGAACAAAAACTAGATTTTTTTGCTACTCTCTCTATCACTATTGTACACTACGTATCCCTAAACTTTAAATTTTTTACTTTTTCTTCTTTGCTTATCTTAATTTTCGTCACAATCTTCGCTTTCTGGCTTCGTTTCGCCATCTAGCAGCGGCGTTTCGAGCTAGTACCTACATTTTTTGCTCGCGTAACAAAGCAAAAAATCGACAGAGTGACCGCTCGTAGCTCGGAAAACTTGTACATTAATGCACTCGTAGGTCAAGGTACCACTTTATTTATAAAGATTAAAAACTTGCATCACCTGGCCTTTCTTAACTATACCTGTGAACAAGTCATGTCCCTAACAGGCTAATTAAAGTCTGATACCTTGGTCAAATTTATCTGAGAGCTCTAGTCTCCTGGGGTTTACATTCTTTTGCAGGGTGGTGCTTTTCCTTTTTCACTCCAAAATTGTAGAAAACATAAACAATACAATAATATTGCTTAAAATGTTGCAGAAGACTGTTTTATGTTTAACTTTATGCCTTTTAGAGTTGTTCTGACTTTTTCGAGAGACTCGTACGGTGGACATAACAGTTCAGTGCTTGGACCGGGCACAGCCTGTTCAACCTCTCCTGGTCTTGGGTCAGAAATGGAGGAGGTTTGATTGCCTGGGGCCTGACAAGTCGTGGGATGATCGATGGCACCTTGGGGATGTAACCTGCTCTAGGGTGGAGGAAGGCACTGGTCATACCTGGAGTAAACTCCAGGAAAAAGGGGGCCACAGAGAGTGCCTGCAAATCACCTACTCCCCTCAGAGAGCAGATGGCCAGCGAGAAAGCGGTCTTGATAGACAAGTGCCTCCACAAAGTCGTGGCCAACCAGGCACTCTGGGATGCACCAGAGGCCTCAGACTCCAGCTGCCACTGATAAAACGCGTCAGGATGGGTCTCTGCCCAGTGAATGCCTGGACACGTGGGCATGATACCCCTTCAAGGGCCACAGCTACCACACTTTGGGGCGGTGGTGAACATTGCGGCCTCTGATTGAGAGAGGAGATCCCCTTCTCAGAGAAATTTCCCATTGAGGCTGCTCGGTGAGGGCCACCAGGTCCGTTAACCACAGACAGCCCGGCCACTGCGGGGCTACCAGAAGGAGACGGACTCCGTCCCTGTGAATTCTCTCCAGAACTCCTGGAAGCAGTGCGACAGGGGGGAGATGTAAAGACTCAGCCTCGGCCACGGTTGCGCCATAGCATCCAGTCCCAACGGGGTTGGTGTAAATAGGGGACCATAGGGGACAGTGCAATGTCTCTAAAGACGCAAACAGGACTTCCTGGGCTGTGCCAAATTTCTCCCAAATCTGCTCCACTAACTGAGGGTGGAGGTGCCAATCCCCAGGCTTGGACCCCTTTTTCGACAGGGTGTCTGCTGCTTCATTTAAGCGGCCTATGATATAAGCTAGTCTGAAGGAGTGGAGCTTCCCCTGGGCCCACAGGAGGATCTGGCATGCCAGCCTGTACAGGGGGCGTGAACGCAGACCCCTGGTGGTTAATATACGAGACCACCGAGGTGTTGTCCGAGTAGACCAACATGTGATGGCCTCTGAGGTCTGGGAGAAGTGCTTCAAAGCCAGAAGCACGGCCAGCAATTCTAGGCAATTGATATACCTCAGAAGGACACTGACCCATGGAACTTGTGCAGAGCAGCAACTCATGACCAATCCCCATCTCGTAATGGGAGCATCCGGCATAAGCACAATGCGATGACCGGGAACTCCCAACACAGGACCGTGGAGTAGAAACCCAGGATCTCTCCATCTGAGGCATAGCTGTGTGACCTTGATTGTGAGGAGGGGATTGCCCTTCCAAAAGAACCCCCGGGCTCTGAGACATCACACTGGCATGACACTGGACGCTGCTGCCATGAGCCCGAGCAGCCTCTGGAACTGCTTGACAGTGAGTGACTGCCCTTCTCCAATCGCCATGAGGATTAACGCTATGCGGGCAGAGGAAAGCTGTGTGCGTATAGTTGCCAAATTCCAAATGATGCCAAGATAGGTAGTTCTCTGTGATGGAGAAAGCACACTCTTTCCGTTATTTAGCCAAAACCCCAGCTCCTTCATGTGAGCAAGAACAACATTTCGATGCCGGGATAATTGCTCTGATTGAGCTAATATCTACCAATCGTCAATATAATTGAGGATATTGATGCCCTTAAGTCTCAGGGGAGCCAGAGCCACATTGACACCCTTCGTGAAGGTGTGGAGTGACAAGGCAAGGCCGAATGGAAAGACCCTATATTGGAATGCTTTGACCCCAAAAGCAAACCTTAGGACCTTACTGTGAGAAGAGAGGATGGTTACTTGAAATTATGCATTCTTTAACTCTACTGTGACAAACCAATCCTCAGATTTGATCTGAGACACGACCTGTTTGAGGGTCAGCATCCTGAATCGGAGCCTCATCAATGAGCGGTTCAGCTAACGTAGAGCTAGGATAGGACGCAACCCACCAGACTCTCTGTCTGACGGAGGGACCACCTTGATGGCTTCCTTCCTCAGGTCCCTGAAGGGGCCTTCCTCAGGTCCCTGAAGGGGCCGGGGGAATATGGGCACCGAGGAAAAGGAGATGCCTCCGAAGCCAAACGGGAGTTGGACAAAGCAGTGGAAGAAGAAGAAAGGGACAAGCCCGTCTCCAAACTTTCTGTGTGATCCCTAAGCAAAACCCAGGAACTGGAGCGTCGCATAGGCATGCAAGCACAGTGCTGGCAATCGGCTCGAGAGAGCGAGCCCAAATCGCATGCTCTGCTCCCAAACGAGCCACACACAGGCTGTGTGTATCCCTTCCTGTAATGAAACGAGGACAGGGAGAAGCACACAGCTGAAACGTGTGCTTGGTTTTCTTGGATGCCTTTATTCTTTGACAAAAAGACAGACAAACATTAAATTTTCACACAGCGTGCTTCATGAAGCTAAAGCCGTCTTCTTTCCAAGTGCTCTTTATACTCCCTGGTCGTGACGTCACCCTGCTGGTGACAGCCTGTCTTCAATTTTGACTGATTAGACTCATTACTTAGAGCATGGACAATGCAGTAGCGTTCCCAAAGCGTTCCGACGCAGCTTGAGTTCCCGAAAGGCAATGACTACTCTCAAGTATATCAAAGTTTCATTTCAATAGTATTGTCCCTTGAGAAGTTATACTAAAACAGTTGTTGAAATGTGGGGGGGTTTGCTCACCTTTGTGAGATACTTTAGCATCTCCATTGCATAACAGAGCTTGCCTTTGGTGGATGACATGGTGAACTGTTTTCACAGACAATGATTTATGGATGTGTACCTAAACCTGTGCAGTAATTTCCATTGCAAAATTATTTCCTGCTTTTTGCCCTTGTCCCTTAAAGACAGAGATTTCTCCAGATTCTCAGAATCTTTTAAATATATTATGTAATGTAGATGATACATTTTGATGATATTCACAGATTATTATTCCACAATTTGTTAAGAGTTTTTGCAGATTGCTAAACATCTGCCCATCTTCACTCCTGAAAGACTCTGCTTCTCAGAGAAACTCTTTTTATATCCAAATCAAGTCATTTAGCAAATTGACCATCAGCTGTTATATATATATATATATATATATGTTTAAAAAAAACACACTTTTACTCATTTTTGCCTTGAAATTAATTTCCCCAGTTTGAACATTTGATATGTTTTTGTGTTTTATTGTGAATAAAATCTGGGTTAATTTTTACATTTATGGTATTTTTTTATTGTATATTTATGTTACCCTTATTAACAGCGGCTTACATTTATCTTATTCATACATCTGAGCCGCTATTGGGTTATGGGCCTTGCTCGGCAGCCCAGGCGTGGCAGCTTGGTGTTAGGTTTATGAGATTTGCAAATCATTTCTTTTGGTTTTTATTTACATTTTACATTTTCCACAACTTTTTTTGGAATTGGGGTTCGCCTACATATGCGGATCTGCTCATTCTTTTGGTTTTATTTGAAAGGAATACAGCATAAATAAAATACATAGAAGCAGAGTCCTTACTGATTAATATTTTGTGTACTTGTATGTGTGGTAGATAAGTACCAGCGAGGGAGGACCATAGAGCGTGGAGAGGTGGACATTGGGACCCAAGTGATGCAGGTGATCCCGCCCGGGCTGTTCTGGCGCTTTTACATGGCTGTGCATCACCCAACTTATATCAAATTCAAGCTTTCTGTCTCTCAAAATGCTTTACTTGGCATCTATGGAAGGAGAAACATTCCTCCCACACACACTCAGGTACGCTAAGGTTTCTCCAATTATGCTTCCTGAATGTTTTTTGCTCCAGCAGCTTCCTACATAGATTGTTACATAAAAGCACCTGTTTGTCTACTTTCTCTTTTCTGTTTCTCTTCTCATCCTCCCAATATCTACTATTTCAGAAATAGTTTTAGAAATATAGTTTTCCAAAATTTTGTTAAAGTAATAAAGACATAAAAAGCAATAAGAAATAGATGTTGTGTGTGTGTGTGTGTGTGTGTGTGTGTGTGTGTGTGTGTGTGTGTTGGTGAGGGTGGTTACATGGTACCATCACTGATATTAAATAAAATGCCTGAAGGGTCACTGGCATATACCCATTGGCCATAACATTAAAACCACCTGCCTAATATTGTGTAGGCAGATACTTTGTTCTATAGTTTGAGAGGTGGGGCCTTTATGGATCGGATCCAACAGATGCTCTGTTGATTCTGCTTCTTTAAAAGGCAGAACACTGCATAAAGTATTAGACTGCCTTTTTCTAGTATTGCTTTCTGATGCCATCTCTTTCCCAGGTAAGTGATTGCAATGCACCCGACTGTCTACTAAATATGATTCATCAGAGCAGTCCACCTGCTTCCAGTTCTAATGCCCATTGTAGGTGATCTTTTGTGATGAACATGGTTCAGCATGGACACACTCACTGGTTTGCAGCTATGCAGCCTCCTACACTACAAACTCTTTTGCATTGTGTGTTATGACATTTTTCAGAACCAAAAGCTGACAAATTCACTGGTTGTTCTTCATTGGAACACTTTTTCCACTGGATACCAAAAACACCCTACAAGACCTTCCATTTTGAAGCTGTTCTGACTCAGTTTTCTTTGTCAAAGTTGTCAACAGTTGTCCATGTTTCCTACTTCCAACAGATCAACTGATGACTTAATAGATGCCTAAAATATCTAACCCTTAACAGCTACTGCTATGAAGAGATAATCACTGTTATTCACATCGTGTGTCAATGGTTTTAACGTTATGGCTGATCTGTGTATGTTGCTTTTTAACAGGCCTGTGCAATACAATACAGTTATTGAATACATTAAAAATACAATATATATTTTACACTACATAGTATTTATAATTTTCTTTTTGCTATTTTAAGATAAAATAACCTTTCACCAGTGCGCAGTTCTGCATTTATCAAAAGTGTTGCAGGGTTTAACACTAGGATTAACACAGCACTTTCACTCATCAGTATTAACATGATTGGAACCACAGAAAATATAATTCTCCCCTTGACACTGCTGTCCTGGAGGTTTAAAACTCAGTACAGCAGTAACAGAGCCTAAAAGAGAAAAAAAAAAATCTTTTTTCCAGCCCGCCTCATCATGGAGAAAATAAGCAAAAACTAGTGACACGCAGCGTGGAAAGGCACTGCTAGCTGCCTGAAGGGACAGTCCTAGCCTACTTATCTTGTGATTCAGTACATCAGCTACTGTGTGTGTGTGTGTGTGTGTGTGTGTGTGTGTGTGTGTGTGTGTGTGTGTGTGTGTATGTGTATGTGTGTGTGTAAGTGTGTGTGTGTGTGTGTGTTTAGGACCCAGCCCTCATAATCTTTACCACCTCCAAGAGAAAAGACACTGACATAGGGCCAGGTTAGGTCCCTGTCTGAACAATTTGGATCCCATATTTGCTACAGTCATTGTGTCAGCTTGTATATTTTGATCACCCTCTACTAATTTCTTGAGTACATTAAGTGAGTAAGTGAAGCATAACAGTGCAGTATTGCTTAATTGTAATAAGGGGCTATGGAATATTACTTAACCACAAAACTGTAAATAAGAACATCCTGGAAAGGAATAGACATAGAAGGATTTATTCTTTCTTGCTTGCTTGCTTTATGTCTTTGCTCTTTTACACTAAACTCATGATAGTTCAAAATTGCCTGTCAGTCAGTCTCAATTTGATGGCCACTACAACCCTCAAAAAAGTTGGGACGAGGGCAGCAAAAGGCTGGTAAAGTAAGTTTTACTAAAAAGAAACAGCTGGAGAATCTTAGAGTGTCTTAGAAATGCAGAGTCTCTTAGATGAAAAGATGGACAGAGGTTTACCTGCTCATTTATTTGCAAAAAATTGTCAGAACATTGTCCCTCGACATAAAATTGTAAAGTACCTAGAGCTCTGTGTTCAATGGACAAGGGCAACAATCAATATTGGATGCCTGTAGTTTTTAGGCCCTTAGATGCCACTGCATTAAAAACATTCAAGATTATGTAATAAAAACCAATGCATAGGTTTAGAAACACCTGCAGAAGTCACTGTCTGTGAACCCAGTTTACCATATCATTTACAAATGCAGGTAAGCATTATTCACAAAATAAGCGACATGTGAACAAGATCCAGAAACACTGACATCTTCTCTGGGCCAAAGCTTATTTTCAAATGGACTGGGGCACCATGGAAAACAGTGGTCAAACAAATCAAAATTTGAAATTCTTTTTGGAAACTTCATATTTGGATATCCTCAGGACTAAAGCAGAGAAAGGACCATCTGGCTTATCAGCGATCAGTTAAAAAAATGTGCATCTCTGATTGTGTGGAGTGCATAACTGCTTATGGAATGGGCAGCTTTCACATCTGAAAAGGCACCATCAATGCTGAAAAGTATGTATAGGTTTTAGAGCAACATAATCTTCTATTCAGCAAAGTTTTTTCAGGGAAGGCCATGCTTATTTCAACAAGAAAATGCTACAACAGCATAGCGTTATAATAGAACAGTTTGGGTGCTGAACTGGCTTGCCTGCAGTCCAGACCTTTTATTAATTCTAAACATTTGGCACATCAAGAAATTAAATATACTGTATGACAAAAAAGACGCAGAACTGTTATGCAAATAGTATCCTGTGTCAGACATTCTTAAAAGATTTGGAAGAGAATTTTTCTCGCCAAACTCCAGCAACTGGTCTCCTCAGTTCCCAGACTTATATGGACTGCTGTTAAAAGAAGACGATGCTATGCGCCATCCCAACGTTTTTGTTATCTGTCAATATTTCACTATGTGGTCCATACAAGTGTTGATGCAAATGCACCTGTATATTTTAGGATGAAAAAAATCAGAATTGTGTCAAGGCACAACCCTAACCCTTGAAGGTTACTAAGAGCACAATGGCTGTCATACTTTTTTAATGGATGAAGTCTGGAACCACATGGACTTTTCCCCAGACCCAGCTGCCTAGCTGACTATTCTGAGCAATCTGCTCAATCCAAACAATCAATTGAGAAGGGCTTTGGTAAGAGAGCTAATTAACAACTCATCAATTAAGCAACAGAGTGGAGATGTGAGAGATGTGAGAGACCTGTAGAAGGTCAACCAGCACTGCAACTCTCCACTGATATCTGCTGACAGGCAATAGACAGAAGAACCATTCCTCAGTGTAAGACACACAAAAGCCTGCTTGTGATTTGAAATTTGTTTTAACTAACCAATTATTGCATGAATGCCACAGCTTCAATATTGTTGTTCAATGACATTTAGTTCATCATTCAAATTGTTTTATTTCCCCTCGTTAATCTACAGTCAGTAGCCTACATTGAGAAATTGAAACATAATTCTAGACATATCTGTAATTTCTTTTATAATTAAAAAAACCCTGAAGTATTACTTGAACGTAGGTATTCAGACCCTTTGCAACACTTAAAAAACTAGCTCAGGTGCCTCCCATTTCTCTTTATCTTTGCTAATATGTTTCTACTTGACTGGAGTCAAGGAAGGAAAGGTTTATTGAGGTTTATTTGATTTTAAAAGGCACAAACTTCTCTATAGGAGGTCTCACAGCTGACATTGAATGTCAAAGAAAAAAAACAAGCTATAAGGTCAAAGTAACTTCCTGTAGAGCTAAGAGACAGGATTGTTGCAAGGCACAGATCAGGAAAAGGTTAAAGAAAGATTACTAAGGATTTGCAAGAGCAAATGGCCTCCATGATTCAAATAAAAGACATGTGGCACTAG
The DNA here is from genome assembly GCF_946808225.1 of Silurus aristotelis. NCBI lineage: Eukaryota > Metazoa > Chordata > Actinopteri > Siluriformes > Siluridae > Silurus > Silurus aristotelis. The sequence continues at coordinate 10,496,721 of NC_139587.1, read as the reverse complement.
ACTAGAACTCTTCCAATAGCTTGTCGTCTGGCCCAACTGAGCAATGGGGGGAGAATGGCCTTAGTAAGTGGTGACCAAAAACCCAATGATCACACTGACTGAGCTTTGAAGATCTTATGTGTTGAGGAGACAAAGTTCCAAAAGGATATCCATCACTGTAGTTCTCCACCGATCTGGCCTTTATGGTACAGTGGCTAGTAAAGACACCTGAAGGCCTCAGATTGTGTGGAACTAGATTCTCTCGTCTGATAAATTTAAGATTGACCTGTTTGGCCTCAGTACTAAATCTTACGTCTGGAGAAAATCATCACCTGCTCAAAACCTGTCAGCGAGTGTGCGGCTCAAACTCAGATCAGCCGTGCGCGAGGCAGACACGTTGGCGGTCTGCCACAGGGGGCGGAGGGGGGTTGGGGTTAGGTGAATCCATGTGCAGAGACATACTAGGAGCTGATAAAAAGTTAATGGTGTTATGTAAACACAAAGTAAGAAAACCAAGGATAAAAAAATCTTCTTCTTTTTTGACTGCTCCCGTTAGGAATTGCTAGAATACAAAAATCTTCTTCTTCTTCTTTCGGCTGCTCCCATTAGGGGTCACCACAGCGGATCATCCGTCTCCATACCACCCTGTCCTCTATATCTGCCTCTTTTACACCAACTACCTGCATGTCTTCCCTCACCACATCCATGAACCTCCTCCTTGGCCTTCCTCTTTTCCTCCTACCTGGTGGCTCCATCTTCAGCATTTTTCTACCAATATAATTCATGTCCCTTCTCTGCACATGTCCAAACCATCTCAATCTCGCCTCCCTCACCTTGTCACCAAAACATCCTACATGTGCTGTCCCTCTAATAAACTCATTTCTAATCTTGTCCATCCTCGTCACTCCCAACGAAAACCTCAACATCTTCAGCTCTGCTACCTCCAGCTCCACCTCCTGTTTTTTACTCAATGCCACTGTCTCTAATCCATACAACATCGCAGGTCTTACCACAGTCCTATAAACTTTCCCTTTCATTCTTGCAGATACTCTTCTATCACAAATCACTCCTGTCACTCTTCTCCACCCACTCCACCCTGCCTGCACTCTTTTCTTTACTTCCCTAACACACTCTCCATTTCTATGCACTGTTGACCCCAGGTACCTGAACTCCTCCACCTTCTCCACCTCTTCTCCCTGCAACCGCATCACTCCACTGCCCTCCCTCTCATTCACACACATGTACTCTGTCTTACTCCTACTGACTTTCATTCCCCTTCTCTCCAGCGCATATCTCCACCTCTCCAGGCTCTTCTCAACCTGCTCTCTACTCTCACCACAAATCACAATATCATCTGCAAACATCATAGTCCACGGAGACTCCTGTCTGACCTCGTCCGTCAACCTGTCCATCACCACTGCAAACAGGAAAGGGCTCAGGGCCGATCCTTGATGCAGTCCAACCTTCACCCTGAACCAGTCTGTCGTACCTACTGCACACTTTACTGCCGTCACACTGTCCTCATACATGTCCTGCACCACCCTCACATACTTCTCTGACACACCTGACTTCCTCATACAATACCACAACTCCTCTCTCGGCACCCTGTCGTACGCTTTCTCTAAATCCACAAATACACAATGCAGCTCCTTCTGTCCTTCTCTATACTTCTCCATCAACATCCTCAAAGCAAATAAGGCATCTGTGGTGCTCTTCCTCGGCATGAAACCATACTGTTGCTCACAGATGGTCACCTCTTCTCTCAGCCTGGCTTCCACTACTCTTTCCCATAACTTCATGGTGTGACTGATCAATTTAATTCCCCTGTAGTTACTGCAAGTCTGCACATCTCCCTTATGCTTAAAGATCGGTACCAGCACACTCCTTCTCCATTCCTCAGGCATCCTCTCCCCTTCCAGAATCCTGTTAAACAATCTGGTTAAAAACTCCACTGCCATCTCTCCTAAACATCTCCACGCTTCTACCGGTATGTCATCTGGTCCAACCGACTTTCCATTCTTCATCCTCTTAATCGCTGCTCTCACTTCCTCCTTACTAATCCTATCTACATCCTGCTTCACCAACTCCACATCCTCCAACCTTCTCTCTCTCTGATTTTCCTCATTCATCAGCTGCTCAAAATACTCCCTCCATCTTCTCAACACACTCTCCTCACTAGTCAACACATTTCCCTCTCCATCCTTTATTGCTCTAACTTGCAGTACATCCTTCCCAGCTCGGTCCCTCTGCTTGGCCAATCGGTATAAATCCTTTTCTCCTTCCTTAGTGTCCAACCTCTTATACAGTTCCTCATATGCCTTTTCCTTGGCTTTCGCCACATCCCTTTTAACCTGCTGCCGCATCTCCTTGTACTCCTGCCTACTCTTCTCATCACTCTGTCGATCCCACTTCTGTTTTGCCAATCTCTTTCCCCTAATGCTCTCCTGCACTTCCTCATTCCACCACCACGTCTCCTTGTCTTGCTTTCTATTTCCAGATGTCACACCAAGTACTTTTCTAGCTGCCTCCCTCATCACTCCTGCAGTAGTTGCCCAATCATCCGGCACCTCTTCACCACCACCAAGCCCCTGTCTGACCTCTTCCCTGAACCTCACACTACACTCTTCCTCCTTCAGTTTCCACCATCTTATTCTTCTTTCAAACCTTACTTTCCTCCTCTTCTTCTTCGCCTCCAAAACCATCCTACAGACCACCATCCGATGCTGTCTAGCTACACTGTCCCCCGCCAACACCTTACAGTCTTCCAATCTCCTTCAGGTTGCATCTCCTACACAGAAGATAATCCACCTGTGTGCACCTTCCTCCACTCTTATACGTCACCCTATGATCCTCCTTCTTCTTAAAATACGTGTTCACCACTGCCATTTCCATCCTTTTAGCAAAATCTACCACCATCTGCCCTTCCACATTCCTCTCCTTAAAACCATACCTACCCATCACCTCCTCATCACCTCTGTTCCCTTCACCTACATGCCCATTAAAGTCTGCCCCAATCACCAATCGTTCTTTCCTAGGTACACCATCTACCACTTCATCTAATTCACTCCAGAATCTTTCTTTCTCCTCCATCTCACAGCCAACTTGTGGAGCATAGGCACTGATGACATTTATCATCATCCCTTCAACTTCCACCTTCACGATCATCACCCTATCAGAAACTCTCTTCACCTCCACTACACTCTTACTGTACGCTTCCTTCAGAATCACCCCTACACCATTTCTCTTCCCATCCACACCATGATAAAACAGTTTAAACCCACCTCCAATGTTCCTGGCCTTACTCCCTTTCCACTTGGTCTCCTGAACACACAACACATCTACCTTTCTCCTCTCCATCATATCAGCTATCTCTCTCCCTTTACCCGTCATAGTACCAACATTTAAAGTACCAACCCGAACCTCTACTCTCCTACACTGCTCCTTTTCCTGCCTTCTCTGTAGACGCCTTCCTCCTCTCCTTCTCCTCCTTCGGCCAACAGTAGCCCAATTTCCACCGGTACCCTGTCGGCTAACGATACCTGTGGCGGTCGTTGTTAACCCGGGCCTCGACCGATCCGGTATGAAATTCTCATTTGTGATCCGCATATTTGATTTGGCACATGTTTTACGCTGGATGCCCTTCCTAACGCAACCCTCCCCATTTACCCGGGCTTGGGACCGGCACTAAGAGTACACTGGCTTGTGCCCCCCTAATGGCTGGGTTGCTAGAATACAAAAATATAAATCTGAAAAAAAAAAAAAAAAAAAAAAAAAACCTTGGAGCAAAGAGTAAAAAAAAAAACAAAAAAAAACAAAGCAAAAACACTGATTACCAAAAGCCGGCGAGAAGAAAACAAAAGCAAATCCCAAAAGTGCATGGATAAAACAGAATCCAACAGGAACAAGCAAGACTTATAAACAATATTAGGCAGTAACGAACATATACAGGTGTCAGGGAAAAACAACAAACCGGCAAGAGACTGGAGCAAACAGGGGCCAAAGTAATGAGAACTATGTGTAAATGGTTAGTTCTGATTAGGTAGCCAGACACCATCTTGTGGTGGGAAACAGAAAACACATGGGGGCAATACCTTGAAAACCCCCCGGCTCCTGACAAAAAACATCCCAAAAGTGATGCCTGATGGCGGCAGCATCAGGCATCACTGATAGTTTGTTGTATATTTTCTGCCTGTCAAGTTGCAGCAAGCTACTGTTAAATGTTTTTCCATTTTGCAATCATGCTTTTATGCTTTTTATATAATTTAATACAAGTTGATGCTCTGCTTTGCTCTGAAAACACTCTTTAGGCTTACAAATTACTGTATCTTCACTCAACTGCTGTGTGTGTGTGTGTATGTGTGTGTGTGTGTGTGTGTGTGTGTGTGTGTGTGTGTGTGTGTGTGTGTGTATGTGTGTGTGTGTGTGTTAATGTTCTTACTCATAAGCAGCTCCACATTTTCAAAAGTGAAATATATTTTAAAGTGGTCTTTATATGTTTAAAAAAAATTATTAAATGTACTAATTGCACACAGTGCCTACTAGAAGTGCTGAAACTCAGAGCTTAGAGAATAATAAGGTAGTGTCTTTTTTTTTCTTTTTTGCAAGGGTTTAAATTAATTTTCAGGTTTATATTATGTAAGTGTTGAAATTGAATGTGGACTTCAGTTTATTTGTGTTTGATTTCAGGAAGTCATCCTGAATTAGGTATATGTTTATTCTGATTTGCTTTTATCCCTCTTATCAGTTCGACTTTGTGAAGCTTCTAGATGGAAAGCAGTTGATCTCTGAGCAGTTGATCAACTTAAGCTCTGAGCAGAGGAACCTGCAGCTTCACTCTCTGCAGGACACAGGCTTTATTGAATACATGGACCCTGGAACATGGTACTTGGCACTCTACAATGATGGCAAGAAGATGGAACAGGTCTTGCTTCTGTGCACCACTATTGGTAAGGCTAGGAGCAAGAAATAATTTTGGTTGTTACTATGTTACTACTGTATATGTCCATCTTTTAAATTACTGAGAAAAGGGATCTCTGGTATGAAAGATATATATATTTTTAAGTAATAGTCTGTCATCTTCATTGATGTTTAGATTAAATTATAAACTAATACATGTAAAACAACTTTGACATTTTAGCATCAATTATATGTAGGTAAATAACATGGTAGTTATGCAAAATGACCAATAACGTGACATTTTACTGCGCATCAAAATAAGGTGAACACGTTATCTTGACGAGAAATTCTCATTGTGTTTAGCCATGTGCCGTGGAATTGAGAAACTAAGCCTTTTCTGCACCTTTCAATTTTCTACAGTAGTTCCTTGTAACAGGATCATTTGTAACTCAGCTGCCTTATATAATTTAAATTCGAATGCATGCTAGTTAATCCATTCGCATCAGTATAAATTACATAATCTATTCATTGAGAGACAAAAAGTTTAAGCTATAGTGTGATTAAATGTACTTTAATATTCAGTGCCATATACATAAAATGTATTGGTAAACATTTAAAACATTTAAAATGCTATATACTGTATTGCAGATTTACCATTGTTTCCTTGAAGAACATGAGTTTCCTTTTGACTCTGGTTCCTTCTTAACTTTTCTTCCTTATTTTATCTCAGGACATTTTCTTTGCTGGCACTGTTGCATGTGGCCAGCTTATTAGTTTGTGGACACTTGATCATAGTACACTTATGTGCTTGTTGAACATTCCATCATTAATTTAGTCCCCTATGTTTCTATAATTATAATCTCTCATCTGGGAGGTATTATGAAAGTTATGGCTATGGGGATTAACTCTAAGCCAAAAGAGCACTGTTCAACTGGTCAAGCATTGATGTTGGTCAGGGGTGCATCTGGTCTTCTAATTAATTCCATACAAAGTCAGTGGTTTGTGAATACTACTAGTATGTTTTCAACCTTGGTCCTATCTTCCTCACCTTGTGCACTAGGACGTTGTCATTATAGAATGTACAGCAGTTGGGTGTCTTGGTTCCTGTAAAGGCAAAATGCTAGACTTTAAAATTAACTATAGGAAAAAGGCCTGCCGGCAGAAGCAGTATGCTGTTCTAGGTTGTGTCCTACTGGGAAACCTTGGACATGGGATTTATGTGGAGTTTAAAAAGTACCACCTATCTGAACATTGTTGCATTACTTCATGGCAAAGGATATTCCTTAATAGCAGTGGCCTCTTTTTCATCAGGATAATGCTCAGTATATGAGCAAAATTATGTACAGTATGTAGTCATCTGTTAATGCAAAATGGTTTTTGTGAGAGCAGGTTATTGCTTCTATTTTTATTTTCTGTGTGGGCAACAGAAAGCATAGATGATAAAAAATATCAGAAGGCACGTCTTTGGTAGTCTTTTTTTCCTGTTAGTTCAAATACATTTCTTCTGTGCTTTTCTTCTCATGCTGCAAGCTGCTGTTTGTGTTCCTAATCTACCCATCCATCATGTTTATTTTTAATGTTGAAACAGCTTTTACTAGGTGTACAATGTACATATTGGCACAGTGTTTGGAAATGAAGTTTAGAATGGTGAATAATCAACCTGTCTAATGTATGGTAATCAACTTGAATTCACTGATTGTGTTTGTCTAAACAGCAAAAACACAGGCATTTTTTTCTTTTCTTTTTATAACTTGTAGGGTCTTTACATGTCATAATACTTTTCAGATAATGATTGTGCTTCATGATCTTTAAAACTGATACACATCAAAAGGGAAAGAAAACCTGGATTGATTGTTTCAGAACGTCTCTAGGTTATGTATGTAACCCTAGTTCTAAGGGAACGAGACACTGTTTCGGAATGCTTTGGGAACGCGGTTGAGTTGTCCATGCTCTGAATAATGTGTGTAATCAGTCAAAATTAAAGGCAGGCTCTCACCGGTGGGGTGAAGTCAGGAAGTATAAAACGCACATGGATTGAAGCCGGCTTTAGCTTCTGTAACCGAGAAGGAAGTACTGAAAGGACGCCGGAGGTGTGGCATAAAGATGCTTTGTCTCGTTCCCATAGGGAACTAGGGTTACATACGTAACCTAGAGACATTCCTTTTCAGGAACTCGAACTGCATCAGAACGCTTTGGGAATGAGAGTCCAATACTACCACACTGACCAGTCCCTGATTAGGGTGAAAGAGCACAGCTAAGTTGAAGAACAGAGGTACCAGGAATGGCACAGAGGTCAAGGTTGTAAAACCTGACAAAGGTGAGCGGGGTGGACAAGCCCCTAGCATTGCAGAGGTCTTGGAGGGACACTCCACAGGACCAAGCCCTAGAGGCTGCCACACTTTTGAATTGAATGCCTGGAGCCTGACAGGTCGTGGGACAAACGAGGGCACTCTGGGGACATAACACTGGGGTGCAGGAAAGCGCTGTATGGAGTGAACTCCAGAAAGGAGGGGGCCCACAGAGAGGGCCTGTGGATCACCTACTCTCCTCAGAGAGCAGATAGCCAGCAAGAATGCAGTGTTAATAGACAAGTGCCTCTATGAAATTTCGGCCAAGGGCTCGAAGGGGGGCTCGGAAAGAGCCTCCACCACTGCGGCCAGGTCTCACCCAAGCACTCTAGGCCTTAGCCTCCAGGTGCCACGGGAAAAAAACGCATCAGCAGTGGGTCTCTGCCCAGTAAATGTCCCGACACAGGGGCGTGATATGCCAAAACGGTGTACGCGTAGACTTTAATGATAGACAGAGCCAACCCTTTTGCGAACTAATCCTGCTTGAACTCCAGCAATGAACCAACTGGGCAGTGGACTACCTCGGCGGAGAGACCAGAACCTTTGAGCTGTGCCCCTTCAGGCTCCTCAGCCACAGATTCCACAGTTCTGGTAGGGATGAACTATTGTGCCCCCTGAGGGTGGAGGAGCCACTCCCTTTGACACGGTGTCTGCTGCTTGGTTCATACAGCCTGGGATGTAAGCTGCTCTCAGGGAGCTCTCTGGTGCACCAGCCTGTACAGGGGGTGCAAGCGCAGACCCCCATGGTGGTTTGTATATGAGACCACCGAGGTGTTGTCCGAGTAGATCAACACATGATGGCCTCTGAGGTCCGGGAGGAAATGCTTTAGAGCCAGAAGATGGGGACTTTCCATTAGACCTTGCGCGGAGCATCCGTCCTTAGCACTATGCGATGACCGGGGACTCCCAACACGGGGCTTTGAAGTAGGAACCCGGGATCTCTCCAAGCATCTAAGGCACGTAGGCATCGCCGCGTGACCTTAATCATACGGAGGGGATTGCCCTTCCCTGAGAACCCATGGGCCCAGAGTCACCACTGAAGGGGTCTCATGTACAAGAGGCCAAATGGGATGACATTGGACACTGCTACCATGAACCCGAGCAGTTTCTGAAACTGCCTGACAGTGAGTGATTGCCCTTCTTTGACCTTCCTGACCGCCATAAGAATAAACAATGCTGGCAGAAGAAAGCTGTGCAAGCATAGTCGTCGAATCCCATATGACGACATTTCGTAAAGGTACGTGTGATGAGGAAAGAGGCTGAAGAGGAGGACCCGATATTGGTATGCTTTGACCCCAAAAGCAAACCTCAGGGACTTCCTGTGAGAAGGAAGGATGGGTACATGAAATTACGCATCCTTTAGATCTACTGTGCCGAACCAGTATTCGGATCTGATCTGAGACACAACCGGCTTGAGGGTCAGCATTTTGAACCAGAGCCTTATCAGTCTAATGTCTAATTCAACCTAATTCAGCTGACATAGATCTAGGATAGAGCAGAAGCAGTGCAGAACAGGGTACAGAGTCACAATCAGGGTCAGGAACAGGAACAGGATCCAGAGCAGGCAGGGTGGCAAGTGTATTCCCAGGGACTTTAGAAAGCCGGTGAGATAATCTGGCCCCAAGCTAAAGTTTTGTGTGTCCTTAAATACCGAAAGGCGTGGAAAAAATTCCAAGATGGCCGCTGACCCGGAAGTGAGCATCACAGAACCGTAAGTTCATGCCGCGAAACCGAAAGTGCATGCTGTGTTCCCGGAAGATCCTGACAGTTCACTACAATTATGCAGGTTAAATGCCGACTGTATGCTGACTGACTGTATGCAGTCAGTTGTCTTCTGATGTGAAAGCTTATATAAAATAAATTTGCCTTATTCGTATTAGAATACGAGGGATTATTGGTCATGTGCAAATGCAAGTTTTTGTCTGAAATATATAATCAATAGCATTATTATATTGGGAGATTTAAATTAATTATTTTTAGTCTAATGTTTTCTAAAAAAAGAATACTTTTATGTTTGCTGTGCAGAGACCATGGATGGATGCTCCTCTAGCTGCAATGGTGAGTGTGTTGCTGGTCACTGCCACTGTTTTCCTGGCTTCCTTGGACCAAACTGTGAAAAAGGTCAGTGCCTAGATCTCCTTAAAGGTTATGGGTAATGCTGCTTAATTATGCCATGGACACATTTCTCCCAATCCTCCTCTCTACCTCTGCCCTTCCTTCTTATTTCTTTTCAGGGTTCATTGGGGGAAGGTCACTGTATACCTGAGCTTCCTGAGTGCACAGATGGGAGCATAAAAAAAAAAAAATAAATAAAATAAATAAATAAATACATAATAATAATAATAATAATAATAATAATAATAATAATAATAATAAATAAAAACCTCATGTAGGCTTTGGAATATGAATGTGTTTTTTTTTTTTTTTATGTTCTCTGATAATCATGTATTTAAACAAGTGTCACTGCCTTACAGTAAAAGTGTTTTATTAATTAACTAATTTAAGGTCACTATATGCATGTCCAAAAATTGCAATTAAATTATTTTTTTCATCATTGACCAAATGTGGTTAAGCAAGATAATAATGCAAAATTTGCATTAATGCTTGAAATTTTCACATTTTTCAAAAGGCTTGTTTATTAGTTTGTTTAATGTGAGATTGTAAAAATGGGCAGTGCTGAATTTTTTTTGCTTCCCCTCTCGTCAGATCAGGACAGTGTGTTTCACACTGGCAATCAGCGGTGTTGCGATTTGTGTTGCACACTGACTACACCAAAGGAGAGCATGACCTTAGAGATGGCTAAATAATGTACAAGACTAAAAGACATGGCATGTCTAATAGCTCTTTGTACATTTATGCACATTGACTCACATTCTGCCTCAAATTTTGGCATTCTGGCTTTGGTTCCACCATCATTATAGCTCGCTTCATAGGGAGACCTTAATCATTAATGCTTTTTGCAACAATTATCTTTCTGCTTTCCTGTGGATAAAGCATAGAATTGATTCTTTCAGGCTTTCAAACATGCTAATGTTGGGGCATTCAAGAAATCCATCAGCCTTTGATGCTATATTTCTTTGGACTGAAACAAAATAGATAACTTGCAGCATGAAAGGTCAGGGCATTGTTTTGTGAAGAGCAAAACCTTTCGAGCTGGAGAATGGCATGTGGAAGGAAATGGCTTCAGTGAAGTTGTCAGTTTCCCACTCTCACACTCTCTCTGTTCCCCTGCTTCCTGTTTCCCTCTTTTTCTGTCTGCTGTCATGCCCATAAATGATTACAGGCTTCAGAGACCTTAAAAAGGGCTTTGCTGGAATGCAAAGGCCCAATAAATCAGGTCGGTTTTAGCTCCACTACTTGGTCTCAGAGATGTCATTCAGTGTTCCTTATAGCCTATTATTCAGACTTGATTCCTGCACCTTCTCTGGGTCCCTGGAGGTCCCAGGCATATGAATTATTGTATTAAATGTAATGCACCTCTTATTGCTGCTGTCATGGGCCTCATGCCAGGGATGATATGGAGACTAATAGACAGGCTTGGAAAAGAGAACTATGCTGTTTTCAAGAAGGCTAGAAAAGGAGATGGAAATGGTATGACCTCAGCAAAAGCAGTCAATGTCAATTTTTGAAGGTATACAAGCATTTGACCTTTCAATCTCATTTCCGGCTTCCATTTGGCCAGCAATATCATAATTTCATAAAGCAGACAAGGTTAGAACATGCTCTTTGTTGGAAAGAATGATTTTTGCTGTGTAAGGTTTCAAACAACTTGTGACTTTTGTAACTGCTGAGAGACCGTCACTTTGGGCATCTCAGAAATTCAGGCATGGTTACTGAAATGATTAGTTGCTGGTATGATTGATTACTGTTTTTTATGATTTCATTAATGTCTCATGTAGGCTGTGGCTAATGCAGCTGTACTGGCTGTTTATGGATACCCCTTTTTTTGCAGAGTACCTGGCTTAGTAGATGATTTTATTATTGGAGTTTTGGTTTTGAAGTTGCTGCTTTTAAATGTATGATACACTTAAACAATCTTTCAGCCCCTGTGTACACGTAGCAATGGTTGTCTCCTAATCTCTCTTTGTATTTTATTGTCTGTGATTATAAAATATATTTTGAAATACCCAATATATAAAAAATTTTATGTAATTGTTAGCAAACAGAGAAGCATGGTAGTAGACATCTATTTGAGTGTGCAAATAAGGAATAATTTTTTTTTGTCAGTTGTTACTCTTTGAAAAAAACTTGAAGAGCAATTTGGTCCAAGCTTTATTGAGTATGATTACCATGAGAATTAAAAATGACATTTTTGGCAGTGAAGTGAGATATTAAGATATGTGGCAATTGAAAGACAGACAAACAGCATCATTTGCATCAATAGCGAGTAATCATGTACTTTCCAGACCATTGTGACTGCAGTGAGATATTTTCATGTTTAGCTGGAGTGTGGAACAATATATAAATGTCATTTTATTGAGAAGAAAAATGGGGAAAATCAAACAAGATTCATTAAAATTCAATTAACTTTACATTGTAAATGCATATTTTTCTATATGATAATTTATGTGATGATTTTTGCTTTAAGCCCTCCAGAATAGAACACATTGTAATTACATGCATTGCAAAGACCTAGTCCTGGTGCATACTGATTATGTGTCTAACTTGTTTAAATCAGAGACTGGTAGCAATATATTTTTCTCCAAGGCCCTCTGACTTCAAAGACAGCATTTATTGACTGATAAATGAAAATGCTTAAAATGCCTTTGCTTATTCCTGATATTAAAATGGATAATACCACTCATAAATATTTTCCCAAAGTACCTGCCTATTAAAATATACCTTACTTACTTTTTCTAGCACTATGTATAGAATTTAGCTATGCAAATACATTACAAAAACATGCAGTGTCCTATTTAATCCACTGGATTAGAATGATATGCAAATATGACAAAGCATTACAATGCAAAATGCGATCAACTTACAATTTGTGCAGTTGCAGTTGTGTTTTCTGTAACTCTGGCTCTTGTTTGGATTGAATCAACAATATTTGCAGACACATGCCCGGTACTGTGCAGTGGCAATGGCGAATATCGCAAAGGTCGGTGCATATGCCACGAGGGATGGAAAGGGCCAGAATGCAACATCCCAGCAGAGCAGTGCATTGACCCAACCTGTTCCAACCATGGAGAATGTGTCCAAGGTGTCTGCATTTGCATTCCTGCATACAAGGGCAATAACTGCGAGCAAGGTAAGAGCACACAATTCTGGCCAGAATCCACAGGGCCAGAAATACTAACTGACAAGTGTGTCTCACAGCTGTTTTCTGCTGTTGGCTGAAATTCAATCATTTGGGGAATGCATTTCTGGACTTTTTCCAGGCCTGTTTTCTTTATATCAAATCGCTTGGTTCTGTACCTACTATAACCTCTTGCCAACAGCAAAGTCAGCAGAGATAGACCAGATCTCAGCCTAATGTTCTTGTCTCTGTCTCTTTGACAGCCAGCATACTGGAGTATTGCAAATAAACTATGCATATCTTTTATAAGAGAGTTCCTGGGAAATAATATTCATACATCGTTGATCTGATTTTTGAACAGAACACTCAAAAATCTAATAATGATTTAAAAATTACTCCATTTCTTTTAACATTTTCACATGAAATAGTAGTATATGGCATTTAAGGAACTGCATTATTTGATACTTCACATGAATTAGTTATCCATAGTGTGTAAACAACCGCTTTATATTAACTACATGGCTGTTTGCCACAATTCTTACAAAACATTGGGCAACTTCAAAGCCAGGGAGTCTCCTTGGTTATTTTCTTTCATTGCATTCTGAGACTGCAAGCAATCTGCCTGTTTCAAACAAAAAATCAATGGCTCACCGGTCGAATTTCCACAGTTGTAATAGTGGTCCGAACTGTCTGAAACCTTGCTAACACTTATAACCTTGAGTTGATGAGGCTGAGCTTTGATGAAAGCCAAGAGAATCAGACTAATTACACAGGCTAAATGGAAAAGATTTACTAGGCCATTAATACAGTAGGCAATGAGGAGAGATTGTTAAGGTGTCAGGCAGTTTTATTTGCTACAGAATTGGCTGCCATATCGTGTCTTGTTAAATGTGCTTTTCAGATAGAGAGACATTGTGAACATTTTCATACTGCTTAAGCTTGTAAAATGAAAAGAGTTCCTTATCAAGCACTGTGGTTTTGTAGAGAGCAGCACAGAGCATTTATTCTACAAAAATGTTTTTATATTGCTATAAAATGCAGTTGTACTGCAGTGTCCTTCTACTGTATCTTGTGATATTTATTTAAATAATGAAAAGGTATGAGAGGATAGACATTAGCACTGTGTACATACAGCTTCACTACTTTTAGTAATCCAGTGATACTATATGGCCAATAATTTAGGGACACCTAACCATCAAACAAACGTTTTAAACATGCTTTTTAAACATCAATTTTATATTTTTGTTTTTCATTACTGTTAAAATAACCTCCACTATTCTGAGAATGCTTTACGTAGATAGTTTAATATTGAAATTGCCTTTTGTCCATATCTCTGTAGTGGACTGTTTGGACCCACAATGTGAGGGACATGGTATCTGTGTGAAGGGTGAGTGCCTGTGCTCACCTGGCTGGGGGGGCATGAGCTGTGAAAGTCCGCTTCCAGCCTGTCAGGAACAATGCTCTGGTCATGGCACCTATATGCCTGAAAGTGGCACCTGTTTGTGCCAACCTAACTGGACTGGATCTGACTGCTTCACAGGTAAGAATATAGCTGTAGTGATGCAATAGGTTTCCCAACATGTTTTTCACAAGGAGGCAGAGAGAAGTCCAAAAGAACTGTGAAGCAATGTGTATTTGTACATAAATGAACAAATAACAGTGCAGTATAGCCATAGTCACAAGGAAGGACCACAACCTGAGACAAAGATGGGGAAAATACATTTCTGAAACTAAACCGGGATGGGGGGTTGGGGGGCTGACACAGGGGAGAAATATTCTGAGACTGACACAGAGGAGAAATGCTCTGAGAATGATACAGGAGATAACATGTTTTTGAGACTGACACAGGGGGAAAATAACTCCTTTCTAGATTGGGAGTGATCTAATAATTAATACTACTTTTAATTTGCTATGAGCGTGTACATTTCTGCACACAGCTAATAAACACCTCCTCTTGTGAGAGTTTGTTTTTTTACATTGCAATTGTACCAGATACACTAATGTACAGTTACCAAAAAAAAGTTTCAAATACTTGAGCTCCATCCCAAACTTAACACATTTATGCTAAATTATATACCAGTGCCATAGCAATTGGGCATTTAATTTACCATGTAGAGTTTGGTAGCAGTCTTGAATGTGTTGTACTTGTCTTTTGCAACTAGTTATTGCCTTTAAAGTTGCTTTTTGCCACTATAGTTATTACTTAAAGCATATACAGTTGAATTCATAAATGAACTATTTTGTCTTGCCTTTTTCAGGTTCGGGGTCGTGCTCATGAGACTTTATTATTTTTTATAGCTAAGAATTAGTATTCACTAAAACACTTTTAGGAATTTTCTGCCAGCATATATCAATGCACAAAAAAACCCCAGAACCATTAAAATAAGGTCATGAGGAAGGCAATAAGCTTTTGTGTAGATAAGACTACATAAGTAATTAAAATTTTAATTGGGTGGATTAATTAATTAGTTCAAACCAGTTTCGTTCATAAACCTCTTTAGGGATACAATACATAAATGCTCAGGTTAGTAGGGACTTGTAATCCAGAGTGTTGTTATAAACACATTACTGCTCTGTGCCTATGAGAATGCCTTTCTGAACACAACAAATGCATAGTCAGTTAGCTGATGTATGTACAGTACATTGCCTGTCAGTTCTGGTAAGGAAACACTAAATTCAATTTAAATCTTTTTACAATGGACATTGTCTTAAAGCAGCTTTCACAGATAAAGCGGTAATAAGGTTATTTAAAAATGTGTAAGTTTATTGCATATAAGGTAGTTTCTTAGAATTGGTTATTCCTGATGAGCAAGACACCACTGGCTTGATTGTGGCAAGGATAAACTCTGAGATTGAATGAGGAAGAAACCTTGAGAGGAACCAGACCTAAGAGGAAACCTATCTCTTTCTGGGTGGCACAGAATGTTCTTTCATTGCAGTCCCATTGTGGAGCTGTGTATTAATAGGTGTTTAAATGCAGAACTATTCATGCAACTTGTGATCCTGAGCCACTGAAGTAGACTGATGATATTAATTACAGTCCAAAACAATCCTCAAATTTCTTGAGTTGCTCAGTGGCTTTATGGATCTTAAAGCTGTAGGTGTGAAACCATCCATGCACAGAGTGGTCCCAACTGAGAAGGACTACATCCAAAGGTAGGACATTGGGATGAACCGGGGAGATCTGGAGAGAAAAAACGGATAACAGTTACTGATGACTGGAACCTCAGAGGCATGTTTACTCGACACTGAGAGAGAAAGAGAAGATGGGTGACTTGAATATAGACTGAAAAGCATCGTCATTGTTCAACTGTTTAAGGTTATATAGGCTATAATGTGTGATCAGGGTGTAAAAAAAGATCCACAGGAACATCTAAGGAAGACCTAATGACAAAAGGCTTGACTAAATAAATATATTTTCAGTCTATACTTGAACACTGAGACCGTGTCTGAGTTATTGGAAGGCTGTTTGGGAACTGTGGGGCTTTGTAAGGGAAAGATCTGCCCCCTGCTGTAGTCTTTATTATTTTAGGTACCAACAAATATCCTGCACCTTTTTTTGTTAAGTAATTGTGGCGAAACAAATTTTATCAAAAGTTTGCTCAAATACTGCAGGGTGAGACGATTCCCTGCTTTATGCATCAGTAGTAGTGTTTTGTAATGAATGCGAGATGAAATGTAAGCCAGTGTAGACTGAATAAAAAAAGGGGTAATGTGGTTATATTTCCTGGCTCTGGAAAAAGACACATGCTGCTGCATTCTGGACTAACTAAAGCTAACTGAAGGAAGATGATGACTAAGATGATGACCAAGATGGCGGCCCGTACACAATGCGAGGCTCAGCGTTTCTCCAGATATGCCGTATTTGTGCTTATTTACACACTATTCTCCTGCATGCACACGCAATTCAGTAATGCGAGTATAACATTTCACAGACAGTCACTCATGGATATTGGTCATATCTGCACAAACGCTGTTTCTGACTTTTTGAACATTTTCAGCTTCGACCAGATACTACTGGACCTCGTAAGGAAGTCGCAACACAGCGAGCCCTTTATCAGCGTCGGTACAAAGACCGTAAACATAAACAAGTAAAACACAGAGGACTCCGAGCTAAGCTAACGCTAAACTCACATCGAC
This sequence comes from Silurus aristotelis, assembly GCF_946808225.1. NCBI lineage: Eukaryota > Metazoa > Chordata > Actinopteri > Siluriformes > Siluridae > Silurus > Silurus aristotelis. The sequence continues at coordinate 10,480,119 of NC_139587.1, read as the reverse complement.
CAATGCTTCCTAGTATTTTTTTTGCAAATGTTTGGTCCCTGGTGAACAAACTGGATGGGCTCAGGATCTGGACCCTCATTTAGAGATTGATTACGGACTGCAACATTATGGTCTTCCCGGAAACTTGGCTCAACATTGACATCACAAACAGTGTGCTGGAGCTCAAGGGGCGCACCAATTTCAGGGCTGATAGAGAAGCATGCTAAGGCTAGCCCAGCCATGAAAGATCTAAGCTCTGCTATTAACAAACTGCAGACAGTGCATCTTGATGGAGCCTTTATCATCGCTGAGGATTTTACTCACTGCGATTTAAGATCTGTTCTGCCAAAATTCCAATCGCATGTGTCCTGTTTCACTAGAGGACACAAAACATGGGATCATTTATATACAAGTATGGCTGCTGCTTACAAATTCACACCTTTCCACCACCAGACAATCGGACCATATCTCATTCATCAAACACACAAACCCACAGTCGGGGCTGTAAAAGTCTGGCTGGATAGGACTGATGCCTCCCTCCAGCAGCAGTTCTCACACACAGACTGGATTAAATTTGCTGCAAAGGCCACCACTGACTCGGTCACCAACATCTACATCAACTCTGTTCTTGACCACATCAACAGGTATGTGGATCGGGTGACCACACAAAAGAACATGATAGTGTTTCCCAATCAGAAACCCTGGAAGAACCGGGTGGTCCATCTTCTGCTCAAAGCATGCAACACAGCCTTTAGGTCTGGAGACTGGGAGGCCTACAGCATTACCAGAGCCAATCTGAGGATTCTGAAAAGACAAACATGTATACAATCATCGAGGAGCACTTTAACTATGCTGACCCCCGATGCATATGGCAAGGGATTCAGGTGACTACTGACCTCAAACCACCCTGCAGGGCACTACCAACCAGTTCTGCTTTACTTCCTGACTAGCTCAACCTCTTCATTGCTTGTTTTGAAAAGGGGAAAAGCAGCCACTCACACACTCCACCTCTGAAGTATGTGCTATCCTGGGCAGGGTGAATGCATGGAAAGCAGCCAGCCCTGATGGCATCCCTGGCCATGTGCGGAGCAGCTGTCTGAGGTCTTCACGGACCTCCTTATTTTGTCCTTGGCCTAAGCAACTGTCCCCACCTGCTTTAAGTCTGCTACCATCGTGCCAGTGCCAAAGCACTCCGCTGCAACAGAACTGGGTGACTTTTGTCCCGTCACACTCACTCCTTTCATCAAAAAGTGCTTTGAAAGACTGGTCCTCACCCACCTTAAAGCCTGTCTGCCACCTACCCTGGATCCATACCAATTTGAATATCGCCCAAATAGGTCAACCGAGGACACCATTTCCATGGTACTTCATACTGCCCTGACTCACATGGACAACCCGGACACTTGCTGGGATTCCAGGATGTTTGTTGATTATAGCTCAGCTTTTAACACCGGTAGCCCTTCCAAGCTAATCTTGAAGCTGAAACAGCTTGATATCAGTGCACATCTTTGCAACTGGACCCTGGACTTCCTTATGAACAGATCACAGTCTGTTTGAATGAACACATCACCTCCTCTAGTTTTAGCATTGGGGTTACTCGGGGATGTGTATTGTCTCGTCTTCTATACATCCTTTTCACCTATGACTGCGTACCTGCCCATGCCTTAAACAGCACTAGTTACGTTTGCAAAAACCTGGAACTCAACACCAAGAAGACGAAAGAGATCATTGTGGATTTTAGATGAGCCGGCAATCACACTCACGCTCCTATTCACATCAACATAGCTGCTGTTAAGTGTGTAACCAGCTTTAAGTTCCTTAGAGTCCACATCTCTGAGGATCTCACCTGGACTCTGAACTCTTTTTATCCTGATCATAAAGGCACAACAGCACCTGTTTCTTTTGAGGAGTCTTAAAAATCCTGGAGCATACTCCAGCATACTGGAGAACTTTTAACGCTGTTTTACAGCAGCTGCACTGCTTCAGACCGTAAAACCCTTTAGAGGGTGGTGAAAACTGCCCAACGAATAATCAACACTCAGCTACCCACTTTGGAGAAAATTTTTAATAAATGCTGTCAGCAAAGGGCATTATCAAAGATACCTTTTACTTCAACCATGGACTATTCACCCTTCTCTTATCAGGCAAATGCTATAGGTGCCTCAGAGCTGCACAAACAGATTAAGGAATAGCTTTTTTTTTTTACTGTGGCTGTTACTGCACTGAACATCTTTAACTCACATTTGCATTACTGTACAGTCCCCCCATATTTATACTTTATATACTATATCATACATACATTCATACTTGTACATTACTATTTCATGTCATCATCTTTGCACAGTATATAGTATATTGTATATTACTATACAGTGAGGAAAATAAGTATTTGAACACCCTGCATTTTGCAAGTTCTCCCACTTAGAAATCATGGAGGGGTCTGAAATTTTCATCGTAGGTGCATGTCCACTGTGAGAGACATAATCTCTCATTTTATTATTTGTATGATACAGCTGCAAATAAGTATTTGAACACCTGTCTATTAGCTAGAATTCTGACCCTCAAAGACCTGTTAGTGTGCCTTTAAAATGTCCACCTCCACTACATTTATTATCCTAAATAAGATGCACCTGTATGAGGTCACTAGCTGCATAAAGACATCTGTCCACCCCATACAATCAGTAAGAATCCAGCTACTAACATGGCCAAGACCAAAGAGCTGTCCAAAGACACTAGAGACAAAATTGTACACCTCCACAAGGCTGGAAAGGGCTACAGGGAAATTGCCAAGCAGCTTGGTGAAAAAAGGTCAACTGTTGGAGCAATCATTAGAAAATGGAAGAAGCTAAACATGACTGTCAATCTCCCTCGGACTGGGGCTCCATGCAAATCTCACCTCGTGGGGTCTCAATGATCCTAAGGAAGGTGAGAAACCAGCCCAGAACTACACGGGAGGAGCTGGTCAATGACCTGAAATTAGCTGGGACCACCGTTTCCAAGGTTACTGTTGGTAATACACTAAGACGTCATAGTTTGAAATCATGCATGGCACGGAAGGTTCCCCTGCTTAAACCAGCACATGTCCAGGCACGTCTTAAGTTTGCCAATGACCATTTGGATGATCCAGAGGAGTCATGGGAGAAAGCCATGTGGTCAGATGAGACCAAAATAGAACTTTTGGGTCATAATTCCACTAAACATGTTTGGAGGAAGAAAGATGATAAATACCATCCCAAGAACACCATCCCTACTGTGAAGCGTAGGGGTGGTAGCATCATGCTTTGGGGGTGTTTTTCTGCACATGGGACAGGGCGACTGCACTGTATTAAGGAGAGGATGACTGGGGCCATGTATTGCGAGATTTTGGGGAACAACCTCCTTCCCTCAGTTAGAGCATTGAAGATGGGTCCAGGCTGGGTCTTTCAACATGACAATGACCCGAAGCACACAGCCAGGATAACCAAGGAGTGGCTCTGTAAGAAGCATATCAGGTCTCCAGACCTAAACCCAATAGAGAATCTTTGGAGGGAGCTCAAACTCCATGTTTCTCAGCGACAGGCCAGAAACCTGTCTGATCTAGAGAAGATCTGTGTGGAGGAGTGGGCCAAAATCCCTCCAGCAGTGTGTGCAAACCTGGTGAAAAACTACAGGAAACGTTTGACCTCTGTAATTGCAAACAAAGGCTACTGTACCAAATATTAACATTGACTTCCTCAGGTGTTCAAATACTTATTTGCAGCTGTATCATACAAATAAATAGTTCAAACATCATACATTGTGATTTCTGGATTTTTTTTTTTTTAGATTATGTCTCTCACAGTGGACATGCACCTACGATGACAATTTCAGACCCCTCCATGATTTCTAAGTGGGAGAACTTGCAAAATAGCACGGTGTTCAAATACTTATTTTCCTCACTGTATATACCATATATTATTACCATTCACCTTCTGTACATTAATTACCCTCATCCTTGTATGTATGGACCTTATTTACTATTTCTCTTATTGTTATTTATTGTGAATAGGCCACCTATGCACTTCTGGTTGGATGCTAACTGCATTTCATTGGCTCTGTACACTGTACACAATTACAGTACAGTTGAATCTAATCTAATCTGATTACAGTAGTCTAATCTTGATTTGACAAAAGCTGAACTTATTTTTCTGCCTGCTGTATCAACATCATATTTCTTATTTTAGCAATATTTCTAAGGTAAAAGAAGGTTATCCTTTTAATGTTATTTACATTACCCTCAAAGGAAAGACTAGTGTCAATAATCACACCATGGTCTTTTACTGCTGTACACACTGAGACAGAAACACCATGTAAAGTTGCTACTTAATCTGAAAGTTTACTTTTAGCTCCATGTGTACTTCTAAAAGTAATCCATATTGTCTGAGTTAAACAGAAGGAAGTTATCAGGCATCCACTTTCTAATGTCTTTTACACACTCCTCAACACTGATAAGCTGATCTCTCCCCTCTGGTTTTGCTGAAACGTACAACTGTGTATCACCAGCATGGCAATGAAAGCTAATACTGTATTTACATATAATTTCACCCAAAGGCAGCATATATAAAGAGAAAAACAGTGGGCCTAAGACAGATCTCTGCAAAACACCAAACTTTACCTCATAGAGTGTGGAGAACCATTTACATCAACAAACTGATAGCAATCAGTCAAATAAGACCTAAGACAGGAGAGAGCTGTTCCCTATATCACAACAACATTTTCTAGCCTAGCAAATACGATATTATAATCAGTGGTGTCAAAAGCTGCACTAAGATCAAGCAACACAAGTAAGACACAACCCTGATCAGAGGCCAGAAGCAGGTCATTTAACACTTCAACCAGCGCTGCTAATGATGAGGCCTAAATCCTGACTGATACATTTAAAAAATGTTATTCCAAGTAGGTGTGAGTATAACTTCTGTGCTACAACCTTTTCTAGAATCTTTGAGATAAAGGGAAGGTTTGATATTGTTGGACAGCAGACAGGGGTCACGGTCAGTTTTTTTAAATTTTTATTAGAAGGTTGATAACTTCCACTTTGAAGGATTTAGGTACATAAATAGTGCTAATGGAATAGTTTATTGTATTTAGAATAGGTCAGATTTCTTATGGAATTATCTGGTTTAGGAAACATGCAGGTAAAGGATCTAGAATACAGGTTGATGATTTTGATGCAGACAATAATTCAAATAATTAATTTACATGAATGGGAATAAAACTTTGTAAATGATGATCTGCTATAATTGTAGTACTATCTACAGGGTTATTATAGACTTGTTTGGATTTAAATTAATAGTCAGAAACTTTTGCCTGATAGTTTAAATTTTATTATTAAAAAAGTTAATAAAAATAATCACTGTCTAATGATGCTGTGCATGTTAGTGCGGTGCTTCTATTTCTAGTTAATTTTGCTACAGTGCTGAATAAAAATCTAGGATTCTTCTTCTTTTTTTATGAGGGTAGGAAAATATGCTGATCTAGCAGCACTAAGAGTTTTTTTTTTATATAACTCAGGAAGCTCTCCCTCCATGCTATATGAAATACTAACAGTTTAGTTTGATGCTATCTACCTTCGAATTTCCGAGTGGTATGTTTCAAGGTGCTCATATTATCATTGTACAATGGTGCAAATTTTTTCTCTTTAATAATAAAATTTTTAAGAGGAGCTACATTATCTGGGGTGTAACAGAACGTTAATTGTAGACATTTAGTAGCCCAGTCGAGCTTTGCGGGGTCAGACTGTGAGCTATTTAATGTTAAGAACTCCGGAAGTATATTGATAAAACTCGCTGCAGTAGTTAACCTGCAGATATCTAGGTTTCCTATGTAACCGTAGTTCCCTGAGGGAATAAGATGCTGTGTCAAAACGCTTTGGGAATGCACCTGAGTGTTCACACTCTAAAATAATGTGTGTAATCAGTCAAAAATTTTACGCTGGCGGGGTGAAGTCACGACCAGGAAGTATAAAACGTACATGGAGTAAGGCGAGCGCCAGCTTCTGTAAGGGAGAAGGAAGCACTGCTCCTCAGGGAACTAGGGTTACATACGTAACCTAGAGAAGTTCCCTTTCAGGAACGCGAGCTGTGTCAAAACGCTTTGGGAACAAGTGCCTAATCACCCCAGACAAACCAGTCCCTGACTAGTGTGTATAAGCACAGATAGGTCGAAGGACAGAGGGGCCAGGTGTGGCACTGCGGTCCAGGTTGTAGAACCTAGTGCATAATGGGCACAGCTGGTTCAATTTATTCTGGTCTGGGGCCTGAAAAGGAGGAGTATGGAATGCCTGGCACCATACTGGCCATACCTGGAGTAAACTCCAGGAAGGAGGGGGCCACAGAAAGGGCCTGTAAATCTCGTACTCTCTTAAGAGAGCAAATGGCCAAGATTGCAGTTTTGATAGAGAGATGCCTTCAAGATGCCTCGGCCAGAGGCATGAAGGGGGCTCAGAGGAAGCCCCAAAACGACGGCCAGGCGTGATAGGCCTAAATGCGGGCTGCATAGACTTTCAGGTTGGATGGAGCCACCCCTTTCGCAAACTGTCCTTTAAAAAAATCCAGGCAGGCGTACAGACGCAGCCTCGGCCACACCTGAGAAATGACGTCCAGCCCCAGTGGAGTTAGGAGTAAGGGAGAACTAAAGGGGACAGTGTAAATACTCTTGAGACGCGAACAGATCCCCCCTGGGCTTTGCCGAATCTCTCCCAAATCTGCTCTACTATGAGAGGGTGGAGCTGCCATTCCCTGGGTCTCAACCCCTTTCTCAACAGGGTATCTGCTGCTTCGTTCAACTGACCAGGGATGTGAGCTGCTCTCACTGACTTCCCCTGAGCACACAGGAGGATCTGGTGCACCAGCCTGTACAGGGGGTGCAAGCACAGACCTCCTTGATGGTTGATGTAAGAAACTACCAAGATGTTGTCCGTACAGATCAGCATGTGGTGATCTCTGTGGTCCGGGAGAAATTGCTTTAACGCTAACAGCCAGCATCTCTAGGCCATTGATGTGCCAAAGTAGATGGGTCCCTTCCCATATACCTTGGGTGGAGCGACCACTCATGGCCTCTCTCTACGCCGTGAGGGACGCATCTGTCTTTAGCATTATGCGATGACCGGAAACTCCCAACATGGGGCCCTGAGACAGGAACCCGGGATTTTTCCAAACATCTAAGGCACGTAGGCGTGGCCGCATGACCTTGATCATACGAGGGCATTGCCCTTTCGTGAGAACCCATAGGTCCTAAGCCACCACTGAATGGGACTCATGTACAGAAGGCCAAGTAGGTTAACACTGGGCCCAAATGCTATTTCTATTTTCAACTGTTTCTAGAACTGCTTGACAGTAAAAGGCTGTTCTTCTCTGACCTTCCTAAACCTGGACTCTCGTTTTAATGAAAGGACCACCTTAATGTTTACTTCTCGTTCCATGACTAGAGCCTGCTCTGGGACAAGACAAGATTTCGAGTTGCCTCACTCCACAGTGGGCAGGACCCACAGAAACACATCTGGCAGAGCTTTCCAGGCTGCCAGGAAGTCTCTTAGGGGTATCTGTCTCTCAAAACTGACCTCTGGTGTGCCTAGAACCGGGGCAGTGCCCGGAAGCTACTCTAGGAGGCAGCAGGAGTTCTCCTGGACCACTACGTGATCGGTTGGAGACCGAGGAGGATGCTTGCTGGAGCTGATCGTGCCCTGCAGCACATTCAGTGGCAGGGTTAACGGACCAGGTCCTGAGGGGGCCTTGGCAGGGCAGAGAGCGCTCGTCCAGCTTACTGGACGGAGGGAATTTCTGCTCATGAGCCGGACAAGTTATGTAGCTTGGCTATGGCGCAGGTCACAACCCCGAAAATGCTTACTGGCTTATTATCATTTAATAAATATTATTATTATTATTATTATTTTATTTATTTATTTATTTATTTTACTTGCTGGACGATGGAATGACCAATAATCACGGAATCTCATTTTATCTCGGAGAGAGAGGCGAAAGTGGTCATGAATATATTTTCTATTGTTTTTAACACACATGCATTTTTTTTATTTATTTTTTTTTATATGCAACAAACTAAGTATAAAGCAAAAACACAAAAATTGGACAGTGAATGACTGGAACAAGTTCTCTGGACAGATGAATCTAAATTGGTCTAAATCAGTTTAATGCAGTCTGGATGCTTTGTTAACCATTAAGCTTCCATTAAGTCTTCAACATTACCTTTTAGAGCAAATAATGTTGGAGACTTATTTTAGCGGAAAGGAATACTGAACCAACATGACTATCATTCCATACTTCAGCACCATGCAGTTCCTTTTGGACTGCAGCTAACTGACAACAACTTCACCATACAACAAGACAATGACCTGAAGCATATGTCCAAGGTCTATAAGCATTATTCAGTGAGCAAACGGTCGGCTGGAGTGTAAATCTTTCATGGAATGGCCTGGCCAGTCCCTGGACCTAAATCCTCTGCTATGGGATGATCACAATCACAAGGCCAGAAATAGATATGCAGTTACCAAAAAACACCTTTGGAAAGTCTTACAAGGTGCATGGCAAGTATTTTTGCAAATGGCAAAAGTATATAAAGCTGTTATTAATCCTAAAGTAGGATTTAAAAAAAATACAGTTTATCATATTTACATTTATATATTTGTTTGGTCAAAGTAGATCTTCATACAGGTATAATAGTCAATCTTCAATGTGGCATTTCATACCTACATTGGTGGGATTTCATTGAAATTAATCATAAAGCTTGCTGGTGCCCAGTTTTATATGTCTTGTATGCTTAATCTGTATAGAAGCAGTCTCATTTAATGATGAGCTTCTAAGCAAATTGATGACGTGCACGATGGGCTTGATGCAAACTTGCTATTGTTGCTTGTCTTAATGCACCATTTCAGCAACAATAAAAAAAGACCAATTATTTTTCATGATATTAGACCCATGAGAACATGTTACAGTAAAGAAGAATCAAAATCAGAAACATTGAAGAATCAGATTATACACTGATGCAAGCAACAATCACAGTGGTGTCCCAGTGAAGTAAGACAATAGCATATGCTTATAAATTCCTCACAAATAACACATGTATGCTCAGCATTGGGGAACATGTTGATCCAGTTTTAGTTTTCTCCAAGTGCCTTTATTTTTATTGCACAAAACCTGGTGTTCATCACTTTATATTCATACTGGGAAAAGTCTGGCCCACTAAAAGGATGATCCTGTGGATGTGGCAGTATTACACTAAGCTGCATTGGAATAAACATTTGTTTCAGCCAGGATATTCCAATAATCAACACTGTCCAGGAAATAAATAGCTCTTAGTCATGGGCAGGCTTCCTATCCATTACAGGAAATTCTTAGACATCCAAAGAGCTCCTACGATTACCACATACACTTCTACAAAATATCATAATATAAAGGCCAAAGAATAATTAGACCAGATGCAGTACAATCTAACTGCTTAAATATATGAATATTGGACATGTGGCATTGATAAGCAGTCAGAGTCAGAGCCATATTTTTTGTAAATAATATAACATCCTGCAAACCACTTTAAATAGAATGGTACTGAGAATATGATACAGTAGTTACTACTGTAATTATTACAGCAGCTTAAAAAAGGTTAAGTTTACTTCTCATTAGTAGCTTTAATCCAGGCATGTTTATAGTAATATCCCAGATAATTGTCCACAATATAACTCACAAAAAAAAATAAATCATGTTAATAATTTTTCACTGCCAACACATTTTTGATTCGTCAGTTTTATTCCAATGTTGAATGCTACTCTCACAATCTATGAAATAGTGAGAGGCTCTCCTTTTCACAGGTTTTAAATAGGGTTTAAATTTGGTCTGGTCTCTGACAGGACCATTTCAAAACTTTGATATTCTTAAGACATTCCTTTGTTGATTTGAACTTCTGTTAGAAGGTGAAATGTTTCTTCATCTTCAGCTGTCTAACAGCAGGTCTATTCAGATTTATTCAAATTAGATGGGTATTTTGATATCCATTTTTCCCAGTTCCAGTTGAAGAGAAGCATGAAGATGTGTCAGGGATCCACCAGCCACACCCTCGCCAAACCCTCCAATCACTCCAAGCAGCTCACCAACTTACTAATCATCCACACCTGGTCCAAATCAGTCACCACACTATAATAACCCGTTTATCCACAAGCTCATTGTCCGTTCTACAGCTTAGGCTAATGAACATTTCGGACTACCCAAGCCACGCCGTTTGGTTTCTATTAGCGTGCAAGATCCTGTGTGTTATTTGCTCTCACTCTGCCACAGTTTTCTCCTGGTTTAGTTTTCCCTTATTTGGTGCTATTCTTCGTGCTTTCTGCCTTGCCCTTCTGTTCCTTATTAAAAGGCCATCGTTAAAATCACTTCGGTTTCCAGTACGTTCTTTGCGCCTGACAGAAGAACGGACCTTCACAAACCAAGGGGCACCGGAAAGCGGAAAAGAAGAAAGGAAAAACCGCGTAACCTCAGCATGGAGGACCAGCCCGCTGCTGCGTCTGGGTTAGTGGAAGACCAGCCTGCTGCCACATCTGAGTTCGTGAGGGAGCTCACCGCCGCGCTCCGGGAGGCGTTCCGAACCTGAACCCATGCAACTCGGTTTACAGCGGCTGTCTCGGAAGGAAAGGGAGCGTCGGTGGGTGACCAGAGCTTGCCTCTACTGTGGTGAGGGAGGACATCGCGTGGCCCAATGTCCTGTTAGGCCTCCTCGTCGGACGGTGAGTTCTGTCACACTTTCTTCTGACATTACTCACTTGTCCACACTCATGGTCACCTTGTTAACCCCTGCTCTCTCTCTGTCGGCTGCTGCCCTAGTCGACTCTGGATCCGCGGGGAACTTCATCTTCCAGGCGTGTCTAGAACGCCTCCAGCTGCGCCGGCTGAGGGGATCTCAGGAACTTGCCGTCCAAACCATCCAGGGACGACCATTAGGAAGAGGCAAGGTGAAGTACTGCACACCACTTATCATCCTCCAAGTTGGGGTTCTACATCAAGAGGAAATACAACTTCTCGTACTGGAGGATTCGACAGTGGACGTGATCCTGGGTCGTCCCTGGTTATCCAAGCACTCCCCCATAGGTTCCTGGGACCCGTGCGACATTTTGGAGTGGAGCCCCGCCTGCCAGCAGAAGTGTTTACTCCCACTCCCGACTCCCATCCAGAATTCCTTGACCCTGGCAGCTACTCAGGTGGAAGGAGCTCCCCAGCCTGCTCAGGTGGACGTCCCACAGGAGTACCATGCTTTCTCTGATGTCTTCAGTGAGAAGGTAGCCACTCTTTTACCCCCACACCGGCCGTGGGAATGCGCCATTGATCTGAAGCCTGGGACCAAACTGCCGAAGGGTCGGGTCTATCCCCTGTCAGATCCGGAACACCAAGCGATGGAGAGCTACATCCAACAGGCCCTCCGACAGGGCTTTATCACCCAATCTTCCTCCCTGGCAGCCTCTAGTCTTTTTTGTGGCGAAGAAGGACGGAGGATTGCGCCCCTGCATCGACTACAGGGGCCTGAATGCACAGATCTCCCCTCTTCCTTATCCACTCCCCCTGGTCCCAGCAGCCCTGGAAGATCTATGTGAGGCTCGCGTCTTCACCAAGCTGGATCTCCGTAGTGCGTACAACCTGGTGCGTATCCGTAAATGGGATGAGTGGAAGACGGCATTCATTACCCCCTCTGGTCACTATGAGTTCCGGGTCATGCCGTATGGCCTTTCCATTGCTCCGGCGGTTTTCCAGAACTTTATGAACGAGGTTTTCCACCCCTTCCTCCATCGGTTCATGATTGTCTACATTGACGACATCCTGGTCTATTCAAAGACGCTGCAAGAACATCATAAGTACGTCACCCAGGTCCTAGCACTGCTTCGAGAACACCGGCTGTATCTTAACCCCTTAAGTGTGAGTTCCACCGTTCGGAGATACAGTTCCTGGGTTACGTCACCGGCAAAGCAGGCATCAGGATGGATGCCTGCTCACTCTGCCACAGTTTTCTCCTGGTTTAGTTTTCCCTTGTTTGGTGCTATTCTTCATGCTTTCTGCCTTGCCCTTCTGTTCCTTATTAAAAGGCCATCATTGAAATCACTTCGGTTTCCAGTACGTTCTTTGCACCTGACAAGATGCCACCATTGTGCTTCTGTCATGTAATGTGAATTTTCACAATTATGAAGGCAGATGCAAGGGCTGAGTAGGAATATTTTATTTTAATAAAAAAATGTGAAGGGCTTGCAAAAACAAAAAAACAGGCTAAGTTCGGGCATTGGGCAAACAATATGAAGGTAGAAACAATAACAATAAACTACAACCAAAGTAAAAAAAAAACCCATAAAAACAGGAAGCTACCATGAACAAAAATGTATGGTAATTGACAGTACACTAAACGAACATAAATCGCAAACGCCGGGTAATGAATACAGAAAAGAGAACAGCTGTGAATGAGAAAACACAATGAGAACTGACAAGATAGTGGTGGAGAGATTACATGAATGGAAACACAAACACACTTAACACCAGACTTGGGAGGCCCTCTTTGTCAGCTTTGTGATGGGGCATGCTGTAGGTGACTGCTATGTCAGTGTATCTCTGAACTTGGTGCCTGAGTTCACCAGGTTGGTCTTAGGTGAATGGGTAAGCAGGCTTTAAATATTTAAATTCCAGGTTGACCTCTGAGCAGAGCTCATCATGGGTGAATGACACATCAGTTGTTTCAGTGAACTTAGTGGCTGGTCACCAGGTTGATCTCAGGGGAATGTGTGAGCAAGCTTGTCAATTTATATCTTTAAATTATTTCAATATTTAAATTATTCAAATAACATTTTTGCTTTTGTTACTTATAAACCTTTATGAGGCATTTGACAAACTGTTTCGGCGACCTTCGAGAGCATTAACATGAGCCATTGACCTTTTGCAGGCTTGGGATTCCAACAGACTCTAAAAATACATTTTCCATTGCACTAGGAACACCTGCCCCAGCCTGCAAATGGTGCTGGGAAGGTAAAAAAGTTCTCTAAGGAAACTGAACAGAGGTGAATTTCGAAATCACTTGACTTTCATTAATTGTACCAACATTGAAGCCAAAGTAATCTTACTTGTAATGGGAGTTATCGCGACAGCAGAGACGGATGCAAGTGCTGAGTACGAATGTTTTATTATAAAAAAATATAAGCAAACAAATCCAAAATAAAAGGCAGACTCAAAAACATGTACAATACTATTAGCAAGTGCACAAAATGAAAGATCAAAAGAAAGATTTCACCATGTAAATTTCACCATGAAATAATTACCATGGGGGGGAGAGTGGTGGCTCCAGCGGTTAAGGCGTTGGGTTGCCGATCGAAAGGTCTGGGGTTCAAGCCCCGGTATAGCCAAGCTGCCACTCTTGGGCCCTTGAGCCAGGCCCTTAACGCTCTATGCTCCGGGGGTCCCTTACAAAGGAAATATCAAGGTCCGTGACGTCGGAGTGATGTGGGGCCGCCTTCCCGTGGGCTCACCACCTGCAGGAGGGACCGTAAGAGACGGTGCTATGAGGATTGGGCGGCAGTCGAAGACGGGGGCCTGCTTAGACTGTTGCCCCCGCGACCCGAATTACGGATAAGCGGGAGAAAATGGATAGATGGATAATTACCATAGAAGTGGAAACAACTGTGAATAGGAAAATATGAGGACCCATGATGAGACTAGGTAGAGATATAAAAAAAAAAAATGGAATGTAGAAGTGCATATTATTATTATTATTATTATTATTATTTTTATTATTATTATTATCAATTATCATCATCATCATCATCATCAACAATTCTGTTGGTGTTTCCACTTGAATTAAACTTGAATTAAATATTAAAATATACTTATATACCTTTATATCATCACTACTTTCTACATTTGGGCTTTTTTAAAATTTACACATTTTATTTTGCTACTTTGGCATATACAGTATCTAGTACTTGGCACTCTACTAAGAAATAAATTAACTTTAACACCCTAAATTTTATTGCTTGAAGTACATAAAATGCATGATTTTTTTATTTGTGTTCTAGTTCTTATAAAGAGCATTATCAACCTTTTTACAATGGAATCTGCTACTGACCAGGATAAATGGATATAAATTTGCCAGACAAAATCAGACACAGCTGTGTAATTAAGGCGATTACTCAGTTAAAAATGGTAAAAATACTAACCTAGTGGTAATAAAACCCATTGTACCTGAATATTGTAGTAACAATAAAATAGCATATAGGCATATATTCTGTGTACTCTGCATGCCCTGGCTGATCTGACCTGATTTTAGTGTGCAAAACTATCTACTACTATCTACTACAGTATATATTGGGTTTCATTCAGCTAATTTAAGCATTTTGACATTGGAAAAGCTGAACATTGATACAATGTTCAAGGAAAGGAAAAAAAGAAATAACACAACGATCAAACACATAGGATAGGATATGGAAAAAATAAAAGATCAAATAAACCATACAGTAGTCTAGAAAGGCCATGTGTTATTTAAAAAAAAAATGTGATTTCATGATAACAATAATAATAGTTTTCCAAAGAAAACTAAAGCTTATTTTTTTGTTTCTATTGTATGTTTAAATGCATTATTGGGCATACTTATGATACTACAGGGAGCACATTAGCAAAAGCCAGGTAGTACAGTGGTATATTTCTGGTCTTACAGATTTAAAGGTTGTTTGTGGGTTTGATCCTATGCAAATTTGCCTATGTGGTACTTTCTTTTTCAGTGAAGTTCAACCAGTCTGTCGTTCTAGAGTGTTAGTTCTAGACCACTTCCAAATTATTTTTATAAATTATAAACAGATCGGTGGACTTTATTGAGCTCAAAATGGTAATTAGAACTATAAGATCATATAAGATCATTAAGTATACAACATACAAGCTAATTTCTTTAAAGGAACCCCTAACAGAAATATTTATGACCAAAAATGAATTTATGTATTTTGACATAAAAAAAAAACTTTTGATATTTTTATTTTCTTATTTTTCTTTTTTGGGGTTAGAAGAAAAATAGTCATTTGCAATCAATCATTGCATTGCCTATTATTACTTCTGTAAAAAAGCAAAGTCTTTAGAGACTTTAATCTGCTTAAATCTGTAAAACATTCAAACAGAAAAAAACTTTGTGACTCACCCATATATTAAAGTCTTGAATTACTGCTGCTCTTAACATATACAATTTTTATTATAATTTAGAATGCTTCATTCAGGTTGAATTATTTTTTTATTTTTATTTTTTTTAATAACAGCATGGTTCAGTAGCTCTGATTGCAAGGCATACATTAATGCATTGCTTTAAATGCATTATCTGTTGTGTATTGGTAACTGTTTATAGCTGTTCTTAGTAATTAAAAAAACTAACTTGATTCTTAGCCTTGATTTGTTTGCTCTGCCCACAATACCCCAGAGTAAACCCACACATACCCACAGTGGGCCAGCAAGGGCATGTTTCCTGGGTTACCTCGTTATTGCATATTTTCCTATACAGCATTTTTCTGGTTTTAACTTTTCATTCTGAAATGCCTGTAGACAAACATTTGGTGGGGAACAAAATGGGGCACAGATGTCTATTTTCGAGGCTGGCATGCAGAGCTGTGACTAATTAGTTGAACACTCAGCACATACTTGGTATCAGAGAAAAGACTGTTGGCAAAATCTATAGACGGCCCGAGTAATGAAGGGGGTTGTAGTAGCAAGGATTTCGAAAGAAATTGAGACAGAATGGGCCACCGCATTTGTAACAGGACTGATTAAATTATTTTGCTGCACATGGTACCACTGCATTTTGTGTATTGGTTTGACAATGTGTTTGTATTTTGCTGGGCTTATTATGCATTTGATTTAAGTGCTACTTCTGTTATTTTGTAATTATTGCTAGCTTCTGTCTGATGTAGTATTCCTCCTTTTATCAAAAAGAGGCTTTTAAAAACTGGAGAGCTACAAAATAATTTTGTTTTTGCAGTTGACTGTAGTGTTGTGTGAGCAATGAGCCCCTGATTATGGAAAGCTTTGATGTTTTATTTATCAAATTTTAGTCTCTCCTGTTTTCTTTTTCCTGATTATGTGTTTGCTACCTACTTAGTGAATCATACACAATGGCATAGGCCTTACTGTCCAGCGAGGATATTTGTTTTTGACTTACCTGACAAATATGTCAGGAGTTTAGATTGTGATTGATATTTTTGCAGTGTATAAATTCAAATAGACACATGCATGCTTTTGCTAACTAAACTAATTATACAATTTTCTAACTATGTGACAAAGGTCACTTTTGTAATTTGATTTCTTCTATTCTCATACACAAATAAAGTAAATGTTTGGGCCAGACTATTAATCACATCATCATCTTGCTCTGTTGTATAATGCTCATAAACTCATGTAAGATTATGCTAATACATTTTTAATGAAGCTTAAATGCTAAGCCAATGCCAAGATAGTAAAGATTAATTAGGAATACATTTAAACTCAAACCGCTATTGTAATTTTGGCTTGGAGAGAAAGCGAATGAAGGTTACAGATGGTGAAGATGGTGGCAATAAACTAAAAGGTAACTGAAAGTAAACCTATATGTAGGAAAAGTGACACCACTGCTTGACCAAAATGTAAGAAGGCAAACATTTTCTATGTAGCAGTTACATATGCAGTTGTTTATAAAAAAAGACATAATATATCTTTTAAATATAATAAAAGGTTTGTAATAAAATACACAATAATTCTTCTTTAAAATGTTTGGGATATGTTTTTCTTTTCAACCTATTGTTTCTTTGTTCTTATTCTTTTGGTTATCAGAGCTATGCCCAGTGCCCTGTGGAAGTCATGGTGTTTGCTCAGAGGGCAGGTGCCAGTGTGAGGAGGGCTGGGAGGGCACTATATGTGATCAGCAGATATGCCACCCACGCTGCAAGGAACATGGGCAATGCATAGATGGAAAATGCCAATGCCAGCCAGGCTGGGAAGGTGAACACTGCACTATTGGTAAGGCTTCAGAATGTTTTCCCAGTCAGCTGCTATGTAACAGCTTGTTGATCATGGTAAATTTGCATTGCAGGAAGTGACACTTATATATCAGTAATAATAATCATCATCATCATCAAAATCATCATCATCATCATCATCATCATCATTATTAGCAGACCAACCACAGAAGGTGTGTAGACACCCTATTTTATTCTACCTTTTTATTTTTCTTCTGGCTAGTTTATCTATGGTAACACTGTCAGTTACAATTACATGTTCTAAACACTTGCATCTAGCTGCAATTCGTTGCTACTCAAATCATTTTGATTATCATGCTGCCCATGTGTTCATCTAGATCTTTTCTCCTCCAGCCAGAGAATTCTGCTATTGTTAATTGTACAAAAACATATACATAATAGATGACACTACAAATCACTTTTGAATTCCTTTGCCAAACATTATGGCTGTGCTTTCTGTAATTACTGTGGTAAAAATTGCAGTAACTTGACCCTGAAATACTGCTAGTAACATTACTGCAACTATTAATTAATATTATTATTATTATTATTATTACTATTATTATTATTAATATATTATCATTGCTAAATTATGGGTTTCTTGTCAGTTGTATGTGCATGTGTGTGTTAAATGTTGTTCATTACACCTTCGCTTTTTTTTCTGCAGCACATGATCTGGATGCGGTTGTAAAAGGTACAGAGTATGTACAGTATGTAGTATGTATTTACATGTTATCATTGATTCCATAAAAAATTTGGGTTTTTTTGTAGTTCAATGGAAGTAATATTTTTTGTAATTACATAGTCAATTGTAATGGATTTATTCCCTCTGTATGGTGTAAATTCAGCTTAGCTCAGATATAAGATTTATTAAATATTAGCATATAATTTCTGGCATCAAAATATGAGAAATTACACAGCATTAAGGTAGTGTGCATGACTTCCAAACACATCTGCAAACATTGCACAAACTGTACAACTATACTTACCATTCATGTTTTTTTACATTGTTTTTATACAATTTTATATTTATGTTACCAGACAATAATACAGTAGAAGGTGTTTTTAAATCCTTATCGTATATGTGGTGTATATGACTTAAACAGTTGATTTTATTTGTATGGAAAGAAATGTACTCTAAAGTTTCGAATTTGTACAAATATAAACCAAAACTTAATTTTCACACAAGACCTAAAAGCAGACAAAGTGAACCAAGTAAAATAAATAAGAAAAAAAAAATATTATACTTGGTCATATATTTATTGAGAAAAATTATCCAATAGTAAATATTTGTGGGTGGGATTTCAATTAAAAATTTTCTAGATTCTAGATTTTCATTTGTTACAAACATAGTTATATGCAGAATACAACTCAGAAATTGTGCATAAGGTAAAAGGTGACAGTCAATGCCTTTTTTATTGAAAGAACAAGGACATACCAAAGTGTGATCTTCACAACTGCTTATCTTCAACAGGGTTGAAAAGGTTACAAAACTATATCTTAAGTCTAAAGACTCTGAAAAATATCCACAGACAAATTGTGCAAATCTATGAAATTTAAGACCATTGCTACCCTCCCCAGATGTTGTTACAAACAAAGATTACTCCAAAAGTAAGACATAGTAGTCAGTGATCTCACAAAGGAACTCAGGTTAACTTCTAAGCAAACAAAAGCCTCTTTAACATTTGCTAATATTATTATTATGTTCTTGTGTGCACCAAGAGTGTTCAATGAGTTGCAAGGAGAAAGCTACTACTATAAAAAATAATAATAATAAAAAAAAATAATAATAATTTAAAAAAAAAAAGGTAAATAAATTGCTGTGCCGCCTGTCTGAAATTTTGTAAAAGAAAGTCATGTGGAGCTGTCAGATTTTTTTGGGGGCTAATGAGAACAAATAGAACTTTATACCAGCAAATTCTAAAGGAGTATATCAGGATATTGAACTAAAATCTAAAGCAGAAATGCAGCTAGACAATAATCCCAAGCACACTAGTTGTTCTACTACCAAAGGACCAAAATTTATGTTTTGGAATGGTCACATCAATGTCCTGAACTTAATCAAATATAAATTATATGGAAGAAAGCAGTTAGTGTGAGAAAACCCACAAACATCCCAGAGATGAAGTGGTTCTATACTGGGGAATTGGCTAATTCCTAATTGGCCAAGCCATGTAGGACTGACCAAAAGTTACCAGAAACGTGTAGCTTTAGCAGGAGGGGTCATACCAAATAAAAAGCAAAGGTTCACATACTTTTGCCACTCACAGATATGTAAAATTGGATATATATTTTTTTAATAAATAAATGTCTACTATGTCTAAATGTCTTTATTTCCACGTTTAAGACTTTCTACTTTTGTTTTGTTTAAATATTAATCAACAACAATTATGTCATGGTAGCTGGATGCCCAGGTCTGTGTAATGGGAAGGGCCGCTGTACTATGGAGCAGAATGGTTGGCATTGTGTGTGCCAGCCTGGCTGGAGTGGCTCAGGCTGCAATACAGTGATGGAGCGTGAGTGTGAAGACAATGTTGACAATGATGGAGGTAAGGAAAAGTCTCAAATGAATAAATTCGGATGGTGATATGCTAGTTGCAAATGTGTGTGTGTATATATATATATATATATATATATATATATATATATATATATATATATATATATATATATATATATATATATATATATAAAATATACAGTTACATCAGAAATATAGAGGAAATACCACTTATCAGCAGTTATGTGTTCAATTCAGAACATACAGAGATGAACCACAAAAGTTGAGGTACCAATATCAACCACAGTATTGGAAAAAACAATGTTTGGAGAAAGACATTGTTAGATAACCAGAAATGTTCTGTCTGATAATGTACAGAGAAATGCCTCTAATTTAATTCTGAGCGAACGATTTAAATTATGAAGCTGCAGTACAAACCTTAAAAAGCATTATAAAATAACAATTTGTCAGTTTGGTGATATCAGTGGGTTTCCAGTCTTGATGCAATTATTGTCAAGCAAAGGATATGCATCCCAAATATTAATTGTTGTTTTCCTTAATTTACCTTTGGACTAAATGTTCACCACTTGCCTAATATTGTGTTGCTTCCCCTTCCAAAACAATTTTGACCTCTAAAGGTGTGCAGTGGATTCTAAAAGCAAAAATATGTTAACTGCGTATTCTTTATATTCTGTAAGTCGTGATATTTGCCTTCATAGGTTGGACTTGTTTTATTGCATATCCAACAGATGCTTGATTGAATTGTGAGCACAACAACTCTTTGTCATGTTACTAAAACTATTTTAGAACATTTTATGCAGTGTGGTAGGGTGCATTATTCTCCTAAAAGAGGCTACTGCCATTAGTGAATACCATTGGGGTGTACTTAGACTGCAACAAAGCTTTTGTGTAGGTGGAACTTGTCAAAGTAACATCTACATGAATGCCAGGACCCAAGATTTTTAGCAGAACATTGTGTGATGCATCACACTACCTTCACCCACACCCAATAAGACCTTTTGCTCTTATTTGCTCTTTGCTAATTTGGACATTTTACAATTTTTACAGTTTTGCCTCTGTGCACTACAATAGATTTAAAAAATAAGCAGTCAAAATGAATTGAAGTATAGACTTTCAGCTATGATTGAAGTGTTTAAATAAAAAAAATATACATTAAGCATTGAGGAATTTCAGGCAAACTGTTCTAACAATTGTAAATGTAAAGAGTATTTTTAGCAGTCGAATACTTTCTCAAGTCTGAAATCAATTAAAAAATGCAAATTTTCTTCCTTGAGTTGCTTTGTCAGGCCTTTACTGCAGACACTGTATCTTCAGTTTCTACTTGTTTTGGGGTATTTTAACCTATATTTGTATAAGCAAGTGAAAAGCTTGCTCATATGAATTGAGGCCAAGTGACTGGCCTTAAGAAACTGCCAATTTATTTGCCTTTAGAAGCTCTTGGGTGCTTTCACTGTATGTTTTGGGTCATAATCCTTTTGTACTGTAAACAACATATAATTGGTTATGCAGCATTTGACTGAATGCTAAGCTGAAAGTGTACATTTCAGAAATCATTCTGCTATTTCTATCAGAAGTCACAACATCAATAATTACTTTGGACCTGATTCAATAGAAAACCAAGTAACCAATAGAAAATGCCAGTGGCCTACATGTCGAGGTTAATTATCTGAAGTTACATTTATGAAGGCCTCTCTTGATTATAAACTTTATGCCTACCTACTAAAGATGTATTTCTTTGGCTAGATTATGTATTCTGTGATTATCCACATTAATTTTAAGGTTTGAGGTTTTTGCCTAGCTTGCAACTGCATTCCATCTTTTTTCTGTTTTGGCCACTCATAGTTTCTGCTACCTTTATGATATTTCTTATTTTATTATTTTTTGGTAAATGATAGCTCCCTTCTTTCACGTCCATCTCTTACACCTTTTTGTATTGAATAATAAGAGTTCAATTAATGTTTATTTGTATAGTGCTTTTAAAAATGGTCATTGTTGCTTGACAGCTTCACATTAATATCTTTACACTCTAACAACAAAAATTTTAAATGTATTAAACAAAAAACTCCCTGAGACAATAGGAGGAGGAGGAAACACTAATAGTTACTTGTATTATATGTTTTTTTTATGAAGTCTATTTTGTGGAAGGTATCAACTATTCACTGATGGAGACGTGAGAGCAAAACTGTTGTATTTGTTGCAGTCATGAAAGTCATCTAATGTTTAAAGTCTACAAAGTAATGAGAGCACGATCACCATATTCCAAGAAATAGCATGTGAGAGCATGTGTGTGTAAAGAGAAAAACACAGATATATTAAGGATGCATATAGTCACATACTGGTTAAGAACCATTACATTTTTTATTTAATTTTATTTAATTTAATTTTTTCAAATATATTTTTCTAACTTTTTGAAATACAACAAATATTACTACACATTCAATAACAGCTAGATTCCTTTATATTCACTGTGGTGATATGCAGAAATAAAAATTGGTGGACCACTGATGTATAAATACATTACTGCCAGTGTTCCATGCATGTAAGTCCAGTCAACATGTTCAGGTTTTTAATCACACTGTTCAGGTTTTACCAAGTTTTAAAACATCTCTGTCCTTCTATTAGGTGTGAAAAGACAGCAGGAGTCTGTGACCTATGTAAAATTACTTAGCATTAAATATTTGTCTGCCATCCAAAAATAACTTTCTTTGTTAAAACTAAAATAAACTGCACATTATATCCACTGTTACAATTACGTTTTTCACCTTGTATTATTACTAAAATCATTGTTTGAAAAACACTTAAATAATAGAAGCAAACTACTTATGAATAAGATTTTTTTGTGACCTAAGCCCACATGCAAAAACTCACATGCAGATTCTGCTATTAAAAATAATATTTTTATTTTTTGGAATTTGTATTCATCTTAATCTATTCATAGGAATACGATGAAACCTTCTTTCGATTAAGATCTTAGTCAAGATATCATTTATAAGCTGCATGTAAACATGGCTGTTGGGGCCTAAAGACACTTGATTTTTTACTTTTAAAGACTACACTTCTTTATAAGTACATTCCTGTACTTTATCTGATGCATGATCTGATGCATTTTAATAAAGTTTAATAAAGTAAAAAAAAAATTAATACCAGTCAAGAAGGAATTACTAGATATCATTGAATGTTAATTATTAAACAATTTGTTTTAAAGGGATTCTAGGTATTCAAGGCAGGAATGGTCATGTTTATTTTATTGAACCCGAACAATGGCAGTGACTGATGTTTGTTACTCCTATTGTAAAGAAATTATGAGAAGAGACAACTCTCTCTCTCTCTCTCTCTCTCTCTCTCTCTCTCTCTCTTTTATCTCTCTCTGTCTCTCATTCTAGTTGTTTATCAATGTTGGTTGTTGCCAATCTGTGTGCAGTGAGTCTGTACTTTGACAGCAGTGTTTTTACTCACCGGGTCACCGTGCTACGGTATTCTGCTACAGTAAATTCAATTTATAGGTAGATAGAACTACATTTTACTTTTTGTGCTTGTGCCTCATGTAGATTTGTTTTTGGAAATTAATTTTTGGTTTACACTGATTTTTCTTGTGGTGAGATCTGCGATGTTGTATGGATTAGAGACCGTGGCATTGAGTAAAAGACAGGAGGCAGAGCTGGAGGTAGCAGGGCTGAAGATGTTGAGGTTTTCGTTGGGAGTGACGAGGATGGACAGGAAATTAGAAATGAGTTTATTAGAGGGACAGCGCATGTAGGACGTTTTAAAAACAAGGTGAGGGAGGCAAGATTGAAATGGTTTGGACATGTGCAGAGGAGGGACATGGGGTATATCAGTAGGAGAATGCTGAAGATGGAGCCACCAGGAAGGAGGAAAAGAGGAAGACCAAGGAGGTTGTTAATGGATGTGGTGAGGGAAGACATGCAGGTAGTTTGTGTGAAAAAGATGTAGAGGACAGGGGGGTATGGAGACGGATGATCCGCTGTGGCGACCCTTAATGGGAGAAACCGAAAGAAGAAGAAAGAAAGTTCTATGGTTAGGCTGGGCCAGATGCACTGCAGTCTAAGTGCATGTTAGTGTACTGTTTAAATAAACAACAGTGAAATCTTCAAGTAATAAAACTATTACAACATTGTCCATTTCTTTGTGGCTCTTCAAAATAACTTTAAGAGCACACCTTGAAACCCCAGTCTGCTTTGAAATCTTTGCCTGGAAAAGACTTTGCAGTATAACGGTCTTGATGCTATGCTCAGTTTTGCTATGGTGTATGACATGAATCTGTCTTTCACAACCTTATTTAAAAAGCGGAGTTTGGCTGTTTCTAAGGAGGCTTAGGTGGCCTAGTTTTAAGCCTCCTACATAGCTGTTTCTGTTTCAGCTAATAGTTGTGTTTAAACCTACATATGAAATTGATGATCTTTAAAACCTGCTGGTAAAATTGGTTACTCATACACCTGATCCTACAAAATCCTTTATTTTGTGCATGTGTACAAAGTGTGCAAGTGTAAACTTAAATCCAAAGCATCACACGAAATATTGTTTTTAATTATTTCTCTGCTGTTCATTTACTTTCCATTTGTTAAAAAAATTAAGATTAATAAATGTTAATTACTAAAACAATTTTTTTATAATTACCACTTATATTTTAAAAGCATTCTCTCTTTTCAACATTTGTTTACAACTGCTGTGTTTTGTGGTTGATATTATATACACTGTATATATATACAGTGAGGAAAATAAGTATTTGAACACCCTGCTATTTTGCAAGTTCTCCCACTTAGATATCATGATCGGGTCTGAAATTGTCATCGTAGGTGCATGTCCACTGTGAGAGACATAATATAAAAAAAAAAATCCAGAAATCACAATATATGATTTTTAAACTATTTATTTGTATGATACAGCTGCAAATAAGTATTTGAACACCTGTCTATCAGCTAGAATTCTGACCCTCAAAGACCTGTTAGTCTGCATTTAAAATGTCCACCTCCACTACATTTATTATCCTAAATTAGATGCACCTGTTTGAGGTCGTTAGCTGCATAAAGACACCTGTCCACCCCATACAATCAGTAAGAATCCAACTACTAACATGGCCAAGACCAAAGAGCTGTCCAAAGACACTAGAGACAAAATTGTACACCTCCACAAGGCTGGAAAGGGCTACGGGGAAATTGCCAAGCGGCTTGGTGAAAAAAGGTCCACTGTTGGAGCAATCATTAGAAAATGGAAGAAGCTAAACATGACTGTCAATCGCCCTCGGTCTGGGGCTACATGCAAGATCTCACCTCGTGGGGTCTCAATGATCCTAAGGAAGGTGAGAAATCAGCCCAGAACTATACGGGAGGAGCTGGTCAATGACCTGAAAAGAGCTGGGACCACCGTTTCCAAGGTTACTGTTGGTAATACACTAAGACGTCATGGTTTGAAATCATGCATGGCACGGAAGGTTCCCCTGCTTAAACCAGCACATGTCCAGGCACGTCTTAAGTTTGCCAATGACCATTTGGATGATCCAGAGGAGTCATGGAAGAAAGTCATGTGGTCAGATGAGACCATAATAGAACTTTTGGGTCATAATTCCACTAAACGTGTTTGGAGGAAGAAGAATGATGAGTACCATCCCAAGAACACCATCCCTACTGTGAAGCATGGGGGTGGTAGCATCATGCTTTGGGGGTGTTTTTCTGCACATGGGACAGGGCGACTGCACTGTATTAAGGAGAGGATGACCGGGGCCATGTATTGCGAGATTTTGGGGAACAACCTCCTTCCCTCAGTTAGAGCATTGAGGATGGGTCGAGGCTGGGTCTTCCAACATGACAATGACCCGAAGCACACAGCCAGGATAACCAAGGAGTGGCTCTGTAAGAAGCATATCAAGGTTCTGGCGTGGCCTAGCCAGTCTCCAGACCTAAACCCAATAGAGAATCTTTGGAGGGAGCTCAAACTCCGTGTTTCTCAGCGACAGGCCAGAAACCTGACTGATCTAGAGAAGATCTGTGTGGAGGAGTGGGCCAAAATCCCTCCTGCAGTGTGTGCAAACCTGGTGAAAAACTACAGGAAATGTTTGACCTCTGTAATTGCAAACAAAGGCTCCTGTACCAAATATTAACATTGACTTTCTCAGGTGTTCAAATACTTATTTGCAGCTGTATCATACAAATAAATTGTTAAAATATCATACATTGTGATTTCTGGATTTTTTTTTTAGATTATGTCTCTCACAGTGGACATGCACCTACGATGACAATTTCAGACCCCTCCATGATTTCTAAGTGGGAGAACTTGCAAAATAGCAGGGTGTTCAAATACTTATTTTCCTCACTGTATATATATATATATATATATATATATATATATATATATATATATATATATATATATATATATATATATATATATACACAAACACTGTATTTATATATATATATATATATATATATATATATATATATATATATATATATATATATATATATATATATATATATATTAGGAATATCTTAGGAAGAGAAAGATAGAAAAGGAGAGAGAGATAAGTATTAGAAATGCACCAGACAAAACCAATCTCTTCCGATCTGATTGCATGAGAGAATGCACACAGGGTGTTCAGTGATGCAGGTGACACACTGCAGCCAAAATAAATTATTTGTTGACACGACAGCCAGGTTAAGATGAAAGGCAGCAATACTGATTGAGTCTAGGTTTTCACCAAATCAACAATTCAATTTAAATTATATATTTTCACCACTCTCTGAACTCACCAGCAAGTCGAAAAGCGGTGCATGCTTCTGAATATACATAACAATTTTGGATGTTTTCAGTGGCTTTTGAAAAGAACAACAGGGAATGGGTGCTACACATAACCTACTACATCAGGAGCAGTGAGACAAAACAGTCCACCAAAGTGCTAGTACTAAACCAAAGCCTGCTATTACAATAGTACTTGAATACAGACTGAGCATTAAAAAGTAAAATCAGGAAAAACGATATATTTTGCAAGTTCTCCCACTTAGAAATCATGGAGGGGTCTGAAATTGTCATCGTAGGTGCATGTCCACTGTGAGAGACATAATCTAAAAAAAAAAAATCCAGAAATCACAATGTATGATTTTTTAACTATTTATTTGTATGATACAGCTGCAAATAAGTATTTGAACACCTGAGAAAGTCAATGTTAATGTTTGGTACAGTAGCCTTTGTTTGCAATTACAGAGGTCAAACGTTTCCTGTAGTTTTTCACCAGGTTTGCACACACTGCAGGAGGGATTTTGGCCCACTCCTCCACACAGATCTTCTCTAGATCAGTCAGGTTTCTGGCCTGTCGCCGAGAAACACGGAGTTTGAGCTCCCTCCAAAGATTCTCTATTGGGTTTAGGTTTGGAGACTGGCTAGGCCACGCCAGAACCTTGATATGCTTCTTACAGAGCCACTCCTTGGTTATCCTGGCTGTGTGCTTCGGGTCATTGTCATGTTGGAAGACCCAGCCTCGACCCATCTTCAATGCTCTAACTGAGGGAAGGAGGTTGTTCCCCAAAATCTCGCAATACATGGCCCCGGTCATCCTCTCCTTAATACAGTGCATTCGCCCTGTCCCATGTGCAGAAAAACACCCCCAAAGCATGATGCTACCACCCCCATGCTTCACAGTAGGGATGGTGTTCTTGGGATGGTACTCAATATTCTTCTTTCGCCAAACACGTTTAGTGGAATTATGACCCAAAAGTTCTATTTTGGTCTCATCTGACCACATAACTTTCTCCCATGACTCCTCTGGATCATCCAAATGGTCATTGTCAAACTTAAGACGTGCCTGGACATGTGCTGGTTTAAGCAGGGGAACCTTCCGTGCCATGCATGATTTCAAACCATGACGTCTTAGTGTATTACCAACAGTAACCTTGGAAACGGTGGTCCCAGCTCTTTTCAGGTCATTGACCAGCTCCTCTAATGTAGTTCTGGGCTGATTTCTCACTTAGGATCATTGAGCCCCCACGAGGTGAGATCTTGCATGGAGCTCCAGTCCGAGGGAGATTGACAGTCATGTTTAGCTTCTTCCATTTTCTAATGATTGCTCCAACAGTGAAACTTTTTTCACCAAGCTGCTTGGCAATTTCCCCATAGCCATGTTAGTAGTTGGATTCTTACTGTTTGTATGGGGTGGACAGGTATCTTTATGCAGCTAACGACCTCAAACAGGTGCATCTAATTTTGGATAATAAATGTAGTGGAGGTGGACATTTTAAAGGCAGACTAACAGGTCTTTGAGGGTCAGAATTCTAGCTGATAGACAGGTGTTCAAATACTTATTTGCAGCTGTATCATACAAATAAATTGTTAAAAAATAATATATTGTGATTTCTGGATTATTTTTTTTAGATTACGATGACAATTTCAGACCCCTCCATGATTTCTAAGTGGGAGAACTTGCAAAATAGCAGGGTGTTGTGTCACAATTCTTTTTCCAGAATCTGAATCAGGTTTATTGGCCAAGTGTGTTGACACAAGGAATTTAATTCTAGTGACTCTCAAAGGTACAGACGTAAATAACACTATACATTTAGCTTTAACTATGCAAGACAAAACAGACAAGACAAGACAAAACAGACTATAGGAGACAATACAGACAATGTGAGACAATATAGACAGTACGAGTATTAAATAGGTATACAGAGCATATTACAGATCAGTAATGTACATAAAGTGTGAGTGCATGGTAGTGTCAAAAACAGTATTTTGTGTCAGGTACGATAAAGAGTGTAACATTTGTACAATATACAGCAGCAATAGTGTGTGTAACATATACGGATGATGTGATGACTGACATTTCTGATAATGCAGTACTTATAGATATGAAGCAGGGAATATAATTATGGTGAGTTGTTAATGAGGGTGATTGCCTGGGGAAAGAAGTTTGGTAAACAATGTTCTGTAGCATCTGCCAGAAGTGAGGAATTAAAGTAGGTTTTGTCCAGGGCGAGAAGGGTCAGTAGTGATTTTTTCTGCCCGGTTTTTCATTCTTGTATGGTACAAGTCCTGGAGAGTGGGCAGTGGAGCACTAATTATATTTTCTACTGTTTTAACTGTGTTGCAGTCTGTTCCTGTCTTGTTTTGTTGCTGCTTCAAACCAGATGGTGATGGGTGTGCACAGGACAGATTCAATGACTGCAGTGTAGAACTGCACCAACAACTCCTGTGGCAGACCATACTTTCTTAATTGCTGTAGATTGTACATCCTTTGCTGGCCCTTTTTGAGAATGGAGATTATGTTGGACTCCCATTTCAGGTCATTGGAAATGGTAGTGCCCAGAAACTTGAAGGTCTCCACAGATGACACAGGGCTGTTGGATATTGTGAAGGGTATCGTCGCCATCTTGGATGAGTCAGTTAAGCGTAGAGCAGACCTGGGCAAACTACGGCCCGCGGGCCACATCCGGCCCTTTGTACGTCCCTGTCTGGCCCGCGTAAGGACAATCATAAATTATAGGGATGCACTGAAAATTCAGCCACCGAATATTTTCGGCCGAAATACCTAAATCACAGAAACAACTCAGCAGAAACACATTTGTAATGACGCAATAAAAAAGCGCAGCCAGCACACGGTTATCTGGATAAGAGCCAACATGTCTGCGGTGTGCGGATAGCGATTTGCAAAACATGCAATGCTGACATTTCAAGAGGGGGTGTATCTGCAAAGAGTTTCTTCAAGTCGGGATTAATTTATCACCTGAAATCCAAACATCCCGATTGCCATTCTAAATATTTAAGATATATAACAGGTTGATCTTTGAAACATTCCCCGTGGATCCCGAAAATAATAATTATTATAATATAATATTATTTATTACACGGCTCTTCTTAATGCTGTAGATTAGAACGTTCCATTCACTTGAATGGGCTTCCAAACGTTTGGCAGTCAATTATTTTCTTTAACAGACCATTGCTAATAATAATTGACCGCTGCCTGTCTGTCAATACTATGAATGGTAACAAATAAATAAAACACTTTCGTAATTGATTTATTCTTTGAATTGCAATGCATTGATTTTAGTGAGGTTAGTACACACTCATAGCTGTAAATGCAATGGTTCTAATAATTGACATAATCTTTTCTTTCGGTGTTTCGGTTTTAGGTTTTGGCCTTGGTTTCCTCATTTTTGGTTTTTGGTTTCGGCCAAGAATTTTCATTTCGGTGCATCCCTAAAATAATATCGTTGGTGTGGCCCTCTGACACAATTCAGGTTTCTCATGTGGGCCCTTCTAAAAATTAATTGCCCACCCCTGGCGTAGAGAGTGGACACATCCCTGAGGAGCACTAGTGCTGACTATCTGAATACTGAAGGTAACCCTGCCCAGGCTCACCTGAATTTTCCTGTCTGTCAGGAAGCTGGTGATCCACTGACAGATGGCAGGGGGAGTAGTGAGCTTAAGGAGTTTGTAGTGGAGAATTTCTGGAATTATTGTATTAAAATCTGAACTAAAGTCGATAAACAGATTCCAGGCATATGTCTCTGGGCAGTCAAGGTGTTGCAGAATGTAGTGCAGTCCCATGTTGACTGTGTCATTCACCGATCTTTTTGCTTGGTAGGCAAACTGTAGGGGATCCAGCAGCTGTTCTGTTACAGTCTTTAGGTGGGCCAATACCAGCTGCTCAAAGGTCTTCATGATAATAGATGTCAGAGCGACAGGCCTGTAGTCATTCATTCAAGTGATGGAGGGTTTCTTGAGGACCAGGATGATTGTGAAGAGTTTAAAGCAGGAGGGGACCTCACATTGCTCCAGTGATCTGTTGGAGTAATGGGTGAATATAGGAGCCATTGTGCTGACCATGAGTTGGTCAGCACATGCTTTGAGACAGGAGGGGGAGACACCGTCTGGGCCGAGAGGTTTCCTTGTCCTCTGTCTCTGAAAGAGCTGATACACATTCTCTTCAAAAATCATGAGCGCAACTTGATTGCTAGGAGTATTTGTTAGAGGGGTTCCCAGATATGTGATGGTGGCAGTCAGTGGGCTGGATTGGATGAGAGGTGTGAAGATATTGTTCTCAAACCTGCAGTAGAAGATGTAGAGGTCATTAGCCCGGTCTTTGTTTGCTTCAGTGGAGAGGGGTGGTATTCTGTAGTTTGTACCTTTCAGGCCTTCCCACACTGATGCAGGGTTGTTAGCTTTTCAGAGTAGCTTCTTTTGGCTATTCTGATCTCTTTTGTCAGTAAATTCCTAGCCTGCTTATTCAGTGCTTTGTCCTCCCCTTTGTAGGCATCTTCCTTGGCATGTCAAAGTTTTCTTTTTCAGTTTGGCTGTAAACCATGGCTTGTTGTTACTGATTTGTTATTACTGAATTTTCTGTTACTGAAGGTTTTGGTTGGCACACACACGTCTTTACAAAAACTGATGTAAGATGCCACAGTGTCAGTCAGTTCATCCAGGCTGTCAGTTCCAGCCTCAAAGATACTCCAATCAGTGCAGTCAAAGCAGTCTTGTAGTTCCTGCTTTGCCTCACTGGTCCTTCCATTCACTGTTTTGACCACAGGCTTAGCAGATTTTAGTTTCTGCCTGTATGTTGGAATAAGATTAACCAAGCAGTGATCGGAGTTCCCCAAGGCTGCCCGGGGTACAGAGTGATATGCATCCTTACGAATTATGTAGCAATGATCCAGTGTGTTTTTCTCTCTTGTGGGACATTTGATATGCTGCCTGTATTTTAGAAGTTCAAGTGTTACTTTTGCTCTTTTAAAGTCTCCAAGGATAATAAAAAGAGAATTTGGATTTTTTTTTTTGCTCCAAACAGGATATTTGCTTTGCCAGGTTTTGCAGTGCATTACTCACTTTGCCCTGCGGTGGGATGTAAACTCCGGTCAGAATAAATAAAAGAAGTTCCTGCAGTGATTCTAAGTTTGGGCTGCAGTATTTATTCAGCACTGTGACATCTATACACCAACGTTCGGTAATGTAAAAGTAGATTCTGCCGCCTTTCATATTAGCTAATAAAACTGTTCTTGTACTAAAACAAACTAACCCTAACCCTAACCCAGAGCGACATACAAACATGCTTTGAGTTTTTAGTAATGAATAAATCTACACTGGCAAACTAGATATTAAACTTAATATAAATCAGACTATAACTCTTCATTTTTACAAAGCAAACTTATAAAGTGCTAATTTAAGTGTTTTTTATATATATATATATATATATATATATATATATATATATATATATATATATATATATATATATATATATATATATATATACAGTGAGGAAAATAAGTATTTGAACACCCTGCTATTTTGCAAGTTCTCTCACTTAGAAATCATGGAGGGGTCTGAAATTTTCATCGTAGGTGCATGTCCACTGTGAGAGACATAATCTAAAAAAAATAATCCAGAAATCACAATATATGATTTTTTAACAATTTATTTGTATGATACAGCTGCAAATAAGTATTTGAACACCCATCTATCAGCTAGAATTCTGACCCTCAAAGACCTGTTAGTCTGCCTTTAAAATGTCCACCTCCACTACATTTACTATCCTAAATTAGATGCACCTGTTTGAGGTCGTTAGCTGCATAAAGACAACTGTCCACCCCATACAATCAGTAAGAATCCAACTACTAACATGGCCAAGACCAAAGAGCTGTCCAAAGACACTAGAGACAAAATTGTACACCTCCACAAGGCTGGAAAGGACTACGGGGAAATTGCCAAGCTGCTCGGTGAAAAAAGGTCCACTGTTGGAGCAATCATTAGAAAGTGGAAGAAGCTAAACATGACTGTCAATCTCCCTCGGACTGGGGCTCCATGCAAGATCTCACCTCGTGGGGTCTCAATGATCCTAAGGAAGGTAAGAAATCAACCCAGAACTACACGGGAGGAGCTGGTCAATGACCTGAAAAAAGCTGAGACCACCGTTTCCAAGGTTACTGATGGTAATACACTAAGACGTCATGGTTTGAAATCATGCATGGCACGGAAGGTTCCCCTGCTTAAACCAGCATATGTCCAGGCACGTCTTAAGTTTGCCAATGACCATTTGGATGATCCAGAGGAGTCATGGGAGAAAGTCATGTGGTCAGATGCGACCAAAATAGAACTTTTGGGTCATAATTTCACTAAACGTGTTTGGAGGAAGAAGAATGATGAGTACCATCCCAAGAACACCATCCCTACTGTGAAGCATGGGGGTGGTAGCATCATGCTTTGGGGGTGTTTTTCTGCACATGGGACAGGGCAACTGCACAGAGGATGACCGGGGCCATGTATTGCGAGATTTTGGGTAACAACCTCCTTCCCTCAGTTAGAGCATTGAAGATGGGGCAAGGCTGGGTCTTCCAACATGACAATGACCCGAAGCACACAGCCAGGATAACCAAGGAGTGGCTCTGTAAGAAGCATATCAAGGTTCTGGCGTGGCCTAGCCAGTCTCCAGACCTAAACCCAATAGAGAATCTTTGGAGGGAGCTCAAACTCCGTGTTTCTCAGCGACAGGCCAGAAACCTGACTGATCTAGAGAAGATCTGTGTGGAGGAGTGGGCCAAAATCCCTCCTGCAGTGTGTGCAAACCTGGTGAAAAACTACAGGAAACGTTTGACCTCTGTAATTGCAAACAAAGGCTACTGTACCAAATATTAACATTGACTTTCTCAGGTGTTCAAATACTTATTTGCAGCTGTATCATACAAATAAATAGTTAAAAAATCATACATTGTGATTTCTGGATTTATTTTTTTAGATTATGTCTCTCACAGTGGACATGCACCTACGATGACTATTTCAGACCCCTCCATGATTTCTAAGTGGGAGAACTTGCAAAATATTAGGGTGTTCAAATACTTATTTTCCTCACTGTATATATATATATATATATATATATATATATATATATATATATATATATATATATACATATATATATATATATATATATATATATATATATATATATATATATATATACACTGGCGATCAAAATTAGAGAACAATATATAAACAATTGAACAATTCTGAAATAATGTCATCATAATCATCATAATTTGCATTTGGATTGCTTTTGTTTACAATCTTTCAGTTTAAGGCGGATGACCTTAAACTGAAAATACTTCTTTGCTCTCTAAACTTTATTTTTTTCTCTTAGTGGGAGCACAGTTTTGCTAATGTGGATTTAAATATGCCATTATGACATGAACAAAAGCTGTTATTTCCATTATGACTATTCCTGCTTATTGGCATTTAAAAAGAGCATTTGCAGCACTAAGGGGTAAAGAAATGGAAATGTTGGCATTTGAATGGATTCTATTTATCTTTTATTCAAGAACAAATATTTGTGCTAAGGTCATGAGAAATCAATTTGCATGACATGCAACAGAAAATTTCACCTGCACTAATTTCGTATATACTCATTTAAATCTTGTTGGTGGCTCAGATTTTTGTGCTGCCTTGCAGTGAGTATTGTTTACAGAATAAAAGTGTCCCAAAAAGAGACAAGCTAAAGTAAAAAAATATCAAAAGTATTATTATCATTGATTGTTGACTGTGTTTCTGTCTGTGTTACAGATGGTCTTACTGACTGCATTGATCCAGACTGTTGTCAGCAGTCAAGCTGCAGTAATAAACACTTCTGTCAAGGAGCTCCTGATCCACTCACTTTGCTCCAGCAGACTCGAAGCCAGTCAGATTCGACTCCCCTGTATAAGAACACCTTCTTTCAGCGAGTCCGCTTCCTTTTGGGCAAGGCTAGCACTCACACTCTGCATGGAGACATGCCTTTTGATGGCAGGTGTGCTTGCGTGTGCGCGTGTGTGCGCTCCCACGAACATCAGTATTCACACATGCATAACACACTGTTAAAGCTCTTCACTGTCTATAGAATGTCACACATACTGTCAACATAAAGTAAGATTGTTTTGTATTTGTGTCCACAACCTGGCACTAAGGGGTTGGAAAGAGGACTTAATAGACAGGCGACTTTTGGCAAAGCTTTGTGTTTGTATTTATTTTTCCCTTATGCTTTCCAGAGCGTGTGTGTGAGTGTGTGTGTGTGTGTGTGTGTGTGTGTGTGTGTGTGTGTGTGTGTGTGTGTGTGTGTGTGTGTGTGTGCGTGTGTGTGTGTTGCCAGCTATGTCTCTCTCTCAGCAGTTTCTAAAAGAGCAGAGAAATACACATAGTATTTCCAGAGTAACTCCTCTCTATCCACAGCTGGCATTTAACCATGCCCTTTCCTGTCCTTCTACCCAAGCCGAGCTATGGGTGTCACCCATACTATTGCTGTAGCACAAGATAAAACAGTCTATGGACATACTTTACTACTGAGAGCTTCAGGCAGACAGCATGGGGCAGTTCTCGTACACTGGCATGGGTGAAGGTATCCTGCGTGTTGGTCTTTTTCTCGCTGCTGTAAAAGATTACTAAAATAGATTGCAATTTGTAGCATGACTCTAATTTTTAACCTCTAAACTGAATCCAATTTGTAGTAAAGATTTATGTTGACTATATCTAATTCAAACTGATCACCTTATTGGTTGTATTTCTTTCATTTTAATATATTATTCTAAGCATTCTGTCTTTTTAATTAATCATTTATTATGGACCTGGGGCCTCTTAGAGGCTTGGCCAACTATACCTATTACGGAGGCAAATTAGCCAGTCCGAATCTTAGTCAGAGGATATGACCGTAAACTAATATTCTTTAAGTAGGCTGCTCAATGCTTGCTTATGCATAAAGAATAATTAATTGAGCCACTTTGTTAAAGCTTAATAAGTCAGTGATAGCCACTACACATGCTCACAGACACAAACTCGTCAGTCTGAATCTTAATCAAAGGATATACTGTAACTGTAAACTAATATTAGTTTTAATAATATAATAGGCCACTCATTGCTTGTTAGTGCTTAAAGAATAGTTGATTAAGTCACTTTGTTAAACCTTGCTGTCAGTGATAGTCAGGAATTAGAAGGTCCTAGACGTTGTGCTCAATGCTCTATCCATTCATGAGCTTTCTGTATGTACTATCCTGGTCCTCAATTTGCGGTAACACCAGACTACATAATCAACCAGATATAAATTATTTCAGGAAATGTCAAAATATATAATAATATATTTCAATAGAGTTAATCAAGAATTTTCAATTTTTTTGCCAGGCAGTAATCAATAAACAAATGTCAAATCTAAAACAAATAAAAGGTGATTACACAACATGATCAGCATAAAACCTGTTTACAAAAAGAATCACTGTACCTGGCAATAAAGACACACAGAGACTGTGTGGGAAGTTCTGACTACAGAATGACCTGAGTGTTTTGCCAAATCTCCTTATATACCCAAATCATTGTATACACTCATAATTTCAAATAAATAAAAGTTTCTTTTAACATGGTGCTTGTAAAGAATTAGTTTTATTAAACTACTTTTTATGCTATTGAAAGTGTATCTAAATGCCACTTTTGTTTTGGGTTTCACTCTTGGTTACATCTACCTTGCTGCACTGAAGACATCTGCAGCAGACACAAGCAAAACATTAAATATAATGTTATAATGATGGTAAAATTATGTTAATAACATAACATAAATTCTTCTTATTCTTTCTGCTGCTCCGATTAGGGTTTCCCACAGAGGAACACTCTGTCCTCTACATCTGCCTCTTTCAAACCAACTACCTGCATGTCTTTCATCACCACATTCATAAACCTCCTCCTTGGCCTTCCTCTTTTTCTCCTTCCTGGTTGCTTCATCCTCAGCATTCTTCTACCGATATACCCCATGTCCCAACCATCTCAATCACACCACCCTGCCTGCACTCTTTTCTTCACTTTTCTAATACACTTTCCATTACTTTGCACAGTTGACCCCAGGTACCTAAACTCCTATACCTTCTCCACCTCTTCTCCCTGAACTGCACAACTCCACTGCCCTTCCTTTTATTCACACACGTACTCTGTCTTACGCCTACTAACTAATATCATACACAAACATCATAGTCCATGGAGACTCCTCTCTGACCTCGTCCGTCAACCTGTCCATCACCACCAGGAAAGGGCTCAAAGCCGATCCTCGATGCAATCCCACCTCCACCTTGAACCAGTTTGTTGTTCCTACTGCACACTTCACCGCTGTCACATTGTCCTCATACATGTCCTGCATACACATACTTCTCTGACACTTCCTGACTTCCTCATACTATACCACAACTCCTTTCTTGGCACCCTGTTATATGCATTTTCTAAATCCACAAACACACAATGCAACTCCTTCTGACCTTCTCTATACTTTTCCATCAACATTCTTAAAGCAAATATATAATCTGTGGTGCTCTTTCTTGAAGTGAAACCATACTGTTGTTTACAGATGGTCACCTCTTTTCTCAACCTGGCTTCCAAAACTCTTTCCCATAACTTCATGGTGTGACTGATCAACTTTATTCCCCTGTAGTTACTCCAGGTCTGCATAGTTAAACAATCCTGTTAATAACTCCAC
This sequence comes from Silurus aristotelis, assembly GCF_946808225.1. Classification (NCBI taxonomy): domain Eukaryota; kingdom Metazoa; phylum Chordata; class Actinopteri; order Siluriformes; family Siluridae; genus Silurus; species Silurus aristotelis. Next base: position 10,443,138 of record NC_139587.1, on the reverse strand, counting down.
TGCCATCTCTCCTAAACATCTCCATGTTTCTACCGGTATGTCATCTGGTTCAACATTAACATTATTTAATTGTAAAACATTTATTAAAAAAACCCCATAAAAATATATATATTTATAATATAATGTTTATTGCTATTGATATAGATTTTTATTACATTTTGCAAATATTTCACACACCAAATGAGTCAGAGTCTATAGTCTATTTGCTCCTGTTAAACAGCTGTTTAAATGTGCGATTTGTAAACAGCTGTTTAAATGTACATTATCCCACTTCTCTGAAATCAGTTCCTTGATTCTATGGCACAATTATTATAACATTTAACACCTTATTTAAAATGCATAAAGAAACCTTTTAACAGTATATTCTTCTCTAATCATCAGCGGGCATGGAAACATTATTTTGTTGTGCTATAAGAAAAAAAAAAGCAAATCATGAAACCAAACACTAGGAATTCTACAAGCTTCATTTAATTGGCTATAGTCCATCAGGAAACAGGACCATTAGATGTCTTTGAAAGTTCAACACAATACAGATACTTATTTCTGATATATTCTGAGAAATCATAACATGATTCTGTTAATTTTTACCAAGAATACCAAAATTTATTCCACACCATAATGTACTGAACATTCAGCAACACTTCAAAGTGTTAACTTTACTTTTCTAATTATATTTGTGGAATCAGTTATTTATTTTCCAACTTTCCTGTGTGATGACTGTAACCTTATATATTCTCATTTGCCATTGTTTTTGGGGTAGCCTATTTAGAATAACTGATTTCTAAAGTGTGAGCAAGTCAAATAACTTGAACTTGTTTATTTTATCTGCAAATTATGGATTTTAACCCGTTGGAGTGTTGCACACACTATAGGCTTTTGTCAGATGCTAGGCATAGGAAGGGAGTAAAGATGAGTTTTTAGTTCATAGTGACTCACTGGAAAGATCTGTTGCAGCATGCAAAAATTTTGCTAATGTATTATTTTTTTGCCATTAATAAGTATAAATAAATAGTTTGACCACAATACCCTAATGATTTAAAACAAGATATGTTTCAAAATTATTTATTCATTTATAGTTATAAGTAAAGATATTTATTACTGTAATTATTATTACATATAATTAACACTGTTTTTTACATTAGTCAGTGACGGCGAAAAAACTAAATAGGCAAACAAATTTCTATTTGGGCTGGCAAAGTTTAAATTAATTGCTAAAATGCTGTTAACACATTTGTTCAATTACATTACAACTGTTTAAATTTGTGGGTTTGTCAATTTGTAAAATTGAACTTTAGTCCCATTCTTACAAGAGCTGCTGCAATATGCTTCAGACATGTAGACCACATGTAGTTGTAAAAAAACTTATTAAACTTATAGTTTATGGTCATCAAAATAAAACAACAAAAACTTTCACCTGTCACATTTCACACTTTTGGAATTTGATGTGAAATGGAATTGTGGATGGATGGATATACTGTACAGGTGCTTAGCAACGAAATGCTATTTAGTAGTCTAATGTAGGTGGTAGACCTGCTTCAAGGTGACTTAAAACCAGTTTATCAAAACTTTTCATAACAATTTTTAGGTACCAGTATGGTATGATGGATGATGTAATTGTGAAAATTAGTAGTCTGGGCTGCTGATAGGTAGATCATGTAAGTGTGAAGCAATACCAACTGTCCAGCAAATAGCCAGAAATGCATGCATTTTGCTCAGTGCTGAATACACATACACAGGTAAAAGTTAGCAGTGGAGGGCATTAACATTTGTAGTTTGCTATCTGCTGCCTTGTTCTCAGCTTCTGGAATTGATGACTGGCACCAATAAATTCTGGTGAACCTCCACCTTGGGGTTTGGTACCACTATACATTCCTAGCATGGGTGGGAAGACTTGAAAGTCTGGCAATATTTGACTATTTCATTTATTTATCACCAAGCTTTTTCTTTAAACTGAAGAAGGTCATTGTTGTTTTGCAGCTTTCTGCCCTGTTTGAGTTCACTCTCTGTACATATAGTGCATTCTGTGTGTGTTTCCATGTGTTGCCAGCTATGTTACTTTCCTTTCAGCACACACGCTTACCAAAAACACTAACAAATGCAAATTAGTAGCATCATGCACCTGCTGCCCCCTCCATCTTTAGCCAATACTTGACCATGTCGCTGCTGGTACCTTATGGTTTATAGTATAGTAGTATAGTCACTGTGAAACCTTAAATAAAGACTCTCCTCAAGCCTAGAGGGAGATATTCTGAAAAAGAATAAAATGCATTTCTTTAAACATACTACTACACCTACTACCAAATCAACAAATACAATATATAGTTATGTTGGGCACTAATAGTTGTTATGCAAATTGGTGGGTGTAGAGATTTTTTTCTTACACATTTACAAAAATACATCCCGTTTTTTATCCCGCCTGTTTAGCTTGTGACCGTTTAAAAAAAACAGATGACCCAGGTCCATTTGCATTAGTTTTCAGATATATTAATTTATTACATTGGTTGTATTTTGTATTGTTTGAATTTGTGGTGTTTTTACTTTGTAAAACAAATTTGTTCTCAAATACAGAAAATTAGATGCAGTAACAATACACGAGAATGAATATCAATAAAGGGATTTGAAAATGAAAATGCATTATGCATGAAAGAAAAATGATTACTATAAAGGTCTTTGCATAAGATTGATACTGTTACTTTATATATCTTAAACTGTGCTAATAAGAAATTTTTTTATACAATTATTTTAGGCTGTGAAGGTGAGGTGACTAAAGATTACTGTGGTATAGTAAATGGTGGGGAATTTTGATTGGGGAACAAAACAAGGACACAACAAATGAGCAAGGAGAGAAAATGCATTTAGAAATCTGAATATTGTGGGCACATAGTCTTGCTGTTCACACAGAAATCATTATTTTTTTGAAGGTCTTTATAGTTAGACGGTATATCAAGAAACCAAATAAAACGATCCTGGAAACATTTGTTACATTTGTGCTAGAATTGTCTTTGGAAATACATTGAAAAGATTTCAAAAGAGCAGTACCTTGCTTCTGGATTGAATCATTCTACTCACAACACTTTGAAACACATTTTTCTATAGGTTTATTCATCATTTTTAGTCATCTCAAACTTACTTGCTGAAATAATATTTTGTCATGCAACGTGCCATGATGTGCTGAGGTCTTGACTGGGTTTAATGCATTAATACACAATTTTAACTTGGGAGAAAAAGTTGTTTATTTCTTTAGTAGTTGATTAAAAAGTCCAACAGGCATAGCAAATGAAATTAATATTCAGTTTTTGGTGGTATTTTATTTGTTCTGCTACAGATAAGGGTCATAGACATGGCAAAGTCAAATGTCCGAAAAAGATTTCTTCAAAGCTTCCATCCTGGTTAAAACACATAGATTAACCATATCATTAAAACCTCAAGACGTGAAGTGAATAATAGTGAAAATCTGTACCCTGGTAACTGTCAAGGGGGAGATATAACAATCTGTTCTCAAAGTTGATTTGATGGAAGCAGGAGAAATGCATGTGGAAGTCAGGCATAGGTAAAGATGCATTAGTCTAAACAAGTGGGTCAGAGTGTCTCCAAAATGGCAGAACCTGTGCGGTCTCCCTGCAGTGTAGTTGTTAGTAGTACAAGAAGTCCAAGGCTCATTGAAATGCATAGGGAGCAAAGGCTAGTCCATTTAGTCCGATCCTACAAAAATTTTAATGTAGGATAAAGTGAATGCTGGCTATGCTAAAAAATCTGAATGCATAGTGGATTGAAGCTTGCTGTGTAGTTAAACAGGATAATAGTCCATGCCATTTGTTCAGGAATTGTTTGAGGAACATGACAAAGACTCCATGGTGGTGATTTGACCTCAAATTCCCCAGATCTCAATCTGATCGAGCATTTGTGGGTTGTGCTGTACAAACAAGTCTGCTCCATCAAGACCCATCCTTGAAACTTACAGGACTTAAATAATCTGCTGTTAAGGTGTGCTGCAAGAAACTCAGGACACCTTCAGAGGTTTTGTGGAGAACAGTGTTCTTTCTTTCTTTCTTTCTTTCTTTCTTTCTTTCTTTCTTTCTTTCTTTCTTTCTTTCTTTCTTTCTTTCTTTTTTTCTTTCTTTCTTTCCTTCTTTCTTTCCTTCTTTCCTTCTTTCTTTCCTTCTTTCTTTCTTTCTTTCTTTCTTTCTTTCTTTCTTTCTTTCTTTCTTTCTTTCTTTCTTTCTTGTTTTATTCATTCATTCATTCATTCATTCATTCATTCATTCATTCATTCATTCATCCATTTAATCCTACATGTGTATGTATAACACATAATGCACTGCCTTATTTATCTATAGTTCTAAGTGAAGCAGCTAATTTACATTTTTAGTTATTTTTCTAAAGCAAAAAAACAGAGAAAAGAAAAAGAAACATCATTTTCACTGACACTTTGATCAAAATGGTGTTTGGTAAAAACTCAGCTTTTTCAAATCTTCTGATCTAGCCAAGTGGCTGTGGTGCGAGGGCAAGTTGTGACAGTGGATGGTTTTCCTCTGGTTGGAGTCAATATCACCTTCCTTCAGCACCCGCTGTATGGATTCACCATCAGTCGGCAAGATGGCAGGTAACACTGGAACTTGGATGGAATTTTTTTATTGTTCTGACTTCATTTTCCATTTCAGTCTGAATTAGATTTTGTTTAAATCAATATGTGCATGTCTCAATGTCTAATAAATGTCAACCTGAATGAATCATAGTTAATTTAAATGTTTGTATTAAATATTAGAATTTTATGTTTAATGGGAAATTTTTGTGTCTGTAACATGACCTTCATGTCTAGTATACAGACTAAAGAACATTTACTAGTAATATGGGTATCTGCTAAATTCTGTAAATATAATAATGTACAGAAAAGATGCTTTATGTCAATTTGTAATTATTTTTTGCTAATAAGTAAGATGAATATAGTAAATAGTAAATATGGGGGAGTGGTGGCTCCAGCGGTTAAGGCGCTGGGTTGCCGATCGGAAGGTCTGGGGTTCAAGCCCCGGTATCGCCAAGCTGCCACTCTTGGGCCCTTGAGCAAGGCCCTTAACCCTCTATGCTCCGGGGGTCCCTTACGAGGGTAATATATCAAGGTCCGTGACGTCGGAGTGACGTGGGGCCGCCTTCCCGTGGGCTCACCACCTGCAGGAGGGACCGTAAGGGACGGTGCTGTGAGGATTGGGCAGCAGTCGAAGGTGGGGGCCTGCTTAGACTGCTGCCCCCACGACCCGAATTAAGGATAAGCGGGAGAAAATGAATGAATGAATATAGTAAAATAAATGTTTCTACTCTATTGAATAAAACAATCCAGAAGAATCTGGTTTAATCTCTAAGTAAGAAGTTAAATACTTTTTTTTCATTCATATACTTATTTGTATGTTTTCTGTCTTGCATGTCTAGTTTTGACCTTGTGGCACCAGGAGCTGTCTCTGTGACCTTGGTGTTCCAGAGGCAGCCTTTCCTCACAAAAAGACGCACAGTATGGCTGCCTTGGAACAATTTTTTGGTGCTGGACAATGTGGTCATGACTGATAAGGAGGTTGTGCTCCAATCCTGTGATGTGAGGAACTTCATCAGCCCTTATCCAATTTTGATGCCTTCACCACTTACCAGATACACAGGGGAATGTGCACTACGGGGACCAGTCATCCCAGAGCTACAAGTAAGCTTAATTTGTTTTGTGCAGGTTACTCTGCATAGCCCAGGTCTGACACAAAAAGTGTCTAGTTCGCTTAACTGTGCACTCAAATTAAAGATGAGAAGTGGCAAAATAGCAGTGGCGGGTTGTGCATTTGGTACCTGGGCCTTCAGTGGGGACTTACCCGACTAAATCCACCTCTTAATACCACTACTATCACGTCGCAATTATAGAAGCCATCAATACTATACAAAAACACAATATAACAATGCGTGGCATTACATAGAGAGAGGGGCAACTGTGCCACCTACGTTATTTGGAGCAGTTCAGAATCAATATTTGTCTAATAACATGACAAAAACATAAACATTTTATAAAATACAATCTACTCACCAGAGATGCATACTCATAATTTGCACCACTCCTCAGAGGCTGAAAACCAGTGGTAGCGCTCATATTCACTGGTCTGGAAGTGGCGAACAAACCCTTTCCTGGGCTGAGACAAGCTAGCTAGCTTTGGGGTTGGCCGACCTCTCCTTACAATGTCTAGCTTTTCTTGAAAATTTATTTCTAAGAATGTCCAAATCAAATCAATTTCTCTTCCTCAGTAGGCAAAAAAAAGTCTAACTCTGATGTATTAATGTGTGCAGCGCGCTACAGACCTGTTTTGCCAGTTGAACTTGGCTGTAACAGTTTCCCTCTGACCAACCAATCAGAGGAAGGAAATATGCTGACGCTATTCTGGGCCAGCTAGCTGGACCTGTGAGGCAAATTAGAAATCTGATTGGGTAAAGAAACAAAGCTAATTCTTAAGGAGATTATGGTAAAAACGCCAGCAGTATTGACTGAGAAAGCCGTTGGCAGATTAGATTGACACACATAGAGGCTAAAATCTGATTGGACAAAAAATCTAACATCCACATACACGTACTGGAAGCAGTGCAGCCAAAAAAAAAACCACTACAAAATGAAGATAATAAACTGTTGGGGATAAATTAATACAAAATATAAGTATTTAGGTTGTAAATGTAGTTCAGTGCTTCTGTGTTTAGGCCAGCAGAGAAGGCTTTGCTGGCCCTGACTGCCCACCACTGCAAAATAGAAATGAGATTTGTGCTATGTATTCTTTGTAGGCACAACTAGAGACTCCTAAATGTCTAAAAGCAATTAAGCAATTAAAAGCGTTATAATTAAGTAATTATAACGGGTTATAGTTACTCCTAAATATTTAAATTAAGTCGAATTGACGGAAATGGAATTAACGTTACACTTATTTGGTCTGTTTGTCCGCCGAACAGACAGTATAACCTTTTATTAATTCTATAAAAGAGGCATCTCCCCGGCCAAGAAAGACGCAAATCTTTGAAGAGTCGGTTAGGAGGGAGTCAGATGTTCTTCCAGGTTCTCCTGAAGATCAGAGCAGGTGTTGTTCTTGAAGATAAAGCTTTCTGAAAGATCTCAAAAAGGATTTGAGATCTCGTCTTTAAGAGTCGCTGCTGGGCTGTTCTAAGCACGGTTCTAAGGGACCTTCCAGCCCCGGGCGTCTGAGCCTTTCCGGTTGAGCCGAATGAGCGAGCTTGCTTGACTTGTCTGACTGTTGATTAGTTGGGTTTTTTTCGTTTATTTATTTTTTCGTTTATTTGCAGGAGAAGATACCTACAAGATGTATGTTTGTGTCATGTGAAGTGGGACATTCTATTTATCATTTAATTAATAAAAGAATGCTCCCTTTTGGTGTGTGTGTCTGTATATGTGTGTGTGTCACAAACAGACGTACTGTGGCCGAGTTTCGAGAGTGAATTGTTTTATGGTTTGAGGGTCCCTGTGGAGTCAACCAGAGAGGCCAGGGGGTTATCTGTCAGAGTCTGTTTTTTTTCTACCAAAATATACATTTTTGGGGCTCTGATTGTCAGAATGGATTAACGGCCTGCCTTGTTCAAATACACTTTATTGTCAGTTGATAACATCCCTTGTCAAAATTAGGTGCTTAAAATAAATAATTATGATTGTATTTAGAGGCCAAGCTTATTTCATTATACAGACTCTGATACCTAACTGTTTTTGTTTCACTCCAGGCTGTCCAGGAGAAAATCACTATTCCAGACAGCTTTATGAAGCTCAGCTATCTCAGCACACGTGCTGCTGGCTATCAGTCCCTGCTGCGTGTCATCCTTTCACACGCTTCCATTCCACCAGGTCTCAGAAAGCTGCATGTATCTGCTGTTATTGAAGGCAGGAAGTATCAAAAATGGTTTCCAGCTGCCCCAGAATTAGTTTATGTTTTGTCATGGAACAAAACCGATATCTATGACCAGAAGGTGTTTGGCCTGACTAAAGCATCTGGTGAGCATTCTGCATCGCTTATGTATTTGCCATCTTTGTTTTTTATTTATTTATTTATTTATTTATTTATTTATTTATTTATTTATTTATTTAAAAACATCTAAAGGTAACAATATGAAACAAAAACAGTAAAATGTACAATAAATATTTCTAAGAAGTACATTATTACAAATGCAAAAAGTATTTTTCAGCTTGTATTATTCTTTCCATCTCTTGAGTAGGATCCTCAAGCATTTAATGCAGTTTGGTGCATTTTGCTTCAATTTTTCATAAATTTCTTTACTACATTTATACTTTTAATAATTAAAGATGAAGATTATGCAAGCTATACTGGGCATATCAATTGCTATAAATTCAGAGGAATGGCCTAGGCTAATGGAACATGGGTGTCTAAAACATAGAACTGAGTGCTAACTTCTGTTTTTTGGAGAACTTTGTGGTGTCTTTGTGTTATTTCATTTCTCTGTTAATAAATAACACTCTTAAAAGCTTAATGCTTGAGTTTAAGCTATATAAGTTATTTATTTAATAATGTAAGCATTTGCTGTAACTCACTGATCATTCTCATTCCATTTGATATAGAGGTCAGTTTTATATTTCTACCACTTTTATGATGATTGCACGCTTCATTTTGTGTTTTGATCTGCAACCGCACCCTTGAACTGTCATAAAGCACTAATGAAGCTTATCTCATCATTTTATACTGGACAGGCTATTGCTCTTATCACCATTTTTGTGGATGTGTATGAAAGCCCAGTATAACAATCTAAAAGCATTTCATCTATCATTTAATAGCTTGCATTGTAATGTGATTGGAAACACAAGTGGAAAATTTGTATCACAACCCTGTGTGACACCTTATGTAGATGTTTGCTCTTACTAAGACATTTTTATTGTGAATGTGAGTGTTTGTTGTTGGGTGCATTGCCTTAAGCACAAGTGGAAAATTGGTGTCATTGTCCTGAATATTGTTCTAATATCCAGCTACTCTTCAGTCATTTCATCGCGTGTTGTAATATCACTAGGTGCAGGTGTTTTTAAAAGTGTCTGATTACAGAGTCTTGATTGTTACTATTCAGTTCAACACGTCTGAAGAAGGAATCTTTGCTCCAAATTGATATTTGAGTCAGTTATTCAGGCAGAGAAATTTACACTTCAATTAGTTTAAGGTCCCTCAAGGGGGCTTTCACTATGTTTAGAGAAATCCAACATAATCTCAAAGCCAAAGTTCAATAGTGTCTTCTCTCTGTCTGTCACATCTCTCTCTCTCTCTTTCTCTCTCTCTCTCTCTCTCTCTCTCTCTCTCTCTCTCTCTCTCTCTCTCTCTCTCTCTCTCTCTCTCTCTCTCTCTCTCTTTTTTTTTCTGTTGCACTTTTCTCTCCTAATTGCTTTCTGCCCTAGTCTGATTCTTGTGTTCATTCATACTCATTTCTTTTATTTTCATCACACATGTCTCTCTCTTTTGTTCTTGCAATATTTCATCTTCCAATGCTTTCCTTATTTGTATTTTGCAAACATCTCACACAGAGCAGCATAATTATCTTGAGGACTACAACAGCAATATGATCATCACAGTCATATATATATATATTTTGAACTTTTTTTTTTTTTTTTTTTTTTCGAAACACCTGCCTGTTTTTTTCCTTCCTTCCATTTTTAGCTCTGTAAATTAACCTTTTGATCAATGTGTACTTTAAAATAAAATTCAGCTGGGTATTTTTTGAATGGTGGGGTTTTAATATTAACATTTATTTCCACGTTTGTTTCTGTCTCCATCTTGATGGATCAGGTGATTTAAGAGGCATTACTATACTTCCATCCATACCAATTACATCATGTTTAAATGATTAAGCATGCATTAAATAATCTTCAAGAAGAATGTTGTGTGTTTGAAATAATAACTTGGAAAAACAGCCATTAATTTGAAAATGAAGAGCAGTTTATGGAGTCCATAGTTGTTTTGAAATTGCATACAGTTTAGCAGTTAATCACAGTGTGTGGGCTCATTGATTAAGATGCACAGCATTCTGCCAGACCCATCTGATACAAACTTGTGTGTGTGTGTGTGTGTGTGTGTGTGTGTGTGTGTGTGTGTGTGTGTGTGTGTGTGTGTGTGTGTGTGTCCAGTGTCTGTGGGATATGAGTATGAATCCTGTCCAGACTTTATTCTCTGGGAGAGAAGGACGACAGTAATTCAGGGCTTTGAGATGATGGGCTCCAGCTTAGGCGGATGGACCTTGGACAAGCATCACATTCTCAACTTGCAAAGTGGTAATAAATGCAGGAACCTGATTGTACACTGTCTGCTTCTGTTACAGTTAGTAACTTTGTTAACATTAACAATTAATATGCAGATAAAATCCTAACTAGTAAAATTATTGAACCCCTTAGAAAGACAATTAAATGTACAAATATTCAAGCTTAATTATGTTTTATTAAAATAAAAAAAATTATATTGATATATATATATATATATATATATATATATATATATATATATATATATATATATATATATATATATATATATATATATATATATAGTATTCATGCTTGTATGCAACTAGTCTAATTATAGTGGTTTGGGCCACCGGTGCATATGATGATAAAGCCTATGATAGCTTATAATAAAAACTTGACAGTCTATTAAAGTTTAATTTGTGGATTTGCTCAGGAAAAAATATATTACAGCATAAAATATGGAGTGACAGCAGATTGCAGATTACTTAATGTGATAGCAGATTATTTAATGTGACAAAGAGCTACAAAACTGAGAGCCTATATTGTAATATGTGCTATATATGTCTAATATACCATTTATACTGTATGTTTTCAGTATGCTTTTGATAGTTATTATTCTAGGGTTATGTCAATGTATTTCTTAGTTTGCACTTGTTTTTAACCACAATAGATTGACGCTCATAGCTCTTTGTGTCAAAATAAATTTGATCCTACAGATAAGTATCTGTAATGTCTCCCCATTCTCCTAGACTGTTCAGAATGTTTTAAGAATGAGATTGTATTTGCATCAAAATCTCAAGCAGTGTGTCCAGACTAAGTACTGTTTCTTGCATTTGCCAAAATTAAGAAAAATGCACTGCAGTATAGTGGCAGCTTATCCATAGGGACAGGTAGGGCAGCCTTTCAACAAATATTAATCTTTATGAAGTCCTCATTAGCATCTCCATGCCTTTTAACTTCCATTCAAATACTAATAAAATATTCTGAGCAACCAACAGTGTAAAAACAGTTTTTCTGTTTGACAGGTATAGGCTCATTGCCTTTCTAGATGATGATTTATTAGTTTTGATATTTGTTTTGCTTTTGGTGTCCATGGATTAATTATAAGGTAATTATATTTTGAGTTTAAATAGGAAAATACAAAGAGGTTTATGCAGGTATAATTATATTTAAAACTTACAGAATTTACACGTATAACGTAAATACAATAGCAATATTCATTTTTATTTGCCGAATAAATTAACTGAATTGTGAAAGAACTGCACAGAAACAAAAAAAGTCTGAAGTGTGGCACCCCGAAAAAAAAAAAAAAAAAAAAAAAAAGTCAAAAAGGATCCTTTCAAAATAAGCCAGGTCACACACAAATCATGCTGACTTCTCCACTCCCATGTGACCAGGTATACTGCACAAGGGAAATGGAGAGAACATCTTCATTTCCCTGCAGCCTCCAGTCATCAGAACAGTCATGGGAAATGGCTACCATCGCACCATACCCTGCCATGGATGCAGTGGCCTGGCTCTGGAGGAAAAACTATTTGCTCCTGTGGCCTTAGCCTGTGGTTCTGATGGCAGCATCTACGTTGGTGATTTTAATTTTGTACGCCGCATCCTGCCAAGTGGATACACCTACAACATTCTGGAACTAAAGTAAAAATAACCTTTTTGATTTTTGCTCTGACATTTTCTTTGTTTAAGAAAAGGCTAAAAAAGTATATGTTCCTTTGCCTGCATGTTTGCCACCAACTTATTAATAGGTAATTGCAAGACAATCTTCTATATTTCTACACAGAGTATAAGCAAAACTAAAACTAGAAAATAAACAGAAATTATACTAAAGATACTTTATTTGCAAATGAAAAACATAATCAGATCAAAACACCACCTAAAGCACTGCATTATTACACTATTTTTTTTTTAATTAGCAATTACCTGTTGTTCATCAAGTTTTTTTTTATATATAATCACAGTGCAAATTAAATAGAAAGTATACATATCTGGCTTTATGTAAATGTATAAAAAAAAAAAAAAAAAAAAAAAAAAAAAGAAAAACGTTTTTCTTCTTTCTCCTTATATGTATAACCATCAGGAACAGGGATACCCGACACAGGTAGGATTTCATCGTGTCATCAAATAAATATACAGTCAAATCAGATTTCACTAACCACAGTACTATTGTTTATCTGGTTTTAATTTACCAAATGTGGCTTTGCTTGATTTTTGTGACTTTGATTTTTGTTTTTAAAAGTTAGTTTGTTTTTTTTTAAAAAAAAAAAGAATAATTTACATGGGATTGATTTTAGTTAAAAACAATGATGCCTAAATTTGTCCTCCTGAAGTCTTATCTTCTACCAAGTACAAGTAAACAGCAACTCTGCTGTGGACCACATCAAGGGACTTTGCCCTGTCAGCCACAGGATTAGCCAGATGTGCACTGTCAATCTATTTTCAACTTTACTGAGATGCCTTTGTGAGCAGCAGGAGAGAGAGATACAAACCTGATACCATCTTGGAAGGGAACAAAATATCTGGAGTGCACCTGGTATCACAGTGTTTTGGATTAAAAAGAGTCTGTCCTTGTGTGAATACAAACATATTGTGACAAGCATCATTTCACTAGATATCAACAGCTGTTTGTCCGTTAACGAACATTGAGCAAGTCTCAGATGTATGAAATACAGTGACAGGACCAGCACCTGTTTGCCTAATTAAGAGTTCCCAAATGAGATGATTTGTAGAAGCAGCTTTTGAAAGGGTGGTGTTTTTGTTTTTACAAAACCTCTGTGACCCACTGGTTTGTATAGTAGCTTTTATCTATGCACTCGGTTCTTTTATGCCTAAAGAAGTTGTTTGGATTTGTTAAAGCCAATATTTCTGAACACGGTGACAGTTGGTGCAGAGGACCCTCTGGGATTATTTAGTATTCGCTTTTTACAGTACAGAACTGGATGGCAGCCAGGGATGTGTTTTTTTTATGTCAAGAGATGAAGGAGGAATATTAAACAGAGCATTTATGTGCAGCTGGAGCATAGCACATTCTCTCCATTTTGGTCTTGCCTGTAGGTTTTTCAGTGGGATAGTGGAAAGCTCAGAGCAATTGCTTTGTGTAAACTATCAGTTGAAGTAGGGCTACTGGTCTACTACCTTTCATTGTGATGTGCACCCCAAATGCATTCAAGTTGCACTGTGATCTTTCAAAAGTGAACCCCTTTGTTGAAGCCTTTTAAAAAAAAGATTCCACTCTCCAGATTCCTTTTTCTCAGACTTATTCAGTTATTCATGCCTCATTGATTCTTCGCTTATGTTACACATATTTTGCCTCCTTTAATTACAAACTAGTTATTATTCATGATTTGTTATTGAGGGAAGGGGAATAAAAGTCAGTAGGAGTACGACAGAGTACATGTGTATGAATAAGAGGGAGGATAGTGGAGTGGTGCGGTTGCAGAGAAAAGAGGTGGAGAAGGTGGATGAGTTTAAGGGCCTAGGATCAACAGAGCAAAGTAATGCAGAGTGTGTCTAAGAAGTGAAGAAAAGAGTGCAGGCATGGTGGAGTGGGTGGAGAAGAGTGACAGGAGTGATTTGTGATAGAAGGGTATCTGCAAGAGTGAAAGGGAAAGTTTAAAGGACTGTGGTGAGAGCTGCGATGTTGTATGGTTTAGAAACAGTGGCATTGACTAAAAAACAGGAAGTGGAGGTGGCAGAGCTGAAGATGCTGAGATTTTCATTGGGAGTGACTAGGATGAACAGGATTTGAAATGAGTTTATTAGAGAGACAATGCATGTTTTGGGGACAAAGTGAGAGAGGCGGTTGAGATGAGATTGAGATGGTTTGGACATGTGAAGAGGAGGAACATGTGGTATATCAGTAGAAGAATGCTGAGGATGGAGCTGTCAGGAAGGACGAAAAGAGGAAGGCAATGTAAATGTGTTTGGATTTATTTAACTTTTAATTCACACAATAAGGTCTAAGCTTACCTCAAACTTAAAATTCACTTTAACTTTAAAGTATAGAATTGTGCAGTATTTATTCATTTGCATATATGAAAACATGTTACAGTTAATAACAATCAGTGGTGATAATTAATTAAGATTTGGGAAGGAAAGTGTAAGTTGTTAAGTGTAATTAATTATAAGTTGCTCGAATGATCATGTCTACTACACAATTGGATAGAAATTGTGGAAATCGAAAGATAAAAATAGTTAATTTGATTGGTATTGTGCCAGTACATTTCTTCTTTACTGTAAGCTATGTAATAAAAGCGAGATAGGGAATAGTTGTCATTTCGGCTAGAACACAGGACTGCTGTATTATTTTAATAAAATTATAATAATAAACCACAGTTTGAATATGCACCTTTGTAGAATGTGATGCATTGTGCAAGATAATAATTTATAACATGTTTCAGTGTCTGTGGTTTCTTCATGGTGTGTGTTAAATGTAGATTTATTACTATTTAATCACAGACATCAAATTGTAAACACTGCTGTTGTGGAATTTATGGACAGCCACAGAATTACTACTATTAGATGGTTAACTGTTAACAAACCCAGCTATTGTGGTTGCATAAATGTGGAGGTTTGCACTAGGAAGGGCATTCAGCATAAAACATTCAGAACCAAATATGCGGATCACAAACATGAATTTCATACCTTTGTACCAACGACCGCAGATATTGTTAGCCAACAGGGTACTGGTGGAAATTGGCCAAAGGAGGAGAAGTAGAGATGTCTACAGAGACAGCAGGGAAGGAGAAATGTAGGAGAGTGGAGGTTAAAGTTGGTACTTTAAGTGATGACACTATGACTGGTAAATGTAGAGAGGAAGCTGATATGATTGAGCGAAGATGTGTTGTGTGTTCAGGAGACCAAGTTGGAAGGATTGGTGATTGGGGAAGACTTCAATGGCCATGTTGGGGAAGGGAACAGAGGTGATGAGTAGTTGATGGGTAGGTACTGTGTGGCTTTAAGGAGATGAATGTGGAAGGGAAGATGGTGGTAAATGTTTCTAAAAGAATGGAAATGGCAGTGGTAAATACATATTTCAAAAATTAGGAGGGGCATAGGGTGATGTATAAGAGTGGAGGAAGGTGCACACAGGTGGACTATGTTCTATGCAGGAGATGCAACCTGAAGGAGATTGAAAACTGTAAGGTGTTGGCAGGGGACAGTGTAGCTAGACAGCATCGGATGGTGGTCTGTAGGATGGTTTTGGATATAAAGAAGAAGAAGAGGAGAGTGAGGACTGAAAGAAGAATAAGATGGTCCAAACTGAAGGAGGAAGACTGTAGAGTGAGATTCAGGGAAGAGGTCAGACAGGGGCTCAGTGGTGGTGAAGAGGTGCTGGATGATTGGGCAACTTCTGCAGAAGTAATAAGGGAGACAGCTAGGAAGGTACTTGGTGTGACATCTGGAAAGAGAAAGGAAAACAAAGAGACGTGATGGTGGAATTAGGAAGTGCAGGAAAGCATAAAGAGAAAGAGGTTGGCGAAACAGAACTGGGATTGGCAGAGAGTTAAGAAAGATAGTTAGGAGTACAAGTAGATGTGGGAGCGGGTGAAGAGGGATGTGGCAAAAGCAAAGAAAAAGACATATGAAGAGCTGTATGAGAAGTTGGACACGTGTCCAAACTGGAGCAGCCGAAAGGGGAAACAAGTTTAACTGTTTACTGTTTATTTGAAGACCAGTTCTAATATTCTAGCTTGCTTTTTTTGTATTAGCATCTATACATAAAATGATACAACTATATATTATAATTTAACTATACATTTAATGAATGAATTATACATTGATTTATACATTTATTATATATACTTTGTGTACAATTATTTTATGAATTTAAATTAAAAAAAAAAACGATTTAGAAATGTGTTTTTTATTCCACAGCACCAGCCCAGCCTATAAGTATTATCTGGCAATGGACCCGGTAAATGAAGCTCTGTATCTGTCAGATACAAGCAGTCGGAGAATATACAGAGTTAGGAAGCTGAGTGAGCCCAAGGATCCAGCTAAAAACCTAGAAGTGGTTGCAGGGACAGGTGAACAGTGTCTTCCGTTTGACCAGGGCCACTGTGGTGAGGGTGTCAAAGCCACAGCTGCTTCACTGAACAACCCCAGAGGTAAGCCTTTTCTGCTGATTCCAATTCAGCATATTTTCAGCTAGGAAAATATGAGTAAAATCATTTGCAGAGCCCACCTGTTACTTAGATTAAACACCACAAGGCAGTTGGGAGAGGGAGAGTACCAGATGGAAGTGAATGATGGTCAGCGTAGCATGAAATTAAATGTTGCATGCAGCCCAAATGGGGCTGAGCTGATACAGACTCTTTGTTTATTTATTTTTATTTGTGTGTGTGTGTGTGTGTGTGTGTGTGTGTGTGTGTGTGTGTGTGTGTGTGTGTGTGTGTGTGTGTTTTAGTTTATTTAAAAACACATAAGGGTTTTAAGACATTTAGCTGTAGCTAGTAAACGAATTTTGTCGGTTGGTAGAGAAAATTAAATACATTGTTAGGCCTAATTAAAATTTTCAGTTGATGTGTATAATTGCCTATTGATTCACTTTTGCAGAAGTCTATATCCACTGCCAAGACAGTAAACCACACTAATTAAAAAGGCAGTTGGTAATTATATTAAGAGATGCTGTTTATACATACCCATACATTAGTTGCAGTTTTATTCTTGTATTGAATTGATACATAAGATTTCCTTTCGGGTATATAATAGGTTTATCATACTGAAACTCTCTTTTTCTATGTTATTTTACATGATTTAAAGAGTGAATCATCAAGTAACGGAAAAATTATTTCTGTGTTTTTTTTATGTGCATGTATTTTAATGATACAGTACAGATGTACTAAATGTACTGCAGACAGATTGTTTGTTTGTTCAATGTTGCAGTGGTTGCAGTTTTTATATTTAGTAACTCATTTGAGTCAAGAACCACACAATGTATTTTCCTTCTCTTCAGTTTCACATGCAACATCTAGAAATATTGAGACAAATCATGAAACTGTAAAAATAAGGTATAAAAATATATAGTATTTAAAAATAATTGATGTGCAGTAGGTTATATTTTGGGATGCTGTTTGCTTTCTACATTTATTTAAATATAAACAGTGTATCATTTTGTCAATCTTCACAAGCGCCCCTAATGTCTTTGTCTACAATAAAGATGCATTAGAGATTGATTGCAAAATTTACAGTGAGCATGGGGACCTTTTGTTGTGTGCAGTCAAAATATGCTGTTTCCAAATTTTGTTCTACATTTTAGAGAATATACATTTATGAAAGTCATGTCATGGGAAGGGTTTCTTGAAAAAAAGGTAAATAATTTAAATAAGCTTTTTTACCTTATGTTTTCAAGTTCTCCATCTGTTCATTGGCATGTTTAGCATGTCTAAATGGATGTATTTGATATTTATTTAGTAGTTTTGGTTTACCTACAAGAACTCTCCTTGCCTCCAGCTAATTTTCATTTCTCATATTTTATGTTAATGTTCATTGGTAATTCGATGTGCACATAAATACTTTTTACTTGGTTTGTGCCATATGTTTGCTGGGTATGTACTGGAAAACAGGGTTCAAAGCTTCATCATACCACTGAGGCTTGGTCTCTTGGTTTCAAACCCAGATTACCATAGGAGGACTTTTTTTTTTCTCTGTGTTGTGACCTGAGACCTTAAAATGTAATTAAAATACATTCAGCAAGCAGCAAAAACATTATGAATTTTTAAAGGTGAGTGTAAAGGTGTGAGCTTCTAACATTAGATTTATGTATTTTAATACAAAAGCTCTTGTAATGATTTGTGACTGATATAAAAATGAAATGATATTGTTTAATTTTCAATTTCTTTATGCATGGGGAAATTACTCTTTAAATACTTTTCTTTTATACTCATGGCCATTGCAAAAAAAAAAAAATCTAATAAATAAATAAATAATTTATCTATTGTTTTTTTTTTTATTTTATTATCACATTTTAACTCAAAGGAAACCTCATCACACTCAGCTTTATTATTAGTGTTGTGTTTGTGTTGGTGTAGAGTTGCCATTAAACATCCTTCATCTTGCAAATTAAATGCAAAGATTTGTTTCCTAATTGGAAATAAAAACCCTGAATAACTTGCTTTTCCCAGATCTAATAAATAAAATGCACAAGTACAACTGTTAGAAGAAAAAATAGGAAATGAATGAGCTGGTTGATTATGTCGAATAAAAAAAAAAGAGGTTTTTCAGCAAAAAATGTTATGTATTCTTTCATCGCAAGTGAGTCTTTTGTCAGTTAACTGCCTGCATGGGATTAGTTCCAAGACAGTACAAAAATAATAGCCACAGCTTGTTAGAGGCAGAAAGACCTCAACTGCTGCTGTAGAGAGTGACACCAGTTTAAAAGAACCCATGGATCTGGGTTTTTGCCCATGCTGCCAGCTTCATTTGGCTGCAGAGTGCAGAAAACTAATGCCTTTATCTGGTGCTAACACACAGTCATCACATCTGTCCTTTCACCGGGGCTGTCTGCCCATCTCTTTCTTATATCTGTCTCTGAGTCAACACTATTTACAGGACTTTTCCATCTGGTAGATGGAAGGTGATTTTTCTTTTAAATCCACATTTCTGTTGGGAAAAAAGAGTGGGCGAGAAGCAAGGAAAGCAGTTTTGAATCACAGACACAGCCAAAGTATCAGAAAATACGCAAGTACTGCTGGTGTCAGGGCCACCAAAGCTTAAATGAAAATGGCAGCTGGAATCAAGATAATATAAAATGGGACATTTATATCATTGGTGTCAGGCAATTGAATAGAATCTGAGAGCGATATCAGATTAAAGGGCAATTTTCACCAAAATAAAAGTGTCAGGAAGGGAGAAGCTATTTTTATCATGTTTTCTTAGATGCTTTTTCAACTCCCTGATGTGCCACAGTAATGTGTTTTTTTCACCACCATACTTTAAAAAGCTTTAATAACCAAGTAGTTTAGCAAGTAGTCTGCTTTACTGGAACATGTGCAGTTGTTCTTTTGTTGCAGTTATTTAATGGTTTTCATATTTCCATGCAAAAAAAAAAACATTATTTCCTCTGTCTTTCCTTGTATTAAGAAGCACATCAGGGGTCCATTCTTTAAAAAGCAGGACCCTGATGTGGCCAGTTAATACTCTATAAATAATAAATTACAGGGCAAGTACAATTTTTTTTAGCTTGTTTAACCCACTCCAGAACCAGTGGTAAATTTTTTTTGTCATGTTCTCTGAGATGTGCTGCTTGCCCTAGGCAAGCTACACATTAAAAAACTTTGTGTCACAAAGCTTGGCCGGAAGAAACATTTAAGATGTCTTGAATCAAAATGCATGGGCTGCCTTACGAGGGATTTTTTAGGCTTACTCTTTGGTAAATCAGGGAAAAGATCAATAAATGCTGCCATGAAGCTCTAAGACAGTGCTCTATCACTGTCACAGGAGTAGTTTCAGTTGTGCTGCACTGTTATGGTTGCTGATTGATTGACACAAACATATCTTGTATGAGACAAGAAGACTGGGCATTGTAACACCATTATATGCACCTGCCTAGTAAGAATTACTGTTTAAAGATATCATAGTTCACTATGACTCAGTACTACCATACATTAAAATGAGCTGGAGTACATTTATAAGTACCAAAAATTATCTGTAAATAGCTGCTAATTTTGCAGTTTTGGTATGTGTAAGAGTGTGAACAAATGTGAGATTTCTTGGGCTGGTGTTGTAATTAGCTGCATTTTGATTAATTGTCATAATTAATTATGATTTTACTATAATAGATTATTTACATAGTGTTGTTTTAATCACATGTTTAGGTAATTACAATAAGTTTTTTTATTATACCTGTTTTTACTTGCATTTCTCCTTCTTAAGCATGTAACAAACTGTTGATTTCTCTTCTTCTAAAAGGTTTATGTGAAAAAGGCTGCAATTCCTAAAAGGTTAATGCAATGTTGTGCTCTAATTCAGATTGTAGTCATGAGGCAGCATTATATTTTTGTTTGAATTCTTTCCAGTTTCCAAATTCTGGATGATACTGTATACATAAAATATGGAAGCTCTCTCAAATTCTTAAATAATGAAATGTATTTTTGGTACAGTATTTTTGGTATTATTTGTATTTTGTATTATCATTATTAGTATTAGGGAGCCAAGCACCAAATAGAACTGTATCACTGCATGCTTGGATTCTCTTGTTAGAGATGTCCCACAGTGTCAGACACAAACTTAATTCCTGCTCTATATTTGGTCTGTTTCCCCTCTGTTCACCCTACTTTCATATGACCAGTAACAAGCAGGACACAATCTATATTCACAGCAACCATTCAAGATAAATAGGTTGATAAAAAGTGAGATGCAAGATTATTATTTTTTTTTTATCTGTAAGCATGTCTTGCTCGAAGATTATCCAATTTGGTCTGAATGCACTCTGTCATTCTAACCATGACCAAACATAAATTCATTGTTGACCTTTTTCAAATAATAGAGCCTTGGATTCAGTTTGTATATCATGTTAGCTGAAAAGGCAGGGTCAATGCAAATTAGGAGATTAATAAAGCAGTGGCTATAATGTTTTCTACATTACAGTGTCATATATGTAGATCTCATTTGGTAATAAAAGGAACAGATTTTTTTTTTGCACACGTTTTTTCAAGATAGATATTTTTTACATTTTAAAACACTGCCATGTTCATGCGGGTGTGATGACTTTTATATTCATAATTATTTTGCACTTTGTGTTATATCTATGTGTAAGAGATGCTTTGTAGGAATGACTGTTTATTGTTGTCTAGCAAACCTAATAACAGTAGTGCAGTCACTTTTTGACCACAGTGATAGAGAAAAATGGCATGTAATTGATGTCAAATTGTTAATAAATAAAAGGTAAAAAACAGAATGGGACATGCTCTTGTAGTAAAAACAGCATGTCATGCCATGTTTTAAATTTTTTAGATAGTCTAGTTTTTAGATGTTTACTTTTTAGCTGTTTACACGTTTTTACACAGAGACAAGGTGAGGAAGGCGAGATTGAGATGGTTTGGACATGTGCAGAGGAGGGACATGGGGTATATCGGTAAAAGAATGCTGAGAATGGAGCCAACAGGAAGGAGGAAAAGAGGAAGGCCAAAGAGGAGGTTTATGGATGTGGTGAGGAAAGACATGCAGGTGGTTCGGGTGAAAGAGGCAGATGTACAGGACAGGGGGGTATGGAGACGGATGATCTGCTGTGGCGACCCCTATTGGGAGAAGCCGAAAGAAGAAGCCGAAGACTTTTTAGCCTAACTCTGAACAACGTCTTAATAAATCTTGGCAAAAATGTTATCTTGCTTTTGTGTTAAGGATCATTTTGAGGATTGTTTTTTCAAGTCAAGTTAAGAAGCTTTTTTTGTCATTTCAACCCTATATTGCTGATGCAGTACACAGTGAAATGAGACAAAGTTACTCCAGAACACAGCAACATCACACAACATAAAGCTACATAACAGAACACAGAGCTAAGGACTAAAGTAAGTTGTCTTATCCACCTAAAGTGCATCATGTGCAACATTGTGCAAACAAACAACACAAGACAGTGTGGGACAGATGCACAAAACACAAAATAACACCGACCAGTAAACCTACTGTATAATATATTATACAGTACAATGTGCAAAAGAGAGAACTAAAAACAAGAGTGTACTTGTAAACATGAAAACAATGTTTTGCAAAAACAGCAATAACAGCAATCAAGATGTGACAAACAGCATGTAATTAGTTTAATATGATTAATACTATAAATAATGTTATAATGTTATTAAGCTTGTTGTGGCTGGTAGGCGATGTTTGATATTTGTGTGTTAAATTTAAGAGGAAATAATTTATTAATTGAATTATTGGGTTGGAAAAAGGTTTAATTTAAAAACAAACCTGATAATTTTTTATTACTATAGCTGTCAGGGATTCACCCTGCCACGCCCCCCTCTGTAGCTGTCAGGGATTCACCCTGCCACACCCCCGTCTGTAGCTGTCAGAGATTCACCCTGCCACGCCCCCCTCTGTAGCTGTCAGGGATTCACCCTGCCACGCCCCCCTCGATAGCAGTCACGCTGCTTCCCAAGATTACCGACAGCTGTGGCTCATGAAAGATCAGACTACATAAACTCACGTTCTTGAGTCACAGGCTGTCGGTCGTTATATTGTCAAGCTGGACAATCGCGTGGCTGCTCGACCGCCGGCTGTATATGCGAATTCCACTTCCGACTTGGATTACTCATTGCCGAAGGCTTTATGGATTATGCTTGGGACATTCGAACTCATAGCGGACAACGCGTATCGAGCAGGTGTCTTTGTTTGTTGTTTTCAACGGCTTATGAGTGTTTTTGTGTTGTACGGTTGTTGAAATAAAAGGACAATGATCGGACTATATCGGCTTCCGCGTCTGCAGCCTGACAGAACGACCGACCTATACCGAACGCGGATTCGCCATTCCGCGATTCCGACCGCAACGGATCGGCAGCTGAACCCGGCTTCGGATTTCCTCCGGAAGCTCAGTGCCGCTTCTCGCGGTTCAGATCCACAGAAGCCGGATCATGAGAGCGCGGCTGCGCCACACCCCTCAGAGAGCGCGAGGGGATTACCGGCTCGTTATTAGGGGAAAAAAGACGAATTGGGCGGATTTCTGCAAGGCACCGGCGAGTATGTGGCTGTTAACATTTCCCGGTTTCCTTCCGAACGAGCCAAGATTGCCCTCTGTATTTCCCTCTTGTCTGGAGAAGTTCTTGCCAAAGCCAGCTCACTATGGAGCGCCAAAGGGGGCAAATTCGGCTCACTCGCCGAATTCAGCCGGCTGCTTCTGGGGAAGTTGGGGATAGAGGTGGTGGATCTCCACTACAGTCCCCTTGAGGAGGAAGGTGCTCCATTTCTAAGTTCTCAAGAGCACGCGGCTCCGTGCCGGATCTCCCATGAGCCTGCAGCTCAGCCCCAATGTTTTGA
This sequence comes from Silurus aristotelis, assembly GCF_946808225.1. Lineage (NCBI taxonomy): Eukaryota > Metazoa > Chordata > Actinopteri > Siluriformes > Siluridae > Silurus > Silurus aristotelis. The sequence goes on along the minus strand of NC_139587.1, from coordinate 10,419,911 downwards.
TGAGAGGGCTGCTTCATCTCAGGGTCTCTACCAGCGTGCTGCTGTGTTCCGGGGTTCTCGTGGACGCACCACACCATCTCCGAGCGCCGGCGAGCACACCATCCCGCCACAGAGTCTTCACGCGAGCACCGCGCCGCCACAGAGTCTTCACGAGAGCGGTGCGCCGCCACAGAGTCTTCACGAGAGCGCCGCGCCGCCACAGAGTCTTCACGAGAGCGCCGCGCCGCCACAGAGTCTTCACGAGAGCGCCGCGCCGCCACAGAGTCTCCACGGGAGCGCCGCGCCGCCACAGAGTCTCCAGGAGCATGCTTTCCCGCCACAGAGTCGTCACGAGAGTGCCGCGCCGACACCTCCGGTCACAGAAGGCGAAGTGACTCGTCCGAGTCCCTCTCCAGACGACGCTACATCCCAGAGCCCCTTCCAAGGCGACATCTCGCCCACGGAAAGCTCGGCTCAGCCCCAGGACCTCCAAGAGAGCTCCGCCCAGCTCCAGGTACCTCCAGAGAGCTCCGCCCAGCTCCAGGTCCTTCCAGAGAGCTCCGCCCAGCTCCAGGTCCCTCAAGAGTGCTCCGCCCAGCTCCTGGCTCCTCAAGAGGGCACGACTCCGCTCCAGGCTCCTCCCGAGAGCTCGTCTCCGCTCCAGGCTCCTCCCGAGAGCTCGTCTCCGCCTCCGAGCGACCCCACGAGCTCGTCTCCGCTTCAGTGTCCCAAAGAGAGCTCCACTGATGTCGTGGACCTCCAGGCGAGCCCTTCTCCGCTCGTGGATCTCCAGGCAGGCTTCACCTAATTTCTAGGCTGCTCAGTCGGCTCCGATCTGCTCCTAAGGGTCCCAAGGAGCGCCCCTACGCCCAGGGGTTTCCCTGTGCACTCACCCTGGCTCCAGGACTGCGAAAGGGAAGTTGAACCGCTGCCCCCGGGTTCCACCGACGGCGACGGCTCACCCCACAGTCTCGCAGAAGGCGACGGCTCGTCTCCAGCGCCCGCAGAAGGCGACGGCTCGTCTCCAGCGCCCGCAGAAGGCGACGGCTCGCCCCCGGGCTACACAGAAGGCGACGGCTCGCCCCGGGCTCCACAGAAGGCGACGGCTCGCTCCGGGCTCCAGAGAAGGCGACGGCTCGCCCCCAGGCTCCACGCAGGGCGAAGGATCGCATCCAGGCTCCACGCAGGGCAAAGGATCGCATCCAAGCTCCACGCAGGGCGAAGGATCGCATCCAAGCTCCACAGAGAGCGACGTCTCGCCCCCAGGTCCTCTTCAGGACGACGGATCGCCCACAGGATCCCCGCACGGCGACGTCGGTCCTCCAGGTCCCTCTGACGGCGACGTCGGTCCTCCAGGTCCCTCTGACGGCACTGTCGGTCCTCCAGGTCCCTCTGACGGCGACGTCGGTCCTCCAGGTCCCTCAGAGGGTGGTACGACGTTCCTGGTCTCCGCCCGGGACGTCCTCCACTCCCGGTCATTGTCATGGTTGGCGTCCAGTTCCGGTTCCCCGCCATGGAGATCGCTCCGGCTCCAATCCCCGCCAGGGGCTTTACTCAGCCTCCCGTCAGCACCAAGGGCGTGGCTCCGTTCCGGATCCTCCTGCAAGGTGTTGTTCCATGACGGCTCTCCGCAGAGGATGCTCACCAGGCCTCCGTTGCTCCCAGGCGTCTAAGGAGGCCTTCCTCGGAGTGCCCTGGCCCGCCTGGCATAGGTGGGTTTTGGGGCGTCAGGTGTCGCCCCTGGATGGGGGGGTACTGTCAGGGATTCACCCTGCCACGCCCCCCTCTGTAGCTGTCAGGGATTCACCCTGCCACGCCCCCGTCTGTAGCTGTCAGAGATTCACCCTGCCACGCCCCCCTCTGTAGCTGTCAGGGATTCACCCTGCCACGCCCCCCTCGATAGCAGTCACGCTGCTTCCCAAGATTACCGACAGCTGTGGCTCATGAAAGATCAGACTACATAAACTCACGTTCTTGAGTCACAGGCTGTCGGTCGTTATATTGTCAAGCTGGACAATCGCGTGGCTGCTCGACCGCCGGCTGTATATGCGAATTCCACTTCCGACTTGGATTACTCATTGCCGAAGGCTTTATGGATTATGCTTGGGACATTCGAACTCATAGCGGACAACGCGTATCGAGCGGATGTCTTTGTTTGTTGTTTTCAACGGCTTATGAGTGTTTTTGTGTTGTACGGTGTTTTAAAATAAAAGGACAATGATCGGACTATATCGGCTTCCGCGTCTGCAGCCTGACAATAGCTTTGCTCCCAAACAGACCATTTCATTACTTAGGCATTTTCTAAATACAGGGCTCAAACCTTTACCTACTCACCCACACTTCCACAGCATTAGCCATGATCCTGTTGACAGCAACCTGTGTAATGTCATAATACAATATAATTATTATTACTAAACCAGATTTCAGTACCCTGAAAATTGTTTGATTGTCCATTTATTATAAATCTTAACAGAACAAATTGAGCAACATTTGTAAATTTGAGAACATGATATTTAGTACCTATGTACAGTACAGGTGACAATTGAAATAACATTTATGGCATGCATTTGGCACCTATTCAGAGTGACTTACAATTATCTAAAATATACAACTGAGCTGTTAAGGGTTATGGGCCTTGTTTAATAACCCAGTAGTGACAGCTTGGTAGTACTGGAGACACCCCCCCCCCCCCCCCCAAACTCATCCCTTTTCTGGCTAATATCTGTATGGAAATAATTGCTGATTCATTTAGTAGGGTTCTGATTATCAATTTCATCTACTAGGTTATTTTTCTGTGCAAGGAAATTTGTCATTTCCTGACATGATATTTGCTATCACAAGGATGTAGCCTAAATACATTACAAAATACTGTTATTTTAGTTACATATACTTTTGTTTTTTTTAAGTAGAAATGCCTAATTTCATTTCACAATTTAAACACGCATTCTCACATACTTATGGCTGGGTTTTTACAAGATACTTTGGAGTTATTGTTGAATAAGCATACCAGTTTCATTATGAAACACCCACTTATCACTCCCCATACTGCACTATGCTTCCTCTGATCGTCTAGCACTGCTTGACTGGTCCCATCATCTTTTAGAATTCAAGAATGGCATACTTCAAAATTTTTCTCTGTTCTTGTCCCGAAGTGGTGGATGAAACCCATATATGTGTTCCAAGCTTCAAACAATGTCTAAATACCTACCTCTTACTGAAGTACTCAGTACTGACCTGTTCGGTCAGGGGTCTGAACGTTTTAATTAAGCCATTGTATGTTATGGTAACATCAGGGAACTATTTTTTTGTACTAAACATTGGTTTTGTGTGTTGTACTGCTGCAGATGCAGCAGGTAATTCATTGTTTGTTAAAGAGGTGCAATTTCCTGTCATGCCGTTGTGTAAAAAAAAAGTTCAGAGAAAGGGGAAAAAACCTACACATCCTGACCTAAAAACTCATTTCATTACTTACAAACATCCCATGCCTACATGAACACACCCACACACAGTACAATGCATGCTGTATTTGCTCTATAAATGAGCTCTTTTGATCAACTCTAATGAAGACTGTAAAATGATGAATATTTTACACTTCTAAATGTCACATTAGATTTGTGTATTTTGGGCTACCTGTTCAAAAGTTATTTTAAAAATGCATACTAATTACAAATAGCAGCATTTGTTTTTCTTGGTCTTTTTGGTTTTGATGAAATAGAGGAAAAAAAGCTATATTTTTTTTATGGTAAATTACAGCTATATTCTGTTTAGATGGATGGATGGATGGATGGATGGATGGATGGATGGATGGATGGATGGATGGATGGATGGATGGATGGATGGATGGATGGATGGATGGATAGATAGATAGATAGATAGATAGATAGATAGATAGATAGATAGATAGATAGATAGATAGATAGATAGATAGATAGATAGATAGTCAAGCTCAGTTTTAAAAATTATTTAAATAAGCCAGATTTTAAATGATAGAAAATAAGAGAAAAATGTTGTACCCATTATAAATTTGTTAAAATTACTGTTCTATCTTAACTTAATGTACTCTTAACTTTCGTGTGTGTGTGTGTGTGTGTGTGTGTGAGAATGGCAAGGCTTCAACATCAATATGTTGTATGAATGTGGGTAAGTGGTATTGCACTTGTAAATAAGAATATCATTCTCATGGTAATGAGAATTTTCATGGTAATTTCAAGCTGAGAATTATTTGAGAATTGCCATTACAGTTATGCAGTCCTTATCCAAATGTGTTGCAGTTATACCAATGTTGAAGACTGTGGCAATATACTCCAAAATCAGACAGACAATCAATACCCTCAGAAATTAGGCAGGATCTTAAACACCATGTGTTATGACAGATGATTAGGATGCACATACATCCACTCTTGCCATTGTGTCCTTTCAGTGTGTATATGTGTGAAAGGACACAGCGAGAATTATATTCTTATTTACAAATACAATACCACTTACCACATTCATACAACCTTTTAGTGTTGCCATTCACACGCACACACACACACACACACACACACACACACACACACACACACACACACACACACACACACACACACACAACATATTTGCATGAAAATCTGTAAACAATTAATAAGTCTATTGTAACCAAAGTTTAATGATGGTGGTTAAATGTGTAGTTAGGATTTATTTATTTGTTTGTTTGTTTGTTGAATGGTTAAAACAAGTTTGCTATTTGGCAAAATGTCTTAAGGTTAACATCAATTATTTAATTACAGCTTTTGGTTGTATTAGTTAATGGGAGAAAGATGTGTGAGGAGATTTCATAGAATGTAGGCGACATTACCCAATGCCACTATTTGCACTATAAAGATAAAGGAGTTAAACATAATATATTAGCATTTATGGTACTTGCCAGAAGCCTGTATTCGGTACAAATATATAAATTAATTTTATTCTAGTTAACTAGGTCATGAACAGCCAACATAATTGAAGCTTCTTGTCTCTATAAGTCCTAAATGCTTTTATATCTTAAAAAAATTGCAATCTATAATCTAAGTAATGTTTTCTCATCTAAGCCTAAATACATGCTTTAAGTGTATAAAAGAAATGCATGTAGCATTTAAAGCCTTAAGGCAAGAACCTGTTCTGTAGGAGAAATTTATGAATTATGGTTGCATAGAAAGGGATTTTAAAGGGCGCATGTGAAAGGGAGGGGCTCTGCCATATAATCTGTCAATGCTGGGAGGATGATGAAGGGTAGAGGAGTCAGCAGAGGCCATATTCACTTTTGCCATAGTGAAGCAACGCACTGACCCATTTTGTCACTTGACAAATTCATTAGCCATGTGAGAGAGGACAGTCTTACCACAGGCAAAGTCAATAGACTGTGACTTAGTCCTGTGAACACTGTGATGCCCTTAGATAAAACAGCATGACAAATGTGATGCCACTACAGCTATCGGGGGTTTCACCTGGTGGTTTGCATCATCTCTTCCACTATCTGAACCCACCATACCAGCTGTTAGCTGCTATTTAATCTTTGCTATTTCCTTTTTCTCTGTTGTGTTTTGTTATACAAATAAAATCTTTGAAAACCTGGGCATATCAATGCCATAGCAGGTATCTATCAAGCATGTTACAGAGGTTTATCATCACATCACTCACATATTTCTTATCACAGTGACTTTTTATTTCAATGACATGCACAATAGTTCAGTCTTAATTGTGGGAGAATTGAGAGGTCAGAAAGCATTCTCTTTTAAAGCTAAATCATGTTAATTGTAAGGAAAGGTCTCTGTACATGTACTCTGTGTACCGGTAAATAATTTTTGAGTAAAAAAAAAAAGTTAATTTAGAAACTATAGAAATCAAATTTGAACTTTGCCCATTCTGAATGACTCATTGTGTGTCTAACATTTACATTAGGTTCACTATACTTTTTCCCACTCAGTGTCTATTAAGTGTAAGAGAACTACAGTACTTGTGCTGCTGCAATGCACCAACACTGGTTATGGATTTTTATGCAGTTCTAAGCATTCTTGAGTCATTCTCCTGAAGAATCTTACAAATTACTTATTCTCTTTCTTTTGCATTTCTTTAATCCCTTTACCCTTTTCAAATAAATGTAATTACATTGTATGCTGGAATTATTTTCTGAAAGTGACATTAAGCAGAATGAGTAACAGAATGGGGATTAGCCTTGATTTTATTCATGTGACATGCTTTAATAACAGCACTACTGACTCCATTTGAAGGAATTGCAGTGGACAAGAGGGGCTTTGTGTATTTTGTGGATGGAACTACTATCCAGAGGATCAATGAGCGAGGAGTACTGACCACCTACATTGGCTCCAATGGGCCCATGTCCACTCAGCCACTCAGCTGTGACTCCCGCATGGACATCACACAGGTGTGTGCTTGTTACATATATTTATCATTGTTTTTGAACAAGTGAAATAGTGTCATGTTGAAACATAGCATATAAATGTCTGAGGTCTGACATGATTGACAAAAACTAATGTTTTATAAATTTTTTTAATTAAATACATTTTTTATAAAGGATAAATTTTTTTGTAACAATATAATACAGGGAAGGCTATACAGATTATCCCTGAGATAGATACGACAAAACTGTAAAATATTTAAAATTTCACGCAACAGGCACAGGCAGCACTGTATGATGTATGATACGTTGGGTGCGCAGCTGGGATGAGTGTATCTCCTGTCCTGTGAGATGCCCCACTCTCGCTAGCGGTCTACAGAGTAAAGTTGTCTCAGTGTGCATTTTTTTCTGTTTCATACTGTTTCAAACAGCAATTTTAGTGATTAAAGCATGTCTTCCAAGAGCCCAAGAATGTCTCCTGCTGGTAGTAAAAAAAATAAGAAAAAAAGCCATCAGTTTAGAGAAGAAAATAAAAATTATAAATCAGCATGAAGCAGGAAAGGCTGTCACAGTCATAGTACCATCTTCGACTTATGATACTTTTGACATATGATCAGGTCCTCGTAACGTATCTCCATCGTAAGTAGAGGACTACCTGTACATTAATGTGGAAGAGTGTTATGGCATTGGCAATGCCAATGGAACTTCCATGGGAACTGAGTCACTGAGGTTTATTGATCATGTGGCACATAACTGGAGAGGCTAATTGGGAAAATTCCCTGTGGTTTAATTATAAATTGGGTGGGCTAATATATCACTCACCCTTATTCTTGCTGTACCCCACACACATGCAGAGAAGAACACACTGTCAAAGCACCAATGCTTTCTCACTCACACACAGACAAAAGCACCTGTACCCAGGACATTAGCATGATAACATAAACAAGCTGTCATCACATGCCAGGGAATAAGGTAATGAGTAATTGCTTTGTTGTAGCTTGTCACATTAGTGACATTAGTAAAAGTAAGCCAATCATGGTAAGTTTAATAAAGTAGAATATAGACAGATAAAAGAGACCCGAGGTGAAAAAAAATATTGTTGGAGAATAAGCAGCCAAATGTCAAAATTTTTTCAAGATCGTATTTCTCAGCAATAAAGTTAGTTAATTAAAGTTTAAGAAAGTCAAATTTTATAAGCATTCATGTCCTTTTGTTAATGGTCACTGAAAAAAAATACTAATGATTGTAAACAATGCTATACTGAGCAAAAATTGGCACTGCTTGGGAGGATTCTTTCTCTCTCTCTTTCTTTCTTTCTTTCTTTCTTTCTTTCTTTCTTTCTTTCTTTCTTTCTTTCTTTCTTTCTTTCTTTCTTTCTTTCTTTCTTTCTTTCTTTGATATATATTGATTTGTCATTTAGTTGTTAACTTTAATCACTATATAGTTTTCTGCTTTAGTTTTAATAATGCTTAAATTGGATGTTTTGTATAATTATTTTCAGAATTGTATTTATTAAATGCATATAAGTGAATACAACAAATCAAGAGTGCAAAAAGTATATTTCTTACTGAAATACATTATATTTGTTTCATTTTGTTTTTATAGTGTTTATTGGATTTTTTTGTAGCAGCAAATAATAGTTAATTTGTTAATTGTCTTTATATTTTTTTGTTCAAACTTTATAATAATTTATACCATGAAAAAAAGCTGGTGTTTACGCAGGCATTAAACTGCTGGGCAAGAAATGGAATCCACTCCAGCCCTGAAGTGACTGCTGAGAAAAACAGGTTATATTTCTACTCAGATTAATTCAAATGAACCCAAGTGCTTCTTTGGGTAAAAAAATTAAATGGTCTAAATTGGCCAAGCCAAATATCTATGACTGGTATAATCCAACTCTATTCCTATATTAACTGAAGCTATATACCTGACCTCAATCCACTTAAGAATGATTTTCACTTATTAAGAACTAACTTAAAGATAAAAAAAAAATGAAGGTGGTTGTAAAAAAGGACTGCCAAAAAATCTCAAGGGAGGAATTTTTTTTTTTGCATTTGGTTTCACTCATGTGCTCCAGGCAGCCAAGACAATGACTATATACAGTCTATATATTTGGGAAAAAAAGTTTTTAAATTATCTATGATTTTATGAAGTGATCATATAATGTATGACTTTATCAGTCTCTCACATCATTGTTAAGAAGTTTTTTCAATCTTATTTACAATGTTGCTTTAGTTCTTAGAGGTTTGGGGTCATTTGTTTATGCACAGCATTTTAGTTGCATTGAGATCTGGACTCTGACTGGGCCATTGCAATTGTTTCTGTTTTTTTTTCAGCTATTATCTTGTAGATCTGCTGAAGCTCTAACTGTTTAACAGATGGTCTCACATTTAACTTTAGAATACTTTGGTTTCCCGAGAAGTTCATAGTCAACTTAATGACTGCATGTTGCCCAGGCCCTGTGGCTGCAAAACAATCGCAAATCTTCACCTCTCCATCTCCTAAGCTGTGCTGCCATGTTCTTTTTAAAGAGAAGAGGCTTTCTCCTGGCAACCCTTCAAAAGAGTAGAGTCTTGGGTGTAGCGCTTGGGTTTTTGCAATTTCTCTGAGCATTGCACAGTCTGGGATGAATTTGCTGAGACATCCACTCCTAGGAAGATTTTCTTGAATGTTTTCCACTTGAATAATGTTCCTCACTGTAGAATGATGGACTTTAAAATATTTTTTTAATGGCCTTATAACCCTACCAAGATTGATTGGCAACAACAATTGCTTCTAAAACATAATTCCTGCTGCATAATTGAATGCCTCCTTGGCATGAATGCTCCAGACCAGCAAACTGCAAAAACATGTAGACAAAAACAGTTTTTTTTTAAATGATGACAGTGTAATATGTCATGTGTTGTTCATCTGAGGTTTTATATACCTTATTTTAAAACCTGAGGTGTTTTAATTGTTCTTTAAATTTTCAGATTACTGTATCTATAATTATATTTGTCTGTTCAATTTGAGCATGAAATTTTGAGTCTTAATTGTTAAATCCTTAAAGTCTACACTTAAATCATATCTTAATTGCTTTATTGTAAGATTTGTTGCTGAACAGAGGTAACATTTTAATTTTAAATTACAATTAAAACAACATTAGGCAGAAGTAAAATATATTAAAATTAAGAGCTAGAAAGCAAGACTTATTCTAATTTATCTTAAAACCTCCAAAATGACTGGACTGTATTATCAATAAAAAAAACTTGATATGCATATAAAAAAACGTAATGATGTTTCTACAAACCCAATTCCAAAAAAGATGGGACACTGTACAAATTGTGAATAAAAACAGAATTAAATGATGTGGAAGTTTAAAAAATTTAATATTTTATTTAGAATACAACACAGATGCCATATCAAATGTTTAAACTGAGAAAATGTATCATTTTAAGGGGAAAAATAAGTTTTTAAATTTCATGGCATCAACACATCTCAAAAAAGTTGGGACATGTTTACCACTGTCTGACATCCCCTCTTCTTTTTATAACAGTCTGCAAATGTCTGGGGACTGAGGAGACAAGTTTATCTGTGTAAAGCTGCTTTGAGACAATGTTCATTGTTAAAAGCGCTATACAAATAAAAATTAATTGAAAAATTGAATTGAAGTTGTTAAAGTTCAGGCTTCTAGTTGCTCAACTGTCTTAGGTCTTCTTTGTCGCATCTTCCTCTTTATGATGCGGCAAATGTTTTCTATGGGTGAAAGATCTGGCTGCAGGCTGGCCATTTCAGTACCTGGATCCTTCTTCAACGCAGACATTATGTTGCAATTGATGCAGTATATGGTCTGGCATTGTTATGTTGGAAAATGCAAGGTCTTCCCTGAAAGAGACGACATCTGGATGGGAGCATATGTTGTTCTAGAACTTGGATATACCTTTCAGCATTGAAGGTGCCTTTCCAGATGTGTAAGCTGCCCATGCCACATGCATTAATGCAACCCCATACCATTAGAGATGCAGGCTTCTGAACTGAGCGCTGATAACAACTTGGGTTGTCCTTATCCTCTTTAGTCCGGATGACATGGCGTCCCAGTTTTGCAAAAAGAACTTCAAATTTTGATTCGTCTGAGCACAGAACAGTTTTCCACTTTGCCACATTGCATTTTAAATGAGCCTTGGCCCAGAGAAAACGCCTGTGCTTCTGGATCATGTTTAGATATGGCATCTATTTTGACCCATAGAGTTTTAGCCGGCAATGGTGGATTGTGTTTATCAACAATGTTTTCTGAGCCCATATTGTGATTTCCATTACAGTAGCATTCCTGTATGTGATGCAGTGTCATTTAAGGGCCCGAAGATCACAGGCATCCAGTATGGTTTTCCGGCCTTGACCATTACACACAGAGATTGTTACAGATTCTCTGAATCTTTGGATGATATTATGCACTGTAGATGATGATAACTTTAATCTGTTTGCAATTTTACTCTGAGAAACTCCTTTCTGATATTGCTCCACTATTTTTCACCGCAGCATTGGGGGAATTTGTGATCCTCTGCCCATCTTGACTTCTGAGAGACACTGCCACTCTGAGAGGCTTTTTTTGTACCAAATCATGTTGACCTAATAAGTTGCAAATTGGTCCTCCAGCTGTTTCTTATATGTACATTTAACTTTTCCGGCCTCTTATGCTACCTGTCCCAACTTTTTTGGAATGTGTAGCTCTCATGAAATCAGGACATTTCAAAATGTCTCACTTTCAGCATTTGATATGTTATCTATATTTTATTGTAAATAAAATATACGTTTTTGAGATTTGTAAATTATTGCATTCCTTTTTATTCACAATTTGTACAATGTCCCAGCCTTTTTGGAATCAGGTTTGTAACACTGATAGAAAAAAATAAATATTGACTTGTGGACAGCCTGAGCTAAAGGTTGGCTGGACATAATGCAAACAGTAAAGGAGAAAGTGGAAAAGTATAACATAATTATTGAAGCAAATTGAAGTTAAAGGACTAGGGAGGCGCAAGTAAAAGTAGATTGGTCAATGAGAGTTTGAAGAAGTTACTTCAGATCCAATAATCACTATGATCCAATCATCAAAGAAAGAGTAACAGAAGGAAGTAAATAGAATTTGTACATTAAAGTGAAAAAGTACAAATGTATATGCTCCTGTCAATATGTTAAACAGCAAAGAGGAGAACATGTACTGTCTAAATCTATTGTTAGAAAATGCCTGCAAATATGACACTTTTTGTGTTGTTGTTCATATCAATCACTAGTTTGGCATATCAAGAAGGTAAACTGGGAGCTGAAAATCAGGGGTGCTTGTAGATGGAGTATAAACAGAAAGCAAATAAATTAGCTAGTTAACAGTGATATTAAAGACAGGAGGTAAAGGCAAATGTAGTAATCAGGGAAACTGCATCCACTGCTTATCACTTCAAAACTGTTCAATAAGGTCAGAATTAAGAGCTAAGAAGTTGGAAATCTCTTCTGGAGATGCAAATAATTTGGTCTCTTCATTAAAAATTAATTTCATTGTTGCTGGATAAAGACAAAAGGGTATGGACAGCATTGGTTTTTCTTTTATTCTGCTAACTAATGTGAAGGAAGTCAATTATTGTGAAAGAAAGAATTTCTAATGTAAATACATTGTATCTTGTCAGTTGCTTAACCTACTAAGGAAGGGGTATATGTTGTTTATAATTGCTTAATAAGGCCCACTCTATCATCATTTTCAGGTTGTCTGCAGACCCCCGAATAGGTGATTTTTTGGTGTATCTTTTAGTTTACCTGTTAGCTTTCCAATTTTGGAGCACACTGCCCGAATAATAATAGTCATTATTAAGCTTCATGGTCTAGCAATGACATTTTAATCTTACCCATGCAAATCTGATTGGAGGTGTTCTTGCAGCTGTTTTTAAAACTGTTGTCACTTGATTACACTGAAAGAAAAGGATTCTCTCTTAAATAAATGTCATTTAAAATTTGGTTAAGTTAAATTAATAAATCAATGTTATTAGTACATTGTTTTTCAAAGCCCATTAATTTTTTACATGGTCTCTGTCTTTATACTTTCTTTAAAACAGTTAAATTATCCTGATTGTACCATTGACATGTGGGTTTAAAAAAAAAAAAAATGAATATTAGTGTATTTAAACCTTTCTAAAGCTTAAAGTCTTGCTTTAATTAATGTATCCTTAAACAACAAGTATCAACTAAGAAATATTTTGGGTATTATATTTAATAATAAATAATGAAGTAAAAACTGTGTTTTTTTATTCTAATACGTTAGAAAATGCAGAGGAACAATGAAAATTTAGCGCCCAAGGATGTAAAAAGTCTGCTAGGTTCCTAGGAGCCAGATGAACAGGCCAATCTGAAACAAATCAAAGCCTTTGGCTTACAGAGCCAAGCAAGCCAAATAGGAATGCCCTGAGCAGCTCTCATTTATCTTACAGACTCTTGTCTCTCTTTTTTTCCTCAGTTTGCCAGGCTTTATAAAGTGCCAATGGCAGCAAAATGGCAATTCAAAAGGTCATATCCCCCCTCTGGCATTAGGCTGGCACTATCTGTCTCATATTTTACATTCTTTCTCCCTTTGTTCAAATGTAAGGTGAAGGAAAAGGTGGAAGAACAAAGCGAGAAAGTGAAGGCTGTTTTTGTTTAAAATATGTTACATTTGTCTTGCGACAAATGAGTTATGAGGAAGTCAGGTGTGTCAGAGAAGTATGTGAGGGTGGTGCAGGACATGAATGAGGACAGTGTGACAGCAGTGAAGTACGACAGACTGGTTCAAGCTGGAGGTTGGACTGCATCAAGGATCGGCTCGCAGCCCTTTCTTGTTTGCAGTGGTGATGGACAGGTTGACAGACAAGGTCAGACAGGAGTCTCTGTGGATTGTGATTTGTGGTGAGAGTAGGATGGATGGTGGATAGCTGGAGGTATGCGCTGGAGAGAAGGGAAATGAAAGTCAGAGGGAGTAAGACAGAGTACATGTGTGTAAAAGAAAGGGAGGGCAGTGGAGTTGTGTGGTTGCAAGGAGAAGAGTTGGAGAAGGTGTAAAAGTTCAGGTAACTGGGGTCAACAGTGCAAAGTAATGGAAAGTGTATTAGAGAAGTATAGAAAATTGTGCAGGCAGGGTGGAGTGGGTGGAGAAGAGTGTCAGGAGTGATTTGTGTTAGAAGGGTATCTGCAAGAGTGAAAGGGAAAGGTATAGGACTGTGGTGAGACCTGCAATCTTGTATGGTTTAGAGACAGTGGCATTAAGTAAAAGACAGGAGGCGGAGATAGAGGTAGCAGAGCTGAAGATGTTGAGGTTTTAATTTGGGAGTGACGAGGATGGACAGGATTAGAAATGAGTTTATTAGAGGAACAGCACATGTAGGACGTTTTGAAGACAAGGTGATGGAGGCACGATTGAGATGGTTAGGACATGTGCAGAGGAGGCGCATGGGTTTTATCAGTAGGAGAATGCTGAGGAAGGAGCCACCAGAAAGGAGGAAAAAAGAAAGGCCAAGGAGAAGGTTTATGGATGTGGTAAGGGAAGACATGCAGGTAGTTGGTTTGAAAAAGGCAGATGTAGAGGGCAGGGGGGCATGGAGACAGATGATCTGCTGTGGCGACCCGTAATGGGAGAAGCCTAAAGAAGTGTTTAGTTTTTAAGGCAACTGTATTAAAGGACTAAATTCCTTGCACTTGTTTATCTTTGAGTGACATTTAATTATTTGGATTATCCTAGCTTTAAATAGAAGCAGCTTTTTTTTTATTTTATCATCCACAGCATAAAAAATACAACTTTATTGTGAGAAATACACTTCAAATTCTTGTTCCTGTCTGTACTAAAATATTAATAAAAGCTCAAGGCTTTAGAGTTTCTTTCATCCCTCAATCAGCTTCTTAACTTGGTGTGGATGCAATGCAACATAACAGTCTTTTATAAAAGGCTGGCCTGTCTGGATGGGTAAGGAGAAGCAGCAAACATGATGGCAGGGATATGTGCAGAGCATTATGTCCTGTCAAGACACTAATGAATTATTTATTAACTGATGCAAGGGCAAACACTTGTGAGGATGGGTTAGAGAGAAGAGGGTTTGCCCTGCTGGGAGATCTGCCAGAGCAGGACACATTAGCCTGGGCTCTAAAATGACACATGCACAGACATGAACATATACCACAGAGCCTCACATCTATCCATACACAGCATGCAGCCTATGGTCTCAACAGAGAGTTGGCCATCCATGCAGATCAGCCAGGGGAGTCAGCCTGGCTTTAAATTGATCTGTGGTTAACACTTGTTCTAAGCTGTACTGACCCACCTACACCATGAATACACTGATTAGCACAAACCATAGTTAATAACACCAACTGCAGTTATATAGATCATCCATAAAATTAAAACCATCTGTCTAACATTGTGTAGATCTCCCTTGTGTTACGACAAAATCTTTGACACAATAAAAGCATGGACTCCATAAGACCTCTGAAAGTGTGCAATTCTAACTGGCAGCAAGATGTTGGACTTTTAAATTATGCAAGTTGAAAGGCAAGGCCATAATTGGTTAAAGTAATCTTTTCAGCACATCCCACAGATGACTGGATTGCTCAATTTGAGTGCAATTGTTGGACCACAGATTGTAGGTACTAACTACTGCATATTGGAAGCACCTTACAATACAACTGGTTTTAAAGATGATCGGACACATTCATTTAGTCACTGCAAATTGTCAAAGTTGCTTAGATCCTTAAACTTGCCTATTTTATTCTGCATCTAACACAACACTGAAAACTAACTGTTCACTTGCTAATTAATATATCCAGACATCCTTTGACAGGTGTCACTCTAATGTGATAATCAGTGTTATTTAGCTCACCTATCTGTTGTTTTAATGTTATGTCTGATCAATGTACATTATGTGGAACTATAGAGAGATATCCAATAAATAATGTTGGAATTGGCTGTTCATTGGGCAATAGAATGTAGTGCTGATTTATTCGTGCCCTCAATACTTTTAGAAGTAAAATGACTTTCAGGAGTTTTCAAGTTCCAGGAAGGCATCTAAATGTGTAAATTTTTTATTATTGACAGATTATTTTTGAGGAATTCAGCATTGGTTCCTGTCAAAAATGAGCTATACATCTGAATGCTTTTGTGTGTATATATATATATATATATATATATATATATATATATATATATATATATATATATATATATATATATATATATATATATATATATACAGTGAGGAAAATAAGTATTTGAACACCCTGCTATTTTGCAAGTTCTCCCACTTAGAAATCATGAAGGGGTCTGAAATTGTCATCGTAGGTGCATGTCCACTGTGAGAGACATAATCTAAAAAAAAAAAATCCAGAAATCACAATATATGATTTTTAAACAATTTATTTGTATGAAACAGCTGCAAAGAAAGTCATGTGGTCAGATGAGACCAAAATAGAACTTTTGGGTCATAATTCCACTAAACGTGTTTGGAGGAAGAAGAATGATGAGTACCATCCCAAGAACACCATCCCTACTGTGAAGCATGGGGGTGGTAGCATCATGCTTCGGGGGTGTTTTTCTGCACATGGTACAGGGCGACTGCACTGTATTAAGGAGAGGATGACCGGGGCCATGTATTGCGAGATTTTGGGGAACAACCTCCTTCCCTCAGTTAGAGCATTGAAGATGAGTCGAGGTTGGATCTTCCAACATGACAATGACCCGAAGCACACAGCCAGGATAACCAAGGAGTGGCTCTGTAAGAAGCATATCAAGGTTCTGGCGTGGCCTAGCCAGTCTCCAGACCTAAACCCAATAGAGAATCTTTGGAGGGAGCTCAAACTCCGTGTTTCTCAGCGACAGGCCAGAAACCTGACTGATCTAGAGAAGATCTGTGTGGAGGAGTGGGCCAAAATCCCTCCTGCAGTGTGTGCAAACCTGTTGAAAAACTACAGGAAACGTTTGACCTCTGTAATTGCAAACAAAGGCTACTGTACCAAATATTAACATTGACTTTCTCAGGTGTTCAAATACTTATTTGCAGCTGTATCATACAAATAAATAGTTAAAAAATCATACATTGTGATTTCTGGATTTTTTTTTTTAGATTATGTCTCTCACAGTGGACATGCACCTACGATGACAATTTCAGACCCCTCCATGATTTCTAAGTGGGAGAACTTGCAAAATAGTAGGGTGTTCAAATACTTATTTTCCTTACTGTATATATATATATATATATATATATATATATATATATATATATATATATATATATATATATATATATATATATATATATAAAAATCTGGTGTGTGTTACTAATTAATTAAACATACTGCATGGTTTATGTTACAGAACAAAAAGAGAACCAATAATAAGCAAATTTCCACAATGTTTCAATGGATTTTCTAGTATATTTATTACTTCAATGACCTAAAGACACAAAGAAGATTGTGTGTTAGTATTATTTATCCTGGCTTTGTTCTAGTCCATTCTTTACATCCCTCCATTACAGACATCTTGTACATAGGAACTGTATAAATATATATATGTATAAATATTAATTTGTTTGTGAATGTATAATGATGCTGCATGTCTATTGTTAGTAACTTGTACACTGTTAATGATGGAGCTGCAAATGTTTAAAATAAGGTATACAGTTCTATGCTGTCAAACAGCAATAATGTTTCACATATCTGGTCACATTTTGTAAAAAATAGGTGCGTCTGGAATGGCCAACAGACTTGGCTATTAATCCCATGGACAATTCCCTCTACATCTTGGACAACAACATCGTGTTGCAGGTGTCAGAGAGCCTGGAGGTGCGCATTGTAGCTGGCCGGCCAATCCACTGCCAAGTCCTGGGGGATGATCACTCACTGCTCATCAAATTGGCTGTGCATTCCACTCTGGAAGCAGCTAAAGCTATCGCTGTGTCACACCAGGGGCTGCTGTACATTGCTGAGACAGATGAACGAAAGATCAACCGCATCCAACAGGTCACCACCAATGGTGAGATTTCTGTGGTGGCTGGAGCTCCAGCTGATTGTGACTGCAAAATTGATCCCAACTGCGACTGCTTCTCTGGTGAGTTGAGGGGAAGCCAAGAATATGCGAATTTATTTGAAGAAATTAATTTGCAGTGTAATGCAGGCCAGTTTTTTAAACCATAAGCCTGGGGTTAATTGTCTTGTACAAAAATAGTCAGGTTTAATATTGTGTCTAAGTTACTGACACATTTAAATTTATATCATTTTATATGTAGACAGAGCTCCCAGTATTTTGACGGATTTTGCAGGTAGTTAACATGGACTTTATTATGGTCCAATAATTACCATTTATCTGCATGCAGTTGAAGTTTCCAAACATGCAACTACAACTATATATGAGTACACCCCCAAACATTTTAGTATATCTTCTCAAGGGATGGATGTATTTTAGAGTAGTCAATGTGCAGCTAGTATAGAAGTATAGATTTACTGTCCTCTAAAAATAACTCAACATACAGCCATTATTGTCAAAATAGCTGTCAACAAATGTGAGCACACGTTATAACATCTGTACGTCGTGTAACCATGCAAAGTTGCATGTCCTATTTATCATGTTCAAATCTGTGTATCTTGAATTAGAGCAGTTAAAATTTGATGCTTTGTGTACAATTCTCTCATATGACCACTGGATGTTCAACATGACACCTGATGAGTATTTGAGAATTGTTGCTCTCCACAAAGATGGACTAGGCTATAAGAAAATCGGCAACACCTTGAAACTAAGTTACAGTGCAGTGGCCACCGAGGTTTTCCAAGACTGGTTCAACTGAGAACAGGCCTCAATCAAAAAATTTTAGTCCTCTGGCTGTGTGTCAGGTGCAGAAGCTGGCTTTTAAAAAGTCAGTTTGCTAAAGACAACCTGTCCAAGAGCATCAGTTACTGGAACTATGGTCTGATAAGACTAAGATAAATTTGTTTGGCCCAGATGGTGTCCAGCATGTGTGGTGATGCATTTACATATATATTTACATTTGCATTTGTGCCATTTAGCAGTGCTTTGAATCTCTATAAATTAATAAATCTACACTGGTACAAAAAACCCATGTGAGGATATGAAGAAGAAGGGGCTAAGTACCGAGCCTTGTGGGACACCAGTGGAAAGTCTGCATGGGGCAGATGTGGACCCCCCTTTATGTTACCTGGTATGAGTAACCTTCCATGTAGGAAGCAAACCATTCCCAAGCAGCTTTGCAGATACCAAAGCTCCCGAGGGTAGACTTTGACTGTGTTACATGCTGCGAAAAGGTCTAGGAGAATAAGTGCAAATAACAGCCTGGCTGATCAAGCAGCATGTAGTTTCGAAAACAGTGCATTCCAGAGATTTAGGAAAAAAGGAGAGAAGTGATACCAGTTTGGTGAGTAATACCAAGAAAAACTGTGTCCTTCCTATAGTTAAGCATGCTGGTGGTTGCACCATGGTCTGGGGTTGCACAAGTGCTGCTAGTACTGGGAAGCTGCGGTTCATTGAGGGAAGCATGGATTCCAACATGTGTCCAAACATGGACTCCAACATACTGTGACATTCTGAAGCAGAACATGATCCCCTCCCTTTAGAAACTATGCCAAATGGCAATTTTCCAACATAATAACTACCCAAACACACTGCAAAGATGACAACTGCCCTGAGGAAACTGAAGGTGAAGGTGATATAGTGGCCAAGTATGTCTCCAAACCTGAACCCTATTGAGCACCTGTGAGGCATCTTCACATGGAAGGTGGAGAAGTGCTCCAACAGCTCCATGATATCTTTATGGAGGAGTAGAAGAGGATCCCAGCAACAGCCTGTGCAGCTCTGGTGAATTCCATGCCCATGAGTATTAAGGCAGTGCTAGATAAGAATGGTGCTCACACGAAATATTGACACTTTGGACACAGTTTTGACATGTTCACTTAGAGTGTAGTCACAACTGTTGCCAGATACTTAGACAATAGTGGGTGTATGTTGAGCTATTTTGAGAGAATAGTAAATCTGTTTTGCTAAATGTGAGGGGTGTACTCACTTTTGTTTTTCTCTTCATGTACAAAAGGTTTAAAATTAAACATAAACATTACAGAGAACAAGTACCATATAATCTGAAGTGCCCTTTAATGTCAAAGCAATGGATTTATTATTCAGCTTATGTGGGTATCCCAGTAAATTCTATCTACATAATACTTTCTATTGTTTTATGAATGAGAGGAGGAAAAATGAAAGAAAGGTTTTGTTCTTTTTACCAGTAGGAAGGAACAGAATTTATTGTTCCTTCCTACTGGTTAAAGGAACAAATCCTTTCTTTCATTTCACCCTAGTTGAAGCATGATATTTCTCATCATGTCACATATCATAGAATCAGAATCAGCACTCTCTGAGCAGCACTCAGCTGCTGAAATTGAAATAAATGAACATTTCTTTTGATATCAGTTTTTAACTCATAAATTAATAATAGACAAGTTGACAGGTATGCTTCAGGGAAATTAACATAAATATCCAGAACTCTTATTTTAAATCTTGCTTTCTGACTGGCCACAGGTGATGGCAGCTATGCCCGTGATGCCCGCTTAGAAGCACCCTCCTCGTTAGCAGTTGCACCCAATGGGACACTCTACATTGCTGACCTGGGAAATATCCGGATCCGCTCAATGAGCACTAATCAGCCACAGTTAAATGAAGCTGAAATGTATGCGATTGCCTCAGTGGTGGACCAAGAGCTCTACTTATTCAGCCACAATGGCACACACCTCCACACCAAACATCTGATCACTGGTGATTTTCTGTACAATTTTACTTATTCAGTTGATCAGCACCTAAGTGCTGTGATCAGTAGGGATGGCAGTGCTATCCATGTGCGGCGTGATGCCAATGGGATTCCCCTTTGGTTAGTGGCACCCAGAGGTCAGGTGCACTGGCTCACCATCAGCAACAGCCACCTCCTGAAGAGGGTCTCTACCCAAGGCCATGACATCGCCCAGCTCACTTACCATGGCAACAATGGTCTCCTAGCAACAAAGACTGATGAGAATGGATGGACCACAGTGTATGAGTAAGGCTCAGCTTTTCATATAATAACCCTCCTCTGCCATTTAGGATTGCCCTCATTTAGAAAAATAGACTTTAAAAGAGATGTTGAGTGCATGCATTTGGTGTGGCTTTCCTCAATCAGACTACAGCTCGTAGACAATTCATATTATTTCAGAATATTCCACTGAGTATAAGGCTTTAGTTGTGTGTGTCTGTTGGCACTGAGTTATCAGTGCCATCTTGTGGTGTATTCAACTTAAATTGCTTTTAGCCATCATGTCAGAAACTTACTGCGGGTTACACTGTGAACACCCACTTTTTGATATATATAATTGCTAGTCACTCCAAAAGAAATCTTGAAAAGTAATCAACAGGATTTTAGCTCAAATATTTGGAGAAATGTGTCTTAGCTAAAAATACGTGTCCACAGTCCTTAATAAAAAAAAAAAGGTTTCATTTGCTCTTTTGTGTTGCATAAATCAGATTTGTACTGCAGTGACTTTGCTGAAAATGCCTTCTTGTGTGAATAGGTACAACAGTGAAGGACATATTGTCAATGTCACCTTTCCGACTGCAGAAGTCAGCAGTTTCCATGACAACATGGAAAAGTCAGTCCGGGTAGAAGTAGACAGCTCCAACTCAGAGAACTTTATTACAATCACTAACTTTTCCTCTTCTGACACCATTTTCACATTTCGTCAAGGTATGTCTATTGACGAGCCATGGGTTGCCATGTATAGTTTTTCTACTGTCTCTTCAAATCTATATTTATATCTTTTGTGTTATTATTTCAATCCTCTCATACAGTACCCCAAAATAGCTTGGTCAAAATATTTTAATTATAATTACAAAATGTATTTTGATTTATAACAGTTACTAGATGACTTTAAACATGTAAGCTACATCTATGGTATTACTATATTATATTCTGAATGAATAATTGTGTATTTGCAGGTTGACATTTGCAGGTTGGCATTTCATTGTTTATTAATCAATCAAATATTAGGAAAGAAAATACTGTAAAACTGTGTTTGACAGTGGCGTGCAGACATTTATTAGTGTATTCATTATTTATTACTGCTTACCTTTTTAATATTGATATTATATGTAATAGCTTATTGTGAATACATGTTTAGTATGTGGACTTAAATTATTATTCTTAATTCCGAAGTCTAATTTTTAGAATTTAATGTCAGGACATTTTTCCCTGGAAGCCATTTTCCAGTTCATTACCACAGACTATAGCCAGCATGATTGGCCTTTTTAAAGAGAAAGAGGCTGTGTCAGAACTGTTAGAACAGATATTTCCTTTTTTATTTAGTTTAGCTTTTCATGTTACAATTTATTAGCTTGCTAGTACTTCGCTCAGTAATTCATGTAGAACTGTTGAATGCCACTCTCAATGGTTTTATCCAAGTTGTTAATTTCACAACGAAAATATTTTAAGAGAACTTGAGCAGAATCTGAAAAAAATCACTTTCAGTTTGTAAGGATATCAGAGTTAAATGATTTAATATATTGTTACAAAAGGTGCTGCTGTTTTACCATGTTGATGGGTTTCCTTTACATCATAGACAAGAATAGCTAAATGTAAATTTTGATTGAACAAGCACTACTGTGCTACTGTCTTTGCAATTGATCCCACATGATGTAATTGACACTGAGGCATTGTAGAGATTTAAAATGCATGTGCTGTAGATATGTATAAGTGCCTACTGGGTACCACTGTTAAAAGAGTGAAGTCATTCAAGGTTATCCTATCCTCAAAATAAATAAAAAAAAACAATTCAGGCTTTAATTTCACTGAGTAGGTTGTACTGAATAATAGTAGTAATTGTTCATTTTATTATGCTTTAAGATGAATAACACACTAGAATAATCATCTGCGAGTTTAATTGGGTTTATTAAACAGTGATAGTTTTATGTTATTAAATTTAATACATATCTTGTTGAATGATCGTTTTATTGCATGTGAGAACATTTTGCAGAGGTGTGAATCAACAGACCCCTCCCACAAAATCAAGCACAATAGCAAACTTTTTTTCATACATTTTTGGCAGTGCAAAGTGCACAGTACATTTTCTTTTAACTGACAGTGTAGATTATGTTGCTTTGTAGAAACAGATGAAGAGAAAAACAAATGTGTTGTTTTTGCAAAGCAAAAGCAACACCTTACCCATATTCATATTCATCTTTTGCACAAACCTGTAATGCTGATAGATTTCAACATTTCACACATTAACCACTTCTTTTGCAGACCATGCACAAAACACATACCATGTAAGCACAGATGGCTCTTTTCATGTGACCTTTGCCAGTGGCATGTATGTGACACTTGTTACTGAGCCACATTTGTCAGCTGGGACAATCAACCCAGCTGTGACCAGGTGCAACATTACACTTCCCAGTGAACACAATCCAAGTGTGATTGAATGGAGACAGCGACGAGAGCAATCAAAGACCAATCACACAAGCTATGAATGCAAGCTGCGGGTATGTGTGATCAGTTGCCTACAAACTTTAAAGTGGGTTTTATCTGTCAATCATCACCGTTACACCACAGCTTCCCACCATTACCTAGTGAGAGACTTCTGTACAAACTCTTCTGTAAAGTTTTTTCCAAGTCATGTGTTAGCTTGATGAAATACTAAACAACTCTTTTAGTACAAATATCCCATTTGTAAGGTTCTTGTTAATTTTCAAGCGACAAAAGAAGGTCATTGACTTATTGATCTTTTTTTTGTCATTTAATGGAAAGGGAAAATATCAAATGTCATCTAGTCTGACTTGAGGTGAATGGAAAGGTTTAGTGACTGAAACAAACAAAAATAATTATATATTTTTTTGAGCCCTCCTTATTTATGGTACAAACTTTTAGTTGGTAATAAATATATTGCTTTATTTACTAAAAGGTTCTATATTATGGTTTACTAGCTGGTCTATAGCATGCATTAAGTCTAATCACAGAGATAGATATTGAATGAAGAATCAATATTGACAGTGTCATTATTTCAAGCTTTGACCTAATCTGTTAGATTAACATAAGCCTATACAGTTTCTGTGATGTCTCTAACCCTTTTGTTGTTTGTGTTTATCATCAGGCTCATAACAGAAATCTGCTGTCCATAGACTTTGACCATGCCACACGTGTGGGCAAAATCTATGACGACCATCGAAAATTTACTTTAAGGATTCTTTACGATGAACTAGGACGGCCCATTGTGTGGTCACCTAGTAGCAAATACAACGAAGTGAATGCCACCTATTCAGCACAAGGCCTCATCACCAGCATACACCGTGGAAACTGGTCTGAAAAACTGGAATATGAAAATGGGAGGGTGGTGTCTAGAGTATGGGTCAATGGCAAAATCTGGAGCTACTCATTCATGGATAAGGTAGCATGATCTTTGTTCATTTGCTAATGCCCAGATTATTCCTTTGTGGAAATATTGCAAGTAAAATGCTACCCATGTAAAGTTTTCTTTTTTATAGTCAGTAGTAAGATAATAATTAACAGTTGATGATGAGTCAACTGAGTGCATGCTTGCACAATCGTATAATAAATGCCTGTTGTACCATATATGACACGTAAAAACAACAAATTTGCTTCCTTTAGAGAACCGTGGCAAATAAATACCTTTATTTGTTTAATTATTTTTATCTTTTAAAATTATTTTTGTTGTTGTTCTTTTAATTTGTCCATAGTCTGTTGTGCTCCAGTTGCATAGCCAACGCAGATACATTTTTGAGTATGACCAAACTGACCGGCTTCTGGCTGTGACCATGCCCAGCATGGTTCGTCACAGCTTGCAGTCCATGCTTTCATTGGGCTACTACAGAAACATATACAGTCCTCCGGATGGTGGAGCCCACATCATTCAGGACTTCACTCGTGACAGACGTTTGCTCCAGACTCACCACCTGGGCTCAGGCCGTCGTGTTCTATACAAATACACAAAGCAGGCTCGTCTGTCTGAGATCATCTATGACACCACATTGGTCACATTTACCTATGATGACACCTCAGGAATGATTAAAACCATCCACCTTATGCATGATGGATTTGTCTGTACCATCAGATACAGGCAAACAGGTGTGTTCTTTTTTCTTGGAAAAATTCTAGTCACACAAACTGACACTATGCTTGTATTTCAACTATTTTTTTAATGTACTCAATGAAAGAAAGAAAGAAAGAAAGAAAGAAAGAAAGAAAGAAAGAAAGAAAGAAAGAAAGAAAGAAAGAAAGAAAGAAAGAAAGCATTATATCACGTTTGCATGGCACGTAAAAAGCAAGAATTCTCTAATCATCCTTACTGCCACTGAGCAAATTCACTTGCCCAAAATTTAAGTGTATAAACCATGCTAATTAACTACACTTGAAAAAGCTTGACCTTTCCCGTACCATTATTACTTTTATTGGAATCTATGTAAATAATATATATCTTATTATCCAGAGGACCTTGTTTATAACCCTCAATATCTTATGTGCTAAAACAAATTGTAACAAACATCCCCGGTGTAATTACAATTTGAGGGGCCATAACTCTAACAATTTTAGAAGAAATATAAGGTCAATCAGTGTTGTCTTGCAGCAATTTTAATTTTAATTAAGAGTGGGTTTGGATTAATTTATTGTGAGCGTGAGCGACATTAAATCTCAAAGTGGTGGTTCATAATATAAGTAAACAAATCTTTTTACGTACTACGTAACAACCCCACAATCATTTTCCCTTAGTTAAATTAAGTTAATCTATGCGCCCCATAGTGAACCCCAGTGGGGTTTAAACTTTTCTTTAACTGATCTAATTTCACTGAAACAAAATGGGCCTTTTGAAAGTACAGATAAAGCTAGTTATTAAATGAAATAAAAAACAGCAATGAAAAAGTCAAAGAATAAAATGCTTGCATAGAAATAGATAAAGGAAGAAGAAAAAAAGGAGTCATGATGCAGGTTAACTACACAGTAACTAATCTTGCTGCACTGTTAATAAATACAAGAGCTGTGGTAAGTTCCACTTTGCTGGTCTTTTTGTGTTTTAGTTGAAAGAGTTCCAGGAAATTACCTATTTCCAAAACAGCATTTGACTTGTGTCATAAATACAGTCTTTAATACATTTAGAGCAAATTTTGATTATACATGCTGTGAATGAATATATACATTTTGTTAAAAGTCAATCATTTAACAATTACAGCATTTACAGCCTTATTTAGAGTGGCTTACACAAGTGCTTTGAGTCTGTATCAATCAAAAAATCAACAAAGGTTTGTTTGATTACAAGCTTAAATTGGTTTTCACATATGATAACCATATAAATATGTTGTTATTCCATTTTATTACAACAGTTATTGAAGAATTGAGGGGTTTAGCTTTATCAAATATAAGAAGCTTCTTACTACATCTGAGTCAAGATGTAATTTTTTAGGGATGATGGATATGGACTTAAGCTGGTATTTTCAGAAATTTCACACAATATTTCAGATGGTCATTTGGATTAAATCTATTTTTTTTTCAGGCCCCCTGGTTGGACGTCAGATCTTCCGATTTAGCGAAGAGGGTTTGGTGAATGCACGCTTTGACTATAGCTACAACAGTTTCCGTGTGACCAGCATGCAGGCCGTGATTAATGAGACCCCTCTTCCAATTGATCTTTATCGTTATGTGGATGTATCTGGTCGCATCGAGCAGTTTGGAAAGTTCAGTGTTATAAACTACGATCTTAACCAGGTCATTACTACACATGCCATGAAACACACTAAGATATACAATGCCTATGGGCAAGTAGTGGAGATACAGTATGAGATCTTTAAATTGATTGCTTATTGGATGACAGTGCACTATGACAACATGGGCCGCACTGTTGTTTGTGAAATCCGGGTTGGTGTGGATGGCAACATCACGCGATATTCATATGAATACGATACTGACAGCCAGCTTCAGAGTGTACTGCTAAATGAACGCCTCCAGTGGCGCTACAGCTATGACCTCAATGGTAACATCAACCTCCTGAGCCATGGCACCAGCTCTAGGCTTACACCACTTCGCTATGATCTCCGTGACCGCATCACCAGATTAGGTGAAATCCAATACAACATGGATGAGGATGGATTTCTTCGCACAAGGGGCAATGACATATTTGATTACAACTCCAATGGGCTCCTCATAAGTGTCTACAATAAGGTTTCAGAGGAAAGCATCCAGTACCGCTATGATGGCCTCAGCAGGCGTGTTGCTAGCAAGTCCAATTCTGGCCACCACCTGCAGTTCTTCTATGCAGATCTGGCTAATCCCACGAGAGTAACGCATATGTACAACCACAGCAGTTCTGGAATCACCTCCCTCTATTATGACCTTCAAGGCCACATCATTGCCATGGAGCTTAGCAGTGGTGAGGAGTACTATGTGGCTTGTGACAATACCGGCACACCACGAGCTATTTTTAGTAGTCAAGGAGAAATTATCAAGGAGATCCTGTACACTCCTTATGGGGACATTTATCAAGACTCTAACCCATCATTTCACTTAATTATTGGATTCCATGGTGGACTTTATGATCCAATCACAAAGTTGATTCATTTTGGGAGAAGGGACTATGATGTGGTAGCAGGCAGGTGGACAACACCCGACTACAATTTGTGGGCTGAGCTCAGCACCAACCCAAAGCCTTTCAATCTCTACACATTTAAAAACAATTGCCCAGTGGGAAATATTGAGGAGGTCACCCAGTTTACTTCAGGTGAAATAGCACTTCACATATATTTTGTATATAGACTTAAGAATACATTACATGCAGTAAACACTATTGCTATAAACAATCGTATTATAGCTGAATGCTGTATAGACCCTTATGCTATAATTATTTAACTTATTAAACTTCAAATGCAGTCTACAAATTTCAGCCAAATTGTTATTTCATGTAATATGTTAAAAGAATTATTCTATCCTTTCTTATTTCATCTGATTGGTTTAAAAATAAAATAGATCCAAGCAATAAATAAAAAGATTATTCTGATATTATCAGTGGAAACTATTGATAAGTTGTAAAAGTTGCTCTTTTTAATTTGAGTTTTTAGAGAAGCATAAGTATAATATTTCATATATAATATGAATGATAAAATTATAAATTTTTGTATTTTTCTTTTTTATTCTGTGTCTGTATAAGCAGATATTGGCAGCTGGCTACAGCTGTTCGGCTTTCAGCTCCATAACGTTGTGCCTGGGTTTCCTAAACCTGATATGGAAAGTGCGAAACAGAATTATGAAATGATGAAGACCCAAACCAAAACCCAGGACTGGGACACAAGTATAGTAAGTATTTAACATACCGCATATAAATGAACTATAGTTATTGCTATATAGTTAAATCTTTATGATGAGGGGTTGAAGCATTTATTTATCTAAGATGTGCATGTTGCTAGCTGCCTTATTTTTATCATATAAAAATGGATTATAATGAGAATATGAAAACATTTAGCAAGCTACATGAATCCCGTTTAAATTCCTGTTCCTTGCAAGAAAACCACGTCAACTCACTAATTGTCCATGTCAAGATCAAAACCCGTGAGATTACATTTTCTTTCCAGTATTGTGTTTTGTGAACATTAGCTGAAGCTATTGCTGTGTGTTTGCAAGATTTTATGTGATACCCTGCTGCTAATTAGATTTTACATCAGTTGCTAGAGGTACAAGGGAACAGGTCCAAATAAAATTATAAATGAGTGTATATATTTAATATTTTTGTGTAAATTTGTATTAATCTCTTTCTGTTGTCAAACTTCTGTAAATATATTGTGAGATTATATATGAGAATCTATTTTTAATATTGATTAGGACAGAATATATTAGATCGTATTATTTAATTATATGTCTATGTATTTTGTGCAAATTAAGCCATGTATTTTGTGCTTGTGCTCCTAGGTTGTTCTTGGTATTCAATGTGAGCTACAGCGGCAGCTAAGGTCCTTCATCTCTTTAGAAAGGTTACCGATGTCTCAGTCCATTGGCTGCCTGCACCAGCGTTTGACCCAAACACCTAATTTTTCAACTCTCCCCACCATTTTTGGCAAGGGCATAAAATTCTCCATAATGAATGGGATTGCTTTGGCTGACATCATTGGTGTTGCTAGTGAGGATAGTCGGCGTCTGGCCACTATTATCCATGGTGCTGTCTACCTGGAGGGCCTCCACTACACTGTGGATGGGCGAGACACACATCACTTCATCAAGCTTGGGCAACTGGAGGAGGACCTTATTGTGATCAGTGGCACTGGGGGACGTGTCCTTGATAATGGTGTCAATGTGACAGTAACACAGATGACATCAATGGTCGGTGGCAGGACCAAGCACCTGGCTGACATCCAGCTTCAGTCGGGGGCACTTGGCCTGAATGTGCGCTATGGCACCTCAGCTAGTGAGGCCAGGGAATATGTGTTGGAGCTGGCAAAGGAAAGAGCAGTGGCGCAGGCATGGGCACATGAACAGAACAGGCTTCTCACTGGTGAGCGTGGCAGCCGAACATGGACAGAAACTGAGAAGCAGCAATTGCTTTCTAGTGGAAAAGTGTCTGGCTATGATGGTTATTTTGTGCTGTCAGAAGAACAATATCCTGAACTAGCCGACAGTGGTAACAACATTCATTTTATGAGGCAAAGCGAAATAGGCAGAAGGTAACGGTAGTAAAATTATGCCCTCTGGCCCTTTCACCAAAGACTGCCTCTTTCTAGATTGATTAGACTCTTTATATTATTACAAAAAATGAGATTTGCAGGATGCAAGCCTCATCCGCCTTTAATTGTGACAAAATGATGGTATTTTATTATTGTTCCGGGTGGAGTTTATATGTGGCACAAGCAGTTTTTTTTTTTTCCTCGCTGTGGCTTAGCTTTTTCTATGTGAAGATAATCTGTTTCTTTTTTTTCTTTTTTTTTTTTATATATATATTGTTTCTTAAATGCCTCCTCATATTTATGAGCCTGTGAAGATCAATTTATACATAGAATTAGTATTACATCATCTTTGTATTATTTTGCTTGTCACATTACATAGAACAACTCAACATGATAGAGTTTACATTTTGTGCGAAAGATGCCTTGTAAATGATTATAGTATGAAACAATGAGGTGAAAAACAAAACATATCACAGAGACATGTTTAAGGCTTGTTTAAAAAAAAAACATAAAACATAAATCATATAGTGTAGATATGTGAAAATGTAGATGCATTAGAAAAACAAAGTGTTAGAACTTTGAAAATATGTTGTTATACATAATGCAGTATTAACGTGACTAGAACATCTTTTTAATTATATATGCTATGAACATATCTGCCCTGGAAATAAGAGTACAAGAAGTTGGAGATAACTTATTAAAGCTATTATGTGTATATTACTGTAATATTATACCTCATTTATTCAAACATTTCTCTTTTTTCTCCAGTTACCACAAATGGTGAAGAATTACACATACCGCAGGGTATTTTTTCACAAGCTGTAATCAAAATAGTTTAATAGCTCAAAATGGAAGATAAAACCCACAATTTTTATCTGCAGGATATTAATATTGTTATTATTATTCACTGTTTCTGATTGTAAACACTCTTAGACTTGCAAGCTACCTATGAAGAGCACTTTTACATTTTCTTATTGTGATAATGTGCTGCATCCTCCACCATGCTAATTTATTTAACGGTGGCAAGTAATTCATCATGAATTAGACTTTATGTCCCAAGGCACATTTTATGAACCAAACAGAATGGCATAATAGCACGGACACAACAGCTGTACATACTGTAATGTACTCCTGGGTTTACAGAAGTATGTTGCAAATAAAAGCTTAATAGTTTCTATCAACTGATTAACTTGCCTGATATTACTGAGTTTGAATTAGCCGTTAGCTGGCCAAAAGTAGTATGTGAGATAAACAAATATTAGCAAACTCACACAGATAATAAAAAAAAAAAATTAGCACAAAAACAATCCCTAATAGTACTGCCACATTTACAGTTATTAACAGTTAATTGTAATTCCACAGATATTAAACTTGTATATAAATACTATAAAAAACATATGAACTTGTATATGAATGCAATATTTTCAGCTGATTTTTTCATCCATATGTGATTCTTCCACAGACTTTTATAACAAAGTTGGAAACACATAATTGTATAGGAATGTTTGTTGTTGTGGTAGCATTGAATTTTTCGATCACCATGGGTTACATAGGTGGAAGATCTTGAGTGGTCTCCTATAGAACTTTGACCTCACATAACAGCTTTAACTGGCCAAAGCTGGAAAATGGCAAGTTGTATGTCACTCTGTAACTTTATTTTGTACATGTCTCTGTAAGATCCATAAATATGACAGAACTTAAGCTTTGCCAGCAAAACATTGCTCAGAGATCACACTGGCTTTGCTGACTTTGCTTCTTTCTATACTGCCATCTCATTCCCGGGTAAGTAATTCGTACAATAGGGTACACCAAAATCTTTCGGTACAGTGCTTTCGGTTTGGTACACATTTAACGAATGCAATGCTTTTTACGTGTGGAACATTGTTAAAATCTGAGTTCCCTCAGGAACGTATTAAGTGGCGGACCGCAAGTTTGTTTAGTCTCAGCCTCACACTTTGGGTGCATTTTTCATTATAATAATAATAATAATAATTATTATTATTATTATTATTATTATTATTATTATTATTATTATTATTATTATTTTAATTATTTATTTATTATTATTATTATTATTATTATTTTAATTATTTATTTATTATTATTATTATTATTATTATTATTATTATTATTTTTTTTTTTTTTTTTATTATTATTATTGAACTAAATGCTAGCGCTATAGATTCCTTTTTTATGTTTGCATTTTAACATGCGTTTTATGTCCAGCTTCAAGAATTTTTCTTAAAAGGAGAAAATCTTGACAATTCCACACATCGAGGGAGTGAATGGATGAAGGGTGAAAGGAATAAAGACATTTGTTAAAGTATGCTAAAATAAGTACAGTACTTATAAGAACAAATTTGTTTGAAAATTAAATATTAAATGTAAAACAAACACGCTTACACACACATCTGAATTACCCAAATGGGGTCTAACAAAAGTTATTATTTAATTAAATATTTCCATTTATTTAATTTGATTTAATAAGTTTAAATTGTGCCAATTTAATTGAATACTGAAAATAATAATAAAAAGTGTATTGCATTAATTTGATTTATTCTATTTAATTTTTATAAAATATATAATGTAAAATGTTCAAATTTTTATCACAAATTTGAATAATAATAAACTGTGTAAATTAAAAACAATATTATGTTTTGCATTTCTTCCTCCTAACTGTATCGAAATTAAACCAAACCGTGACTTTTGTGTAACGTCACACCACTAGCGTATATACACACACACACACACACACACACACACACACACACACACACACACACACACACACACACTGTCCTTTTTCTGTATTAATAATGCTATTTTAACCATTGAACATTTTTAATCATTTAAGGCATATTTTTCTAAAATGCCTTTGTGACAATTCCATTTAAATCACAAGTAATTTTATAACAATGTGCCATAAATAGTTACATAACAAATTTATGGCTTGTCTGCTAGTACTGCCGGCTGACATACACCTAAAATGCATGAGTTTGTCACACCAGTGTAACTGTACTGACCAAGAAAATACATGGCACAGTTCTATAACTCTGTTTGGTGAAGACACCTGCAAACAAACTAGAAACATAGACATGCCTGCTATTTGCTAACACCTTACCATATGTAACCTTTTAAATACATTTTGAATAATTTATATGTAAAAATAAAGGTTAATTTTTTTTTTTTACATCAATTTGTTTAATTGTGTAGTTTTTATTTAGCTTTAGGACAGACAAAAATCTGATCATATTTCAGGCCACATTTTTGTAGAAATAAAGACAATTCTAAAGGGTTCACAGACTTTTAAGCAGTACTGTGCGTATCTCAGAGTCTCTTTAGGACAATTATTTTAAAGAGACATATAAGGCAAAAAATGCCTTGAACTGCTGTTTGTAGTAAAGTTGACAATGTTTGATTACAACATTGAGGACATGGCACTGAATTTAAGAAACCACTAGCCAGATAAGATTAAGTAAGCTAGCTACTTGAGGTAGATAATAGGTGAAATAATACAATGTAAATTGTGTTGATAAATAATTAGAAACTAAACATGATACAAATTCGTAGTTAACTAACTTCACTGATATGGTGTGTCTCACTCAGGGACCTATGATACTCAATTCTTTCACTTTGAGCCAGAATTTAATGAGTCCATACAAATTCCCCAAGCCCCGAGTAAGACACTTCTAAAAAAAAAGCACTGACTGCAAGTTAGTATTCACATATTTGTCAGGTAAACTCAGCAGCAACTTAAATATGTTTGTTCTTGTTGTTTTAAATGATTTATCGCACTCACTGGGGAACACATTCCTCTCTTAGAGAAAGACCCTTGTAAGCATGAAACTTAACTCAAATGTCACTTGAAATGGCATTAAAAAAAAAAAAACAGAAGAATAAATGAATCACTGCAAGAGGATATGACTGACACAATTATGTGGGTATGAGACAGCCCACCTGCACCTCACAGAGTTCTTTCATGTGGTCCCAATTTACTAACTGCAGAGTTCTTAATTTGCATGGTTTCTATTTACATAAAACCTACTTATTTGTTGTAATGTTTCGTGAAGTCATGTACAGATACATAACTAGACTGGTTTTCATTCATAACTAGCTGTATTCATTTCTAGAGCAGAGAAACAAGCCTTCTAGCCCCCTTTAGCTCAAAAGTAGTTTTGCTTATAGTCAAATTCTTCTTCACAGATTTGTATTAAGACCTGATGATAATTTAACTAATAATTTACCTTAGCCATAGCAAAATCTTTTTTCATCAATGGAACCAACATTTTGAACAGACCTTCCAAACCCAAACTATACTAAGTAGGGGTACTGAAAGGCCAGTCCCAGCCTGATGGACAGACAGTAGTAATGCACATAGACTAATGGATTTCCAAACACGATTTGAATTAATTGATTAATCAGTTAATTAGACAGAGCAATGTTTAGTGGATCTGAAGTGTAGCTATTAACTTTAGCTATTAATTTAATGTACTGTATACAGCAGTGGCAGGCCATGCATTTGGTACCTGGGCCTTCAGTGGGGACTTACCTGACTTAATCCACCTCTTAATACCACCACTATCACGTCGCAATTATAGAAACCATCAATACTCCCGTTAGCCTTCTTGCAGCTCCATCCTTAGCTTCTTCTACCTATATACCCTATGTCCCTTCTCTGCACATGTCAAAAACATCTCAATCTAGCCTCCCTTACCTTGTCTTCAAAATGGCCTACATGCGCTGTCCCTTTAATAAACTAATTTCTAATCCTGTCCATTCTCGTCACTCCCAATAAAAATCTCAACATCTTTAACTCTGCCACCTTTAGCTCCTGTCTTTTAGTCAATGCCAATGTCTCTAAACCATACAACATAGCAGGTCTCACCACATTCCTATAAACTTTCTCTTTCACTTTTGCTTCTCTTTACTCTACTCTATACTTCTCTAACACACTCTCTATTACTTTGCACTGTTGACCCCCGAGTACCTGAACTCATCCACCTTCACCACCTCCTCCTCCTGCAGATACACCACTGCACTGCCCTCCATCTCATTGACACATATGTTTTCTGTCTTACTTCTACTGACTTTCATTTACCTCCACCGCTCTAGGTTCTTCTCAACATGCTCCCTACTCTTGCTACAAATCACATCATCCGCAAACATCATAGTCCATGGAGACTCTAATCTTGTCTCGTCCGTCACCCTGTCTATCACCACTGCAAACAGGAAAGGGCTCTGAACCGATCTTTGATGCAGTCCCACCTCCACTTTGAACTATTCTGTCATTCCTGCTGCACACTTCACTGCTGTCACACCGTCCTCATACATACATACATACATACCCTCACAAATTTTTTTGCCACACCTGACTTGCTGAGTTCCTGAATGTGTGGTTTACACTGGGAAGCATGGAGGACTAATGTAATGTTGATGTTAACGGGCGCTTTGAGGATGGATTGGACTGTAGTTAATGTCAACAGTCTCCTACACTGACTCAGGACTACTTTTCGCTTCTGATTATCATCACTGTACCCTGCAACATCATATATCTGCTACAAATTGACATTCGGTGCAACCCAGATGAGGATCGGTTCCCTCTTGAGTCTGGTTCCTCTCAAGGATTTTTCCTATCGCCATTTTGGGGAGTTTTTTCTTGCCACAGTCGCCACCGGCTTGCTCATCAGGGACAAACTTACTTATAACGAACATATTCACTTTTAATCACCACATTATCTGTGTAAAGCCGCTTTGAGACACTGTTCATTGTTAAAAGCGCTATACAAATAAAAATGAATTGAATTGATGTGGCTGTGCTTTGCTGGTGACCATCAGATTTGCATTAAGTGTGACCACAATTTGTCAAGATGGAGTGTGATATAGTTCCAAATCAGATGACCTGGCTTCCACCATCACCTGATCAAAATCTAAACATAAGGTGGTTTGGGACCAGAGAGTAAAGGAAAAGCAGCCAACAAGCTGTCTATACATTATATATATATATATATATATATATATATATATATATATATATATATATATATATATATATATATATATATATATAAGTTGCTTTAGAAGTTGCACATTGGCTAAAGTAAATCCAATTTTGATCTAAATCCAATCTGCATATCTTTAGTATTGTTGTTTGAGAAGATACTAAAGAAGATACTGATATGGTTGCTAAAATGTGAGATACTATGTGCACATATATATAATTATTATTTTCATTTTTTTAATTATTATTATTTTGGTTTTGGTTTTGGTTTTTGCCAAACAGTTCAATCCAAAAAGAGTTTGCAGTTCAGTGTTTGGAGGTTAAATTAAATTTAATAAATTTGTATTTGTATAGCAAATGAACATTGTCTCAAAGCAGCTTTTCACAGATAATGTGGTGATAAAGAATTAATAAGAATGTTCTAGTGGCAAGGTCAATTTTGGTATCATCAGACAAAGGCATCTTTCTTGCCACCCTGCCATACAGGCCATGCTTTGTGCAAAACTTGAGTTTATTTCTAAACAGTACTCAGAGGCATAGCTAAAGACTTTGACAGTATTTTCCCAACAATGATGAATTATTTGCAGTACCATGCAAAACCTACAGTGGAATCTTCAAGGAACAGCTGGTTTTGTTCTGAAGTAACCACAACTGCTACAATTCATGTCAAGTGGGACGGTAAGCATAGTATTTTATCTGGAAGTTAATTGGTTGCACTAAAGCATGTTTATAATGCAGATACACTAATTATCTGATATCTCTTTATAAAGCAACAATGCTCATTTAGCCAAACTTCCTTTGTGCTTGAAGATATTTGATGTATCTGTTTGACTGACAGCACTGTCTAAGAAATACTATCACAGAATGTTTTGCCTTGATTGTCTGCCTGTCTGCTTAGTTACCTTTACATTGTAATAATCGCTTGTCCAATACCTTTAATTATTAATAAATTATTTTTACTTATTGTATAGAATTTTTTTTTTTCATTTGGCTTTCACTTTTAATTTTGCAAGGCTTCTAATACCTTTTTAATCTGTCTCACATGTAAAGCCACTGATGGCAATATGTGAATGCTACAAACCATGAATATCCATGAGGAAATAAATGAAAATGGGGCATTTTGATTCCATGCAACAAGGCTGATTTCACCCTCGAGCACTGACACCAGCAGAGAATTGAGAGTGCTGTTGCTAGGAGACAAGGTGCTCTTCCTGTGGAGCTTCTCTGGTTTGTGCAGATTGATGCAAAAACCATGCGCTCAAAATCACATGTTGGTATGTACTCATGCATGTGGAATAAATTTTTCCTGCATTGAAAAACACCTTCCAATCTTAATTAAAGACAATTTTAAAAAGCTAATTTGTAAGAATGAAACAAAAATAGTTGGCGGTCTATAAATAATGCACAAGCAGTTTCAGGTCAACTTGAAATATTTATTTTGCAATTATTATTGCATTTGTACAATTTGCACAATATTAGGTGTCACTTACAATAGTAACCAAACATAGGAGCATTGCAGGGTGTATATAAAAATGAGTACCATTACCACTTACTTTACAACTACCAATCACAAATGAACTACTTTCCTATTATTTATTTAGTCATAATTTATTTTTGCTCAGCATAAAATATATACATTTTTGGGAAAGGATTAGAACTTATTATAATTATAATCAAGGGTACAACAAAAATAAAAATCCATAGTTAAAAAGAGCAACAACAACAACAACAATAATAATAATAATAATAATAATAATAATAATAATATTAATAATAATAATAATAATAATAATAATAATAATAATAATATAGAATGAGTGTCAGAATCTTTTAGTTTCTTCTCTCATGGTCTGGCTGAGGTGTTTATTTGGGATGATTATAAGAATTCTGAACAGTCACAGGGTAGAGTAAAGGAGTGGCAATTCCCTGGTCTGGTTTCTCAAAAGCACTTATCAAATTCTTCACTTTACGAAACAAGCGTTTCTGTTGACCAGCTGCAGTCTGCAAAATCACAAATAGAAAGCATTGTTACTGATACTGGCTATTAAAAAATTACTGTAAACTGAGATGATATGAGCATAAATAAATAAATAAATAAATAATGTGCACACCCAAACATACCAATGTATTTGTGGATTTGCAGTGCTTGCTGGCTTACTTTCTCTCTAATACTGGTTTTGTTCATTTTCCTATTTTTGCCACCTCCACATTTGCCAAAGCACAAAATGGAAACTGTTAAACTGAAACTTTGTTTGCAGTTACAATTTCCATGAAGGGTTACAAAATTCTTTTTTCAGGAAAATAAGTCACCTATTATACATTATAAAATTAAGCATTTCACATTCATGCAGATTAAACTTTCTTTTCGGCTTCTCCCGTTAGGGGTCGCCACAGCGGATCCTCCGCACGTTTGATTTGGCACATGTTTTATGCTGGATGCCCTTCCTAACGCAACCCTCCCCAATTTATCCGGGCTTGGGACCGGCACTAAGAGTGGCTGGGGATGGTTCCCTGACATTCATGCAGATTACTACTACTAAATAATTATTACTAGATTTAACAATGTGACTTTATGACTTCTCAAAGACATTTAATCTGAAATTGTCAGATTAATTGTCAGATTGTCAGATTATTCAGATTGTCAAAAGTTTTTTTGCTGGACAATAAATTTTTTTTTTATGTATTATAAAAGCTGCACTCGCATTTGCTTCATAATATCTGCAATTCTATATGTAGGTAACTGGTTAAATCCTAAAATTCCGGAACAAACACATTTTTGTGCTGTGAGGTTTTAGTAATGACCATAATTTATTTATGAATTTATCAGCTATAATTATTTATTTGTTGCTCCTTTGTTTAGTTCATCTCAGTATATTCCAATTTGTACATAACTTGATGTGACAAGTGTAAAAGATTTACCTAAGAGATTATGATTTGCGTATTTGAATGTTGAGTATACTTAAAGGGAATTTATTCACAGCTCAGCTGATATATAAAGTTGCTGATTCAGCATGCATGAACTAATATAGAATGCATGAATGCATTGTGTGTGATTGGTTTGTGCTTAGAATTCGAGAAAATTAACTACGAAGTGAAAAATAAGGTGCCAACCAGTTGCAATAATTCTTAAAAAAAATGAAAGATAGCTTCAGAGGTGCAGTTTTTGGGCAGCATACACAAAGTGTCCAATTTTCACATCCTTATTTTTAATTACAATATTATCCACTATTATCCACAATATTATCCATTTCTAAATTTTTGTGCTTGTAAAAGGGCCACAAACTATTTATTTTATGTTTATTTATAAAATATTGTTCCTAAAATCTACATTTTAAGATAACTACTGCAAAAACACATTTATTTTACAACAAACATTAAGTAATGAAAGTAATTAGAGTCTCACCTCAGCTGACCAGGAGCCTGCATTGTCTTGCTGTATGCGGTAAGTGTACACATAGCCACTATACCTGTCAATGTGAAATGAAACTCAAATTAACATATTTTAGTAAAGGAAATTAGGAAATGAAGTAAAAAAAGTTATTGTTTATGATGAACTTACAGAACACAGAGACAGTAAGAACCAGGGACACTTTCACTGTCTCGTATTAAGTAACTGCCATTCCTGCCAGCCTCACCCAGGCGCCTCTCACACATCTCTCGGCCGATGGCCCCATGATAAACAGGCAGCGATTCCATTGTGCTGCTTGTTGCGGTTCTCTGCCTTATCTCAGAAGTACCAAGAGGTAGTGGTTCCATCTACAGGAAATGACGTGAAGGCAGGAAATAACATCAAAAGACAAAAGATGTTTTCCGAAAGAACTGTTTGTGCAAGTGAGGAAAATGTCAGTTAAACTGGTTGGTTGTGAACTTAGGTGAGATAAAGCACATTCTGTTTTAGTACACGTCTACAAACTTTACTACATTTTACTCCTTATCAGATTATGCATTTACCTTACCTATATAACATTGACTCTATTTGAAAGTTGGGAATCTATCACAATATGCATTATGATACTTAATTTATCAATCTGTACTGCAACCTGCTGTAGTATATACATTTCTTATAGCATAAAACAAAATAGAAACAAAGGAGGTCATCATGGAAAACAGATTATGTTTTGCCTTTAAGTATTTCTTGAAATAGCGTTCAGAATAGTTTATGAAACTTAGTTGTACTTGGTCAGGTTTCTCTTCAGATGTTGTGGCTAGATTTATGATTAAACAGTTTTTTGCAGCCTTTTGTGAAATGGGTTTTCAACATTATACTCAAATTGAAAACATTGATCATTTTTAATAATTTAAGCCACACAGATACTTGAAACATTTATTTCTTTTGAGATTCAAACTTGCATTATTTCAATGAAACAGAGTTTTATTTTAGGCATCATTTTAATGTAATGAAAATGAGTTTGTGATAAAACATGATTTTTAAATGACGGATTTTGTTTCATTTGAACCACTGTTTCTATTGAAAGTAAGAAGAAAGTTCATAATGCATTGGCAGGTAAAATGAAGTTACTTGTTCTGTGTGGCATTTAATCCTCTAAAAACTCATGCTGTTCACCACAAATATCTATTCAAGCTTTCTTGGCTGTTTACTAAAAAAGCTTTCATTAGCATGGAGGTCTTCCAGCTTGGTAAGAGAATACAGTTTTGAAGTTGAAACTTGGTTATGTTTGATGCTTTATTCTCGTATACTTACTGCTTTTTTCCTGATAATGCATAGTTATTATAAATAATCTATAGGTTTTTTTACTGAAAAAAGTTTCTCTGTTGCTTACAATACCTAATTAAAATGTTTTATGTTCAGCCAAATGTTATCATAAATGTGAATCAGAAAGCAAGTAAGAAGATTGTATAAATTTAATAAAAAAAAAAAAAACCAATAAATAAGTCAATACATTTATAAAAATGTGTTAATGGTAAAGAAAAATTCATGTTTATCCTTTTTCATTCTTTCTCTGTGCTGACGTGACCTTGACATCTGCTTCTTAAAACCAAGTTCAATGGACGACAAAAAAAATTTAATTCTTGTGAAATGTCTTCCTCTAATGGCTGTACAAAAAAACATTTTTTAAAGATGTTTCAAGGAACAGGTTGTTTTACAAGAATATCCTACTATATACAGGTGCATCTGAATAAATTATAATATAATAAAAAAGTCGATTTATTTTAGTTATTAAATACAAAAAATAACGTTTTTTTTTTATTTTGATGATTATGGTCTACAGCTAATAAAACCCCAAATGCGTGGTGTCATACTCTAATCTGCTAATTAAATCCACTGTGTTCTATCAAGTCGAAGGTCAGCACAGCCATCTACCAGGAAGTTTTATGCCATGCCAAATTGAGGCAAGGTAAGGCAAAGGAGCCCCTACCAAGTATCTAGTACAAAGTAACTAATAAATGAACATGTAAAAGGAATGCATCACTTGTAGCACATAGATGTTTTTGTGCATTGTGGCTCTTGAAGCACTGACCAGCTGCAGTCCACTCCTTGTGAATCTCCCCCAAATTCTTGAATGGGCTTCGTTTCACCTTTTTCTACCACATTTCTACCACATGACCTTTTGTGTCTTACCCTCCATGTGCAGGGTGAACCAAACTGAGTTCTGGAAACCTGAACCAGACTGCGTTCTGGAAACCTTTGTATTTGTTTGGATTTAACTAGCTGACTAGAGTGTGACACCATGGGTCTCCAATATTTAACTTTTTCACAGTATACTTTTCTGAGATACTGTAATGATTTTTTACGTTTTGTATTGAATTACTAAAATAAATAAACTTTTTAATGATATTCAAATTTATTGAGATGCACCTGTAATATATATATATATATATATATATATATATATATATATATATATATATATATATATATATATATATATATATATATATATATATATATATATAGCCAGGTCTAAATATGGCCTTGTGTTATTTATAACTACCTGAAGTTATGGCCTGTAGACAGACTGAGACTGTGAACATTATGGTTTACACTTCCGAAACCAACCCCTGCTGTGCTTACTGAAGGCAGTGAAAGGTTTAAAAAGATCAGAAACCCCACGAGGAGTTTTGACTTCAATTGTGGACAATGTTACTGCTTATAGTAGAAAAAATATACAGCATTTTACTTGTGTGCAAAACATATTGTTTTGTTTAGAGTGTTTACCATAATCCTAGGCAAGATGTGTATGTTTTCTAACAAGCCATTGAAATTTGGTTCTATTAGGGACAGCTAGCATTTTAAAGAAAGTCTCTATTAATAAGCATAAACATTTAGATATTAAAAAAAAAAAAAGTGTATATTTGTACACATTGAAATTACTGTTCTTAAAGCAATTACACAGCAGCAATTTGTGATGAGAGCATTTTCACTGTTTTTTTACAACATACATGAGGCTGAATACTACTTACATAAAAAGTAAAAAAAATAATAATAATTATATATAGGGGAAATTATTCTGTTTAATCTAAGGCTGTCAATCAATTCAAATATATAATCGTGATTAATCGCATGATTGTCCTGAGTTAACTCTTTATTAGATGCAACTTAATCGCATATTTTTATCTGTTCTAAATGTCGCTTAAAATAATACTTATCAAGTTTTCACTACTCTAACATGGACATGGACATATATGGATTCTTTATGCAAATGTATGTTTATTATTAATAAAACTATACTCAAAATGTTTTGAAAAAAAATTATGGTGTTTTATATTACGTAAATCATCATGATACCAGTCTGGACTTTTGCTGTTTCCACACAGAAGGTTAATGAGGTGATACCGGAGAAACTGCACCTCTTATAACTTTCATACAGATTACATAATCAGAGAATGTTTGCATTCGTTTTGAATTGGTTTG
Organism: Silurus aristotelis; assembly: GCF_946808225.1. Lineage (NCBI taxonomy): Eukaryota > Metazoa > Chordata > Actinopteri > Siluriformes > Siluridae > Silurus > Silurus aristotelis. Next base: position 10,377,976 of record NC_139587.1, on the reverse strand, counting down.
ATCTGTTTTGGCTGACCTTTTCTCATGATGTCCAGCTTTTCTTGAATGGCCCATCTTTAAAATGTCATTGTAAGTATATCTGTGACCAAATCAATTTCTTCTTATATATCAGCCATTGTAAAAAAAAAAAATACAGCTATTCAATCCACACAAATATATTTGAGTTTGTACAGTTTGCTACAAATGTGGGTTGCAGTAGTCTGCACTGTGACCATCAAATAAAGGATGTGAAAATACTGACATGACTCGACACCTTCCAGGGGGCCTTAGAGTGGTCAAATCACAATCTGATTGGTTAATGCAAGAGCTTTAAGCAACATAACTTTTTAATCTAACAAAAGCCTGCACTGTTAATTTCTGTTTGGTCTTATGGCACTATCTGATTTGATGGTTGAAATCGATACTTATACTCTGTGGTGCAGCAGTTCATCCGAGAGAAAAGCTATGAAAACAGTTGATTAATGAGAATAATTTAATACATATTCATGGAAAAAAATATATTTAAATGTAAGTCAGTGATTCTGATAGAGTTTAGACCAGCAAAGAATGCCTTGCTGGTCAACCACTGATAGGATGTCTTGGGATGTGGTAACATAATTTTTTTCTTTCACTAGTAATAGGAGACTTAAATCTGTTCCAGCATCTGTTTTTTTTACTTTACAAAAGCGCAACATTTTGTTGTTATTATGAGTGTGTACATAAAGTAAAAGTAGACCCTTAACATATTCGACTGATGTGTTGACTTGGCGCATAAGTAAAACAAATGTTTACTGATTGAAAATTTTATTTCTGACTTTATTTATTTGTTTTCGATATCTGAGCAAAGAAAAGATATCAAGAATAAATGTGTGTTGTGCTGAAGGTTTTAATTTAGCCTCTTTTATATTTATTTATTTATATTTTTATTAAAACTGGTCAAACAGAAATGCATTAATCGCCTGTTAATATAACCAGTACTGTTAAAATCAATTTGCATTTTGAAAACCTTAATTAATATATTAATACAAAACAAATGTAACATTTTGTTACCTAATAAATGTATCCAATAAATGTATCCATAAACAAAAAACATTTGGGTTTCATGTGAACTGCTGTAACAGACTTACAGCAGGGTTACTATATCTGATAGGGCACTATTACAGTTGATCAGAATCCCCTACACCCCCCTCCCATTTCACACAGAATTATTTTTTTGCTATTTTCTATGTCCCTTAATTGTTTATTATTATTATTATTATTATTATTATTATTATTATTATTATTATTATTATTATTATTATTATTATTATTTTAAATAATTATTGTTTTTTTTTTATTTGCAGCTTTTTATGCACTTAAATTTTTTGTTTATTAACCACTTTTTGCAAGGTCTTCCCTGCTCTCCCCGTGTATTCTACACGTCATGTGGGTGCTCCAATTTCTTCAGCATTCACTAAAAACGTATTTGTGATTATAACCAATTAATCGTCGGTCATAATCTGCAAGTTATTTCAGTTTAATCAATGGTTAATAACATGGTTATGAAATTTATAAAGTTTATTTTAGAAGGAGAATATTCCAAAGATGGAAAAAAACATCGGCGCTACATCCTGAAACAGAGCGCCTCGAATTTCTGCATGATTGCTAAGTAATTAGCAGAGAAGAAAAAATATAACAAGGTTGTTAAGGACATCACTATGTCTATAAAATAAGCATAATTTAATCAATATATCCATCAATATATTTCTTTTCAGTGATTTTGTCAACCTTTCCATCAGATTGTTTGCCCACTGCTGCCTGTAAATTCGACTTTGCTAATGCCAGTAAAGTTACTTGAATGTGAACATGTCGATCACGGATTTTTAAAAATAGAGCCACATTTATATATTTTGAAATGTCACCCTAATCACACTAAATCTATACTTATTTCGATTACTTTTATGTGACTGATTAATTATTTATATATATATATATATATATATATATATATATATATATATATATATATATATATATATATATATATATATAGCTAGTATGAGTAACAAAATGTTTTTTTGTACCCAGATTTGATTAAAAATAATTGAAATATTAATTTCAATTCAAATTCAAATTCATATTCAAATTTCAAATATTAACACTTAAAATAAAATTTAAACCATCTTAACTTTGGCAAAAAGAAGTCTTTGATAATGCCAATATCCACACTATGTGGCAAAAAGTTTTAGCATACCTGTCTTTTGTCTCTCATAGTTAAAATGCACCTATGATAAAAGTTACAGGCCTCTCTCATCTTTTTAAGTGGGAGAACTTGCACAATTGGTGGCTGACTAAATACTTTTTTGCAACACTGTATATGTTGCAGAGATTTGTGCTCATTCAGCCACAAGGGTGTTAGTAGTCAGGTACTGATGTAGGTAAATTGAAGAGGTCTTGTGCAATCTGTGTTCACATTAATCCCAAAGGTGTTCAATAAGGTTGACTTATAAAGAATATATTTATATAGCTGGCTTTGTGCACAGGGTAATTATGCTGGAACAGGTTTAGGTCTCCTCCTTGGGTCTAACTATTTGGGGATGATTAACATATAGCTGTGTTAATCTTCCCCAAATAGTTAGCACAAAGTTGGAGGTACACAAATGTATAAAACGTCTTTAGAACTGGCAGCATAAAGTTTTTCCTTCACTTGAACTAGCAGACCCAAACCTGTTCCAGCATAATTCCCCTGTGCACAAAGCCAGCTATATAAATATATTCTTAATGAGTGGAAAATCACCTGCTATAGACCTTCAACCTTACTGAACACCTTCGGGATTAATGTGAACACAGACTGCACACCAGGCCTCCTCACCTCACCTTCATCAGTACCTGACAACTACCACCCTTGTGGCTGAATGAGCACAAATCTCTATATATACATGTACATATACAGTGGGGCAAAAAAGTATTTAGTCAGCCACGAATTGTGCAAGTTCTCAAAAGGGCGGCCAAGGCTCATTAATGCACATGGGAAGCAAAGACTGGTCCGTGAGGTCCGATCTACCATAGCTCAAATTGCTGAAAAAGGTGATGTTCAAATGTTCAAAATGTGCGCAGTGAACAGAGCAAAAAAAGAAACATTGACCCAGATTATTTAGTCAATATGCAAAGTCAACATTGAGCATCTTAAACACCATCATAAGGAGGCTCCAAGGATACCTCACAAATTGAGGTGTCAACAATTTGACCCCTCTCAGCCCCCTAATATGACCTCATCTCTTTCACCACCTGCAGATTCCTTTTCACCTCCACCTGCAAACTTCTCTAGCTGCTGACTCCTCTCCTCCTGCAACTGCAGACTTCTCTCCTCCTTCTACTGCTTACTCCTCTCCTCCTGCAACTGCAGACTCCTCTCATCATGCAACAGGCCAATCATCTTATGATGTTACCTCCTTGTATCTTGGATAAACTAACTCTGAACAACAAGTCTGTTTAAATAAAATAAAAAAAAAATTATTTATGCTTGTGTCACATCTATATTAGACTACTGTAACGCTTTACTGTCTGGGTGTGCGAGTAAGTGCATAATTAAGCTTCAGTTAGTTCAGAATGCAGTAGCAAGGATCCTCACTAGATCTAGAAAATATGACCACATCATTCCGGTTTTAATGAGTTTACACTGCTCCCAATCAAATCTCGCATTGATTATAAAATACTACTACTGACGTATAAAGCACTTAACAGTCTCGCACCGCAGTATCTGAGTGAACTTCTGTACCAGTATGATCCTCCATGCCTACTTAGATCAAAAGGTGCAGGCTATCTGTTGGTCTCTCAAATAATGAAGACTACAGCAGGGGGCAGATCTTTCTCTTATAAAGCCCCACAGTTATGGAACAGCCTTCCAATCAGTGTTCGGGACTCAGACACAGTCTCAGTGTTCAAGTCGAGGTTGAAAACATATTTAAGTCTTTTATCAGTATTCTTTTTTTTCTTAGGTAAAGGCGCAGATCTGGAGGGATCATGGATATAGTGTTTGGTGAACTAGAATATTTGTATGGTGTCGTCCGCTCACTCTCACACGTTCACTCAGGTTTGTTGATGGTGGTGTGGTGGGTCGTCTCTTATCCCAGAGATCCCTCATGTTGGTGTTACGTTCTGGGTCTCCTTTTAGTTATGCTGCCATAGTGAGTCTTTGCCGGAGTCCAAACTGCACAGTGATATTAACTTTCATACAACAATAAAGACATAATAATCCATATCCTTCTCTTCCTGTCACCCCTCTTCTCTCTCTCTTTCTCTCAGTCGAGCTAAACATGCTCCTGAGGTTCCAGTGACCACTATTCCTGCCCCTCTCCCCTCCATGGATCTTCCCACTTCGTCCAGGCCTGACTCTGGATAGGGTTCTCTTCGACTGGAGGCCACTCTGTGCAGCTCGGGACGGTTTCTCATCAACGCCTTGGGTGGTTCCATGAAATTCTGCCGTAAGAACGGGCGCTTTGAGGATGGATTGGACTGTAGTTAATGTCAACAGTCTGCTACACTGTATAAAAATGTACATAATGTACAAATGTATATTATTATGTACATTACACTATACAATAGTATTAAATGGTACTTACAGTATGTTTTACCTTTGTGGTTAAAATAATTGGTTACATTAATAAAACACATGAGGACACTTGAAATAATCAGACGGGTGTGTCAGGCATTATCAACCATATAACAGTAGGATAATTATTCTGATGGATGTGTGGAGAACATTTAAGTTATTCTGTGTGAAATAGAGGAGGTAACGGATTTTGATAAACTGTAATGTGTCCTATCAGATATTTTGACCCTGCTATAAGTCTGTTACAGTTCACATGAGACCCAAATGCTTTTTAAGATATAAAACAGAGAGGGTTAGGCATCACCTGATTGAATATTGAGAAAATTAAACTAAAACAACATAAATTCACATCTTACTTTATAATTCTAAATATCTGGGAGAAAAGTTTATACTATAAATAAAATAAAGAATGAGCTATTTACTAATAATTGAATATTTGTTGGTTATATCACAATTTGAGCATAAGAAAAAAAGAGTGAAAGCCTGTTTTTCCTATGAGCATAACTGCTGTTCCAACAATTTTCTAGAAACTTGGAGATAAAGGGGACATTTAAATTGGCCTAAAGTTGGCCAGCTGACAGGGGTTGAGGTCAGGTTTTTTAATTATGGGGTTGATATCTGCAAGTTTTAATGATTTATATACATTCATTCATTCATTCATTTTCTCCCGCTTATCCGTAATCCGGGTCGCGGGGGCAGCAGTCTAAGCAGGCCCCCGCCTTCGACTGCTGCCCAATCCTCACAGCACCGTCCCTTACGGTCCCTCCTGCAGGTGGTGAGCCCACAGCAAGATTTATATACATAGCCAAGACTAATGGAATAATGTATTACTTTTAGCACTAGTTCAATTGCTTTTGGAATAATCTGTTCAAAAAAAATAATAAAATGTAGCTAAAGGACCTAGAACACAAGGCAATAATTTTGATTTCTTTTTCTTTAGACTACTCCAATTAGGGGTTGCCACAGCAGATCATCTGTCTCCATACTATTTTGTCCTATACATCTGGCTCTTTCAAATCAACTACCTGCATGTCTTCCCTCACCACATCCATCCCTCCTTCTTGGCATTCCTCTTTTCCTCCTTCCTGGCAGCTCAATCTTTAGCATTCTCCTACCGATATAACCCATGTCCCTCCTTTGCACATGTCAAAACAATCTCGATCTAGCCTCTATCACCTTGTCTCCAAACGTTCCTACGTGTGATCCTTCTAATAAACCTGTTTCTAATCCTGTTCATCCTCATCACTCCCAATAAAAATCTCATCTTCAGCTCTGCTACCTCCAGCTCCACTTCCTGTTTTATAGTCAATGCCACGGTCTCTAAACCATACAACATAGTCCTACCACAGTCCTATAAACTTTCTTTTTTACTCTTGCAGATACCCTTTTATCAAAAATCCTTTCAGGAACTCTTCTTCACCCACTCCAACCTGCCTGCAGTCTTTTCTTCACTTCTCTAAAACACTCTCCATTACTTTGCACCGTTGACCCAGGTACCTAAACTCATTCACCTTCTCCACCTCTTCTCCCTGCAACCGCACTGCACCACACCAATCGAATACTCTCCCTCTCATTCACACACATGTACTCTGTCTTAATCTTTCTGACTTTCATTCCCCTTCTCTCCACATACCTCCACCTCTCCAGGCTCTTCTCAACCCGCTTCCTACTCTCACCACAGATCACAATATCAGCCGCAAACATCATAGTAATAGAGACTTATGTCTGACCTCGTCCGTCAACCTGTCCATCACCACTGCAAACAGGAAAGGGGTCAGAGACAATCCTTGATGCAATCCCACCTCCACCTTGAAGCAGTCTGTCGTTTATAATGCACACTTCACTGCTGTCACACTGTCCTCATACATGTCCTACACCACCCTCACATACTTCTCTGACACACCTGGCTTCCTCATACCGTACCACAACTTCTCTCTCTGCACCCTGTCGTTCGCTTTCTCTAAATCCACAAACACACAATGCAACTCCTTCTGACCTTCTCTATACTTCTCCATCAACATTCTCAAAGCAAGTAAGGCATCTGTGGTGCTCTTCCTTGGCGTGAAACCATACTGTTTTTTCACCACAATACATACATACATATATACAGTATATATACATACATATATACAGTATATATATATATATATACACAGTATATACTGTATATATACATATATATACCACCATCAACAAACCTGTATATATATATATATATATATATATATATATATATATATATATATATATATATATATATATATATATATATATATATATATACAGTATATATACACACACACACACACACACACACACACACACACAGGGTCCCATAAAAGTGAGTACACCCATCACGTTTCAGAAACCATTTAGTATAACTCCTGATGGGACAATACTATAGAAATGAAACATTGATATACTTTGGAGTAGCCAATGTGCAGCTTGTAGAGCAGTATAGATTTACTGTCCTCTAAAAAATGACTTTATTGTCTAAATAGCTGGCAACAAAAGTGAGTACACCTAAGTGAACATGTAAAAACTGTGTCCAAAGTGTCAATATTTTGTGTGATCACCACTGTTAACTTGCACTGCCTTAATACTCCTGGGGATGGAATTCACCAGAGGTGCACAGATTGTTGCTGGGATCCTCTTCCACTCCTCCACAATGACATCACGGAGCTGCTGGATGTTAGCAGTGGTGGACGAAGTACATGAAGCATGTAGGGTTGTAGGGTTGGTACTTTAAATGTTGGTACTATGACTGGTAAAGGGAGAGAGAGATAGCTAAATATCATGGAGAGGAGAAAGGTAGATATTTTGTGTGTTCAGGAGACCAAGTGGAAGGGAGTAAGGCCAGGAACATTGAAGGTGGGTTTAAACTGTTCTATCATGGTGTGGATGGAAAGTGAAATGGTGTAGGGGTGATTCTGAAAGAAGAGTACAGTAAGAGTGTAGTGGAGGTGAACAGAGTTTCTGATAGGGTGATGATCGTGAAGCTGGAAGTTGAAGGGGCGATGATAAATGTCATCAGTGCTTATGCTCCACAAGTGGGTTGTGAGATGGAGGAGAAGGAAAAATTCTGTAGTGGATAAAGTGGTAGAAGGTGTACCTAGGAATGAAAGATTGGTGATTGGGGCAGATTTCAATGGGCATGTAGGTGAAGGTAACAGAGGTGATGAGGAGGTGATGGTTAGGTATGGCTTTAAGGAGAGGAATATGGAAGGGCAGATGGTGGTAGCTTTTGCTAAAAGGATGGAAATGGCAGTGGTAAAAACTTTTTTTAAAAGAAGAAGCATAGGGTGATGTATAAGAGTGGAGGAAGGTGTGGCTAGAAAGCATCGGATGGTGATCAGTAGGACGGTTTTGGAGGTAAAGAAGAAGAGGAGGAGAGTGAGGACTGAAAGAAGAATAAGATGGTGGAAACTGAAGGCAGAAGACTGTAGTGTGAAATTCAGTTGGAGCAATAAAGGATGGAGATGGAAATGTGTTGACTAGTGAGGAGAGTGTGTTGAGAAGATGAAGGGAGTATTTTGAGCAGCTAATGAACAAGGAAAATGAGAGAGAGAGAAGGTTGGATGGTGTGGAGTTGGTAAAGCAGGAAGGGATAGGATTAGTAAGGAGGAAATGAGAGCAGCGATTAAGAGGATGAAGAGTGGAAAGTCGGTTGGACCAGATGACATAACGGTAGAAGCGTGGAGATGTTTAGGAGAAATAGCAGTGAAGTTTTTAACCAGATTGTTTAACAGGTTTTTGGAAGGTGAGAGGATGCCTGAGGAATGGAGGAGTGTGCTGGTACCGATCTTTAAGAACAAGGGAGATGTGCAGACCTGCAGTAACTACAGGGAAATACAGTTGATCAGTCACAACAAGAAGTTATGGGTAAGAGAAGTGGAAGCCAGGCTGAGAGAAGAGGTGACCATCTGTAAGCAGCAGTATGGTTTTATGCCGCGGAAAAGCACCGCAGACCCAGTATTTGCTTTGAGAATGTTGATGGAGAAGTATAGAGAAGGTCAGAAGGAGTTGCATTGTGTGTTTGTGGATTTAGAGAAAGCGTACGACAGGGTGATGAGAACGGAATTGTGGTACTGTATGAGGAAGTCAGGTGTGCAAGAGAAGTATGTGAGGGTGGTGCAGTACATGTATGAGGACAGTGTGACAGCAGTGAAGTGTGCAGTGGGAAAGACAGACTGGTTCAAGGTGGAGGTTGGACAGCATCAAGGATCGGCTCTGATCCCGTTCCTGTTTGCAGTGGTGATGGACAGGTTGACGGACAAAGTCAGACAGGAGTCTCCTTTGACTATGATGTTTGCGGCTGATATTGTGATTTGTGGGGAGCAGGTTGAGAAGAGCCGAGAGAGGTGGAGGAATGTGCTGGAGAGAAGAGGAATGAAAGTTAGTAGGAGTAAGACAGAGTACATGTGTGTGAATGAGAGGGAGGGCAGTGGAGTGGTGCAGTTGCAGGGAGAAGAGGTGGTGAAGGTGGAGGAGTTCAGGTACCTGGGGTCAACAGTGCTGTGCAAAGTAATGGAGCGTGTGTTCAAGTGAATAAAAGAGTAGGAGGGAGCAGGCAGGGTGGAGTGGGTGGAGAAGAGTTGCAGGAGTGATTTGTGATAGAAGGATATCTGGGAGAGTGAAAGGGAATGTTTATAAGACTGTTGTGAGACCCACGATGTTGTATGGTTTAGAGACCGTGGCATTGAGTAAAAGACAGTAGGTGGAGCTGGAGGTAGCAGAGCTGAAGATGTTGAGGTTTTCGTTGGGAGTGACGAGGATGGACAGGATTAGAAATAAGTTTATTAGAGGGACAGCGCATGTAGGTCGTTTTGAAAACAAGGTGAGGAAGGCGAGATTGAGATGGTTTGGACATGTGCAGAGGAGACATTGCTGAGGATGGAGCCACCAGGTAGGAGGAAAAGAGGAAGACCAAGGAGGTGGTTTATGGATGTGGTGAAGGAAGACATGCAGGTAGTTGGGTTAAAAGAGGCAGATGTAGAGGACAGAGGGGTATGGAGACAGATGATCCGCTGTGGCGACCCCTAATGGGAGAAGCCGAAATTAAAAGAAGTGAGGTACAGCTGTTATCACTTAGTGTTTTTAATATTGTTGCGAGCTATTTTGACAATAATGTTAAGTTATTATTCAGAGGATCGCAAATCTGCACTGCTATACCACCTGCACATTGACTACTCAAATATATCCAAGTTTAATTTTAATAATAATGATTTTTTAAGAGTTATACTAAAATGGTTGCTGAAATGTGAGAGGTGTACACACTTTTGTGAAATTCTTATAAATCATCTCCTATTCATCTTAAACCAAAATTGCCAATCATCAAAGCACAAAATCAAAGGAAGTGGCCTTGATGTTCCAATATCCTCAATACAGTATATCATAAACCCTCTGCCATCTTCCTCTTTGGAAAAACTGTCACTGTTTAAATGTCCACAAAAGTGAATCATAAAGGGACGGCAAGCAAAAGGTCTATAATTAGAGGATACAGCATACAAACCAAAATATATTTGTACATCAATCAATAACAAATAATTTTATTATTTAATAACTTTACTGTTATTTCAATACTTATATCTGGTTAATATTTGGTTTACTAGTGCATGTGAATTGCACATGAAACACAAAAAAAATCAGTATCACTGATTACTATGTTCATCACTAGAATCAACTTTGGTAAATTACACAAAGCAGATATGAGTAGAGTAAATAAATGGATGAATCAATGTTCTGTTTTTTTGCTCATGCTTTGTTCAGCTGCGTGTGCTGTAAAGGTCAGCATCTTCTGGGTTAGACTGTCCAAAGTCCTTTAGGTTGAGATCTGCTACATGTGCTTGCTTCTCTGGGACAACTGACAAAAGAGAATTGTAACAATCATAAGGATTCAATTAAATTAAATCATAATTATGATGAAACAAATAATAATTATACATTAAACTTTAACATTAAGGGTTTGTTTAATAAGGACAATGCCCGATCCGAAATTTCAGGAAACTATTAAATTATTAAATAGGCCCCCAAAACTAAAATACTAATGACGTATAAAGCACTGAATGAGTCACCATGTCTACTTTGTTCAAAAGGTGTAGGCAATTTTATATTTGTATGCTGTCATCCCCCCATTCTCATGCGTTCAGTTTTGTTGACGGTGGTGTCGTGGGCTCTCATGCCATATATCCTGCATGTCCATGTTATCTTCTGGCTCTCCCTTTTAGATATGCTGCTATAGCGAGTCTTTAACTGTACCCTAATCACACTGTACAGTATCATTAACATTTATATAAGAATAAGGATACTTCATAATTTATATTACCCTTTTCCTGTTATATTTCCTCTTCTCTTTTATTAATGTTTTTCTGTTTTCTTTTATTACTGTGTAACGCTGCTGTTAAAAGCACTATACAAATAAAAATTTATTTAAATTGAAAATCTGTGAAAGGGCATCTTTATTATATGCTTTTTAATGTATGAAGAATTGCTTTTCCTCTCTGTTAAATACATTTTCACCGATTAACAAAACAGATGTGTGCTACGTGTGTGTGTGTGTGTGTGTGTGTGTGTGTGTGTGTGTGTGTGTGTGTGTGTGTGTGTGTGTGTGTGTGTGTTATTTTAAATAATCCAAACTGTAATCCAAGATTTTGATGATGTGAATAGAGCCAAAATGTACAATTTATAAGGGCACACAATAAACGACAAAATCAATATTATTATGTCATAAACCAGGCTTAAAATTAGATTTATGCTTTAAAAGTTGTAATGATTATTTACCTGTGGGAGTTTGGGGCTCTCCTGAGAACTGCAAAGATGGCATCTCTGGTTGGCTCTCAGCAGTTAGCGATGATGCTGAGGAGGGTTTGCCCTCAGCAGTTACCACCAAAAGTTCCTTATCAGCAAAAGGACTGCTGCTGTGTGGAACAGGTAATGGGGCCTGGACCAGGTAATGATTATCAGGCAAGTGGCTTAAACTGGACTTAGATGGAGCAGGGACCTCATGGAAGAGTTCATTTGTTACTATAGCTTGAGCCAAATCACTGACTGGGATATCCAAAGTATTTTCCATGGCTCCAGATGATGGTGCTGTCTTAGTTGGAAAAAAATGCAGCAATTGGTTAAAACAATTATACCTTAAGGAACCAGACAGTTTACTGACAATCTCAATAAAATATCATTATCTTTCGGCTGCTCCCATTAGGGGTCACCACAGCGGATCATCCGTCTCCATACTACCCTGTTCTCTACATCTGCCTATTTCAAACAAACGACCAGGATGTCTTCCCTTACCATATTTATAAACCTCCTTCTTGGCCTTCCCTTTTTTCCTCCTCCATGGCGGCGCCATTCTCAGTATTCTCCTACCAATATAACCCATGTCTCTTTTCTGCACATGTTCAAACCATCTCAATCGCTCTTCCCTCACCTTGTGTTCAAAACATCCTACATGCACGGTCCCTCTAATAAACTTGTTTCTAATCCTGTCCATCCTCATCACTCCCAATGAAAATCTCTGCATCTTTAACTCCACTGTCACCTCCAACTCCACCTCCTGTCTTTTAGTCAATGCCACTGTCTCTAAACCTTACAACATAGCAGGTCTCACCAAAGTCCTAAAAACTTTCCCTTTCACTCTTGCAGATACCCTTCTATCACAAATCACTCCTGCCTCTTTTTTACCCACTCCACCCTGCCTGCACTCTCTTCACTTTTCTAACACATTACTTTTGCACAGTTAAGTCCAGGTACATAAACTCATACACCTTCACCACCTCTTCTCAACCTGCTCATTACTCTCAACATAAATCACAATATCATCCGCAAACATTATAGTCAATGGAGACTCCTGCCTGACCTCGTCCATCAACCTGTCATTCACCACTACAAACAGGAAAGGGCTCAGAGCAGATCCTTGATACAATCCCACCTCAACCTTGAACCAGTCCGTCATTCCTACTGCACACTTCACTGCTGTCACATTGTCCTCATACATGTCCTGCACCACCCTCACATACTTCTCTGCCACACCTGACTTTTTCATGCAATACCACAACTCCTCTCTTGGCAGCCTGTCGTACGTTTTCTCAAAATCCACAAACACACAATGCAACTCCTTCTGACCTTCTCTATTCTTTCTCATATATTTCTTACATATCTACCTTTCTCCGTTGCATCATATCAGCTACCTCTCTCCATTCCACCGGTACCCTATTGGCTAACATTACCTCTGGTGGTCGTTGGTAACCCGGGCCTCAAAAGCTCCTGTATGAAATTCAGGTTTATGATCAGCATATTTGATTTGGCACATGTTTTTTTTACCCTGGATGCCCTTCCTAAACTTTTGCTTTCTTTATATAAAAAAAACAACTCTCAACAGAGTTGTAGGGTTATTTATCTTAGATTTTAATCTAGCATACTTTATCATAGCAGATTTATTCATTGCTAAAAACTCAAAACACTTTTGTACGTCACTCTGGACAAGGGCCTTAAATGCCACTAATGTAAATGTAAATGTCACGCAATGCCCTTCCTAATGGCTATGTTATACCTTATGAAACATATTTGGGTTATTTGTGGGTTGTATGACAAGTTTTCTTTTGTGAAAATATTTGAGTGGGTGAATACATCAAAACAAACTGTTAAACAATTTGAACAAGACAGGTATAAAATGTATACATCTTTATGTATGTAATCACCTTTGAACTATCAGGTAATGTGTCCCGTTTCCACAATGATGCAACAGTTGAGCTTGTCCACTTTGAGGCTGAATACATTTTCTTTCCACTTATCTAAATAAGTGGAATGAGTCAAATATAACAGAATCTAGATGCATTCATTGCAAAAACCATAATGGCTGGACAGCACCTAGAGTTTAATAGCATTTCACCTTTAACATGGCAATAGTCTGTACAGGGTAACACACAGCAAACCCGGCAGACACCAAACTCAATGGCAGTCCCAGTCTCTTTAGGTAGGACCCTAAACCCAAAAAGAAAACAAGGTTCAAACCTTAACTTTTATGAAAATACCTTGTCATTATTTTTTAAGCAAACACCATGTGCAAGCAAATAAAAATAAATACCTATTCATGTTATTTTGTTTCATGTATTTTTTCAGAACTAAGCTTCTAAAACTTTAAGCCATTATGGTGGTATTTAATGTCAGTATATTTATTCACCTTTTCTTGCAAGAATCACACCAGCAAAACCAGACATTGCAATAACAGATATCCTAGGCCCAAATCCAGAGGAAGAGTCCTTAATGAAGTAGTACACATCTGTAAAAAAAGGAAATGTGGTGGGGAAAAATATGAATATGATGGTTTGAGGCTGGGGTTCCCAACTTTTTCATCAATGGTTTCTATGGCAAGAAAGATAGCAAGCAAGAAGGAGCGTAACTTATGAGTCATTTTAATTTTAAATGATACAGGAATATTTGATTATAAACAAGATTAGCTAATAGATAATGATAAATGTTAATATATTAGTTACCACAATAATTAGGTGTTGACCATGACAACATGCTTGACTATGATGTGTGGTGCTGTTGCTGATAACAGTACAGACAAATAATCTATCAATATATTTTGTATGCAGCAAGTGTAAAAGGTACACAGCAGTTAAGAGTGCATTTAAAAATAAGAAGCCCTGGTGTATATATGATTGCAGGAAGCAGCACAAAAAAATATAACTTAGTGTGGTAGTTCGGAAAATCAGAAAATAAACGTGTTTTTTTCTTACCTTCTCCACCATGGTAGAGATTTACAGCTGTAACTTTAACAGACCCAAAAGTGCTCTGAGCAAACACAAAACCACATACAACCTCACTCGATTTTGTAACCCAGGGTTTTCAGCAATAATTTACTTTAGTCAATTTAGTGGATTTACTTTAGTCAATGTGCAGCTTGTATAGAAGTGCAAATTTACTGTCCTCTAAAAAAAAAATCAACATACCACCATTATTGTCAAAATAAACGGCAACTAAAAGTGCTCACACCCTAAGTCAAAACTGTGTCCTAAGTATAAATATTGTGTGTAAGCACTATTATTATCTGGTACAAGTTGCTGCTAGGATCCTCTTCCACTCCATAATGACATCACGGATGCTGGAAGCTGCTGGATGTTAGACACATAACGCTTTTCCACCTTTTGCTTGAGGATGCCCCACAGGTGCTCAATAGGGTTCAGGTATTGAGAAATACTTGGCCACTCCATCACCTTCACCCTCAGCAAGGCAGTTGTCTTGGTGGTGGGTTTGGGGTAATTTTTATTTTTTCATTTATGTTGAAAAACTGTCATTTGGCCCAGTTTCTAAAGGAAGGGCATCATGTTCTGCTTCAGAATTTCACAGTACATTTTAAAAAACATATTTCCTTTAATGAACCGAGCTCCCCAGTACCAGCAGCACTCATGTAGCCCCAGACCATGATGCTGCCACCACAATTCTTGACTGTAGGCAAGACAGTTTTCTTGGTACTCCCCACCAGGGTGTTGCCACACATGCTGGACACAGCCTGAGCCAAACAATTTTATCTTACTAGAACCATGTCCTGTGGTTTGATGAGACTAAGTCATGCTCTTGTACAGATTGTCTTCAGCAAACCATTTGCGAGCTTTCTTGTGAGCCAGCTTCAGAAAAAGCTTCCTTCTTGGACGGCGGCCATGCAAACCGACTTGTTGCAGTGTGTGGTGTATGGTCTGAGCACTGACAAGCAGACCTTCCACTTTTGTAACCTCTAAAGCAATGCTGGCAGCACTCATGCATCTGTTTTTTATAGCCAGCTTCAGCACCTGACACACAGCACAAGGACTCAACTTTTTGATTGACCCTTGCGAGGCCTGTTTCAAGTGGAACCCATTTTGGAAAACCTCTGTATGATCCTGGCCACTGTACTGCAACTCAGTTTCAGGGTGTTACCGATCTTCATATAGCCGACGCCATCTTTGTGGAGAGCAACAATTCTAATTCTCAAATCCTCAGAGAGCTCTTTGAAAAGAGGTGCCATGTTGAACATCCAGTGTTCAGTATGAGAGATTTGTACTCAAGCACCAAATTTTACCTGCTCTTATATAAGATACATACAATTTTAATGGTCATGTCAAGCATACAAAAACATGAACATGAATAGGACATGGTTTTTTGCATGGTTAAACGTCTGTTCTCACGTAGGGTGTACTCAGGTTGTTGCTAGGTATTTTGACAAAATGTTGAGTTTTTCAGAGGAAAGTAAATCTATACTAATATTCAAGCAGCACATTGCCTACTCTTAAATATAGCAAAAGTTTCATTTCTATAGTATTGTCCCTTAGAAAGATATAGTAAAATGAAAATGTGAGCGGTGTACTTTTGTATAAATACATACAGGTGCATCTAAAAAAAAGTTTAAAGTTTTAAAAAAAAAAGTTAATTTATTTTAGTAATTCAATAAAATAAAAATTTAACTCGTATATTATATAGATTCGTCACACACAGACTGATATATTTCAAGTGTTAATTTCTTTTAATTTTGATAATTTTGGCTCACATAAAATTCCACCAATTTGCTGTCTCAAAAAAATTTTTTTGACCATTTAAAAATTAAAAACATTTTTAGTGAATTGTCAGCCTTATAGAAAGTATATACTTTTATTGTATATGTATTCAATACTTTGGAGGGGCTCCTTTTATTACTGCCTCAATTCGGCGTAACATGGAGGTGATCAGTCTGTGGCACTGCTGAGGTGCTATGGAAGCCCAGATTTCTTTGACAGTGGCCTTCAGCTAATTTGCATTTTTTGGTCTCTTGTTTCTCATTTTCCTCTTGACAATAGCTCATAGATTCTCTATGGGGTTCAGGTTTGGCGAGTTTGCTGGCCAGTCAAGCACACCATCACCATTGTCATTTAAACAAAGGTTTTTGTGCTTTTAGCAGTGTGGGAAAATGCCAAATCCTGCTGGAAAAATTAAATCAGCATCTTCATATAGCTGGTCAGCAGAGGGAAGCATGAAGTGCTCTAAAACTTCCTGGTAGATGGTTGTGCTGACCTTGGACTTTATAAAACACAATGGACCAACACCAGCAGGTGACTCCCCAAACCACCACTGACATTGCAAACTTTACAGTGGACCTTAAGCAACTTGGACTGTGTCTCTCCTCTCTTCTTCCAGACTCTGGGATCCTGATTTCCAAATGAAATGGAAAATTTTATTTCCTTTTATCTGAAAGACGACTTTGGCTCACTGAGCAACAGTCCAGTCCTTTTTGTCCTTTGCCCAGGTAAGACACCTCTGACGTTGTCTCTGGTTCAGCAGTGGCTTGACACAAGGAATGCGTCAGTTGTAGCCCATGGATACGCATGTGCGTGGTGGCTCTTGAAGCACTGACTCCAGCTGCAGTCCACTCTTTGTGAATCTCCCCTCAATTCTTGAATGGGCTGAACCAGACTGAGACACCATTTAAAGGCTCAGAAAACCTTTGCAGGTGTTTAGAGATTAGTGATTAGAGTGTGACACCACAAGTCTCCAATATTTAACTTTTTCACAATATTCACATTTTCTGAGATAATGAGTTTTGGGTTTTCATTAGCTGTAATCCATAATCATCAAAACTAAAAAAAAAAAAAAAACCACTTAAAATGTATCGGTCTGTGTGTGATGAATCTATATAATATAGAAGTTTAATTTTTTTTGTATTTAATTACTAAAATAAACTTGTTCATGATATTCTAATGTATAAATAAATAAATAAATAAATAAATAAATAAATAAGATAAATAATTATTTGATCCCCTGATGATTTCGTGAGTTTACCCCCTTACAAATAAATAGTCTAGAATTTTTTATAGTAGGTTAATTTTACAGAGAAAAACAGAATATATAAAAGAAATCTATAAAAAAACATTTAAGAAAGGTTATACATTAATATATATTTAATCAAATGAAACAAGTACTTGATCCTATAACAAATTAGCAAGAATGTTTACTCCCACAAACCCAAAATTAGTTCTGTCCCTAATATAAGTACTCCTAATATCAGCTCGTTATGTGTATAAAAGACATCGTCACAGAATCAATCTCCCCCAT
Organism: Silurus aristotelis; assembly: GCF_946808225.1. NCBI lineage: Eukaryota > Metazoa > Chordata > Actinopteri > Siluriformes > Siluridae > Silurus > Silurus aristotelis. The sequence goes on along the minus strand of NC_139587.1, from coordinate 10,360,341 downwards.
TCCAGCATCTCCACCACCATGTGCAAGACCAGAGAGCTGTCAAAGGACATTAGAAACAAGACTGTAGACCTGCACAAGGCTGGAATGGGTTACAAGACCATCAGATTGTTGCCTTGATCGTATGTTTTGTGTCATTGTCATACTGGAAGACCCATCTACAACCCTTCTTCAGTGTTCTGGCTGAGGCCAGGAGGTTCTCATCCAAGATTCTACAGTGCATGGCCACATTCATGTGGTGAAGTCTTCCTATACCCTTAGCAGAGAAACAGCCCCAAAGCAGAATTTTTCCTCCCCCATGTTTGACAGTGGGGATGGTGTTCTTGGGGTATTATTCTGCATTTCTCTCCCTCTAAACATGTCGAGTGGAGTTGATGCCAAAGAGCTAAATTTTGGTCTCATCTGACCACATCACATTCTCCCAAGCCTTTACTGAATAATTTAGGTGTTCATTGGCAAACCTCAGAGGGGCCTGTTAATGTGCATTCTTGAGCAGAAGGACTTTGGTCTGTTACCAATGGTTTTCTTTGTGACTTCTCTTTGACTGTGGTCCCAGCTCCTTTGAGATCATTAACAAGCTCCTCCCATGTAATTCTGGGCTGATCCCTCACCTTTCTCAGAATCATCTTTACCCCATGAGGTGAGATTTTTCATGGAGTTCCAGAGAGAGATTGATTGACTTATCTTGTATTTCTTCTGTTTTTGAATTATCAAAGCTTCTTGCAGCCCATTTCAGCCTTGTGCAGGCCCACAATCTTGTCCCTGACATCCTATTTGGTCTTGCCCATGGTGGTGGAAAGGTTTGAATGGAAGATATTGCTTCTGTGATGGGTGTCTTTTATACACATAAGGAGTTGATATTAGAAGTTCTTTCTTAAAGGGACAGGACTAATTTGGGGGTGTGGGAGTCAAAATTCTCACTGTTTGGTAAGGGATCAAATACCTATTTCACTCCATCAAATTTAAATAATTAATTTAATATAATAATAATAAAAATAATTTAATAATTTACCAAATCAACAGGGAATCAAATAATGATTTCCCCCCACTGTGTAGAGATCCAGTTTACATGTCACTGCATAAATGCAATAATACATTCTAAATAAGTTGAGACAGTGTGTAATATATAAATAAAAACAAAATGCAATAATTTGCAAAACTCAAATATACATTTAAAATTTTTGTTTACAATAAACTATAAAAGACAAATGTTTAAAATGAGGAAATGTTAAATTTTAAGTAATAAATAAGGTAATCCTGAATTTGATGGCTGCAGCATGTAAAAGTTGGGATGGGCAACAAAAGACTAAACAAATAAGTGTTAGTAAAAGAAACAGCTGTATGAACATTTTGCACTAAGTTAATTAAACAACAGGTATTTTATTGGGTATAAAAACAATATCTTACATAGGCCCTTTACTTCAAAAGTAAAAATGGTTCACCAAAGACCAAAAAACTTTGTCTATAAACTGTGGAACAATTTAAGAATAATATTCCTCAACATAAAACTGCAAAGATTTTGACAATTTTATTATCTACAGTGCATAATGTAATCAACAGATTTTGTGAATCTTTAGAAAAAGAGCGACAAGAACAAATCAATATTTGATGCTCATGGTCTTTAGGCCCCTTAGGTGACAATGCTAGGGCTCACAGTCAACTGTGTCAACAACAAATGCAGACTAAAGCTCTATTATTAAGCTCTGTGCAGCTGGGGATTTACATCTACAGCCTGGGGATCCTTGACATTACAAAGTAACACAGGAGCTTTGAGGATGGATTTGGAGTGTACTTCATCTCAACAGTCTGCTACACTGACTGAATCTGCTACACTGGAATACAAGAATGCATTTAACTATTTCTTCACACCTGAACATCTTTTAACTGTAATAAATGGACATTTGGTGCCACCCAGATGAGGATGGGTTCCCTCTTGAGTCTGTTTTTCTCAAGGTTTCCTCCTTATGACATCTCAGGGAGTTCTTTTCTGTCCATTGTTAAAAGCGCTATACAAATAATAAAAATTATTTGAAATTGAATTAAATATCCTGCAAAAAAAAAAAGCTGGAAATGACGATTTCTTCTCAGGGCCAAAGCTCTTTTAAAATAGAAAGCGGAAAAAACTTTTTTAGTCAGATACATTAAAATTTTTACTCCTTTTTGGAAACAATGGATGCCATGCCTATGGACTAAAGAGGAGAGGGACTATCTGAGTTGCTATCAGTGTTTAGTTTACAACCCACAATACTTTAGCAAGACAATGCTACACTGCATGGCTTTATAGTCAGGGTGCTGCACTGGCCTGCCAGCAGACCAGATTTTCACCAACTGAAAACATTTGACCCATCATGAAATAAAAAATTTAAAAGGACAAAGCTAAAGGACTGTTAAGAAGATAAATTCTGCATGAGACACAAATCGGATAAAATCCCCTCCCAAAACTCATGCAACTGTTCTTCTCTGTTCCCAGCTGCATAAGGGATGCTACATGGCCCTGTCCTAACATTTAAGACACACAGTGCCATAAAAATATAAATTTTAATTATTCGTTTACATATTACACAGTGTCCCAACTTTTTTGGAATTGGGGTTTTTCACCAAATTTACCTTCTCCGATATATTCCAGTTCCCCATTTCTTGTTTTAGATATTCACCCAATTCGCTAGTGTTTTAAACAATACACTGGAAAATTTCCACATTAGGCGTGGCTCTGAAACTTAAGAACTGGTGTAATGAACCACTATATTTTATGATTAAGACAATATAGGATTCATACTTTCATTTTGTGCACATAGGACTGTAGACCTCCTCTGACTTTACCAAAACTACTCTGCAAAACTCCTTGCTGTTCTTCCAGATAGTGAAGCCTCTCCTGTGGCATGGTTGAGTAAATCGAGAGCTGAGGGGTAAAAAGAAAAGCAATTATTTTTTTTTAATACATTTATTAAATTCATGATTTGACTGCAGCATACACAAAGGTGCAAACCTTGTCGCATATACCACCTGTCAATTCCCATAAAAAATATTTTTTGATTACATAAAATAGGTGGCATGTTCTAAGTTTTATTTCATTTCAAAGACAAAAGTCTTGACTTGGCTGTGCCACACCAATACTGTCAGAGTCAACCATATATTTACAATGTATTTCAAGCATATAGACGATTAACAATAAGGACTAGACCTGTATCCCCATCATAGCTATGTGTTATATTGTACATATTTTAAATTAGTTGTAGATGGTATCAATGTCTGTTCATAGCACATTTTAACACCTCTGACCCTCTACACATGTGATAAGGCATCCAAGTTCTCAGAGAAAACAAGCAAACCACAGATCCTTGTCCTCAACCATTGACAGCATCTCCTGGAGTAAACATCTAAGCTAGTTTTCACCAGAAAAAAAATAAATAAAATGCAACAGCCTCAACCAAACCTAAACTCCCACCTGATGACTCCAAGGTCCCCTTCTCCACCAGAGATGGACCCAGGCTGCTGGCCCTGCTGGTGCTTGGAATACGTGCAGTGCAGCCAGCCAGGGTTTTCACATATACAGCAGGGAAAATAAGTTTTACACATCAGCATTTTTATCAGTAAGGTTTCTAAGTGGGCTATTGACACAAAATTTCCACCAGATGTAGCCATCAAGCCAAATATTGAATTAATACAAAGAAATCAGAATCATTTAAGTATACAAGTTGAGTCATAATAAATAAATTGAAATGACACAGGGAATAAGTATTGAACACATGAAGATAACAAGGTGCAAAATGGCATAGAAAGCCAGGAGATCACCTGAAATCTGTCAGTATTGAGAGAGAAACCCTGCCCCCCATCAGTACTAATTGATATCAGCTGCTTTAGTCCTAATTGATTGCCTATAAAGACTTCTCATTACCCAGGAGGCACACAGGAAAAACTTCATGATGGGTAAAAGCAAAGAACTCTTTCAAGATCTTCATAATCTTATCGTTGAAAAGCATTTTAATGGGAATGGTTATAGGCGCATTTCCAGAATGCTGAATGTTCCTGTGAGCACTGTGGGGGCCATAATCCGGAAATGGAAAGAGCATTAGTTCACCATAAACCGGCCACGATCAGGTGTTCCACGTAAGATCCCTGTCCGAGGAGTCTAAAGAATAATCAGGAGAGTTCGCCAAGAGCCAAGAACCACTCGGGCAGAACTTCAGGAAGACCTTGCATCAGCAGGTCATGTTGTTTCAAAGAAAACTATAAGCAATGCACTAAACCGCCATGGCATCCATGCACGCTCACCACGCAAGACTCCATTGCTGAACAAAAATCATGTTGAGGCTTGGTTAAAGTTTGCGAAAGAGCATTTGGAGAAGCCTGTGGATTATTGGGAGACTATAGTATGGTCAGATGAAAGCAAAATTAAACTTTTTGGCAGTCATTCTACACACCATGTTTGGAGAAGAAATGGCACTGCCCACCACCCCAAGAACACCATACCAACAGTTAAGTTTGGGGGTGGAAGCATCATGGTTTGGGGCTGCTTTTCAGCAAGGGGTACTGGCAGACTTCATATTATTGAAGGCAGGATGAATGGAAAAATGTACCGGGGACGTTCTGGATAAAAATCTGCTGCCATCTACCAGAAAGCTGAAAATGAAAAGAGGGTGGACATTAGGGCTGGGACGATTCACTAATCTCGCGATTCAATACTATCCCGATACTTTTGTGCCGATTCAATACATATTGCGATTCTGTAGTTATTGTGATTCATTGTTTAAATAGTGATTTTTGTTTGCTTAATAAAGATTAGACAATGACAAATACTTGATCATACCCTTAAAGAAACTGTATATGAGTTATATTAACAAACAATGCATCACATTTTTCTGAATTTTTATTTCAGGAGCATACACATACATAGAGCATAAAGAACCTTGAACCATAAAACTTTCAAGTACCAAAAACTTAAATATAATATTTAAATGTGCAACAAAATAACTAAAAACAATACTCTCTAAAATAAAATAAGTGCTGTTTAAACTGTTCCAATGTCCAACTCAGCCAAGGTGCTAATATCCTTCTCGCTCTTCCTCACCTCAGGTGAGAGCAGTGCAGCTGTTACTGCAGCCTGTTGCTCCAGAAAACATTCAACTATGTCATAGGCACTATTCTATCTCGTTAAAGCGTCTGTTATAAGTTTGTGCACAGGGAGCTCCAGTAACTTTTGTTGGAAATCCAGTGATGCGGCGTACTCGTCCGAGTAACTATGCGACAGTGCGCGCTGTGAGGCCAGATTATGCGTGTGCGCGTAGCACTTAATATGGAGAAAGCCGGTTAATTGGGCAGCGAAACCATATTAGACGCATTTTCTGTGACTAAAGCAGGGTCTTTATCCGTTAAACAATTCTCAAAGAGCTTTACTCCCCTGCCTCTGCCATGGTTTTGATTTTTCTCCAGCTTAAAACGGATACGACGTCATCTAATACAGACACCAACAAAATAGGTTTGGCCCTCTGCTGGAATAAAAGCGGTAACGTCTTCCCACCACCTCTCTGGAAAAGAAAAATAATTAAATATATATCGATTCTGAGGTAAGCAAATCGATCTCAAAATCGTTTTAAAAAGAATCGCGATAGTTTAGTAAATCTATTTTTTGTCCCACCCCTAGTGGACATTTCAGCAAGACAATGATCCCAAACACAAGGCCAAGGAAACAATGAAGTGTTTTCAAAGAAAGAAAATCAAGTTGCTTGAATGGCCCAGTCTATCACCTGACCTAAATCCCATAGAAAATCTATGGAGAGAACTGAAGATCAAAAGTTCATAAAAGAGGCCCAAGGAACCTTCAAGATTTAAAGACCATTTGTGTGGAAGAATGGGCCAGAATCACTCCTGAGCAATGCAGACGACTGGTCTCTCCATACAAGAGGCATCTAGAAGCAGTAATCACCAACAAAGGCTTTTCTACAAAGTATTAAATAAAGTGTGTTTAATACTTATTCCCTGTGTCATTTCACTTTATTTATTATGACTCAACTTGTATACTTAAATGTTCTGATTTCTTTGTATGAATTCAATATTTGGCTTGATGGTTACATATAGTGGAAATTTTGTGTCAATAGCACACTTAGAAATCCCCTTACTGATAAAAATGCTGATGTGTCAAATACTTATTTTCCACGCTGTATATTAAATCTATTGTTAGTTCAAGCAGTTGGCCCATGTTTAAAATTTCCACTAATGTGCCAGTACCAAAGCAGAGTGCTGCAACAGTGCTGAACAACTTCCATCCAGTTGCCCCAAACCCTATGCTTTAATTGGATTGTGATCTGGAGAGGCATACATTTAAAGACTAGTCCTGTCGTTAACTTCTTTTCTGCACATTAATGAAAATTGTCAACAATTAAAACAAATTTGTTGTATACTCCTGTTCAATGGCTCTTGTACATTTTGGAGTCAGGAAAATATTACAGGGGGAGAAGAAGAAAAACTTTGGTTAAACAAGTACCATATATTAATTTAGGAGAGCTAATAGAGCTTTCATTCCTGTTCCACTCATTAAATATAAATAATGTGCATCACATTAATATTAAATAAACGTAATATAGTGTATAGCAGGGGTCACCTACATGGCACATGATTCGCCATAATATATTTTTATGGAGAGCAAAATATTTTCAGTTATTTAAAGTTTGAGTTTATTTATTCTGCAATAATATTCCTGTCTGTTTTTATTCATATTTATGTAAAAAAAAAAAAAAAAACATTGTTTTCGTCTGTTCAATAAATGTTTATCCTCTTCGGCCTGCAACCTAAAGTTTGCTTTGAGTTTTGGCCCCCTGGTCAATTGAGTTTGACACCCCTGACATAGATGAATATCATTAATTATTAATAATAACATAATTAAAGGTAAATTGAGCAAATGTGTTATTTCAGTAGTGTAACAAACTGGTAGCCCTTCACATTAGTCGGTACCCAAGAAGTAGCTCTAGGTGTCAAAAAGGTTGGTGAGCCCTGGCGTATAGTATAGGGCTAAGCGATTACGTTTATTACCTTGTTAAGTTGTACAATGACCTCAGGCTTGACAGAACCTGACACTGTGGCAACTTTACTGTCAAAGAGAAACAGTACGTTGTGTTGGACTATTATGGTTGCAACACTACTAACTTGATTCAGCACTTAAACACAACATATCCATGTACGATAGTTGCAAAGCTTAAAACCCAAACACCAGTGTGTCAAGTAAGCCAAATAGCACCCGACAGGGATCACTGACAGAAATTTTTTAAATTATAACTCCATATGAATGTACTTAAATATGGCACATGTAAATGACTCAAGCAGTAACGCAAAAGATATAATGCTGCTCAGTATGTTGACCAAGCCTGGGTTCACGGCTTTGATTCATGCACTGTATAAGCAGTACAGCATGCCCTTCCACACATATTTTAATCAGATCGCCATACCAGAGTAACACAAGAAATGCTAACAGAGAGTCAGAAACAGCTGAGTTTAAAAAAAGAAAAGAAAAAGTGTTTAAGAAGTGCAATCCACATGTTTACATGTCATATACACTGTGTGCACAATTATTAGGCAAGTGATTATTTTGACCACATCATTTCATCCATAATTTCCAAGTCCAAGCTGTATAAACTTGAACGCTTATTGGATTTAATGCATATCAGGTGATGTGTATTTGTGTAACGAGGGAGGGTTTGTTAACATTTTGATTTGACCAAGAGAACTGTAGATGTACAATAACACAATTAATCCTCAAAAATACAACTTGCCTAATAATTGTGCACACAGTGTATTTATTACAGTGACTTTGAATTACCTAAATACTGAGTGTGGTAAAGGCACAGATTTGCTTTTGTATTTCTGCAATCTATACTTATGTTTGTGTGATTTGGTACAGACTATCATAATGTATTCACCAGGCTTATTTGTAGGTGCATTATGTTGTCAGAAAAATTATTACATGCTTACAAGGCTCACCATTTCACAAATTATACAATATCATCATCTTTCGGCTACTCCCATTAGGGGTCGCCACAGCGGATCATCTGTCTCCATTATACTCTGTCCTCTACATCTGCCTCTTTCAAATCAACTACCTGCATGTCTTCCTTCACCACATCCATAAACCTCCTCCTTGGCCTTCCTCTTTTCCCTCTTTCTGGTGGCTCCATCCTCAGCATTCTCCTACCGATATACCCCATGTCCCTCCACAGCACATGTCCAAACCATCTCAATCTCGCCTCCCTCACCTTGTCTCCAAAACGTCCTACATGCTCCATCACTCTAATTAACTTGTTTCCAATCCTGTTTATCCTCGTCACTCCCAATGAAAATCTCAGCATCTTCAACTCTGCTACCTCCAACTCCACCTCCTGTCTTTTAGTCAATGCCACTGTCTCTAAACCATACAACATCGCAGGTCTTACAACAGTCCTATAAACTTTCCCTTTCACTCTTGCAGATACACTTTACTTTGTACTGTTTATCCCAGGTACATAAACTTTCCACCTTCTCTCCCTGTAACTGCACCACTCCACTGCCCTCCCTCTCATTCACACACATGTACTCTGTCTTACTCCTACTGACTTTCATTCCCCTTCTCTCCAGCGTATGCCTCCACCTCTCCTGGCTCTTCTCCACCAGCTCCCCTACCCTCAACACAAATCACAATATCATCTGCAAACATCAGTCCATGGAGACTCCTGTCTGACCTCGTCCGTCAACCTGTCTATCCCCACTGCAAACAGGAAAGGGCTCCGAGGCCATCCTTGATGCAATATACTACTGTGATTGTAGTTATTAAAAAAAAGAATAATAATCATTTATCTCAATTCACACACACCACCTAATTTCATCATAACATATAGGTCTGGCCTGCAGAAAATAACATTTTATGTTTAATCTATCTAATATAGTTTTGGTCATACTACACAATGATTTACTCTTTGTTGAATAAAACAGAGCATATTAAATTAGATTAGATTAGATTAGAAAATCATTCAGCCCTAGTATAGTATACTATAGTATAGTATAGTATTCAGAATTCCCAAATACACATCACACGACGTATACGAACACTGGGACTCCCCAGATCCCACTTGGACCATGGTTCTAATGAACATGACTTTCACGAATAAGTAAAGAAAGGAATCAAGCGTGTGTGTTGAATGTGTTGAAGAGTAAGTGAGTAATACATTATATAATTATATTTTAAAGAGTTTAGGTTTTTCTCCCATCGACTACCTGCTGAGGTGAAAGCCGCACTTCCGGTTTATCCTCGCTCATGCTGTAGACTCGCAAAGAAGCAAATCCCAGCACCACAGGAACTGCCACAACCTTCACCACCTGAAACGCGCATTTAAAACAATGGAAGCGCTGAATGTGGTAAACAAGTGAAAGGTGAGATATGTTGAGAAGTTGGCTCTGATGCACAATACTCTTTATAAATTGCAAGTTCGCTGTTTTAATCATTTCACAATACTTTTTTATAGTCTACATTTGAAATTTGAAAATCACAAATTCATTTGTGGTTAATATCTATAAACCATTGCGCAGCTGAAATAATAAAAATAAAAAATACCTTAGACATCTTGCGTTCTCCCACTGTAGATTTACAAACCAATCCTTCTTCTTCTACTGCTTCATGTTTACATTGTAGATAAATATGACTATTGCCACCCACCGGATGTACGGGGTAGTTATCTTATTTACTACACTACTGCCATCTGTCGGGCTTTCACTGTATTTGCAGCGTTTCTCATTAGGACAAACGCCATGTTTGCCAATTAGTGCTATTGTGTAAACTGTTTGTTAACTGGGACAGTCGCAGTAGATCTGTTCTGGTATAACTCACGAGCATCAGGTTGTGCAATTGCGACATAGTAATGGATTCAAATGAACCAGTGCAAACAAACAATAAATATCAAAGCAGCAAATAACAGCAGCATTAAATTATCACATTTTTAGTCACTGTTGTGATTTTCAGCAAATGAATATGCATTGTACAGCTATTCATATGTTTTTTCTTTTTTTTAATCAAGCCTGTTAGCTTGCTGCATTTTTCTGTTTTATTCTCTTTTTATAGCATTTGTCTACTACAACAGTGTTACTAAAATGTGATTTAATGCGGCCGGCTTTACTACGTTCAAATGCTTGTTTTCAATCTTTGCATATTTAATTTATACATATCATTTAATTATTATGCTAAATTAAATGCATTATATATTCTTGACGTTGTATTATAATATTCTTCAATATTCTTCAATTTATATCTTTACAAATGAGCAAAATAAAAAAATTAAAAATACCCTAAATGATATCCAAGTTCCATTTCTATAGTATTGACACTAAGAAATATACTTAAATGGTGAAATGTGAGGGATGTACTACTTTTTGTGAGATACCTTATGTAATGCACTGAATTTTAATATAATAAAATCTAATGCATAATACTTTTACACAAAAGTAAAATTAGAAAATGAAATTATTGGCAAAAAAAATTGTTGTAATGTTAGATATTTTGTTTCTACCCCTCCTAAAAATTTTTACAATAAAATTGTTTGGCTGTTTGGCCCCAGAAATGCTGTTTGCAGCTTTTAATTAGATAATTTTTATTATAATTAATTTTAGTACATAGGCAAAGTTTTTGACAGTTTGAAAGATTTTAACTGTATCATAAGCTTGCAGATGAAAGACAGACAGAGGGTATGTCCTGTTAGTTTATCCTGGTGTATTTATCTAGGGTTTTTTTCATACTTTGGTAGTAAGGTTTTACTTTTAATATAGCATTGGTAGGCCGTCAGGGCCAGCAAAGCCTTCTCTGCTGGTCTAAACACTATCAGAAGCACACTGACCCACATTTACAACCTAAATTCTAACATTTGTTCCATGAAATTGTATACATTTTTTCTAAACAGTTTATTCTCTTAATTCTGTAGCGTGTCTCTTGGCTGCACTGCTTTCAGTTCTTGTATGTGGATGCTAGATTTTTTTTTATCCAATCGATTCAATTCAGTGTTTATTTGTATAGCGCTTTTAACAATAAACATTGTCTCAAAGCAGCTTTATACAGATAATGTGGTAATAAAAATGAATAAAATGTCCTTTATAAGTGTAAGTTTGTCCCTGATAAGCAAACCGGTGGCAACAAACAGATTTCAGCCTCTATGTGCTGCCATGTCAATCTAATCTGCCCAGGGTCTTTAAAGTCAGTACTGCTATACAGTACTGTTTCTTTAACCAATTAGATTTCAAATTTGCATCACAGGGCCAGCTAGCTGGCCCAGAATAGCTTCAGCATTTTTTCGTCCTCTGATTGGTTGGTCAGAGGGAACCCATTACAGCCAAGTTTGACTGGCAAAACACATCTGTAGCACTCTGCACACTTTAATACATCTAAGCAAAACTTTATTTTATGCAAACGGAGGAAGACCAATTGATTTGGTCTTGGACAGAAATCCATTTTTAAGAAAAGCTAGATATCGGGAGGAGAGTTTGGCCAACCCCGAAGCTTGCTAGCTTGTCTCAGCCCGGGAAAGTGTTTGTTCGCCACTTACAAACGGGTAAATATGTGAGGTACCTCTGGCTTACAGCCTCTGAGGAGCGGTACAAATTATGACTATGCATCTCTGGTGAGTAGGTTTTATTTGATTTAAATTATGATGTTTTTGTCATGTTATTAGACAAATATTGATTCTGAACTGCTCCAGATGATTTGCGTTGCACAGTTGTGGTTGTAGTGTAGAGTTTTGGAGCTTGCTTTAGTAAAAAATGGTATTTAACCTCCATATGCGAAATGCCTCTCTCTCTGTAATGCCACACATTTTTATGTTGCGTTTTTGTATAATATTGATGGTTTCTATAATCACGACGTGATAGTAGTGGTTTTAAGAGGTGGATTAAGTCAGGTAAGTCCCCACTGAAGGCCCAGGTAACAAAGGCATGGCCTGCCACTATAATATAGTATATTTAATTTTTTATTTAATATTTACTTTACTCTGCTTATTCATTTGGCACCACCCATGTTCTCTCTTCTAGGAGAGATCAGTTTCCTTGTCATCCTGGTTTCATGGTTCTTGGTTCTGTTAATGGTTATGTTCTTTGCTGCCTTGATATGATTTTTTTAGTGAAAATAAAAGCTACATCTCTCTTGCCCCTGTCCTACCTATAGCTACCATCACTACTAGAGCTTTGGGGAAAGATTAGGAACAAGACCTCCTTTGTGTAAAAGAAGGTACTGCGATTAAATTAATAATTTTGCTTAAATAGGTACCGTAATTTCCGGACTATAAAGTGCACCCATATATAAGCCGCACCCACTGAATTTGACAAAGATTTTTATTTTGAACATAAATAAGCCGCACCTGTATAAGCCGCTGTGTCTACACTGAAACTAATTAACTTTACACAGGCTTTAACGAAAGACAGTGTCTGTTACATGGGTGAAATATGTTGTGGCTCCTTTAAGAGCAGAGCGGCATTTTGGGAATAGCCTGCCACCGCATTTTTCCACTATTTTCTGATGCTCATTTCTAAGTTTCTTTGACTAACCCGTAACGCTGTTGCCAAGAAAAAAAAAAAAAGCATGAGTTTTGGAAACCTGTCTGTGCTTATATGATTTCTATTACAACTGGAGTTAGCGAGCTCTCCCATGACCCAGACTCAATGCGTTACAACAGCTTGTATCTAAACAGTAGCCTACCAAGAAAGTCATTGTTCACTGTCTTCCTCCTTCCTTTCACAACAATTTCTCTCGGGAGTTTATCTTTTGGCATCGTCGTGCGTAAAAAAAAAACGTGCAGCTCAGAACACAAGTGAGATGCGTTTTTTTCGTTTCTGTTCGGAAATGTCATTGCTTAAATGTTATGGGGCTCAGTTTTTGGGCTTGAAGTTTGTGAAACCGGGAAAACCCCAGGAAAAATTCATTAATAAGCCGCTTCGTTGTTTAAGCCGCGGGGTTCAAAACGTGGGAAAAAAGTAGCAGCTTATAGTCTGAAAAATACGGTATTCCAAATTGGTACTGTAAATTGTTAATCAATTTGTTTAAATAAAACATTTACAAAAAAGGTGTGCACACTAGGTTTACTCACCTGCCATCATTCTCATCAGTCTCACTAATGCTCTTTCTGCACTTAGACCCCAGCTATGGAGCAAGCTGGGATATGCGAAGAATTAATTTCACCATGCTGTAATGTATATGTGACGAATAAAGGCTATTCTATTCTATTCTATTCTATTCTATTCTATTCTATTCTATTCTATTCTATTCTAGTCTATAGTTAGACTAGATTTAATAATAAATCTTCCCAGAACAATTGATGTAATTATAACAGTAAGTCTAAATCTGGAATAGGATGTTTAAAAAGGAAACAAGAGTGTTATGGTCAGGTTTACGCATACCCTTTGCCATATAATGTCAAAAAAACACAAAGCTGGCTGCTGATCTGGGAGTGTGCGCTGGGGACCGAAAATGCATGTTACCGCCCGGAAAATGGAAGATCCTGACAGCACCATCAACGGAGGTCTGGAGCAGGGTAGACAGGCTGAGCAGTGATCTCAGCAGGTCGGGATAGCTGGGCAATAACCCCAGCCAGGCAGGAAGGCTGGGTGATTGCTCTTCGAGCATGAGCCATGACCACGGCAGGGACCTGGAACTGGGTGGAGCCACCAGTGGTGATAATGGGTCAGAGGGACACAGGTCTCAAGATCTCATCTAGAACCGATTGGCATGCCATATATTAGGCCTGATGTGCCCTAGAGTACACTACTATCTGCTGGGGGCTGAGCTTTCAAAGATCAATATTCTTTGCCATGTCCATGACTTGCTAGTTTGAGGTGGGACAAACCCAACGCATTGGTGCATCCGTGGGGTTTATGTTTTGGCCATATTATTTTGTCAGAGAATGCGAATGGAAGGAGGGGTAGATGGAAGGACCCAAATGCAGGATGCAACAAGGGTATAGTGAAAACAGTTTTTAATAAGTGAGACAGGCAGGGGAAAACAATAAAGTTGCTATTGTGCTATAGACATGGTTTGTATTTTGAACAGTTCAGTAAACACAGATGAGTTTGTGTGTGTGTGTGTGTGTGTGTGTGTGTGTGTGTGTGTGTGTGTGTGTGTGTGTGTGTGTGTGTGAGAGAGAGAGAGAGAGAGAGAGAGAGAGAGAGAGAGAGAGAGAGAAAGAAAGAAAGAAAGAAAGAGTTGGAACAGTTTAGTTCTGTGTTGATAAGTCTGATGGCTTGAGCAAAGAAACTGTTACACAGTCTGGATGTGAGGGCCAGAATGCTTCAGTACCTCTTTCCTGAGGGTGAGGGATGTGTGGGGTCATCCACAATGCTATTGGCTTGCGGATGAATTGTGTGGTGTAAATGTCAGAGAAAGGGGAGAGAGACTCCCCTGATCTTCTCTGCTGTCCTCACTATTCTTTATAGGGTCTTGTGATCTGAGACAGTGAAATTCCTATATCAGGCAGTGATGCAGATGCTCAGGATGCTCTTGATGGTCCCTCAGAATAATATAGTCAGGAGGGAGGAGGAGGTCAGGGGTTGGGGGCTTTTCTTAGACTTTTTTAGAAAGTATTGACTCTGCTGGGCTTTCTTTCTGTTGGAGCTGAGTAACCAGGTGAAGTTCTCTGCCAGATGAACACAAATTAATTTAGTGCTCTTGACAATCTCCACAGAGGATCTGTGAATGTTCAGTGGAGATTAGCCGCTCTGTGAACTCTTAAAGTCAACAACTATTTCTTTAGTTTTGTCAACGTTCAGGGTGGGGTTGTTGGCTTTACACCAGACTGTTGCACCTCCTCACTCCATGCTGACTCATCCTTATTGCTGATGAGACCCACCACGGTCATGTCATCGGCAAAATTAATAATGTAATTCGAGCTTGGCATAGCTACACAGTCTTGAGTCAACATAGTGAATAGCAGTGGGCTGAGCACACAGCCCTAAAGGGGCCCCAGTGATCAGTGTGGCGGTTCTGAAGATGCAGTTCCTGATCCAGACTGACTGAGGTCTTACTGTCAGGAAGTCCAGGATCCAGTTGCAGAGTAAGGTGTGCAGGCCCAGTAGGCTCAGCTTCTCAATCAGGTGCTAAAGGATGATTGTGTTGAAAGCTGAACTGAAGTCTATGAACAGCATTCGTACATAGGTGTCCTTATTGTCCTTGTGGGTAAGGGCCAGATGAAGGGTCCAGTAGGGTTGGTAACTGGGTCTTGATGTGCCATGATAAGCCTCTTAATGCAATTCATCACAATGGGTGTGAGTGCGATGGGATGATAGCCACTGAGGCAGGATAATGTAGACTTCCTTGGCATGGGGACGATGGTCGTTGTCTTTAGGCAGGTAGGAACAAGGGTGCTAATAAGGGAAATGTTTAGGATGTCAATGAAGCGTTTTATGCATTTCCTGAGCCCTATAAAAACAATATGTTGTTTTTTCCTTAATATTTTGCAATGTCTCTATTTGTAGGAAAGGATTCCCATTTAGTTATATTTCCATGCTTCACCACTAGAGGAAGACATACAGTTTACCAATCATGTTACCTCTGACATCACAGTGAACCAGAGGTGGGAAGTAACGAAGTACAAATATTTCGTTACTGTACTTAAGTAGATTTTTTTGGTATCAGTACTTTACTTCACTATTTATTTTCCAGACAACTTTTTACTTTTACTCATTACACTTTGACACAAATATCTGTACTTTCTACTTCTTACATTTTCAAAACGGGCTTGTTACTTTAGTTTTAATTCATTGGTGAAATGTCAATATTTTTTTTTTTTCACTGCACACCGATTTCAGCCCACCAACCAATTTCCTGTCATTGCGCATCTTTTTCAATCTACTGGTGTATAATGTCCTGGCTCTCACTCACCACAGACGTAGACTAGTTTACGAAGCTACGAATAAGCAGGGCAGAAATATATATATTAAACTTTCTTTTGGCTTCTCCCATTACGATCATCCGTATTCGTGATCGTGATCCACATGTTCGATTTGGCACATGTATTTTCACGCTGGATGCCCTTACTAACGCAACCCTCCCCATTTATCCGGGATTATATATTAGGCTGCCACCCCTGGTGGTCTAGTGGTTAAGATGCAGCGCTCTCACCGCTGCGACCCGGGTTCGATTCCCGGTCAGGGAACCATCCCCAGATGGGGATGGTTAATAAATAAATAAATAAATATAAAAGAGGCAAAATTAAAACCTTCAGCAAAACATACATTTATTCACAACGTCCTTTCTTTACTTAAATATAAAACAAATAAATAAACTACACCAAAAAATATTTTTAATCAGTAAACATTTGTTTTATTTATGCGCCAAGTCTAAAATCAAACGCCAAATCCACCATGATTCACACAATTAACCCTCTGGGTGGCGTTTTGTGGGTTTTTCCCTCATAATGGCGAAACAAACTTAAATTACTGTATTTATTGATCGTACAGATAGGAACAATACATCATTTGAATCTGTAAAAAGTCTAATTTATTTGTATACACCTATAATAACAATAAAACGCTGTGCTTTTGTAAAATACAATGTCATCTCCCTTCACAAACACATAAATAAAACAACCTGAATCTCAGTGAATATTTGCCTTACAGACATAATAAATATATGTATAAAAACCTCGCAATGTCTTTTACATAAACCACATTCACATCGAATAAAAATATTGTCTGATTATGTAATCGGTATGATTACATAAATCAGTATTATTTATACCATAAATCCTATAAAACCATACCATAAATCTGTATGATTATTATAAAAGCTTCTTGACTTGACCTGAATTGGTGCAGTTTCTCCGGTATCCCCTCATTAACTGTCCGTGTGAAAACATAGCAAAGGTACCATTTGGTGTCCTAATAATTTACGTAATTGTCAGGCCGATGATGCGGAAGCGGAACTAACTCAATCATTGTCTTTATCAAACAGTTCAACCAAAAACACCCTTAAGCCGTGACGATAAGCAAACAAAGAATATCCGCTCAGGATGAGGAATCCACAACGCGAGTAAATGTTCAATAGAAAGCAAAACCTGAACCTGAACCTGAACCTGAACATGTCCAAACAATCTCACCTCCCTCACCTTGTCTCCAAAATGTCCCACATGTGCTGTCCCTCTAATAAACTTGTTTCTAATCCTGTCCATCCTCATCACTCCCAATGAAAACCTCAACATCTTCAGCTCTGCTACCTCCAGCTCCACCTCCTGTCGTTTAGTCAATTCCACTCTCTCTAAACCACACAACATAGCAGTTCTCACCACAGTTCTATAAACTTTCCCTTTTACTCTTGTACTATTTTCTTCACTTTTTTAACACACTCTCCATTACTTTGCACTTTGTACCTGAACTCCTCCACCTTCTCAACCTCCACCTTGAACCAGAACCTGTCATTCCTACCACACACTTCGTCGTTCCTGCACCACCCTCACATACTTTTCTGACACCCCTGACTTCCTCATACAGTACCACAACTCCTCTCTTGGCACTCTGTCATACGCTTTCTCTAAATCCACAAACACACAAGGCAATTCCTTCTAACCTTCTCTATACTTCTCGATCACATCTTTCGGCTTCTCCTATTAGGGGTCGCCACAGCGGAATTTGTGATCCGCATGTTCGATTTGGCACATGTTTTTACACTGGATGCCCTTTCCTAACGCAACCGCATCCTAACCAATAGACCACCAGGGAACCCCTCTATACTTCTCAATTGACATTCTCAAAGCAAATAATGCATCTGTGGTGCTCTTCCTCGGCATAAAACTATACTGTTGCTCACAGATGGTGCACCGTTCTTCATCAAGAGTATAAAAGGCCAGAACTCTGAGCAGCAGTAGTCATTCAGCATCATGCAATGAAAAGCAGCTAGCAATTGACAGCAAACGATCAATTCTAAACCCAGTAAAGTTTGAGTGGTCTGAATCCTGTACCGTGTTTTTACTGACATGCTGGGGGGAGTACAATCTCCTGATTGAACCTGAACCTCCACCGCACACCAGATAGTGAAATCCCTTACAATTGGTCCTTCGAGCTAGATAGGAATCCTTCATGACAGTGTTATTTGTTGGTTAATTAAACACCTAAACTTAAAATAAACACCTGCAAAAAATAAAATAATTTCCAACACTTAGATTTATTATGCAGTGACTTATTTTATTGAACTCAAAAGTACAATATAGATTTACAATCTAAATTCCTTCTGTTAATATATTTTATATATGAAACAAAAATGCTACTTAAGGAAGAATAAATATTGTTTTTTCTTCTTATATATATATATATATACAGACACACAGTATCTCACAAAAATGAGTACACCCCTCACATTTCAGCAACCATTTTATTATAAAACATTTTATTATAGCGGCTGGATATTGGACACATGGCAACAAATCAAATTTTCTAAATCCTCAGAGAGTTCTTTGCCATGAGATGCCATGTTAAACATCCAGTGGTCAGTATTGTCCCTTATGAAGATATACTAAAATGGGTAAAGCGGTTGCTAAAATGTGAGGGGTGTACTCACTTTTGTGAGATACTGTGTGTGTGTGTGTGTGTGTATACATTATTTATTTATTTATATATATATATATATATATATATATATATATATATATATATATATATATATATATATATATATAAAATACAGAGAAAGAGAGAGAGAGAGAGAGAGAGAGAGAGAGAGAGAGAGAGAGAGAGAGAGAAAGAGAACCCTTGGCTTGTAGTAATTTTTCTTGAAAAAGAGCAATATGTTCCTTTTTTTAATGTCGCAGTGCAACTTACATCTTACACACCTGTGCAGTGTTCCATAAGGAGTACACTCCCTAAAAGAACATACAGTAAAGTCCAATCTTACTGACCTTAGATTGATCTATAATTATAAATGTGTAAATGAAAGTAGCAGATGTTCTAAAGCAGATCTTTCATATACAAACAAACAAATCCAAATATATAAAAAATAAATACAAAAAATTACATACACATACTTACATTGATTGAGCTGGTATTAATGCAGTATTATAACAAATTAATATTACATTGTTTTAAAGCCACAATCAAAATTATATTTAATATTAATAATTAAAACATCAAAAAATTTAAATAAATAAATAAAATCTAAATGCCATTTTCTTTAACACAGTGAAGCAAATATATAAAATAAAAAACGGCAAGAAAAGAAGTTTATTAAAGACAAAATATAGATGTGCCCTCTTGGCCTGGCAGAAGTAAACAAACATATTCTGACATTTTTATGTTGCATAACCCAGAATTATTCATTAAGTACTATTACAAGGTATATCACATAATATCATATATGTAGAATATATTTGGGTTACATCACATTTATATAAGGCAAATTAATGCTTTCTATCTGATTCATTAATTCACTTAATTTGGTCACCAAAAATAAATAAAGAAATATCGATTTAATTATTCCACATGCACTGAATCAGTACTTCTCTCTGGGACCATTACTTAGAGAAAAAGAGAAAAAAAACAACATTTGAATATTTTAAGAAAATATGATTAGATTGACCTCAAATAATTTTTCCTGGTCAATGTGCCTGTTCATATTTGCATATATTTAACATTTGCAGAATACATTTTCTTTTGTGACAGCAAACTCGGTTTACCTAATTAACAATGAATGTTGGTATTGACCAGATATAATACTGTATATAAATATATGCCAGAACTGATTTGATTTGCTAGAAAATAATACATTATCTTACTACTTTATAATAAAGTGCCTTTTTATGCACCATTCTTTGCTGATCAGTTTAATATCATGTGATGTAGTAACACAACGTTTTACTACTTTTGTATCAATGTATAATAAAAATATTTTCATACCATCTTTATACTGTAATGTGCTTGTACGTGCTTATGCAGCACAGTTTGTGACATTAACAATGCATATCAAACAAAACAATCAATAATATTAACTGAAACACAGTCTAGAAACTAAATCTTTCTAAATGCAAAAATCTAGTTTCCATCCACACTTTTTTTTTTTAACAACAATTAACCAAGCAAAATATGTTATACATTCTGGATGCATGTAATCAAAAGTTCGCATTTACAAGGATAAATCACAGTTAAAACAGTGGCTACTTTTGAGCATACATAAAGCTCTGTTTCTGAGTAATGCATCCACTAAATACAGTGTCTACTTTATTTAAATGATTCCAGTGAAAAGCTCCCATTGATGTGTGTCATGTTCACCGTTTAATATTTCTATTTTTCATTATTCATCATTATTCATATTCAGCAATATAAATGAAAAGAGTATCATAGGTTTATTAGCACAAACTACAAAAAGTACAGTGTTGTGGTAAAAATAGTAACTATCTACTTACTATATACTTCCCTTCCAGCAACTGACTACTAAATCAACCAAAACCAAAAGAAAACACTATGTATTGATTATCATAATTAAAAAGAAATTCATAGTTTTAGTGTTTTAGAAAAGAATGCGTTCATGAGTGACATGCTATAGGCACCTTGTAGCAATGCTGCCATTTAAAAAATTATTTGTATTCAGCTTTTCATCTTGTTTACACATTAAATTGCTTAAATGATCAGTTGCTTCAGTATAACTGCAAGTAATCTGTAAGACCTGAGGCCTTTTCTTAACTTAAGTTGGCCTTTATATCACACATGCGTCTCAATGAAAGAGTGTGAGTGCATCAAGAGAGGGGCAGCCAATGGTAAAAACTCAGCTGCCCCATTGTTGCCTGAGGTCAACTTGCAGATATCCAGAAAAAGCTCATAATGGCACTGTTTCCACTGACAAAACATTTTTGCTGTGAGGCCAGGCCCCTTCGGTAGTTGATCAATAATAGCTAACTCATCCATTTTTGCCTGAGAGAGAAAAAATAGAAAAGCATGCATTAGCAAACCAGACTTTTCAAGATAATCACTAAAGATTTAATTTCACTGAAAGGTTGGGATGTTGTGCAAAATAAATCAACAGAATGCAGCTCAGAACTTATAAACCACCATTCACAATAAAACATGGAAAACATCAAATATTCAAACTGATGAAATGTACCATGTAAAGAAAACTTTAATTTGATGGCTGCAACATGTCTCACTAAAGTTGGAACGGTGCATCAAAACACTTAAATAATAAATGTTACTAAAAAGTAACAGCTGGGAAAATTTTGCAACTAATTATGTTAATTGGCAACAATAGCATATTGGGTATATTATATTAATATACCCAATATAATATTTCTAAAAATAAAATTAAAAAGACTTTAAATATCTTATCATTTACAGTACAAAATATGCCTGTTATCTTTGTGCTCTGAGGCAGCACTTTCTTTTTTTTCATTTTCTAATAGAAATCACTGCATGGGTTTAGACCCACCTCCAGAAATTACTGTTCTTAAACAAGAAGCCATATGTGAGAATGAGCCAGCAACACAGCCATCTTCTCTGAGCCAAAGCTCATTCACGGCAAAATTGAAAACTGTTCTATGGTCAGTCCATTTGAAACTTAAATTATTTTTGGAAACCATGGACAACGCATCAACAGTACTAAAAAGGAGAGGGACCATATCAGCACTTGGGACAGTTCATATCTGAAAGTATGTCATAGTGGACCTACAGTAGTAGACCTACACTGGCCCACACTAGTTTACCTACAGCCCGAACAAGTCAACATTAGATGCTATTTTTAACAATTCATTCAGCAATGAATAAAAACAAGTTGTGGAAGGAGGCCACACTGTCACTCTCCAGAGTGGTCAGATCATAGGAGGAGCTGGCATGGGCAAAGGTCTAAAGGCTGCCTTGTCAATATCATTGTAGCGAGACTTTTTCCCGTTCCTGTGCAAGGAGGGAAGTGCTGTTATCAAAGAACCCGGGATTACATTAAGTAACCCATCATTCTTTTTCTAACTTCGCTGGGTGTTTCACTAAGGGAGATATAGACCACTCCCGGATTGCATGGGCTCTGACATTCTGGCCCCTAGCACTGCATGTGCTAAGGATGACTCAGACACATTCAGTCTATAAAATCACACAAAGGTGTGTGGCGTTGCCCAACCAGCTGCCGCACAAATTTCCTGAACAGAAACTCTCTTAAGTAGGGCCCATGATGTTGCCATCCCACTAGTAGAGTGGGCCCTTAGACCCTCAGGTGCCTAAAAACTTCTGCATTCATATGCTAGAGATATAGCCTCAACAATCCAGTGGGACAGCTGCTGCCTTGACAATGGCTTCCCCTTGTGAGGAGCAGCCCAAGATACAAACAACTGGTCATTCCTCCTGAAGCCTGCTGTTCTCTTGACATATGTATAGAGAGCCCGCCCTGGGCACAAGGAATTCCACCTCTCCTCCTCCCAAGAAGAGAATGGAGGAGGGTGGAAAGCCAAAATCTCTGCAATGGGACATCTATAAGAAGAATCCATTTCTTTAGGTACAAACGCCAGATTAGGACAAAAGGAAACTTTTGAGAGCCCTGGGGCAAAACTGTAAACAAGATGGACTGACAGACAGGGCTTGCAGCTCGCTCACGCGCTTAGCTGTCACCAGAGCCACAAGCAGTGCTGTCTTAAGAAAGAGAAATATCAAGCCTATGCTATCCAATAGCTCAAAAGGGTGTTGAGAAAGGGCCTCCAAGACCATAGACAGATCCCACAGTGGAACCATACACCTAGACACCGGCCTCTTACGGCATGCTCCTTTCATAAAACGACTTATTAAAGGGTGCCGACCTGCGGGTCTGTTGCCAAACCCGACATGACATGCAGAAATAGCTGCTAGATATACTTTTAAAGTCAAGAAAGCTTTCCCTTTGTCCAGCAAATCTAGAAGAAAACATAATATGTCTCCCACTGAACACTGGAAAGAGACAATGTGACTACAGCCACACCACTCTTCAAAGACTCGCTATTTATTGCTTTAAAGTGTGCAAGTAGCTTAGGCTCTGGCACTCTGAATTGTGTGTATAACTGATAGGGGTAAACCTGCCTACACAAGTTCCATCTTTCATGGGCCAGGCCCATCCTGTCTGGGTGGGGATGATAAATGCCCCCTCCCACCTGGGACAGAAGGTCCCTCGATAGAGGGAATGGCCATTGCTGATCTGACAGCAGTTGAACTATCTTAGCGACCCAGTGTCTGGATGCCCAGCGTGGAGCTATCAGAACCAGTGACAAGCCCAGTTCCCTGACTCTGGCTAGAGTAGGGGAAATCAAGCTCAGTGAAGGGAATGCAATAAAAGGAAGTTCGTCTATGGGTGGGCTTAAGTGTCCACACTCAACGGTTCATTTTTGAGAAGTACAGGGGACACTGAGCATTTTCTCGTAAGCTGAAAGAGATCTACGGCAGCCCAGCCGTATCTCTGCCATATCTGCTCCACCACAGGGTTTCCCCTGGACAATAAATCTGCACCCCTGTTCCACACGCCTGGGAAATGAGTGGCTCTGATGGATAAGAATCTCATGTCGCACCACATTATCAGTTTTCTTGCCAACTGATGCAACTGGAGGGAGCGTATGCCTCCCTGCCTGTTGATGTAAGCGACCGCCGTGGAATTGTCGGTTTTTACTAGGACATGTTGGGCCTTTATGAAGGTCAGAAAATGTTTAAGCGCTAGAAACACTGGCAACTGCTCCAAGTAGGTCATATGTCTCAGGATTAGCTGTGGAGGCCAAACGCCATTCACAGCTCTGCCCATTAGGGTCGCTCCCCAGCCTACTAGGGACGCGTCCGTCGTCATAGTAACTCTCGACGTTACTACCCCCATGGGAATCCCCGACCGAAGCGTCTTTCCCCATCAGTGGAGCGATTTGGCATCAACTCAAATCACCGTGTTTGGAGGCAGAGAAATTAATATGTCCCCAAGAACACCATCTTCACAGTCAAACATGGAGGAGGAAACATTCTGCTTTGGGGCTGTTTCTCTGCTAAGGGTATAGGAAGACTTCACCACATGAACAGGGCCATGCACTGTAGAATCTTGGATGAGAACCTCCTGGCCTCCGCCAGAACACTGAAGATGGGTTATGGATGTCTCCCAGTATGAAAATGACCAAAAACATACAACAATCTGATGGTCTTGTAGCACATTCCAGCCTTGTGCAGGTCTACAATTTTGTCCCTGATATAATTTGACAGCTCTTTTTTCTTTCCAATTGTGGTGAAGAGGTTACAAAAACTAGAAGCAAGAAAAGCAATAGAAATAGTGGCTGTTGTTTTTTTGTAGCTGTTATTGTAAGTGAAAAGAGAATAGCTGACCCACCTTAAGTGTGCTTTTAAGAACCCGTACATGGTGCAATTTGTTGTTCATTAGGGGATCTCTGCAGCGTTTGAGGAAGAGGTGGCGTAGCTCCTGCTTGGTAGCAGGTTGAAGGTTACCAAGGACAGAGAGGTTGGCCTTCACTAAACTACAGTACATCTCTTCAAGTCCATCTACCTCTTTCCCATCATGACATTCATTTTCTAGAGACATAAGATGTAAAGGACATTGAGTCAACATTTCTTTCTAATCTGCTAGCTCACACGGTCAAATATTTGTCATTTATACAGTATGCATGCAAAATTGTCATAATGGACAAGATTTTATATAAATATATATATATATATATATATATATATATATATATATATATATATATATATATATATATATATATATATATATATATATATATATATGTATATATTTTTTTTTTTTTTTTTTTTTTTTTTTTTTTTATTGTTTAAATTTGCCCAGATTGGCACAGTAGTACAGCCACCTCTAGAGATTCCAGTTAGATTCTGAGCTTGGGTTTGTGTGAGTCTGTGGGAGATTCTGTTAATATCATGTGATATTAAATAAGCATAAGGTCCTAAACTTATACATTCTAACTTTATACTTTTTTTCTCTTTAAAACTGCTTTAGGACAACGCCCATTGTTAAAAATGCTATGCAAATAAAAATAAATTCAATTCAACTCAATTGAATGTAACACAAAATTTTAAGTGTGGCCATGAGTATGAAGATAAACTCGTATCTCTTTTTTCTCTGTTGGGATCCCATATGAACAAACTTTTACAGAGAAAAAGTTTTATCCAATGTTATGGATAATTTGACCAGACATCAGTTATGTTTTAGCTAAAATAGCTAATTTTAGGATGGAGCCCAGACACTACAGCTCAATCTTAAGCCTAGGGCAAACTCTGCCAACTTGGGTTGAACAATATTAGCTTTGCCTGTTACTGTAACTTCACTGTGCTGAAAATAATAAACAGCCCTTTGTTGTCTGTGCAAAAAGTTAAGTTACTCAGGTAATCTGCTATGCTGAGTGACAGGCTGTCAGGGCCAGCAATGCCTTCTCTGCTGCTCTAAAGTCTTTCTGAATGACTGACTTACATTTTAAGATATTTTTGTCAATGAACATGTATTAATTATTCCAAATAGCCTATTCTCTTTATTTTATAGATTTTTTTGTTTAGAGTTTCTATTTCAGCGATCACATCATATATTGCCAACAAATCTGAAATCTGCTGTGGGCCTTCAGAATCAGTACTGTGGGTGCATATAGCATAAAATCCATGTTGCTTGAAGCTGTTGCTTTAACCAATGTGAGTTGGCGATTTAGAGGACATCAAGCAGGTGTACAATAATGTCAGCATTTACACATCCTTTGATAAACCATTTATACTTTTGCATTTTCTGTAAAATTTGCACAAAACCCCACAATTTGCCTTGATTTTAAACCACTGGAACTTGTCAGGAATATATTAGATGTTACATTTGCTCTATCTAGTCATTTTGAAACGATACCCATCTTACATTTATTTAGTTACATTTTATTTAGGGTGACTACTTGCATATATAAAAACTTAAAGTCTTGGACATCATAGGGTAATTGAGCCAATAAATACTTGGGAACTGTGATCCTCCCGGTTTAAGATTAGAACACACTGTTGAGATGATGTATGTCTAAGATACAGATGTATGCAACCCCAGGAAGTGAGAAAGATTTGGACAAAGTATACCTCTTCTCCACTGCCACATCACTGGCTGTTTCTTCTATAGCAGAACAGGGCAGCTCTCTAAAAAGATTATACTGGCCCACAAATGGCAACTCTTTACATGATGCTACTAGGCCACAGAATACTGCTTGTGGAGAAAGGACAGGTGAAAAGACCTTCATTCTCACTCTGATTACCCTGCTGCTTCTTTTTTTTTAGCCAGATCCCAACAAGTGTGGTTCTTTCCAACTTCTATGAACAAAAACTAATAAGTGACCATAAAGCACAACAGAATTTATTTATTATTTATTAATTTGAATCTCTCTCTAAAAGCAGAACATAAGGCAGTTTAATAATTTGGAGCACTCATGTATATACTGTATCATTGTAAGAAGAAAAAAAAACTTCATTCATGACCTTGGAATGGTTTTAAAGCCATCTCCATCCAATCTGAAATTTACAATCCTGTAGTAAAAAAGACTGTTTACATATTGTATAGACAGATTTCAAGACAGATGCCATTTTTTCTGGGAGTGTTCATCCAATAATTTCAATTGAAAGCAAAAAGTGTAGCTAGAACAAAGCTCATTTTCAATAAAACCATATGGTAAATGGTGCCACACAATATTTTTTGTAAAAATATAATTTGAATTAATGAGACCTAAATGTAGATGTTGGTCATATACACAGCATCATGTTTGCTGAAAACAGAACAGACTCTATGCCCTGGATCAAAGATCCATGCCTTGTGTCACTCACCACATAGTCCTGTTACTACTGTTCCTGTCAGACAACTTAAATCGCATTGTTTATGTTCACCTAGATAACATCCTGTTCTTCTTACATATACACAAAAAACACACCACTCGTATTCTCAAGTCTTACAGTGGTTGCTCTCTGTACCTCGGATCCACTTCCTGCTTCGTCTGTTTGCTGGTTTTCCACCACACTCTGCCCAGCCTACTGTGCCATTACTCTTTTCAATAGAGTGCTGACCTTCTTCACTGGTGGCTCATATTCGAGCAATGTGATGATTAAAGTCAGTGTCTGTCTGCCCTTCTCTTACCTTCCCCTGTAGCACTTGAAAAACCTGACTCTACCTCTGAAACCCTGGGTTTGATTCCCACTCCTATCTGGGACAACCAACTACACATCCTTTACTCACTTCTTGCTCCCTTAATCCTAATAATCTTACCACAGTGTCTGATTTCTGCTTTTGAGTCAGAAACCTCTATGCATGCTACACAATATCACAAGGTTCCATTTACCATCTGGCATTTATGGCAATGCAAATAATAGCAAAAAATAGCAGCCTAAAACCTTTACCATTAAAAATACTATGGTTAACGTCTGCTTTGGTCAAAAACCCCTGAACTATGCTTTGGGGCATGAGCACTGCCCTTTAATGATATCTTTTCATTAAATCTTTTTTTTTTTTTTACCTCATCAGTTAAAATATATTTTCCACAGCATTCCATACCCTATGTTATTTGTATTGTACAGCATGCACCCCATTTCAGGGCAAGTGTTTATTTTTTGGGGGGGAAAAATACAAGAGATTAATGCACTGGTTTTAGATGTCATCAGCCTCATTATCCTATAGCCAGCATCAATGACCAGTTCATGCAATGACAATTTTAACTTTAATCCCCAAAATCTTGGGAGAAATGCACCAGCTTACATGAATGAAGTAAAAGTTAAGATTAATTTAACAAGCTTTTTCACTGCTTACCATCATTGGTGATCTTGCTGTTTTTAACAGATATCTCATCCATAATTTTTTCATCTTTCTTTTCAAAGCCCCTTGGTACACTCCTGGCTACCATCTCATGATACCGTGGGAGGCTCTGGCTACGTTGCTTTTGGGTTATACAATATGCCTGCATTCCTTTGTCCAGAGGGAAAGGTCCATTACAGTCTAAGTGCTGCCTGCGTGCGGGAAGGGTGGCTTGTCTCCTGTGTTCAGGAGATAGTAGCACAGACCCAACTGCCCCATTAAAACTTCTATCACTATCTGTCTGTAGAAAATGCAGGCCTGAGCTTGTCAGTGGTGTCTCAATCAGGTCCTGCCATGAGCGCCGCTCAGGATGGCCAGAGTGGCAGCTTGATGAATGGGTGTTACTTGATGCTCCTCCATCTCCACCTCCACTCGAGTCTGCCGCTGAAGAGTGGGAATATGTGGATTCACTGGACAAATGGTGCACATGATTTGGCTCTGGAACGAGGTTAGAAGACTTGATCTGCAAAAACAGAGAACATGAAAAGAAATTGATCAAGTTTACACAGCTCAGAAAGTTAGGTAATACTTTAAACATACCATTTTATGAACCTCAGGCCAGGGAAACATGATAAGACTAAGTAAATTGTAGAAACCAGGAAAAGGATAAAGTGTAAAAGAGATTAATGGCAAACATGAGTGGCACAACATGTGTTCCTATATTTGTTTTACTTATTGATAATGATTTCAAAAGAAATGTACACATTTAGGTTCATTTTATTCTGGATGTCAATGCTTTACATTGATACCATTAGGTGGTTTGTTTAACTATTTCTTAAGTCTTAATGTATACAATATTTGGCAGTACATAGAATGAATTATTTCAGATCATAGAATTCTGCTATAAATATATTGGCTATATTCTTTTTAAATCTTTTTTAATTTTTTTTATTTAAACAAAAGAAATCCATTACTAAGTGAGTAAATAGTTTTACGATGTATGCCTGTGTTTAGTTGTATGGTAATCTCTGTTTGCAAAAGCATATGCAACCTACTGTGGATGTCTGATAATAGTTGTCAGAATCGGAAGATGTTCCTTCCTTCTTGAGAGTCATGGAAGAATCTATATCGTCATAATCACTTTCACTCCAGTAATCTTAAAGAGAAATCATTTAAAGTTACCTTTTTTTTATTATTATTAATTCAATAAACAATATTGAATGCAATATACAGGGCTGTGTATATAGTCATAATCATATAAAAGATGAGCTTTAATATCTTGTCTTACCCTCATCCACCTGTGGAACTTTGATATTAGGCGAATAACCAATAGCTGCCAACCCCAATCTGTTCATCCATCTGCAAAATTGTTTAATATGATAACAATGTAGGCTCATGATCTAGTTAACCAATATTTTTTAACCATTTTATATAGACTTTAAGCTTCTTTATATCAGCAGGTCAGACATTATTGTCTGTAGTGACACATTTAAAAGAAGAAAAAGAAAAAGGTTTTAAATGCTATTTTAAAATGCTAAGTAAAGCATTAATATTCAATATTGAAATCGTTATAATGTAGCTATATATTTTGTGTAAGTGTATTGCTTTACAGTTGTCAGAAAAATTTATTTTAGAACTTTAAGTATGTAGTATCCCATTATATACACTATATACACAGATTTGAGCATTTTTTTCTATGCTGTAGCAATTGACACCAAAAGACTTAAGATCAGCTAAACTGAAGTTGAGCTCAGTAAATTTTTTTGTAAACAACATTAGTGTTGGTCCCTTTGTCCAGACCAGGGGTCGGCAACCCGCGGCTCCGGAGCCGCATGCGGCTCTTTCATCACTCTTCTGCGGCTCCCTGTGGCTTTGGAAAATAAATAATGAGTATTTAATTAAAATGTATTTTATTTTAGTTCGTTAGTTTTTAAAATGTAATTCTAAATTTTAAGATTTTGGTAAAATCTAAATAAAACGTGTTAAAGTTTTTTGTCGCTCTTCATATGCGTCACAACCGCTAATGTGCGACACCCACCGGCACGCGAATTCTTAAACTTTGGTTGACGCCACACAGAAGAGGACGGCATTTTTGGTTTGCTGCCAGTGGATAATTTATGTTCGGCGTTCTTTTCATAAATACAAGAAGGACTCAAATAGACATTGAGTATTTTACTTGAAAGTAACCTTCAACCCAATGTCTTTTTTTAAGGAGTTCCAAATTTTTTTGTTGCATGCAGAAATGTAATTTCATTCTCTCTGCAGTTCATTGATTTATAAATGCAACACATTATGGTTTGATTATACATAGCATAAAGGCAAAAAAAAAAAAAGTTACATGTAGTGTTATTTTAATTTAAATGTCAAAAGGGTTTTGTGGCTCCCAGTGTTTTCTTTTCTGTGGGAAACAGGTCCAAATGGCTCTTTGTGTGGTGAAGTTTGCCAACCCCTGGTCCAGGCTTTTGGTCAAGTAAAAACCTAAATATATAGTGCTTGAAAATTCTAACCTCCTCACCCATGATGTTCAGGTTTACAGTTTTCATACTTCTAAAATCCACCACCATCTCCATAGTCTTGTTATATTAAGGAGGAGAATGACTCTTGCTGCAGCACTCCACAAACCTTTCAACCAGTTCCCTGTAGTGGAATTCCTGTCCATTTCTAAAATACCCCACCACCAGAGAGTCATCATAAAAGCTGTACACTACAGTATAATCACAGAAATTAATGTAGTCTAATATTAAGTATTGTTTTTATGTCAACCCCATCTGGATGTATAGCACACCCGAGCCTTTGCTTCAAAGCAGTGATGTGAGACCACACTGGCCTCCTGAGTCCACCTCTTACAATCCTTAAAAGCTGACTTTGAACTGCGGGTGTTAACAAAATGAGGTTCTGATCTCATATTAGGTGAGGCAGAGAAGTAGATTTTTATGCTTCTGTAGCATTTGCTTCTAGAAGATCTAGTGTGCTGTTTTCTTGACAAACTTGTGAAAAGGGGGAGGTCCCATATTACATGGTTAAAGACAAAACAAATAATAGCATATAATATGGACAGGTTCCTACAGCTGAAGGTTCTACATTTGAAGAACCAAGTAATATGTCCAGATTTCACCAATACCTCTGTATCTTTTCTTACCAATTATTGCAATGTCCCTGTCCACCTTAATAGTTCTAAAGCTGGGTATTGAAGTACTGTAGTCTGGGAAGTCTGAATGCAGCCATCACAAAAAATGCACTCCTGGGTCTAAATTAATGCACACAGCTCATCAATGTTATTTCCCATATTAGGACCACAAGTTATCCTCCTTCTCTTTCTTGTTCTCAGCTTTACTTTGGCTCTGCACCCCCAGCATTTCCTCCTGAGCTCTGCTGGTATTGCAGATCTAACTCTGAGTCGAAGTTCCATTTTGGAGAACAAAATTAAACAGCTGCTCATGAGTGCACACAACCACATCAGCACAACAGCATTATACTTTTCAATCTAAACATGTGTGTGAGACTGTGTCTGTGTAGTATGTGGGTTTTGAAATAAAAAAGAATTGTTCATTTATAGCATTAAGGGACGGGCTTGTCCCTTTCTCAAACTTCACCTGCCCAGTCCATCTTCTGTTTGCAGGCTTTGGAAGCATGCTTTTCACCAGTTTCTTTCCCCTGTGATGAGAGCATGCAGCGCCGCCTCTCTTCCTCTTGGGGGCCCGATGTCGAGAAGCTCATGAAGGTTGTGACACGTGCCGTGGATAAGCTAGATCTAGCTTGGCTGGCGGATAAGGGGAAAACCCCTCTGTTCAGTTAACTCGACACGTTCTTTCTGCTCCTGTCGTCACAACCTCTACAGCCCCTGTGTACTACGTCAGCGCTGGTGGGTAAGGTGTATGCCTCGGCAGGTCATGCCGCTAGATTGCCTGCACACCATGGTGGTGTTGCAGGTGTACCAAGCTGACCTGCTGCAAGAGCTGGATGTAGGAGACATCATGGGCAACCAGGTGCAAGAGCTCTGCCGTACAGCAGAGCCACAAAGGAGACCACTAGGGCCATTGACCAGTCCATGGCCACCCTAACTTCCTAAATCTCATTCCTAAAAAATGACAGGGCTGTGCTGCTGGACGCCCCCCTCTTTCCTTCTGACCGTTCCAGCAGTATCTCCCATGCTGCTCTCATAGGGCTGCTCGGTGGGCGCAGCCCCAACCCCAACCCAGCGCCTCCCATCGGGAGAAGTAGTTTGTTGCAGTAGACCTAAAGGATGCATACTTCATGTATCTCACAGGAAGTTCCTGAGGTTCGCTTTCGGGGGCCGAAGCTTACCAATATTGGGTTCTTCTGTTTGGCCTTGCCCTATCACTCCACACCTTCATGATGTGTGTAAATTGTGTGTAGTAAAAAGTGTGTCTAAAGTATATAGACGATTGGTCGATATTAGCTCGATCAGAGCAGTTAGAGGTCTAGCACCGAGATGGCGTTCTTGCTCACCTGAATCAGCTGGGGTTTAGGCTGAACACTAAAAAGAGTGTGCTCCATTACAGGGAACCACTTACAGTGAGGAAAATAAGTATTTGAACACCCTGCTATTTTGCAAGTTCTCCGACTTAGATATCATGGAGGGGTCTGAAATTGTCATTGTAGGTGCATGTCCACTGTGAGAGACATAATAAAAAAAAAATTTAAATCCAGAAATCACAATGTATGGTTTTTAAACTATTTATTTGTATGATACAGCTGCAAATAAGTATTTGAACACCTGAGAAAGTCAATGTTAATATTTGGTACAGTAGCCTTTGTTTGCAATTACAGAGGTCAAACGTTTCCTGTAGTTTTTCACCAAGTTTGCACACACCGCAGGAGGGATTTTGGCCCACTCCTCCACACAGATCTTCTTTAGATCAGTCAGGTTTCTGGCCTGTCGCTGAGAAACATGGAGTTTGAGCTCCCTCCAAAGATTCTCTATTGGGTTTAGGTCTGGAGACTGGCTAGGCCACTCCAGAACCTTGATATGCTTCTTACAGAGCCACTCCTTGGTTATCCTGGCTGTGTGCTTCGGGTCATTGTCATGTTGGAAGACCCAGCCTCGACCCATTTTCAATGCTCTAACTGAGGGAAGGAGGTTGTTGAAAAAATCTCGCAATATATGGCCCGGTCATCCTCTCCTTAATACAGTGCAGTCGCCCTGTCCCATGTGCAGAAAAACACCCCCAAAGCATGATGCTACCACCCCCATGCTTCACAGTAGGGATGGTGTTCTTGGGATGGTACTCATCATTCTTCTTTCTCCAAACACGTTTAGTGGAATTATGACCCAAAAGTTCTATTTTGGTCTCATCTGACCACATGACTTTCTCCCATGACTCCTCTGGATCATCCAAATGGTCATTGGCAAACTTAAGACGTGCCTGGACATGTGCTGGTTTAAGCAGGGGAACCTTCCGTGCCATTTATGATTTCAAACCATGACGTCTTAGTGTATTACCAACAGTAACCTTGGAAACGGTGGTCCCAGCTCTTTTCAGGTCATTGACCAGCTCCTCCCGTGTAGTTATGGGCTGATTTCTCACCTTCCTTAGGATCATTGAGACCCCACGAGGTGAGATCTTGCATGAAGCCACAGTCCGAGGGAGATTGACAGTCATGTTTAGCTTCTTCCATTTTCTAATGATTGCTCCAACAGTGGACCTTTTTTCACCAAGCTGCTTGGCAATTTCCCCGTAGCCCTTTCCAGCCTTGTGGAGGTGTACAATTTTGTCTCTAGTGTCTTTGGACAGCTCTTTGGTCTTGGCCATGTTAGTAGTTGGATTCTTACTGATTGTATGGGGTGGACAGGTGTCTTTATGCAGCTAACGACCTCAAACAGGTGCATCTAATTTAGGATAATAAATGTAGTGGAGGTGGACATTTTAAAGGCAGACTAACAGGTCTTTGAGGGTCAGATTTCTAGCTGATAGACAGGTGTTCAAATACTTATTTGGAGCTGTATCATATATGGATTTTTTTTTTTAGATTATGTCTCTTACAGTGGACATGCACCTACGATGACAATTTCAGACCCCTCCATGATTTCTAAGTGAGAGAACTTGCAAAATAGCAGGGTGTTTAAATACTTATTTTCCTCACTGTATCTAGGTGTCATATAGGATTCAACTGCTATGCGCACGCAGCTTTCTCAGCTTTCAGCTTTGTTTTTTCAGCTTTCTGCCCACATTGTGTCCATCATTACGGCCATCAGAAAGGTCGGAGAAGGGCAGTCACTCACATTCAAGGAGATTCAGAGACTGCTTAGGATTATGGCAGCAGTATCCACTTGGCCTCCTGCACATAAGACCTCTTTAGTGGT
Organism: Silurus aristotelis; assembly: GCF_946808225.1. Lineage (NCBI taxonomy): Eukaryota > Metazoa > Chordata > Actinopteri > Siluriformes > Siluridae > Silurus > Silurus aristotelis. Next base: position 10,326,313 of record NC_139587.1, on the reverse strand, counting down.
GTTTAGGACCCAAGAATTCTCACAGAAGGTGAATCCCCTCTGTACGATCAAGGTCATGCAGTGAGCCCTACGTGCCTTAGATCTGATATTCTAGGTTAGTTTTCACATACATTTTATAGAAGGGGAAATAATTATTTGATCCCCTGCAGATTTTGTAAATTTACCCACTTACAAAGTCCAGAATTTTTATTGAAGGTTTATTTTAACAGAGAGAGAAAAAATATAAAAACATACAGGAAAATAAAAAAGTAACTAACTAAATAAAATTATATTTTATATATGTATATACATATATATATATATATATATATACATATATATATATATATATATATATATATATATATATATATATATATATATATATATATATATATATATATATATATATAATAAAAAAAAATTAATTAGATCGAGTGAAATAAGTGTTTGATTCCCTACCAACCAGCAAGAGTTTTGACCTCCACAGAGCCAAATTAGTCCTGTCCCTTTAAGAAAGAACTCATTATGTGTATGAAAGACACCCAACACAGAATCAACCTCTTCCATTCAAACTGCTCTACCACCAAGGGCAAGAGCAAAGAACTCTCAAAGGACATCAGGTAAATGATTATAGACTTGCAAACAGTGTTGTGCTAGTTACTAAAAAATAGTAACTAGTTACAGTTACTTGTTACTTTATTTAAAAAGTAACTTAGTTACTTTGTTGATTACTTACACCAAAAAGTAATGCGTTACTGTTAAAAATAACTTTTTAGTTACTTTTTTAAAGAACGTTCTTCATTGTTCCCATTAATGCCCTTTTATGCGTTATGGTCTATACAAACACAAAACTTTTGTCATTTTTAAACACTATTTTATTTAAGTCAGACCAGCACAAACTGAATATATCACAAGGATTTCTGAAATAAATAACAAAACAAGCTGAATAATATATTCAGAATGAAAAACTAAAGTGGCTTATGCATCATAAAAGCTGTTGTGTTGAGCTCTTAAAAATGTTACATTTGAACAGCTTATGAAAACTATCAACAATGTACAACATAACACCAGGTTAGCTTCTAGCTTCTAGCTTCGTCCAGGCATGGAGTTTTTGGAGGAGCTTCGACAGATTGGAGTTGCTGTTTATTGCAGTAGACCTTTAAACCAGAAAGAGACAGCTTACATTTCACTAAAAAGTTTTTGTCTTTATGCTCAACTAAAGTAAAATAATGAGCATATTTCCATTTTGAGAAACTCGTCTTGCTCTCACCTCGACTCGCCATTACTGCCGCACATACCTAAATAAACGGAGACACGCCCACAGTGCGTCTTCTACGTGTTTACAGTGGTTCATCCACCAATCCTACAATGCGTCTCTGCTGTAAACAGGTTAGACTGTAGGATACACTTCAGCCCAAATTCATTCATTTAAAAAAGTAATGGGTAACGCACTATATGGTAACAGTAACAGAGTTACTTTATTTTTAAAAGTAACGCGTTGCAGTATTAACTACTGTCAAAAGTAACTTCGTTACAGTAACACGTTTCTGCCCAACACTGCTTGCATAAAGCTGGAATGGGCTACAAAACCAGCAAAAAGTTTGGTAAAAAAGAGACCACCTTTGGCATGATGATTTAAAAATGGAAGAGATACAAGATGTCACTCACCTTCACTCTGGAGCTACATACAAAATCTCACCTCATGGGGTAAGGATGAGCTTGTTAATGATCTCAAGGGAGCTGGGCCCACAGTTACCAAAACCATTGGTAACACACCAAGAATGCACATGAACAGGACCATCTGGAGTCTGCCAATGAAAACCTTAATGATTCAGAGAAGGCTTGGGAGAATGTAATGTGGTCAGATGAGACTAAAATTGAGCTCTTCGGCATCAACTCGACTCACCATGTTTGGAGGCAGAGAAATGCAGAATATGACCCCAAGAACACCATCCCCACTGTCAAACACGAAGGTGGAAACATTCTGCTTTGGGGCTGTTTCTCTGCTAAGGGTACACTTAAAAAACTTCACAACATGATTGGGGCCATGCACTGTAGAATCTTGGATGAGATCATTCTGGCCAGAACACTAAAGATGGGTTGTGAATACGACAATGACCAAAAACATATGGTGAAAGCAACAATCTGAAGGTCTTGTAGCCCATTACAGCCTTCTGCAGGTCAATAATCTTGTCCCTGACATCCTTTGACAGCTCTCTGGTCTTGCCCATGGTGGGGAAAACCTTTTTTAGGAGTACTTTCCAAAAGGGACTAGGACTAATTTGGGTCTGTGGGAGTCAGAACCATGGGACGTTTGTTTCCTTTCAGGAACTTCGAGCTGCGTCGGAATGATTTGGGAACGCAACTGCGTTGTCCATGCTCTGAGCAATGAGTCTAATCAGTCAAAATTGTAGACAGGCTGTCACTGGCGGGGTGACGTCACGACCAGGGAGTATAACGCGCACCTGGAGAGAAGACAGCTTCAGCTTCTGTTTGTTCATGAAGCGCTCTGTGTAAAATGTAATGTTTGTCTGTCTGTTTGTCAAAGAATAAAAGCATCCAAGAAACTGAAGCACACGTTTTTTTGCTGTGTGCTTCTCCCTGTCCTTGTTTCTTTTCGAGTGCGCTTTATACTCCCTGGTCGTGACGTCACCCTGCCAGTGACAGCCTGTCTTTAATTTTGACTGATTAGACTCATTACTAAGAGCATGGACAAAGCAGTCGAACTAGGGTTACATACGTAAAGTTTGTCCAAAAGACTTCAAGTTGAGCCTAGCTTTAAGACTGGCTTTTTCAAAATGTTTTGTAAAACAGGTTTGTCTAGAAGCATATGTTAACATAGTAACTGAACAGGGCTTAAGAATATTTCTGTTTGTGGAACTAAAATTGGTGCAAATTAGCCAGGCTATAATTAAGTCAAATTTTTGATTTAGTTAGTTTCCTGGAATAGCCTTGTGAAGTAGACCCATTCTACACATTTAACTTTTTTTTTTCACACTAATCTCAACTCAATAGCTGTTAATTATCTGAATAATTGAATCAGGTATGTTTGGAGAAACATTAATTGGTCTAAGAAAGTATTTTTCAGGATCAGGGTTAGGAACCTCTGCCAGAGAAGGAATGCCATGTGTGCATAAACAAAAGCCCATACCATCAGGAGACTTTTCATTATAACATGAATACATATTTTAGGTCATTAAAATTATTCTGTCACAACAACAATGTTCTCAATCAGTATGTCTATGCTAATAATAAATCACATAGCCGACTTTTCACTAAAAACATTAAATGCTTACCTGAAGACCGTATCTAGACTTGTAAGTCAGTATGTCTATGCTATTAATAAATCACATAGCTAACTGAATTCTATTGAATTGGAGGGAGTAAAATTAAAGGTTATAAATTACAACTTTAAATAAGAACTGGAGATAATACCACAAAAACAGTTATTAGGATTCGCAGGAAAGAACAATCTGTGTGGGAGTTGTGCAGAGAGAGATCCGATGCACTGTTTAATCTGCTGTGGCTAATGTTGGAGTTTTGTAGATTTGAACACGGCCACCCAAAAAAAACAACAAACAAAATGTCAGGGTACACCCTGCTTTTTCTCCTGTGCGTGCCCCGCCCCCTTGGAGCTCATCACCATCCTACTGATTCCGAACACCTGCCTCTCATTTATCATGCCCATATAACCACCTCTCTCAACCCACTTCTGCGTCCGTTATTGTTTTTCGTTGGTGTCTATGTGTTTTGCTGCAAGTTCTCTATTAAAGCTTCCTTGTTTTTGGTGCTTCGGCTTCCACCTCAGTCACTCGCCTAACACAAAATTAAAAATATATCAAAAAACAATGAAAATATTTGTGTGCACTATTCAGATTTATTATTATTCAGCCGCAAAGAGAGGAAGAAGAACGCCTGGCATGCATTGTGTGAACTAGACACAAATCTCACTCTTCTCGACTTATAAATAATTGACTTACGAACACTTTTCTGCTCCCTATCTGTTTTATAAGTCAGGGGCTGCCTGTATTTGTGTTTAAAACATTTTTTAAGCATAATCCCATGTTTTTCCTTTCTTTTGGGTCTGTACAGAGGGGAAAAATCCTTTTTTTCTAGAATATTAAAAGAACCAAGCATAGATATTCTTTATGAACACAGCTTCAGGGACTGGGCTAGGTGGCCTGGGCTAGAGTTCATGTTTTCTATCCAGGTATGTAGTTTGGAGTCTCAGTATTACCTGTTCATTTCCTCCAAACATTCTGTAGCAAAGAAGAAGCTCTTAATTTTGGTGTGACAAGCTTTGAAGGCACTGAAAGACAAAATAGAGTTAATTCAACAAGATCAATGTGAATTGTATTTTATATGAAATGCACCCTATATAAAGTGATAGCAGTAACACTCCAGAGATGGTCAAACTTATTAAATAAAAGACTAATTGTATTTGAACTATTTCTTGCACGCATCATTCTGCTACCAGATATTAGCATATGTTGTAAGTATATTCAGAGATTTATGATGTGTGTCTGAAATTCTATTTATTAAGTGCCCCATAATAATTCTACAGTGATTTCTGCATTTGTTTAATGGGGCAAATTTAGGAGGTAATTGCATAAGGGCTACAGTATGTGGAAGGTATGTAAGTATATACATACCTTCCACATACTGTAGCCCTTATGCAATTAAATTTGCCCCATTAAACAAATGCAGAAATCACTGTAGAATTATTATGGGGCACTTATTCCTATATATATATATATATATATATATATATATATATATATATATATATATATATATATATATATATATATATATACAGTGAGGAAAATAAGTATTTGAACATCCTGCTATTTTGCAAGTTCTCCCACTTAGAAATCATGGAGGGGTCTGAAATTGTCATCGTAGGTGCATGTCCACTGTAAGAGACATAATCTAAAAAAAGAAAAAATCCAGAAATCACAATATATGATTTTTAAACTATTCATTTGTATGATACAGCTGCAAATAAGTATTTAAACACCTGTCTATCAGCTAGAATTCTGACCCTCAAAGACCGGTTAGTCTGCCTTTAAAATGTCCACCTCCACTACATTTATTATCCTAAATTAGATGCACCTGTTTGAGGTCGTTAGCTGCATAAAGACACCTGTCCACCCCAAAGAGCTGTCCAAAGACACTAGAGACAAAATTGTACACCTCCACAAGGCTGGAAAGGGCTACGGGGAAATTGACAAGCAGCTTGGTGAAAAAAGGTCCACTGTTGGAGCAATCATTAGAAAATGGAAGAAGCTAAACATGACTGTCAGTCTCCCTCAGACTGGGGCTCCATGCAAGATCTCACCTAGTGGGGTCTCAATGATCCTAAGGAAGGTGAGAAATCAGCCCAGAACTGCATTGAAGGAGCTGGTCAATGACCTGAAAAGAGCTGGGACCATCGTTTCCAAGGTTTCTGTTGGTAATACACTAAGACGTCATGGTTTGAAATCATAAATGGCACGGAAGGTTCCCCTGCTTAAACCAGCACATGTCCAGGCACGTCTTAAGTTTGCCAATGACCATTTGGATGATCCAGAGGAGTCATGGGAGAAATTCATGTGGTCAGATGAGACCAAAATAGAACTTTTGGGTCATAATTCCACTAAACGTGTTTGGAGGAAGAAGAATGATGAGTACCATCCCAAGAACACCATCCCTACTTTGAAGCATGGGGGTGGTAGCATCATGCTTTGGGGGTGTTTTTCAGCACATGGGACAGGGCAACTGAATTAAGGAGAGGATGACCGGGGCCATGTATTGCGAGATTTTGTGAAACAACCTCCTTCCCTCAGTTAGAGCATTGAAGATGGGTCGAGGCTGGGTCTTCCAACATGACAATGACCCGAAGCACACAGCCAGGATAACCAAGGAGTGGCTCTGTAAGAAGCATATCAAGGTTCTGGCGTGGCCTAACCAGTCTTCTAAACCCAATAGAGAATCTTTGGAGGGAGCTCAAACTCCGTGTTTCTCAGCGACAGGCCAGAAACCTGACTGATCTAGAGAAGATCTGTGTGGAGGAGTGGGCCAAAATCCCTCCTGCAGTGTGTGCAAACCTAGTGAAAAACTACAGTAAACGTTTGACCTCTGTAATTGCAAACAAAGGCTACTGTACCAAATATTAACATTGACTTTCTCAGGTGTTCAAATACTTATTTGCAGCTGTATCATACAAATAAATAGTTAAAAAATCATACATTGTGATTTCTGGATTTTTTTTTTTTTCCCGATTATGTCTCTCACAGTGGACATTCACCTACGATGACAATTTCAGACCCCTCCATGATTTCTAAATGGGAGAACTTGTAAAATAGCAGGGTGTTCAAATACTTATTTTCCTCACTGTATATATATATATATATATATATATATATATATATATATATATATATATATATATATATATATACACACACAGTGGGTACGGAAAGTATTCAGACCCCCTTACATTTTTCACTCTTTGTTATATTGCAGCCATTTGCTAAAATCATTTAAGTTTAATCTTCTTCCTCATGAATGTACACACAGCTCCCCATACTGACAGAAAAACACAGAATTGTTGACATTGTTGCAGATTTATTAAAAAAGAAAAACTGAAATATCACATGGTCCTAAGTATTCAGACCCTTTGCTGTGACACTCAAATATTTAACTCAGGTGCTTTCCATTTCTTCTGATCATTCTTGAGATGGTTCTACACCTTCATTTGAGTCCAGCTGTGTTTGATTATACTGATTGGACTTGATTAGGAAAGCCATACACCTGTCTATATAAGACCTTCCAGATCACAATGCATGTCAAAACAAATGAGAATCATGAGGTCGAAGGAACTGCCTGAAGAGCTCAGAGACAGAATTGTGGCAAGGCACAGATCTGGCCAAGGTTACAAAAAGATTTCTGCTGCACTTAAGGTTCCTAAGAGCACAGTGGCCTCCATAATCCTCAAATGGAAGACGTTTGGGACGACCAGAACCCTTCCTTGGCCCGACGGAAGCCTCTCCTCAGTGTAAGACACATGAAAGCCCGCATGGAGTTTGCTAAAAAACACCTGAAGGACTCCAAGATGGTGAGAAATAAGATTCTCTGGTCTGATGAGACCAAAATAGAACTTTTTGGCCTTAATTCTAAGCGGTATGTGTGGAGAAAACCAGGCACTGCTCATCACCTGTCCAATACAGTCCCAACAGTGAAGCATGGTGGTGGCAGCATCATGCTGTGGGGGTGTTTTTCAGCTCCAGGGACAGGACGACTGGTTGCAATCGAGGGAAAGATGAATGCGGCCAAGTACAGGGATATCCTGGACAAAAACCTTCTCCAGAGTGCTCTGGACCTCAGACTGGGCCGAAGGTTTACCTTCCAACAAGACAATGACCCTAAGCACACAGCTAAAATAACGAAGGAGTGGCTTCACAACAACTCCATGACTGTTCTTGAATGGCCCAGCCAGAGCCCTGACTTAAAACCAATTGAGCATCTCTGGAGAGACCTAAAAATGGCTGTCCACCAACGTTTACCATCCAACCTGACAGAACTGGAGAGGACCTGCAAGGAGGAATGGCAGAGGATCCCCAAATCCAGGTGTGAAAGACTTGTTGCATCTTTCCCAAAAAGACTCCTGGCTGTATTAGATCAAAAGGGGGCTTCTACTAAATACTGAGCAAAGGGTCTGAATACTTAGGACCATGTGATATTTCAGTTTTTCTTTTTTAATAAATCTGCAACAATGTCAACAATTCTGTGTTTTTCTGTCAGTATGGGGTGCTATGTGTACATTCATGAGGAAGAAGAATGAACCTAAATGATTTTAGCAAATGGCTGCAATATAACAAAGAGTGAAAAATTTAAGGGGGTCTGAATACTTTCCGTACCCACTGTGTATATATATATATATATATACCCTAGATCTTAATTGTTCTGACACAAGAAAAGCATCACTATGCATCACACTTGTTTGATTCAAATTTATTCATTTATAAATTGTACTATAAAATCTTTTAGATATTACTATTACTTTAAGAAGATTTTGTTGCATAAATGTCATCAAATGCGTCGGTTAGATAATGCATACACTTAGCAAATGGAGCATGTGGCAGGGAAATTAAATGCATAATGAAAACCTGAACGAGACTAACAATTTCCGTCTGCACTCTGTTGCCCTATCAATTCGGAACTCAGCCAAGCTGATGAAGCCCTCTGCCTTCTCATCCTGAAGAGACATTAAGAAAAAAAGAGAGAGAGAAAGTGAGAGAAAAGATTATGCATAGTAATAAAAGCACTGCAGGATTTACATTTTACATTTTTTAATTTCATTAAGTGACAATGTAAAATATATATTGTAGGCTTTTTATTAACTAGAAATGTAGGTTTATGGATGTGATGAGGGATGACATGCAGGTGGGTAATTTGAAAGAGGCAGCTGTAGAGTACAGGGTGGTATGGAGAAGGATGATCCACTATGGCAACCCCTGAAAAAGACGATTAACTAGTAACTATTAATATTAACTGTAATTAGATTAACTAATAAACTATTAACTGTAATTCTATTGCGGCCATTTCTGCAGATAAATTGTGGGTTTTTTTTATACACATGCAGAGAAATATACTGCAGCTTTATCGCTAAAGTTCTTTTTGGAGTCAGAAAGAATGGAAGCTTACATTTTGGTTGGTGTACCAGTAGAGAGATGAATCTTTCAGTATAAACCAGTATTTCTTCCACTTTTGAGTAAAATAGCCTTTACCATCTTTCTTCTTCCACAACCAGCCCTCACAGTCACCATGGCCTAGATCTTTACAGGAGATTTTTCTACGACTGCCACTGGTCACTGGTAACAAAAAATTAATAATACTAATACTACTACTACTACTACTACTACTGATAATAATAATAATGATAATAATAATTACTACTACTTCTACTACTACTACTTAATAATAATAATAATAATAATAATAATAATACTTTTAAATATTTCAATAAACAAATATATTTTTTTTATTCCTATAAAAAATTTACTCAAATTTCAAACATACCTTTTGCTTTCTTTTTTGCTTTTGTTCTTGATGATGTATAGTGAAATGACTGTAGAAAGGAATAAAAAGGAATAAGTTTGGCATTAAGAAATCTTGTTGAAAAATTAATTAAGCATTAACAAATTTAAATCTCTGAACAGACGTGCAGTCAGTGGCAGACGGAGTACACAAACCAGAAAGTAGAGATACAGTAGGTAACATATATTACTCCAGTAAAAATTTAAAATGCTCCCTTTAAATTTTAAACTTGAGTAAAAGTACTAAAGTATTTGCCTTCAAATGTACTTAAGTATCCAAAGAACTATAATTTATTATGGCTTTGATTTAATATGTTTTTATTATCATTTATTCATTCATTCATTTTCTCCCGCTTATCCGTAATTCGGGTCGCGGGGGCAGCAGTCTAAGCAGGCCCCTGCCTTCGACTGCTGCCCAATCCTCACAGCACCATCCCTTACGGTCCCTCCTGCAGGTGGTGAGCCCACAGGAAGGCTGCCCCACGTCACTCCGACGTCACGGACCTTGATATTTCCCTCGTAAGGGATGTTTTTATTATCATTTTTGTAAAAAGAATCTTGTTTAATAAACTCAGTTAATGTGAAAAGACTCTTTAAATTACACATTAATCTAGTAATTGAATGATATTATATAGTCAAAAACTGATTGATAGCTATTAAAATTATCATGCGCCAAAACCTTTTTAACTAATTCTAAACATTTGTGGCAAGTAAAGTCAGGAGTTTCTTCAATCATTTATGAACTGTATGTTTGTGCTAACTACAAAGCAGCAATCAAAATGTTTAAAACAGAGTGCACGCTCTACCTTGAATTGTGGCTTGACCAGTTAAGTTTTTATCCACTCATAAATAAAAAAGAAGATACTTGACTTGAAATGTAGTGAAGTTAAAGAAAAGTTTTCCTAAATGGAAATACTTACAGAAATACAAAAAGCTACTTAAGTACAGTAATGAATTACATAACTTACTGCCCACCACTTAACTACAGAATTATTTCAAGCCTTCAAGAAAGTGGACAAAATTATTGGATGCTTTTTTTAATAAAATATATTTTTGTAATATATACAGGTATTTTGCCTCAGAAACACACACACGCCACAACTTCATTTATTCATTAATTCCTCTGCAGCCTACCCTGAAAATTCTTTTAAACATTTACCATTTACTAATGTAAAGTTTTTTAATATTCGACAAAAGCAAAACTAAAGAATTACCAACATATGAAGCAGTTTTGTTCATTTTAACAAGACAGGTAAACAGTACATAAGCAAATTCACTTTTTTACTGCTTATGTTTAATAAACACTACCATTAATATTAAAAAAAACACAGCATTTTAAAGCTTGCCAAGAAGAGGTCAAATTAATATTCTGGCAAACACTATTTTGAGGTCACTCTACAAGTGCAAGAAAAGCTTAAAATATAGAAGTGATCCAGGTTCCCTCTCAATGGACCTAGAAAAATCTGTCAGTGCTTATCTAATGTCCCTGGGTGCATTTTTTCCCCAATCTTATTAAATGTTAGAAGCTCAGTACTGTTATTGAGAGCTAGTAAGAGGTCAAACAATTTATCTATTTGTTTGCCTATTTTCATTTAAGGTGTTTATAATTTTGGTGTTGACTAAAATCATGGATTTCAATACAATTTTAGACATGCCATCATAAGAAAAAGAAAGATTACACTCTTTTAATTCTGACAATAAATAAACACAACACATTTTAATATATAGCCTCTTATTTCAAAAATTCAGAAACCAGGAAGAAAAAGGTTCACTTTATTCACTAACATGTAAACGCACCCTCTTTAAGTCGTTAGACTATGACTATAAAGTAAAGCAAATGGATATAAACAGAGAATGGAAGATTACAACTTCAATATTCTGAAACATTAGGTAGCGGTGCCCCAGGTAGTGTAGGTGTAACTCACAACCATTTCAATATGAAAGTAATCAGAGTATCTCACAGCGGCTGTTCCAATTCAGTGGTAAGGACCTGCACATGTTGGAGATCTTCTTCACAAATGTTTAATTGAGTGACACAAACAAAACAAGGAACCAAGTGCTTCATGAAAATTTACCGTTGACGTTGATGCAACTCCATGTATATCAGTTCTAGATCCTGGAAACCTGCACACATTACAAATAATTAAATGTTTTAGAAAAAAATATTTAAAACTTTTTATTTATTTAATGCTCTCACCTCTTTGGTTTCTTTTGCATTGTTTCACCAGCTCTTTGTTGCTAAAGAGAAGAGAAATCACCATGTTATTGTTATTGTGATATTTTATTATATAAGTCACATTTTATACACAAGCACAAATTTGGCTGAAATATATTTTTGATTTTGATTGACTGTCATTTTAATTTCTAACCGGCAACACCAACCGTATTTAGTTAAGCGACTTTCAATATGAAAAATTATTATAAAAAATCACTCACTCTAGAGTTTGTGTTTAATTAATAATGAAGACCAATATGGTTGAGCTAAACATTCTGGGAGTGCAGTGACAACATTGTTAAACAGTTGTAATATTTTCCAATAATCTTGGCTCAGAAGTGCATTTGTAGATTTGTAGAAAAAAATAAAATAAATCTAAGCAAAACTAAACTGTTCATTAACAAACCACTAGTCACATTTCTCCTACAGCCTCGTAGTCAAAATTTTATAATACACATCATGACCTTTACTGAACTAAACCTTACCTGAACCCTTAATTTCCTTATTAAGACTTACACTTACATTTAGACTGAAAAATAATGTGAATAATTGTTACATTATTTACATGGTATAGTTGTGCAGTGTTATGTTCTGGTAGGCTGTTGGGTGATGCATCTAGTCTCAAAGAAGAAGAAGAAGAAGATAGTAGTGAGGGGCTAATGTGAAAGTTGGTACTGTTTGGATTTTTGCTCTTCTTGCTGGTATGGTGACTAGTGTTTAGCTTGTTTTCCAGTGGCATTTGTGGCTCCTTCTGGTTCTTGTCATCTCTCATGTAGCGAAGAAGGGATGTATCGGAATCTGAGGATTGAAATTGAAAAAAAGTAACAGGTTGTTTGGATTTTTTAAACATCATTATGTTGCAGAAAATAAAAGCCCAAATAATGTTTTGCATTCAGCGTTTTGATGTTCCTCCTGCCTCCAAATGATGGAGAGATTTTGTCAAAAGACATAGGGTTTAGGCAATGAAACTGAAACACCGTGTTTTAGACCACAATATTTATTAATAAGGTGTAGGGCCCTTTTTAAGGCTAATATAGCATCTGTTTGTCTTGTGAATGCACAACGGCCAGAAGGATTTGGGCTCTATTTAATAATATTCAGGTCTAGTAACTGGTCAGGCCACAGGAGATGTTCAACTTTGCTATCATGTTCATCAAACCACTCTGTCGCCAGTCTTCCAGTATGTATTAGTGCATTATCATACTGAAACATGGCATCACCTTCAGGGTACAACTTTTGAACCACTGGGTGTACATTGTACTCTCTAATGTGTTTGGTAGTGTTTTTAGTTTGGTAGTCATTGACATGCCTATAATGTGACTAGGGAATGACATGATATTGCAGCCCAAATCATCACTGGTCACACAACAGTCAGGCCTGCCTCTGGATAGTGTCCTCTTTAAATAGAGGGCACTCTGTGCAGCTGGTGACGGTTTCTCATCTACGCCTTGGGTGGTTCCATGAAATTCCGGAATAAGAATGGGAGCTTTGAGGATGGATTTGGACTGTAGTTAATGTCAATGGTCAGCTACACTGACTCAGTACTATAGTTTGCTTCTGATCACCATCACTGTACCCCGCAACATCGTTTATCTGCAATAAATCAACATTTGGTGCAACCCAGATGAGGATGGGTTCCCTCTTGAGTCTGGTTTATCTCAAGGTTTTTTCCTTATGCCATCTCGGGGAGTTTTTCCTTGCCACAATCACCACCGCCTTGCTCATCAGGGAAAAACTTAGACTTATAAAGTGTTAAGTTTTCCTCATGGGGTGGGGGCAGTCATAAATGGCCGCCTCACCCAAGGTTGGTGGAGCAGGTTCAATCTCATGTGGCACATAAACTGCCTGGAGATGCTGATGTTTCTGGCTCTGAAACACTTCCTCCCAGACCTAAGGGATTGCCATGTGCCGGTCCATATGGACAACACATAGGTGGTCTCTTACATCAACTATCAGGGGGTCTGCGATCTCGCCCCCTTTACAGGCTGGCACAGCAGATCCTCCGGTGGGCCCAGGGAGGACTGCTCTTATTGAAGGCTGCTTACATACCTGGGTACCTAATTCAGGGAGCAGACGCCCTCTCAAGGCAAGGGCTGAGGCCCGGAGAATGAAGGCTTCACCTCAAAGTGGTGGAGCAGATATGGCGGAGGTTTTACAGATCAGAGGTGGATCTGTTTGTGACTCAGGAGACCTCGCACTGTCCCCTCTGGTTCTCCCTCACTTACCCAGCTGTACCCATGGTACAGACATGGCCGGGGCTATCACACTACTCCCGGGAGTTCTGGAGAGAGTTTGCCCGGATGGAGTCCATCTCCTCCTGGTGACCCCTTAATGGACAGGCAGACCATGGTTCGCGGACCTGGTGTCCCTCCTCGAGGAACCTCCTTGGGGATCTTCTCCCCCAGGCAGGGGGCACCTTGGTTCACCTCCGCCCAGAGATATGAAGGCTGTGGCCAGGGACGCAACCCAGAGTGCCTGTGTGGGACTTGGTCATCATGCTGGAGGCTCTGTCTGAGCCCCCCTTCGAGCCACCGGCCGAGGTGGTGCTTAGGTATTTGTTTATCAAGACCGTTTTCCTTCTAGCTATATCCTCCCTGAATAGGGTTAGGGACCTACAGGCTCTCTCCATGGCCCTGTCTCTTCTGGAGATTACCCCTGGCATTGCCAGTGCCTTTCTTTACCCCAGACTGGGGTATGTACCTAAAGTGCCCACAGTTCCCCCATTACCCATCATGCTGCAGGCATTCTATCCTCCCCCCTTATCAAGCACCTGACCAGGAGAGTGAGTGCACTGGACACATACATCCACGAGTCCGTGGAGGAAGTTCAAGCAGCTGTTTATTTGCTTTGTCCCCTATAAAAAAGGGCTACTTCTAACAAGCAGACTTTTATGTGACCTTAGTTCTCTGAGGGAACGAGACACTGCATCTCTAAGACAAACTCCATGCATTTTTGTGGCGCTTCCCTTCTCTTTGCAGAAGCTAGCGTCGGCTCCACCGTATGCACGTTTTTTTTTAGCTTCCTGGTCATGACATCACCCTGCTGGTGACGACGCGTCTCTGTTGTCTGGATTTCACATATGATTCAGAGTGTAAACAACGCAGAAGCGTTCCCAAAGCACTGCAATGCAGCACCTAGTTTCCTCAGGGAGCTAGGGTTACATACGTAACCTAGAGACAGTTGTTCTATGACAGATAGGCAAACAACTGGTTATAAACAGTTTGTTCCAGAGTTTTAGAAAGAAAGGAAAGAAGTGATACTGGTCTGTAGTTGTGGATGTCTAATGGTAGGAGGACTAATAGTCTGGTGCATAACAGTAAGGATTAGATCCAGTGGGCAGGTGGTGGGATTGCAAGAATGGATGACTTGTAGTACCTCTTTTTCTGCTATGGTTGAGAAATATGACAACATAGATGTAGGGGAATCCTGTTTGTGTAATTATTGTGGCTGTGTAAATCTTCTTGTGGTAGAAGAATGCAAAGCATGAAAGATTAAGCAGTTGGAGCAAGGGGGTTGAGTAGTGAAGTGAAGATGTTGTGGAGCTTACAAGGATATTATGCAGAAGCCTCAAGCTTTTCCTTGTAGTTCCTGCCTGGCCAGGGGTTTCCTTCAGTGCACCCGTGATAGTACTTTGCAGAGTTGGAGAGGCAGTAATATTTATGAGCCGCTCTTATCTCAGAGATCCCTGATGTTGGTGTCACCTTCTGGCTATCCCTTTTAGCTATGTTGCAATAGCTAGTCTTACCAAATGCACATACCTGAGTCCCCAAATGCACAATGTCCTTAACTTTTATACAACAATAATACCTAATAATCCATATATTTATTTGCTTGGCACCCCTCTAACTCACTCTCTCTCTTTCTCTCTCTCTCTCTCTCTCTCTCTCTCTCTCTCTCTCTCTCACTCTCTCTCTCTCTCTCTCTCTCTCTCTTTCTCTCAATCAAGTTACATATGCTCGTGAAGTACCAGTGATCCTGCCCCTCTCCTCAGATCTGCATGTCCCAGCCTGCCTCTGGATTGTGTTCTCTTTGATTGGGAGGCCACTCTGTGCAGCAGGGGATGTTTTACATCTATTGCCTTGGGATCCATGAAATTACAGAGTAACACAGGAGCTTTGAATATGGATTTGGACTATTAATGTCAACAGTCTACAATGACTCAGAACTACAGATTGCATTTTATCACTGCACACCTCAACATCATTTAACTGTGACAAATAGATACTTTATTCAATAATTGGACATTTGGTGCCAGACAGATGAGGATGGGTCCCCAGTTGAGTCTAATTCCTCTCAAGGTTTCTTTCTTATGCCATTACAGGGAGTTTTTCCTTGCCACAGAAGCCACCCGATTTCTCAAACATACAATTATAAATAACAATGTCTAATAACATTTTTTCTTACCACATTATCTGTCTAAAGCTGCTTTGAGACAATGCCCATTCTTAGAAGCGCTATACAATTAAAATTATTTTGAATAATTGAATTAAAATATCAAATGCAAGCAAGCAAAAGATTGACTCAATAAGACATATTGCTTTACCTAACATACCAGTTTCATACTGGGTTATGGACAGAGATGGTTATAACAGGTATAATGTTAAGCAGGTCTTACTATTTAAGGTTTTGTCTCTTCTTCTTACACCTACAGATCGGCTTCTGTCATGCTGTAGTCCAATTGGTGCCCCATTGCCATCCATTAGAGAATAATATTTGCAACTCTCCTGGTAAAAGTAATAGTTAAGTGACTCTGGGCACTTACTGGAACTGGACTTGTTCATTTTATACTTGATGTCATCACAAGATGCGATGCCTCTCTCATCTCTATAATAATTGAAGAACACATAAAGATGATTTAAGATTATTAAAGCTGTGGTTGTCAGAAATCCATTGTAGTTTGATAATTTTTTTAAAGCTGATATTGTAGAATATTTATTATATGACCACCATTTTCTATTATAACTGTGACTTACCTGACACAATGCATTGTGCTACTTGGATTTGTGGAGTCACAATTAAGACTGTTGGGGATAGTCTACAGACAAATTGAAGCCATAGAAAGAAGCAAAAAAAAAATCATAGAGTAAAACATCACAAGTATTTTTAAGAGAGAACATAGTGGTAATTGTCAGAGAGCTAAACCAAATGTACCTCTTAAGCATGCAAAAAATCAGCTGCATCAGCTGATGCATCTTAAAAATACAAAGACTCAGACTCAAAATTTTACTTTAAACTTTATTGATATTAATTGCATATTGCATTATTGCATATTTTATTGCACAGAACAAAAAAATGGAAGTAATTGCAGCAAGTTATATATTTAATGTTCATTGAGATCAGTGAAGGTGCTTGATACCAAATAAAGCACGGTCACTGTGATCTACTACTACTTCTTCTTCTTTCGGCTTCTCCCATTAGGGGTCGCCACAGCGGATCATCTGTCTCCACAACCCCATGTCCTCTACATCTGCCTCTGTCACACCAACTACCTGCATGTCTTCCTTCACCACATCCATGAAGCTCCTGCTTGGCTTTCCTCTTTTCTTCCTTTTTGGTAGCTCCATCCTCAGCATTCTCCTACCGATATAACCCATGTCCCTCCTCTGCACATGTCCAAACCATCTCAATCCTGTCTTTTACTCAATGCCACTGTTTTTAAACCATACAACATCGCAGGTCTCACCACAGTCCTGTAAACTTTCCCTTTCATTCTTGCAGATACCCTTCTATCACAAATCACTCCTGCCACTCTTCTCAACCTGCACCCTTTTCTGCACTCCTCTAACACACTCTCAATTACTCTGCATTGTTGACCCCAGGTACCTTAACTCCTTCACCTTCTCTACCTCTTCTCTCTGCAACCGCACCACTCCACTGCCCTCCCTCTTATTCACACACATGTAATCTGTCTTAATCCTACTGACTTTCATTCCCCTTCTCTTCAGCGCCTACCTCCACCTCATCCTGTCTGACCTTGTCCGTCAACCTGTCCATTACCACTGCAAACAGGAAAGGGCTCAGAGCCGATCCTTGATGCAGTCCAACCTCCACCTTGAACCAGTCTGTGGTTCCTACTACACACTTAACTGCTGTCCTCATACATCTCCTGCACCACCCTCACATACTTCTCTGCCACACCTGACTTCCTTATACTGTACCACAACTCCTCTTTCCACCCTGTCGTACTCTTTCTCTAAATCCACAAACACACAATGCAACTCCTTCCGACCTTCTCTATACTTCATCCATCAAACCAAATTAGGCATCTGTGGTGCTCTTCCTTGGCATGAAACCATACTGTTGCTAACAAATGGTCACCTCTTCTCTCAGCTTGGCTTCCACTACTCTTTCCCATAGGTGTGACTGATCAACTTAATTCCCCTGTAGTTACTGCAGGTCTGCACATCTCCCTTATTTTTAAAAACCGGTACCAGCACACTTCTTCTCCATTACTCATCCTCTCACCTCCCAGAATCTTGTTAAACAATCTGGTTAAAAACTCCACTGCCATCTCTTCTAAACATCTCCATGCTTCTACCGGTATGTCATCTAGTCCTACCGACTTTCCACTCTTCGTCCTCTTAATAGCTGCTCTCACTTCCTCCTTACTAATCCTATCCACTTCCTGCTTCACCATCTCTACACCATCTAACCTTCTCTCTCTCTCATTTTCCTCGTTCATCAGCTGCTCAAAATACTCCCTCTATCTTTTTAACACAATCTTCTCACTAGTCAACACATTTCCATCTCCATCCTTTATTGCTTTAACTTGCAGAACATCTTCCCAGCTCGGTCCCTCTGCCTGGCTAATCGGTATAAATCCTTTTATTTTTCTTTAGTGTCCTACTTCTCATACAGCTCCTCATATGCCCTCTCTTTACCTGCTGCCACATCTCCTTGTACTCTTGCCTAATTTTCTCATCTCTCTGTCGATCCCAATTCTGTTTTGCCAACCTCTTCACCTTATGCTGTCCTGCAATTTCTCATTCCACCACCATGTCTCTTTGTTTTCCTTTCTATTTCCAGATGTCACACTAAGTACCTTTCTAGCTTCCTCCCGTATCACTTCTGCAGTAGTTGCCCAATCATCCAGCACCTCTTCACCACCCCCGAGCCCCTGTCTGACCTCTTCCCTAAACCTTACTCCTTAAAACCATACCTACCCATCACCTCCTCATCACCTCTGTTCCCTTCACCTACATGCCCATTAAAGTCTGCCCCAGTCACCAATCATTCATTCCTAGGTACACTATTTACCACTTTATCTAATTCACTCCAGAATTTTTCCTTCTCCTCCATCTCACAGCCGACTTGTGAAGCATAAGCACTGATGACATTTATCATCAACCCTTCAACTTCCAGCTTCACGTTCATCACCCTATCAGAAACTCTCTTCACCTCCACTACCCTCTTACTGTACTCTTCCTTCAGGATCACACCTACACCATTCCTCTTTCTATCCACACCATGGTAGAAACAGTTAAAAACACCTCCAATGTTCCTGGCCTTACTTCCTTTCCACTTGGTCTCCTGAACACACAACATATCTACCTTTCTCCTCTCCATCATATCAGCTACCTCTCTCCCTTTACCAGTTATAGTACCAACATTTAAAGTGCCCACCCTAACCGCCACTTTTCTTTACTTCTCCTTTCCTTGGCATCTCTGTAGACGTCTTCCTCCTCTATTTCTCCTCCTTCAGCCAACTGTAGCCCAATTTCCACCGGTACCCTGTAGGCTAACGATACCTGTGGCGGTCGTTGGTAACCCAGGCCTCGACCGATCCGGTATGAAATTCTTATTTGTGATCCACATACTCGATTTGGCACATGTTTTATGCTGGATGCCCCTACTAACGCAACCCTCCCCATTTATATGGGCTTGGGACCGGCACTAAGAGTGCACTGGCTTGTGAAAAAATTATGGCTGGGTTAGTCACTGTGATCTACACTTGTGCACTTGTATAGTTTTTTTTTTATAAATAATTTTAATGAAAAAATACACATCTTACATTTAGGTTAGTATTTGTTGTAAACTAGACACATAAAAAAATGCTTAAAGGGATAGACATGATAAATATTAGAATATGAAAATCTCAAATTAGTCCTTTTTATACTTAGAAGTAGAAGTAACCTTAACCCAGTATTTTCCAAACATATAGTAATTAATTTTGTTAAATGCAATTAATTGTTCATTATTTAAAATTCTTAAAAGATAAGTTGGACATTATAACCATGTTTGCATTTTGAACAGCCCTTTCCAGGTTTGACTACACTAACTATGACAAAATAAATTTTCATGGATCACACTATTTGAAATTCAGTTTCCTTCAGTGGCAAAGCTTTCTCTTCTGGCCTAAACACTATAAGAAGCACTGACCTACATTTACAACCTAAAGTCTAATATTTGTTCCATGAAATTGTATTAATTTATCCCCAACAGTTTATTCTCTTTATTTCGTAGCGTTACTCTTAGCTGCACTGCTTTCAGTACGTGTATGTGGATGTTAGATTTTTTTGTTCAATCAGATTTTAGCCTCTATGTGCTGCCATGTCAATCTAATCTGCCCAGGGCCCAGCGCAATGTCTGTTCTACTGGCCCTTTTTACCATAGTATTCTTAATAAATAGCTCTGTTTCTTTAACCAATCAGATTTCAATATCGCCCTTACAGGGCCAGCTAGCTGGCCCAGAATAGTGTCAGAATTTTTCCGTCCTCTGATTGGTTGGTCAAAGGGAAACCGATACAGCAGTAGGTTGTATTTTATTTATATTTGAATGTTTTTGTCATGTTATCAGACAAATATTGATTCAGAACTGCTCCAGATGATTTAGGTGCACAGTTGTGGTTGTAGTGTAGAATTTTGGAGTTGTCTTAACTGGGTTTCTTGCTTTAGTAAAATGGTAAAATTGCTTTGTAATGCCACGTGTTGTTATATTGAGTTTTTGTATTGTATTGATGGTTTCTATAATCACGACATGATAGTGGTGGTATTAAGAGGTGGATTAATTCGGGTAAGTCCTCACTGAAGGCCCGGGTATCAAATGCACGGCCCACCACTGGTTTTCTCTAATATACATCATGATAAATCTTTGATATGGGACATGAATAAAAAACATCACTTTCTTATTAAATAAAATAAACTTTACTAATGGAAAATGGTCTATATCTCGTAGATTCTGTCTACAACATTGTGAAGACTGATAACATAATTCATTCCCTAATGTGTTCTACATTAAGGGATCTGTTTTTTATAAGAGCCTCAGAGGAAGCAGTCTTTAAGGGTAATTTCATGAATTCATTTTTAACAGTGCAGAGCAGCCAAATAGTTTGGCCAGGTGGCACACTTGAGGGTTAACAAACTATTATTTATTGAACTTAGTATATAAATATCAGAAACTCATGACTCATTATATTGGTAGGAAAATACTGAGGATGGAGCCTCCAAAAAAGGAGGAAAAGGGGAAGGCCAAGGAGGAGGTTTATGGATGTGGTGAGGGAAGACATGCAGGAAGTTGGTTTGAAAGATGTAGAGGACAGGAGGGTATGGAGACGGATGATCCGCTGTGGCAACCCCTAATAGAAGAAGAAGAAGAAAAAGAAGAAACTCTAAAGCATGACAGTCATTTGTGCAGCTTTTTTATTGGGCCTTGAGTGGCTGCCCCACAACATCTACTCCACAGAGCAGATTTTTTTTATAATGCTTTTTTTTATATAAATGCTGAGTCAATTCAGGATAAAGTATAGTTGTAACACCATAGAGATCATTTCCTGAGCAGCCTCATGTCACTGACAAGTGGAAAGCTGTGGCATTCCAGGCAATCTGTACCCATTGGTTTGGCTGATGTTATACCAATTCTCTAGATACTCCTATGCTAACAACTTTAAAGGTTAGCATTGTAACTAAATGAAACTTGATTTATAGACATTACCAGCAGTAGCTTATGACTGTGGTTTTTGGTGATGTAAGGATGGTCAGACCTGTTCATGATCCCAGACCCCAAGAACTGCCATGAAACTTCATGAGGCCAGACCCCGAGAACTACCATGCAACAAAACAATAAACCTTCTAATCTGAGGAGAGGATCTATTTGATCTGAGGAGAGAAAGCCATCTGTTCAGATGCCCAGTCACCGATCCTTAAGCCCCCTCTTTCCCTCCTGGGAAGATCATGGAAAGGTGACTTAGAAGGTCCCGGAATTTAAGCTACTTTACTTGCATAATTTAATAATTACATTTTAGAAATTTATACATTTTAACTTCACATGTTTTGTATCATTTTAAAAGTCTCAGTGTGATTGGAAATATGATCTCAGTCCCATATTAGTAGAATAGACCTCGGGTTTGGGGAAATTCTGTCCTAGTGACATATGGGTTGCCCCGGAGAAGATCCTTACCAGGTGGTCTAGGTGACATTTGGTTTTTAGGTCATATCCGGTCCCAAGAAAGGGTTTGCAAAGCTTTTATCACTTTTTATCACTCACAAATTTATAAGTATTTATGATGGTTTGGGTATTTAAGGAAATTTGGCAAAACACTCAGGGAAGCATTCTGTAGTTAGAACTTCCCACACAGTCTCTGTCTGAATCTATTGCCAGGTACAGTAACTCTTTAACAATTCTTTAGTAAACTGCATTGCTAAAATATTTGCATTATGCTGATCATGTTATGTAACTTTCTTTTATTATTTGTTTTAGATGTGACATTGTTTACTGTTTATTGTTTACTGGCTGGCAAATAAATCTAAAATTCTTGATTAACTCTGAAATTCGCTGAAATCATTTATATCTAGTTGATTATGTAGTCTGGTGTTAACGCAAATCTATGACCAGGATATTACAAACTGAAGGCTTATTAATGGATGGAGCATAGAGAACAACGTCTGGGACCTTCTGATTTCTGACTATCACTGACTTAGCAAGTTATAACCAAGTAACTAAATCAATAGTTCTTTATGAAGGAGAAAGCATTGAGCGGCCTACTTAAAGAATATTAGTTTACCTTTATATCCTCTGACTAAGATTCGGACTTCAATGTGCCTCCGTGAGCAGGTAGCGTTAGCCAAGCACAAGGCTCTAACCGACTCCAGGACCATAATGAATGATTAATTGAAAAGACGGAATGCTTAGAATAATCTATTCAAATTAAAGAAGAAGTACAACCAATAAGGTGATCAGCTTGAATTAGAGATATTCAAGTTAAATCTTTATTATAAATTAAAGTCAGATTAGAGGTTTAAATTGGATTAATGTAACAAAGTGCAATCCATTTGAGTAATCTTTCACAGCCACGTTGGAAAGACTAACACGCAGCATACCTTCACCCACACCAGTGGATTCCATCAATGGGCCATTGGGTGGGCACCCTACAGTGAGGTAGGCCAATATTAATAAAAATGTAAAAAAAAAATAAAAAATCACACTCCAAGTTCTAGTGGAATACTGTAAACTTAGACTGTAAAAAAGTGCATATTCGGTTATTAGTTTATAAGTCTATTGGAGGAAAAAACTACCTGGAGGGCAAGAGGCTTCCATTGTAGGTTTTTGACCAGAGCTGGGGTGGAATTTAAAATGTTCTGTGGCCTCTTCTTCAGCGTAAGGTTGACACAATTTGGATCCTCACGCAATGTGTTGACCAAGTTCTTCAGCTGCCACCCCACCTAATAAAGCATATACATACTGTATATAACATATACAGTGCACCAGATGTATAAACATTTAGTTAGAATGAACTACTTTTTGGACCCAATATATGAGCAGCAAGCAAACAGCCAAGGAAAGGACACTCTAATCAGACTGAAAATTTCCTAACAGACATGAAAATGGTCACTAACACTACATGTATAATCTGAACATTCTTTTTGTGGCTTCAATCAGGGTACAGGCATAAACATTATGACAAATGCAGTGCCAGTGAAGAAGATAAGGGCATGGAGCCTACCTAATTCAGATGAGCACACATAATGCATGTCAAGAAACAAATGAGGCCTCTCAGTATCCAAACCAACAGCTAGTCAGACAGAGCCCTGCAACAGTTTACCTTCTCCTTAATTGGATCACATTTCTAGGTCATTCAAAAACCTATTCAGTTAAAAATGCTGCTATTGGAATTATATTGGGAGGTTACATGAGAATTTTTATTTTCAAGGTTTATGCACCATTACATGGAAAAATAGTAAGAAAGACAGGTGGCTTCTGCAAAAATATGAAACAAATTCAAGAGGTTTAACAAAAAAAAAAAAAAATCAACCAATTAACTATTTATACATATTCACTTTCACAAGTTTAAAAGTAATTGGACAATTGCCCTGTTTCCTCATTACGTAATGAGAAATTGTGCACCATATGTTGCAGAGTTAACAGACTGACCACTTGAGGGTGCAGAGGAGGGACGGACACAGTATAGTGAGGTGCATTATACCCCACCCAGGAAAGACCTCAGAGTTGTCAGAGTCTCTGGGCCAAAGCCATCTTATTTAAGATGACAGTCCTCAGATCCATCAACTCCTTATGCTTCAGCCTAGAGCGCCAGCCAGGGGGAGTCCGAATGGTGATGTTCTGCTTTTGTGCTCACGGTGTCCACTTGTGCTGGTGTATAAAAAGTCTGAAGCTTATTGCAAATATTGCTTTTGAGCCGTGTGACATATTAGCTAGCCGTGTTCCAGTTGTTGATTTGTTTGGCTTAAATTTCGTGTTCGTGTTAGCATTTAAATTTTTACAGATTTCTATCTTTCATTACTTAAATAATTAAAAAATATTGTTTTGATTTCCTGTTTTAAAGCAGTCAGTGGAGGCCATTCCCATTGGAACTGCGAACCAAATTAAGGTACGTAATTTCTGTGATACGGTGAGCATCCAGCCCATTCAGTGTGTGACATGTATAGTCAGTCTTTCTCTGTCACTATCGATAATATTATCTGTGAGAAGTGTAAGTTAGTTAGCTTTTTGACGGAGAAGATCCTAGCAATAGAGAAGCGCATCCAGAGTCTAGAGAGGATTAGTAAGTGTGAAAGCAGTCCAGGTTCTACAGGGGGAAGTCTGGATGGCCTAGGTGCGGGGCGAGTGAATGGCCAAAGCTAACGCTTGGGCTCACCCATGGTAGCCCCATTCCTCTCTGCTTCATGTGTCCAGAGACTCTATTGTCAGAGAGTCAGGTGAATTAGCTAGGCCTTTAAGTCCAGCAGCAGCACAGGTTAGGTGTATACCAGGAGCCAGGGCACCAGACATAGCAGGTCAGGTTAAGTTTCTAGGAAAGGGATTTCCACAGGAGCTAATGATATACGCCTTCGACAGTCAGAGGTTACTAAAAAATAACATCATAGAGGTGTGTAGATTAGCAAAGGCAATGTCTAATGCTATAATATGCTCTGGCACCATCCCAGTGTGGCATGGCGAGGTAGCTTACAGCAGGTTACAGTCGTTGAACTGTTGTATGTCCAAGTGGTGCTCCAAAAACAATGTGGGCTTCATAGATAATTGGAGCAATTTTAAGGGCAAAGTTGGCCTGTTAGGGCAGGACAGTATCCATCCCACTCGGAAAGATGCGGCCCTTATTTCTTGTATTATGTGTCATAGTCTCAGAATAACACAAACTAACCAGTGACGATCCAGAGTCAAGGTAAGTGAGCAGACAAACAGGCTTAACCTACTGTCTGCTTGCTCCACTGAGTTGTCACTCAGGGTCAACAAAATTGAAACTGTGTCTGTCTCTTAAGCAAAACAAAAATGTAGAAATTCTAAGAAAGTCTGCTAAAGTAACTTGATAAACATTAAATTAATAAGACTGGATGCACAGTCAGCATCTCTGAACTTATATATATATATGAAATTCTATATACAGTGAGGAAAATAAGTATTTGAACACCCTGTTATTTTGCAAGTTCTCCCACTTAGAAATCATGGAGGGGTCTGAAATTGTCATCAAAGGTGCATGTCCACTGTGAGAGACATAATAAAAAAAAATAATAAATCCAGAAATCACAATGTATGATTTTTTAACTATTTATTTGTATGATACAGCTGCAAATAAGTATTTGAACACCTGAGAAAGTCAATGTTAATATTTGGTACAGTAGCCTTTGTTTGCAATTACAGAGGTCAAATGTTTCCTGTAGTTTTTCACCAGGTTTGCACACACTGCAGGAGGGATTTTGGCCCACTCCTCCACACAGATCTTCTCTAGATCAGTCAGGTTTCTGGCCTGTCGCTGAGAAACCCGGAGTTTGAGCTCCCTCCAAATATTCTCTATTGGGTTTAGGTCTGGAGACTGGCTCAAAGGTGCATGTCCACTGTGAGAGACATAATAAAAAAAAATAATAAATCCAGAAATCACAATGTATGATTTTTAAACTATTTATTTGTATGATACAGCTGCAAATAAGTATTTGAACACCTGTCTATCAGCTAGAAGTCTGACCCTCAAAGACCTGTTAGTCTGCCTTTAAAATGTCCACCTCCACTACATTTATTATCCTAAATTAGATGGACCTGTTTGAGGTCGTTAGCTGCATAAAGACACCTGTCCACCCCATTCAATCAGTAAGAATCCAACTACTAACATGGCCAAGACCAAAGAGCTGTCCAAAGACACTAGAGACAAAATTGTACACCTCCACAAGGCTGGAAAGGGCTACGGGGAAATTGACAAGCAGCTTGTTGAAAAAAGGTCCACTGTTGGAGCAATCATTAGAAAATGGAAGAAGCTAAACATGACTGTCAATCTCCCTCGGACTGGGGCTCCATGCAAGATCTCACCTCATGGGGTCTCAATAATCCTAAGGAAGGTGAGAAATTAGCCCAGAACTACATGGGAGGAGCTGGTCAATGACCTGAAAAGAGCTGGGACCACCGTTTCCAAGGGTACTGTTGGTAATACACTAAGACGTCATGGTTTGAAATCATGCATGGCACGGAAGGTTACCCTGCTTAAACCAGCACATGTCCAGGCACATCTTAAGTTTGCCAATGACCATTTGGATGATCCAAAGGAGTCATGGGAGAAAGTCATGTGGTCAGATGAGACCAAAATAGAACTTTTGGGTCATAATTCCACTAAACGTGTTTGGAGGAAGAAGAATGATAAGTACCATCCCAAGAACACCATCCCTACTGTGAAGCATGGGGGTGGTAGCATTATGCTTTGGGAGTGTTTTTCTGCACATGGGACAGGGTGACTGCACTGTATTAAGGAGAGGATGACCGGGGCCATATATTGCGAGATTTTGGGGAACAACCTCCTTCCCTCAGTTAGAGCATTGAAGATGGGTCGAGGCTGGGTCTTCCAAGATGACAATGACCCGAAGCACACAGCCCGGATAACCAAGGAGTGGCTCTGTAAGAAGCATATCAAGGTTCTGGCATGGCCTAGCCAGTCTCCAGACCTAAACCCAATAGAGAATATTTGGAGGGAGCTCAAACTCCGGGTTTCTCAGCGACAGGCCAGAAACCTGACTGATCTAGAGAAGATCTGTGTGGAGGAGTGGGCCAAAATCCCTCCTGCAGTGTGTGCAAACCTGGTGAAAAACTACAGGAAACATTTGACCTCTGTAATTGCAAACAAAGGCTACTGTACCAAATATTAACATTGACTTTCTCAGGTGTTCAAATACTTATTTGCAGCTGTATCATACAAATAAATAGTTAAAAAATCATACATTGTGATTTCTGGATTTATTATTTTTTTTTATTATGTCTCTCACAGTGGACATGCACCTACGATGACAATTTCAGACCCCTCCATTATTTCTAAGTGGGAGAACTTGCAAAATAGCAGGGTGTTCAAATACTTATTTTCCTCACTGTAACTGTCAGGGATCGACCTGCCACGCCCCCTCTGGTGGCTCTTTATGCCTCCACTCTCCCTAGAGCTCCAGGTTTAACCATGCACACCTGGAGCTCATCATCAATCATGCCTCACACTCACTCCCTTGTTCGTTATTGTATGTGTTAATGGTTTCATACTCTTTATGGACTCTATGCGTTCTGTTCCTTCCGGACTCCGCTATCCTGTACCAGCTGCGCTTTTCCTCTCAGCGCACCTCGGCTCAGCTACGCTTCTCCCCAAGCGCACCTCGGACTCTCTCAACCCAAGGACTGCCGTGTGCGTGTGTGTGAGTGTTTGTGTGTGTGCGTGTGTGCTAGTGTGTATCTCTCTCTCACTCTCTGTATTAAACCCGAGCGTGCTGTACTTCGGCTTCCGCCTCCATTTCATTCACTCCATGACAGAATCACGAACTTTAAAAAACATGATCGGATTATCACCGTTGCCTCCACGTGACCCAATCGGTCGCAGCAAGACCCACCGGAAGCTCGCGGCCGCCCCTCGTGATTCATCCTCGCTGGCTCGGGAACATCCGCTCTCCGCTCTCGGGAACTCCTCCGCTCCCTGAAAGCTCCTCTGCCCCCGTGCTCCTCCGTCGGCGACTTCTTGCTCCCGAGTTCCGCTGAAGGCTGCGTCACGGCTCCGCCGTGGGTGTCGCACGGCCTCTGGAGGCTCGGCCTCTGGACACCCCCAAGGACACCTTCCTGCTCCCGGTCTCCAACAAAAGCATCACTAGGTCGCCATACACCGCTGCGGACGTAGCTCTGCTCCTGACCTCCATGCTGGACATCACTTCGCTCCAGACCTCCACAGTGGGCGTCAGTCTGCCCCTGATCGCCGCCGAGGGCATCACTCAGTCTCAGGTCTCGGCCGTGGAGGTCCCTCAGCCACTGGACTCCGCTGAATATGTCACTCTGCCTCCAGCCTCCGCTGTAGATGTCTCTGTTTGTCTCCAGTATCCGCTGCAAGCATTCCTCCGTCCTCGGTATCCGTTACAGGCGGCTCTCCGTCTCCAGCCTTTCGTCTGCCTCCGGTCTTCGCCCTGCCCTGGTTTCGCTCCGTTCCTGGCCTCTGCAGTGAGCTGCACATTGTTTCGGACCTCCTCTGGGGCCGTGGTTTCGTCCCGTGTCTTCGGAATAGACGTTGTCCGGTTCCGGCTCTCCGCTAGGGTTGTCGCTCCCCCTCGAGTCCCTCCTGGCTTTCCCTGGTTCCGCGACGATTCTGACCGGGTCCCTTTCGACCCTGGATGGCCACCAGGGCCCTCCTTCGAGTGCCCAGGCCCTCCAGGCATCTTTGGGTTTGGGGCGTCAGGTGCCACACCCTCAGTAGGGGGGTGATGTCCTGGATCCACCTGCGACGCCCCCTCTTATGGCTCTCTATGCCTCCACTCTACCTAGAGCTCCAGGTTTAACCATG
Source organism: Silurus aristotelis (assembly GCF_946808225.1). Taxonomy (NCBI): domain Eukaryota; kingdom Metazoa; phylum Chordata; class Actinopteri; order Siluriformes; family Siluridae; genus Silurus; species Silurus aristotelis. The sequence goes on along the minus strand of NC_139587.1, from coordinate 10,297,802 downwards.
CACACCTAGAGCTTATCATCAATCATGCCTCCATTCTCTCTGGAGCTCCAGGCTTAATCACGCTCACCTGGGGCTCATCATCACTCCACCCCTCTTCTATATAAGCTCCTCACTCACTCCCTTGTTCGTTATTGTATGAGTTAATGGTTTCATACCCTCTATGGACTCTATGCGTTCCGTTCCTTCCGGACTCAGCTATCCTGTACCGGCTGCGCTTTTCTTCTCAGCGCACCTCGGATCAGCTACGCTTCTCCCCAAGCGCACCTCGGACTCTCTCAACCCAGGGACTGCCGTGTGTGAGTGTGTGTGTGTGTGTGCGTGTGTGTGCGTGCGTGTGTGATAGTGTATATCTCTCATTCACTCTCTGTATTAAACCCGAGCATGCTGTACTTCGGCTTCCGCCTCCATTTCATTCGCTCCATGACAATAACACTATACGGTGTCCTTCCCTCCTCTGCGCCCTCAAGAGGTCAGTCTGTTAACTCTGCCACATATGGTGCTTCAAGGCACAGCGATCTCTGAGAGTGTCACCCTCAACCTCTGTTCGGTACTATAGCGGTTTGGAGGGCTCGCCCGCCTCTCAGGAGGTCCCTAGAATGGCTTTTAGATCCTTCAGTCGTTCTTTGAATTAACTGAGTTAACACCTAAACCAAAACTTCCAAGGTAACATTGTATGAGGATGTATTTGAGAGACAGACTCACTACAGTCTGCTGATTGACCTGGATGACCTCATCCCCAGCATGGATCTTCTTGCAATGGTCAGCAGGGGACTACAAAGAAACAGATTTCAATTAGTATTTGCATTATACACATTCAGAAATTGCCTCACATATTTTATATGAGTCCATTCAATGAGCCTACAGTGCAGAGGAAATTAAGTGGAAAAAGTGGAATGAATAAATTAATTAAATAGCTGCTTGGTCAAGAACAGAGGACCTCTGCAGTGGATATGGTGTCCTATTCTGATAGTAATTGACATAATAGAGAAAAACACATAAGAGTGGAAGCCAGTCCATTATAAAGGATTGTTCACAGATTCACAGACAAATTTACTAGATGCAGTTGAGATAAGTCAGACAACATATCAAAGATTGCAGGAATAGCGGAAACACAGAAGAAATCCGCAGCAACACTTAGAGAACATGCAAAATTCACTCAGACAGTAACATTAGCTCAGGATTTATTAAGGGACCCTAAAGTCTTAAGGCAGCAATGGGTCATGCTTAATAATATTTAACTATAAAATCTGGTCTATAAGTAGACAGTTACATCTTTTTTGTAATTTTTTCTTTCTTTACAGTGGGTAAAATAAATGATTGATCCCCTGCTAATTTTTATAAATTTAACCCCCTTACTAAGAAATTAACAGTCTAGATTTTTTTATTGTAGGCTTATTTTATCAGAGAGAGACAGAAGATAAAAGAACATTGAAGAAAGGTTATTAATTAATTTATATTTAATCAAGTGAAATAAGTATTTGATCCTGTAATAAATTAGCAAGAATTCGGACTCCCACAGACCCAGATTAGTCCTGTCTTTCTAGGAAAGTACTTATATTATCAACTTGTTATGTGTATTGATGACCTGCACAAGGCTGGAATGGGCTACAAGACCATCAGATTGTTGCCTTTGGTTATTGTCATGCTGGAAGACCCATCCATGACCCATCTTTAGTGTTCTGGCTGAGGCCAGAAGGTTCTCATCCAAGATTCTACAGTGCATGGCCCCGTTCATGTGGTGATGTCTTCTTGTACACTTAGCAGAGAAACAGCCCCAAAACAGAATGTTTCCTCCTCCATGTCTGGCAGTGGGGATGGTGTTTTTGAGTTCATATTCAGCATTTCTCTGCCTCAATGCATGGTGAGTTGAGTTGATGCCAAAAAGCTCAATTTTGGTCTCATCTGACCACATCACATTCTCCCAAGCTTTCTTTCTGATTATATAGTATCTCTGGATAGGTTTTTATGACTCACCATGTACAGCGGTTAATGGCCTTGGTGTAATTATTGACTCCAGTCTTTTATTTGAAGCTTGTGTAGATAATTTTACTAGGATAACCTTCTTTAGTTATAACAAATATTGCCAAAAAATTAAATTCACTGATTATAAAATACTATTAATGGCATGCAGTATGAAGCACTGCATGTGTTTGTTCTTTAGCAAACAATTTGTCTTTTATGATGCACCAGGCCTACTTTGATGAAATGGGACTTTAAAACCTAATTTCAGTTTTACAGTCTAGGGTGACATCACACTTGTTTAGTCAATCACTCTGGACCTGCCTGATCCGACATGATTCCTTACTTGGTTCCTCTCACTTGCAAACGGCTCAATGCTTCTAAGGACGACCCTATATGGACAACTTAAAAACATGTGAGATTACTGTGGATGGTACCACATAAAAAACATGAAGATATTTATAGACTGTAATAAATAACAAACAGTTTTGTTGTAGTTTAAGGAGGCACTTGCTATAACAAACATATTTTAAACCACAATTGCAATGAACAGTTTTGCATCCAAATATCCATGAATTAACAGTCTTGTAAACACAATTACACTTTTGATCATATAATAATAATAATAATTGTAATTTATATAGCGCCTTTCCCAAGCTCAAGGATGCTTTTCAAGGTACAATATTTCAATATTTCAAGACAGATGAAATATAATGAACATACATAAACATATTCGTCAGACATTTGCCCAGGACGAAGGATCACATGCAGCTGCATAAGTTAATAACAGAGACAACACAGACACAAAAACATACAGGACAAGAGAAAGAACACTACATAGTACTTGAAACATACACCACATAATGTAATACAGAGGTATATAATTTTATTTTAATAATATTATCCAGACATGGTTTTCCTTTGATTCTGGTTCTTTTAAAGGTTTCTTCCTCACATTTTATAAAAGACATTTCATCTCTTGCCTCTGGTTTGATCATTGTATTTTTTTATGGATGATGATTAACTTATATGGATTTTACTGAATCTCTATACATTTTCTGTACAGCTGATATGTGAAAATGTCCACTGTTGAAAGGAAAATGCAAATAAATTGTAAGTGTATTAAATAATTTAAGATTTAATGTGTCTTAATGTGTTATCGTAAAAAAATTTTTGAAAATTTGTTGAAATTTTAGAGATGTAGAAAATTGTTTGTGCATTTATACCTGTGTTTTCCTGGGGTGGTCCACATGTGAATCTCATAAAAGAGAACACTGAGCTTTGTCTCCCTGGGAACCATATGGTTGCATAGCAACAGAACAGCAAGGCCTATGCTGTAAGGAGCAGTCAGAATTTGACAGTGGAATTTCTGCCTCAGACACAATGGAAATATGAGTTCTTTAGAAGACTTACTTTTACAATGCACCGGTCAATTAAGTACCTAATTATTTGACAAACAAAGTATATTAATGCTATCTCTCTACTAGATTTAAAGATCTAAAGTAGATAAAAGAAAACATCTACAAAAGGTTCTCTATGTCAGTAATATGTCCTGTACCCTTTGGTTTTAAACCAGCATAAAGTTTTACACTTGCACACATTGTATACTTGCAAAAAGCCACAGAAACTTCTTTGTCGGAGGCTTATATCAAGGAACAGCCAAACTCGGCTATTAGGTTAAGTTGTGAAAAAAAGTTTAATGTTACAGGCCTTGCACAAAAGCAAGACTGAGAACATCAATGAGATATATTGCATCAGCAAGGTCTCTCCCAGGCAAATATTTCAAAGCAGCTTCAGATGTGCTGTTCAAGCTATATTGATATATAATATTACCAGCCGTGCCCTCACTTTTTTCACCCATTTACTGTCTGGAGTCTGTAAGTCTGCCAGAAGTGGTCTTCATGGAAAAATTACAGCCAAAAAGCCACACCTCCAACCTGGATACAAAGCTAAGTGACTCAACTATGCATGTGCAGCAAAATGAAAGCAGGTGCTCTAAATTGATAGGTCAAAATGCAGTTAGCACTTTGTTCACCAAAGGGTCAAGTCAAGTCAAGCCAAGTTTATTTCTATAGCGTTTTTCACAACAGACATTGTCTCAAAGCAGCTTTACAGAATTTAACAGTTAAGGTAACCGATGTGTATTTATTCCTGATGAGCAAGCTATGGTGACTGGGGTAGTTAGGGTTCCTTGAAAGTTTGGGGATGCATTTGTGCAAGAAAAAAGATTTGGTCAGGATTAATGGTGTCCTCAATGCTAAGGAATACAGGATTTATTTATCATGCAATACCATTAGGGAGGCATCCAATTGGCCCAAATTTATTCTGCTCCAGGACAATATCCTCAAACATACAGCCAATGTCATTAAGAACTATCTTGGATTACATAAAGAAGGATTTGAGGCATCCTGTGGTCTGCGGTTAGTTCGCCATGTTTGGAACTACATACCTTCCGAATTAATGCTGTTTTATAGGCAAAGGGTAGTCACACTTGATATTGATTTGATTATACATCTATCATATAAAAAATCAGAGAAACTTTTTTTAGTTATTCACCAAAGTTTTCAACACAAGAAATAAAAAAAATAAAATAAAATGAAGTGTTTCGATATATTCCTATAAGATAAATATCATGACCAGGGATCGAACTTGTGCCATGTATTTCAGAGGCGAGAGATCCGATGAAGCACGACAAGAGTGGCTGTGGCCACCATTGTGGCTGTGGCCCAAATTGCAGAGAGTAGCTCAGAAGCAGTGGATTCAGACAAGTATGATTTATTGTAATTAAGAAAAAAAAAGGAAGATTAGAGAAAAAAATACGGGACCAGTACACACAAGAGAGGCAAACACAGAAGGCAAAACATAAATTAGCAAATCAAGCAAGAAACATTTCCTAGGAAAAGTAGCAACAGAAAGTAAGAGTTGGCAGGCACAGTGAGGAACAAGGCAATACAGTTAGGAGAAGTCAAAACAAAACTTACACAAGCAGAGGTGTCAGGAGAAAAATGAACTTGGAAAACACTCGTGAACATAGTGTTACACTAAACAAAAACCTAGCTTATAACCAGTAAAAGGAATTAGTTTAAATACTTGTAGTGTCAATTTTTAATGAACTACGTAGTTGTAATCTGTCAGTAAATGGATTGACTCTCCTGATTATTTTGAAGGGTCCAATGTAGCACTGGGACAGTTTGCAGGACTCAAGTTGCAGAGGTAGGTTCTTGGTTGACAGCCAAACCCTTTGTCTGAAAATGGGAGCATGTTTGTGACAACAGTTACCTCTGTTCCAGGTTTGACAGCATTGCCTGATGAACTGTTGCATGGATGGCACTGCAGAGAGGAACAGAGGAGGAGCATATCTGAACTGGCACTTGAAGGTTGACATGCCTATGGCCGTGTAACTCAGGCTGTTATGGGAATACTTAGCCCTATAGAAGGAAGGATGGCCAGGTAGATGGGTTCTTGGCAGCCTTGCACCTCAGAGTAGTCTCCAGGTCCTGGCTCACTCTCTCAGTTTGCCCATTGGACTCAAAGGCCAGACGATAGACTCATAGTAGCCCCTATGATTTTGCAGAAGGCCTTCCAGAATCATGAGGAAATCTGTGGACTAGGATAGGTGTCTCATGGGATGCCATTGACTTGGTAGACATGGTTGGTCACCAGTTTCACAGTTTCCTTCGCAGAGGGTAACTTCAGCAGGGCTATGAACTGACAAACTTTGGAGGACAGGGTAACTATCACTAAGACAACGGTGCAAATCATCCTTTGTTTTGTTTACAACTTGTTAAGAAATGTCTTACTTTTTCACATCTTGGTTTTAAATAATTCTAGTTTTACCAAACTAAAGCTTTTGTTTTCTCATCTTTTTCTTAGCTTTTCTTAAAATCTTCACTGTTCTCAAAAAAACTTTATGCTACCAGATTCCTTCTTTATATAGAATTTACTGTCTTTCCTTTATCCTGCCTGAACCTTAAGCTCAAGCTCTCAAAGATCTTACTTTCCGGACGACCTCTTTGCATGGTGTGCGCGGTCGCCACTTTATACTGACTATGGCACATATTTGTCTTCGAGAACAACTTATTGAACATCTCTAGGTTATGTATATAAGCCTGGTTCCCCGAGGGAATGAGATGCTGCATAAACAACACTTTAGGAATGCCTCGGCGTGACCATGCTCTAAACTATATGTGTAATCAGTCCAACGGAAAGGGGCGACATCACCGGCAGGGTGGCGTCACAACCAGGAAGCTAAAAAAGCACTATAGCTATAAGGTGACCTGACAAAGGTCAGTAGGGGTAGACCAGCCCACAGCATTGCAAATGTCTTAGAGAGACACTCCAGAGGAAAAGGACTTAAGCCGCCACTTCGGGTTAAGTGAACTCTGACACCAAATGGGGTGAGGATACCAGAGGACTCATATGAGGAGAGCCATAGTGATGGCCCCTTAGGTCAGAAAGGAAATGCTTTAACTCTAGAAACATAGCCAGCATCTCCAGGCAGTTGATGTGCCACAAGAGATGGTGCCATTTCCATAGACCTTGCTAAACTTTCCTCTAAAGCATAATTATTGATTTCTTTGTGAACTCTCAATATGATTAAAAAAGATTAATGTAAAAATAATTCATGCTGTGAAAAGAAATATTAACAAAACAGCATTTTGGAATATTATAACTTTTACACATTCGCATAAGAAAATATTTAAAAAAATTTGTCTATGGTGGCTGTATGATTTTCATTAAAAAAATGTTGCCTTTAATACCATTGGAAATTTTACAATACAATACCCAGAACTCTGAGGTGCTTCTAAGACTTCCCGTTGAGACATCAAGACTGCTGGATGTATTTCAGGTTCTTGTGCTCTGTGAAAACCTGAAGAGGTGCTAAGCTCTTTCAAGTCAGTGCCTCTGTTCCTCAAGTGCCAGTCTGGCCACGACTAGTCGGAGTGAGTTCGTGCAAGAAGTCACAGGGGATAATTTTTTATCATTTCCTCTTTGAAACAAAATGGCAATTACTCCTACATCTAAGGTATCCACCTCTAACACAAAAGGTATGTCTGGATCTGTGATGGTCAAGATGGGGGCTTGTGAACAGGCATTTGAACTCGTAAAACACAATGTTAGCACCTGGTATCCACAAAAAGTTCAAAGGCCATGGTCATGAGAGGCAAGGGGTAACGTTTGCAGATCATTATCTCGTTAAGGCCACGATAATTGATGCAAGGACATGGAAGGTTCTGGGATCTCAGGAGCAGCCAAACAAGGACTTTGAAGCAGACAGGTGGAATGACAGGTGAGGCCACACTTGGAAATGGTGCCTATGGATCAGTCGATAATTGGATTATGGCGGATGAGCCAGGGGTGTCTGAGAATGAGGGGGAACTAAGGAGACTAAACCAGATGCCACTGGAGGTCTTTTCTATGTCAGAAGATGGTTGCAGGGACGGAGTTTGGTGAGTAACTTTCCTTAGGCTTAAAGTTCTGCGTTTCAGTGTGGTTATGGCTCTTCTCTGTTCTGGCACCAAGGTGGTGGAATGAACTTCCCCTAGATGTCCCTGACTATCTTCAAGCGACGATTAAAGACTTACCTCTTCCTGAAACACTTAAATTAGCACTTTCCAAGTTTGTTTTGTAGAATTCAAGAGTTATATTTATATTAAGTTTGTAATCTTGCATACCAGTGTTGATGTATTCATTACTAGAGACTCAAAGCACTTTTGTACGTCGCTCTGAATAAGAGTGTCTGCTAAATGCCGCAAATGTAAATGTAAATGTAAATGTTATGGTCCGAGTTACCAAGAGAAGTTCAGGAGGTTGATTCATGGGTGGTGTCCATGAAGTTGTTCACAGTGCCAGAATACATCAAAGCCCAAATTGTTTGACATCTTATCGACCACATAAGCTCAATGAAGAGGTACAGCTCGAGGATAGAGAGATCTCATCACAGCCTCCTCCCAGCTGTGATAGTTCTGTTTCCTGACAGGTGGGGCGAATGTGGTCCAGCTGACCACTATAGAGACAACGCTGTTCCCTCATACAACGATTGTGTTTCTTTGGGTAGAGCTAAGTGTTGCTTAACTGCATGGGTTCTGGTGCGATCTGAGAGGCTCTGGAGGCTGGAGGTTGGAGGCTCTGAAATCCCTCCTGAGTGTTCCTACGGGGTGAGACTCCAGCTGGCTGTCTACAATTATACACTCGTTGATGCATACAGATGTCCAGATGTGTGGCTAAATTGATTAGAGCCTTGAGAGTATCAGGAGGATCTCAAGGAGCCAGCTAATCTTGGTTTGATGACCATGGTTTGATGATGGTTTCTGAGAAACCATTCTGAAAGCACACCTTGAGAGCTTCCTCGTTCCATCCACTTAGAGCCACCGATGTGCGCAATTGAACAGTGTCCTGGGGAACGATGCAGGTCCCTTAACGGAGTGTGAGTAGTCCCTTGGAGGATTCAGGGCTGCTGATGGGATGATTGAAAATTCCAGCACCACCAAGTTGCCAATGTTGGGCCCTTGAGCCCTTAACCCTCAAGTGCTCAGTTATATTAAAAAAAAAGATAATTGTAAGTCTCTTTGGATCAGAGAATCTGTCAAATTTCATAAACGTAAATGCCTGGAGGAGTCGAGAGGTGGTGACTGGATTGGGACAGGAGCTGGGGCTGGCAAAAGGCTGTAACTTAGTTTCTGGACGATAGTACAGGGAGTAGTCAGAAAAAAATGTATATGCTGAGCCATCACCAATTTGCCAATATGGAGAAAAGATCCTGTGTGTTCTGACTCTGCCCTCGGTCAATGGCTGGCTTGGTTTTTTCATTAATGACCAGGGCCCAAACCAGGTCATCCAGTGCTACGGACTCAGGATGGACCAAACTGCAGAGAGAAGCTCTGATGTAGTGGATTTGGAGAAGTGTGAAAAAGAAACAGTGAGATCAGTACACAAAAACCTGAGAAGCGAACACCGAGGGCAAAAGATAACAAAGTATCAAGCAACAAAATTGTTTTGGAAAAAGGTGCAACAGAAAGCAAGAAACAATAGGCACAAAACAAGGTAGCACAGTGAGGAGAAATCAAAACGGAAAACAGGTGCCAGGAGAAAAACAAACTCACTTAGACTTAGTACATAAAAAGAAAAGTAAGGCAATATTCTTTAAAAAAATAAAGAAATAACATAAACAAAAACGTTTTGTTAATTAGTTTGATACATATTTATAAAACCTGTAAAATATCAGTGGTTATTTAATAGAGTTTGAAGGATGGTGGTCTGGTTACATCCTAAGCCTAAGACCTGATGTGTACCCAGTGTTTGTGCACTAACATGCAGTATATTCCTGCTTGCTATAGATATATTCATGATCTTGATTATTGTTCCTGCATAAACAAGGGGACACCAGTCCAGAAAATTGGCCAGCTTCTGTCATTAAAGAAAATCTGCCAGGGGAATTTAAGTCATACTGGAGAGGGAGGGAGGGAGAGAGACGGAGGGAGGGAGGGAGGGAGAGAGAGAGAGAGAGAGAGAGAGAGAGAGAGAGAGAGAGAGAGAGAGAGAGATGTTTCAGGATAGCTGGAGCCGGTAAAGGTGTGGCTGTTGTAGAAACATCTGAAGCACCTTTCTGTTCTCAGCCAGCAACAAAATCGATTAACTCATACTGGTGCTAGTCTTCATAGTGTAGCCGAAGAAAGGCTTGATGATCTGCTGGGGCCACTATAGAACATAACAAACTTATGGTGTCTGGTACATTTTCCAAGATTTTACTATCATACTCTCCTGGCATGTGAACATGTGGAAAATTAAAGTAGACAGAAATTGATGCAAAAGAGTGTATTAAACTTGTCTCAACCTAGGCAATTTAGCAACACCATTAGATTTTAAAGATATGCCTTTAGAGGCTTTGAAATATTTGAGATATAGCACAAAGTTATAACCTCCAAATTAGCCCCAAATTTGACTTAATGGTGGCGCTAAAGCCTAATTTAATCACAATGTTCCTTAGACCCTTTCCAATCAGGGTGGCAAATTACACAACTTATTTTTCAATTACAAAACTGCCATAGGATACTTAGCCAGAAGAAATAGAAGATAACAGCACAACAAAAAAAATAGGCTGTCTATGCACGTTCTATGCTTGTCCCCCCTGATAAAGACAAATGCTAATAACACTGAATAACCGCAGTAAAAAAAATTTTTTTTAAAAGCTTTACTACTGCTTACTTGATGTATTTAAAGATATTTAATGCCTTTTGTTTGTTCATCATAATAATAAATATGTTAATGAGTTTTCTGTACCAATGTAGCCAGTGGTTATTTAATGTATGTCTGAGGTCCTTCACTAAGTCAGGTTGGGAAAAAAAACACTAAATCCGTGTTTGTGTTGTGAATTTGCTTACAATGGCACAGTTGGAAGTGTTACCATTCAATAAGTCCATGGTCCAGCGTTTAATTCTGAGCCACTATTAATGTCTATATGGAAGTTTGCATGTCTTCCCTGGGGTCTCTGATTTTCTCAAACTATTCACGAGCATGCAGGCAAGCAGATAAATTGCCTAAATGCTTCTTATATATGTTTTGGATCTCTGCCAAAGTTACTGAATTAACAAATATTAGGAAAAAGATATTATTATTATTATTATTATTATTATTATTTGGAAAAGCTTGCCACCATCTTTACAAAAACCTGCACTGCAAACAAAAAGATGCAATCCTTTAAGAGTTCCAGCATAATTCTCTAAGCCCTATAGCTATTTTGTGATTTTTGTCTCTTCATGCATTTCTGTGCAGGCTATATTAATTTTATACTGAGCTGACTCCAGAGCAATGTAATCAGCAGCTAATTCCTTGTCCTAGGACACTTACGTTTTCTGTCATACCTGTGATCACATGAAGCCCATCATATGTTGACTTGATGTACATTCCCTTGAAATAGGAAAGGTGAGAGTCATGTTAGCTCAGTAAGGTACACTGTATAAAGTACAATAAAATTGCTATGATATGGTGTATACTACTATGAATGCCTTTAATGCTTTTCATACTTTTAGACTCCTCTCAAAGCAGTATTTGACACACTCTTAGAGGTGGACAAAGATGAGAGTAATTGTGAACATTTCATTGTTTAATTCTGAACACACATACCAGGCCTTCACTGGGCATGATGTTGGTAAGGTGGACAACTTCCAAATGAGCTGATTGAGACACAAGTGAGTCTGAAGACAGTGATATGATGTGGTCACATATTCCAGACAATGTTTTGCACTGCCAGAATTAGGAGGAGAAAAAAAAGCATGAATGACATATATTCATCAAATATTGGGAAAACACCTGTACATCTACACATTCATGCAATTATCTTATTTGCCAATCATGGGGTATTGGGGCAATTTATATAACCATGCAGATAGTCCAAGAGCTTTGGAAAAAATGTGAGCTCAGTGGTTTTGATTGTGACATGATTGATCGGGCCAGATTTAAGTATTTTTGTTTGCTGGTCTCTTGGAATGTACATGCACAACAGTATATAGAGTTTACTCAGTTCAGGTAAAGTAAAGGCTGCACTGGGCTTAGGCCCACCAATATTGAATATGTCTGGAAAAAATTTAACCTGATTGGAAGAAACATAAATATCCAATGCCACTAAGCCATACAGACAATAGCATAAGAATTTGGCTTCAGCAGCATGAGTCCATGAACCTAACCATCATTGGGTCAACAGTCCAGGCTGTTGAAGGTGATGTTCTTGTGTTTTTCATTTTTCTTTACTTGGCAGATTTTGCTTGATTGTTACAGCCTACTGGGGCAGTGAATATGTGAATCCTTTCATGGCCAAAGTTCCCTCATGACAATGCACCATGTTACAAAGCAAATGTTTCTCTAACTCTTTTCATGAACATGACAATGAGTTTGATGGTCTTCACTAGCCATTCTAGTTATATAATCAAATACCTTTCTGGGAGAATAAAATAAGATTCATAGCATGAAGTGCATCTGAAAAATCTCCATAAATTGCATAATGCAATCATATCTGCATGGACCAGCATCCATGAATAGACAAGTAATGGGCAAGAAATGCTTGTGGTATTCATGCTACAAAAGAAAGAAATTCAAGCCGTTTTAAAAGCAAAGGAAGACCCTTCTTAATATTAGTGTAGTGTTTTTAATAAAGTGCTTGGTAAATGTAGAGTTAAAAAAAAAAAAAAAGGGAACATGGCTCAGAATTAAATAAACCTATTGTGATCTGCAAGATCCAGTTCTGTGCAGACTGCCTTAATCTGTAGAGAGCTTTCCAAAAATATGCATTAAAATACATTTTCAATAAACTGCAAGAAAATGCGAATACAATTCGTATAGACACAATAGGCTTTTTGCTCAAACATTAAAAAGAAATTTGACAGTTCCTGGGTTGCACAAAGCATTGTAGTCCCGCAGCGATCTATGGTTTGGAGTCAGAAGGAAGCAGAATTCACCATGCTTTCTGAGTAAGAGGGAAGATATACTTTCTCATTCGCAGTGACACTAGCCAATTATGCTTCAGCTGTGAGCACATTTTTTATGGAAAAAGGCAGATGAACATTACATTTTTAAGATATACAGTATTTTTTTTATTGAATAACCCAGACAATATTTTTATATACTTGTCTAGTTCAGCAGTTAAAATGCCTGCACACTGCTTGCTTTTGACATAGAACTATAATCTATGAGTTATGCTTTTTCTGCTCTACACCGATCAGGCATAACATTATGGCATTATAAGATTATGACCTTCACAACCCAGCCATTAGGGTTGCACAAGCCAGTGCACTCTTAGTGCTGGTCCCAAGCCCGAATAAATGGGAAGGGTTGCATTAGGAAGGGCATCCAGCGTAAAATGTGCCAAATCAAATATGCGGATCACAAATGCAAAATTCATACCGGATCGGTCGAGGCCCGGGTTACCAATGACCGCCACAGGTATCGTTAGCCAGAAGGTAACTGGTGGAAATTGGGCTACTGTTGGCCAAAGGAGGAGAAGGAGAGGAGAAAGACGTCTACGGAGACAGCATGTAGGAGAGTGAAGGTTCAGGTTGGTACTGTAAATGTTGGTACTATGACTGGTAAAGCGAGAGAAATAGCTGATATGATGAAGAGGAGAAAGTAAGATATGTTGTGTGTTCAGAAGACTAAGTGAAAAGGGATCAAGGCCAGGAACATTGGAGGTGGGTTAAAACTGTTCTTTCATGGTGTGGATGAAAGAGAAATGGTTTAGGGGTGATCCTGAAGGAAGAGTACAGTAAGAGTGTAGTGGAGGCAAAAAGAGTTTCTGATAGGGTGATAAACGTGAAGCTGGAAGTTGAAGGGGCGATGATAAATGTCATCAATGCATATGCTCCACAAGTGGGCTGTGAAATGAGGAGAAGAAGGAAAAATTCTGGAGTGAGTTAGATGAAGTGGTAGAAGGTATACCTATGTACAATTGGTGATTGGGGCAGATTTAAATGGGCATGTAGGTGAAGGGAACAGAGGTGATGAGGAGGAAATGGGTGGGTATGGCCTTAAGGAGAGGAATATGTAGAAGGGCAGATGGTGGTAGATTTTGCTAAAAGGATGGAAATGGCAGTGGTGAACACTTATTTTAAGAAAAAGGAGGAGCATAGGGTGACCTATAAGAGTGGAGGAAAGTGCATACAGGTGGACTAAGTTCTATGTAGGAGATGCAACCTGAATGAGATTGGAGACTGTAAGGTGTTGGCAGGGGACAGTGTAGCTAGACAGCATCGGATGGTGGTCTGTAGGATGGTGTTGGAGGTGAAGAAGAAGAGGAGGAGTGTGAGGACTGAAAGAAGAATAAGATGGAACCTGAAGGAGGAAGACTGTAGTATGAGATTCAAAAAAGAGGTCAGACAGGGGCTCGGTGGTGGTGAGGAGGTGCTGGATGATTGGGAAACTACTGTAGAAGTGATAAGGGAGGCAGCTAGAAAGGTACTTGGTGTGATATCTGGAAATAGGACAAAGATCTGAGGTGGTGGAATGAGAAAGTGCAGGAGAGCATAAGAAGAAAGAGTTTGGCAAAACAGAATTGACAGAGTGATAAGAAAAGTAGGCATGAGTGCAAGTAGATGCGGCAGTAGGTAAAGAGGGATATGGCATAAGCCAAGGAAAAGGCATATGAAGAACTGTATAAGAAGTTGGACACTAAGGAAGGAGACAAGGATTTGTACCGATTGGCCAGGCAGAGGGACTGAGCTGGGAAAGGATGTGCTGCAAGATATGGCAATAAAGGATGCTGATGGAAATGTGTTGACTAGTGAGGAGAGTGTGTTGAGAAGATGGAGGGAGTATTTTGAGCAGCTGATGAATGTGGAAAATGAGAGAGAGAGAGAAGGTTGAATGATGTGGAGATGGATGGAAGTGGATAGGATTATTAAGGAGAAAGTGAGAGCGACAATTAAGAGGATGAAGAGTGGAAAGTGGGTTGGACCAGATGACATACCGGTAGAAGCATGGAGATGTTTAGGAGAGATGGCAGTGGAGTTTTTAACAAGATTGTTTAACAGGATTTTGGAAGGTGAGAGGATGCATGAGGAACGGAGAAGGAGTGTGCTGGTACCGATCTTTAAGAATGTCATAGATGTGCAGACCTGCAGTAACTACAGGGGAATTAAGTTGATCAGTCACTCCATGAAGTTATGGGAAAGAGTATTGGAAGCCAGGCTTAGAGAAGAGGTGACCATCTGTGAGCAACACAGTGCACCACAGACGCATTATTTTCTTTGAGAATGTTGATGGAGAAGTGTAGAGAAGGTCAAAAGGAGTTGCATTGTGTGTTTGTGGATTTAGAGCAAGTGTACGACAGAGTGCTGAGAGAGGAGTTGTGGTATTGTATGAGGAAGTCAGGTGTGTCAGATAAGTATGTTAGGGTGGTGCAGGACATGTATGAGGACACTGTGACAGCAGTAAAGTGTGCAGTAGGAACGACAGACTGGTTCAAGTTGGAGGTTGGACTGGATCAAGGATCGGCTCTGAGCCCTTTCCTGTTTGCAGTGGTGATGGACAGGTTGATAGACAAGGTCAGACAGGAGTTTCCATGGACTATGATGTTTGTGGATGATATTGTTATTTGTTGTGAGAGTAGGGAGCAGGTTGAGAAGAGCCTGGAGAGGTGGAGGTATGTGCTGGAGAGAAGAGGAATGAAAGTCAGTAGGAGTAAGACAGAGTACATGTGTGAATGAGAGGGAGGGCAGTGGAGGGGTGCGGTTGCAGGGAGAAGAGGTGGAGAAGGTGGAGGAATTCAGGTACCTAGGGTCAACAGTGCAAAGTAGTGGAGGGTTTGTTGGAGAAGTGAAGAAAAGATTGCAGGCAGGGTGGAGTGGGTGGAGAAGAGTGGCAGGAGTGATTTGTGATTGAAGGGTATTTGCAAGAGTGAAAGGGAAAGTTAATAGGACTGTGGTGAGACCTGTTATGTTGTATGGTTTAGAGACAGTAGCATTGAGTAAAAGACAGGAGGTGGAGCTGGAGTTAGCAGAGCTGAAGATGTTGAGGTTTTCGTTGGGAGTGACTAGGATGGACAGGATTAGGAATGAGTTTATAAGATGGACAGCTCAAGTAGGACATTTTGGAGACAAGGTGAGGGAGGCAAGATTGAGATGGCTTGGACATGTGCAGAGCAGGGACATGTGGTATATTGAGTATAAAGCCACCAGGAAGGAGGAACAGAGGAAGGCCAAGAAGGCAGTTTATGGATGTGGTGAGGAAAGACATGCAGGTAGTTGGGTTGAAAGACGCAGATGTAGAGGACAGGGGGGTATGGAGGCGGATGATTCACTGTGGCGACCCCTAATGGGAGAAGCCGAAAGAAAAAGAAGAAGATTATGACATACAATGTGCCACTTTTTATTAGGTGGGATATACTTGGCAGCAAGTAAACATTTGTCCTCAAATATGCTGTGTTAGAAGCTGGTAAAATGGTAAAGCTTAAGGATTTAAGTGAGTTTGTGTCAGAGCATCTCTAAAAGTGCAACAGTTGTGGGGTGTTTATGGTCTGCAGTGGTCAGTATCTATATAAAGTGGTCCAATGAAGAAACAGTAGTGAAATGGCAGGGTCATGGGTAGCCAAGGCTTATTTATGCACGTGGGGAGAGGCTGACCTGTGAGGTCTGATCCAACGAGCTAGCTACTGTAGCTTAAATTGCTGAAGAAGGTAATGGCGTTATGTTCGATGGGTCAGGACAGTTTTTTCAGCAAAAGGGGGGCCAACAGTATATTTGGCAGATAGTCATAATGTTTTGCCTGATCAGTGGCCATAAATAGTTATGGTATAGTTAAGCCTGTTCATAAAGTGACCAGATGATTGGAGGAGGAGTGACAATGACAGCAATGAGGTCAAAAAAGGAGCAACAATTGAGGGGTGATGACAATGTGGAAGCCAAGTGAGAGCATAACAACAATGGAGGCCAGAGCAGGGAGCAATGATGACAAAAACAAGACCAGAGGGGGATAAATTTCTCAGCAAAGAGGGGAGGTGGAGCAAAGTCTTCAGCAAAGGGGGAGGCTGAGCAACATCCTCAGTGGAGAGGGGAGGTGAAGAGGCATTTTTAGCAGGTCAGGGAAGAGGGGTGGCCATGAGGTCCTTTATCAGGACTTGTGACCTCTCCTGCCACTGTCTGAATCAATAGTATATGTCAGAGATTGTTTTTGGAGCGATGGATTTGGCTCTGCTTAAAGAGATGGTCGAACTCTACTAGATAGTGTTCTGCTGCATCCTGTATTGGTTAAGGCATTCTGTTAGAATGTAGATCCAAGAGAGTGAATGCAAATGCAGAACTGTATTTTTGAAAACAAGAAATAACCAAACACTGGGGAGGAAAAACAAAAGGGAACAAGCACAACAGATGAACCAATATGAGATGAGAACCAATAAACATACAGATAGAGTTTCCACTGAGCCATACAAGTATACATAGGTCAGAGATTATATAGGATTGAAATGTACTTTTGAAGAGATGCAATTCGAGTAACTGGGTCTTTACTGAAAAGGGGTCTAGTTTGAGCTGGCTTTTCCCCATATTTATACACCAACACAGGCATCAAATCACAGATAAGTATAAGAAATGTGAAAGGACTATGTTAAAGATACAGTATTAGCTCACCACATGAAGGATCTTGTTTTCAGTCTCAAATACTGTGCAATCCTGTAGAAACAAAGACAGAAGAGAGTAAAAAAACAAGAAAAGAAATCGCACACTGTTTTTCACAGCCATTTCATTATGTCTGAAGTCACAACAAAGAAATATAACTAGCGACCTAAAGCGTCGATTTTGGAAATAAATTTTTTTGCAGTACATAACTATTGCAACTCTTTGCCATTTATGAACACCTTTTTATATAATTTTGATTTAAATGTTATCTCCAAACATACACAACTGTCTAAAAGCCCCCTGTGAGATGTCTCAGATGTAAGACCACCCACAGCTGTTCCCCTTTAGCAGTTAGCAAGAGGAAGCCAAGTTATGTAAACGGCTTTACCTCCAATACCTCCAACTTCTAAAATTACAAATATTCATGGATTTCACTAAAACTTGTTTAGAGAAATCCTGATATTTTATGAATACAAAGTAATTGATACCCTTGACCAAATTTGAGCTCTATTTGCTAAAATAAATCTCCATCAACACAAAAAAAGAGCATCCTTATTAGGAGCATTTTAATTTTTTATTAAGCTTTTCGAAATTCTAGATATGAACATAAAATGTGCTTGCATTTAAAAGTAATGAAATTCGTAAGATACCTACTTGTTGGACAATTGTGGTTAACTCCAAGCACAACTGAACAATATTGTTTTTCAGCAATGAGTACTCTGTCACATTGACAAAAGGTGACCTGCAAGGCAAAAAAGTAGTGCAGAAAAGATAGCTTTCACTGCTCACTAAATATTCTTGCAAAATATTATAATGCAAATTCATTACTTCATTTTAAAAATACTGTGGAGTTCTATTAGTGCAATAAGCTATCTTTGTACCTATCAAGCCAGGCTAACAAGGTTTTTGCAGCTCCTATTAGATCTACTACTGAGGTGAGGAAGTCATTCGGCAAACGTCGTGAGGCCCTTCCATCATAGTGACCTCCTCTGCGTCGACTGATGATGTAGATTTGCAGGTTCTTTGCTGAGGCACTTAACTTGTGGGATAGTGTCCGCAGGTTTTCTGTTTCTAACCCATAGTTCTATAATGAAGAGCAAATATTCTATATCAGGAGCAAAAAATATATAGAATTTAAAGGAACAACTCTTAAAGGAAAATTTATTAAATTATGTTTTCTTATTCCGATGATAGCTCATCAGTGGAAGTGATATGAGAATACTTGAAAAGGACATCAAATTTAATTCAGGGCCCTACACACAGGTTCTTTATGTTTTGGGTTGCATTTTCTATTATGGCCACTATATTTCCCCTGTTGAAATTTTCTTTACCTTTACTCCAGCCCTGTGGACATTGTTGGTGATGGTCCACTGTTCTATAAAAAAACAGTATTTAGTTCTCAAAGCTAATTTGTTCTTAAAAAAAAATAATTATGTTATCATGCCCTAATGAAAGATAGTGAGATACTGTAGCACAGCTGTCAGTGGCAGGTCATCTCAATTTCATACACTTTAAAGTTTGTGAGGCTGTGCACTATACTGCCAACTAATTTTTCACCTTTAGTTCACTATGTTGTTCAAAGCATTTTATAATCCAATGTAATCCATGTGTACATGGTGTTTCCCATGGAGGAATTATGTGCTCTAATATATGATGTCTGATGAAAACTTCAGTGCTGGTACAAAATTATCCTCTTAGGTCTGTAGTTACAGGATTCAGTCACAGTCTGGCTTGATATAAAAATTCTGACAGGATTTTGTTCTACTTCCCTGTCTCTGCTGCATGTCACTAAGGCCAGGTGTCACATCTTTGCCTAAGGAGCTGAGCTGCAGGAAAGGCAATTAATGTAGGTTTAGGAAGGTCTGAATTAAGCATGGTATGAATGGATGCTAATCTAATGAATGCATGCAAAGCCTAGATAACAGGCATTCTCTCCATCACTTCACCCACACACACTACCTCACAGGAGGATGAATGGCTAGCAAACTATTGAGCTGAAATTGCAGTAACAGTTCCTTAAGAGGCAATACACAACACTGTTTCCTGTTGAATAACTGATTTTGATGCTTAATGCATTTTCTCTGCATTTGTCATCTTATTTGTGGTGTTAAACCGATCATTTGACAGCTGCCAGTTTTTAATAACTGGTTCAACTTGCTTACTTCGATTGTTAATAAGTATGTGCTTATATCCACCTGTCACAAATTGTGACAGAATAATGTTATAATTTAACAATTCAAAGATACCTGTCTTGAATCTACCATGTACTGATGCAGCAAATAGGTCTAATTTATTAGTTATTTAATAAATTGTGTAAATTTTTGTGTAAGCAGAATTACACAAACTTCTGCCGATTTAAAACATTTTCAGGTGTTGCTTCGTGCACACCCTAAGAGCATTCAAACTTGTTCAAAGTTTAAAGCAAATATGTCAATCACTGCAAATTGAAAAAATAAGTTTTCTAAATAAATTAAGCAGATGCCTGAATTGCTTGTGTTTGTGCTGATGTGCTATAACTGTGTCCTTACCAAAACTTTCATATAGACTTGGAGTATAAATGCATTCTGATATGGTAAAGAATGCATTAATCTGTATCCTAATGAACCAGTATTAAAATGTATTTATTGGTAGAGACTTCACATCACTTTGTAATTTATTTTGGATTTAACTTACAAAGTGTATTATTTTGGATACAGGTATCTTCCAAATGCCATATATGTAAATTTAATGAGAGGAATTTGGTTTGCAGCACACTAGGACATGCTTTGTTTGTCATGACAGGCGGGTTTGGCTTATAAGCAAGCTTTTATCTTTCTGAAGAAAATTATATTCATACATGCAACATGCTATCCCTACTAGTTATATCAATTCTGGTTACATCTACCATATGCTCAGACCAACTGCTCCTACTTTTACTGTCTACTCTAAAAGTATTGTAAAGCAAAGCCAGTTTTTTAATTGATTCGTTTTTTTCTGCAATATGTTGACAAAATGACAAAAATGGGATGAAACATAAATTTTCCTGGTATGTACATCTAGATGTGTTAAAGAGTTCAGAAGATGCCACATTTTGTTTGAACCCACCATTGATCAAAAACATGTGACTGACAGGTATAACTTCTTGCCCAAGTATACCCTGTAATATGTAAAATGCTAAACACTGGTTTGAGCCCTGGGTTTCACATAGGAATATTGCAAATGTTGTTAAAAATAGGTTAAACTAACATGAAGACCAGAAAGAAAAAGCAAAATTAAAGGAAAATTAAACAGAGCCATTGCAGAAGCATTGCATTTAAACAAAAAAACAATTTTGAAAAGTTCTGAAAAAGAGAAATGGTGCACTAACAACTAGCACCGAACAATTCAGTCACAAAAACATACAGAAATCTTGTGAGAGCTTGAAGAAAAACCCCAAATCAAGAGATAAATTATAATGAACACTTCTGAAATATAGAGGCCATACCACAAATGCAAAATATCACAGTGATATTCTACCATTAAAGAATTTGTTGTTTGTTTTCAATGATTACACTTTGATCACTTTTGCACTGCACTGAAACGTTGTCTTTACTCTCGTTTTTCACAACTTGGGTCATATGTAACTTATTAAACATATGCCGTTTAGACCATTCATAACATTTAAGCACTGTTTGGGTTTTTTGTATCATTGTTTGGTTACTGTAATTTAATACACTTTTCCATAGACCAGTTTGTCATACTATTATGGTCTATTATAGAACTTTCAGCTTTTTCTAATGTGAAGTGTTTTGGCTTTCCAAAAATTATTTTTCAAATTGCCATTAGTCACAATTTAGAATAAAGATGCAAATAAACCTTTAATGCAAAAATGGTAATAGGTCTACTGTGAAATTATCATATTAATAATAAATAATATTAATGATGATAATAATAAAAAGGCAATTTAATGTAATATTTGGTGTTATGCACATTTTGCCCAACACACCCCTGCTCTCTCCTGCTTAACACCATGGCAGTAGAGAAAATGACAGCAATGTGTTCACCATAAAATAATTTGTTATGATATCAGTGGAAAGAAATCAGTATTACATGCCTTGTCCCAGTACTATGTGGAATTTTAACAAACCATTTAAAAGATATCAATATATAAATATAATTTCTCATATCTTGTGAATCCTTGTGGTAAATAATTACATTATTTAATAAGAATACATCTATCAACATTATATGCAACAACTTAAAATGGAAGCATGTTTATAAAACTAATGAATCAAATGTAATGACTTTATGTGCTAATTAGGAATAAAGAGTACCATACCAGTGCACTCAATAGATCCACAGCCTCAAGTATAAGTTCTTGATGGCCAATACGTGTGACACCAAGCTCTTCTAGTTCCTGGTGTGTGATATGGAGGAGTTGTTCACCACTTATCTTCTCCCTTTCAAAGTTCTTAATGTACTGTTGGAGGCAGTCATCCAAGCCTGTTGAGCACAACACATTAAAAAAGGCATCAGGATTTATTCTAGTAAAAATAATACATATGTAATCCTCAGGTTTTTATGAAACAAGCATAGATTTATACCGGGAGAGGTCAGAATATAAGTTCCCAAGTATCTTAACAAGAAAAAAAATTCTATATTATAGTCCTATATTTAGGAAAATTTTGTGCATATAGTATTTGGCCCAAAAAGCAGTCCTAGATCACAATTACTTCACCTTCTTATTTTTTTCAATGGCTGCCTCTCCATACTTTTGGGACTCTTAATGTTCCTCCATTGCACACATATACTTAAACAGACACATTAAACATAAACAGTCTGTGTGTCATTCCTATGCCTTCCTTCTCCCGGCCTCGCCCTCCATTCACATACCGGCACTCGGCACAGCCCCCCTGCCACAGCCATGTTTGAATGTAACACTACATTTTCCCTATTTAATTTATAAGAATATGTGTAGTTTTGTTTGATTTACATTCTCTCTTGAATTAATTTATTTTTTTATGATCATCTCACTGTCCCCTGCCTCATGCTATGATTATATGGAAAACAGCACGATGAGTTTTTTGTTTGTCCTGCTTTGATCCTGTCTCCAATCTCATTTTGTTTTTGACTTTTGACTTGTGCATTATATAGCTGATATTGCTTATGGATAGTTGTTAACTATGACACAAAAACACACACTCATTCTATATCTATTGCACACTACACTACATTTTGCTGATTAAAATAATTTAAAAGGCAAGTTGGCTGGTTTAGAGTACAGTAAATCAAAGCTTTTGTGATGACTATCCATTCCTGCTATGACCTTCCCATCACTTCTCAACACCATATGCAAAGGTTCAGAATCCCCTGGCTACTACCATAATTTCCGGACTATAAAGCGCACCCATTTATTAGCTGCACCCACTGAATTTTACAAATATTTTTATTTTTAACATAAATAAGCCGCACCTGTCTATAAGCAGCAGGTGTCTACACTAATGTACTCTACACAGGCTTTAACATAAGACACGTTACACACGGTGTAACAGGTGAAATATGTTGCGCTTCCTTTAGGAGCATAGCGGTATTTTGGGAATAGCATGCCACTACATTTTTCCGCTATTACTGCATGTGTGGAGACCGGGGAATATGTCCTTATTATTTTCTGATGCTGATTTCTACGTTTCTTTGACTAACCCGTAACGCTGTTGCCAAGAAAAATAAAAAAGCACGAGTTTTGGAAACCTGTCTGTGCTTATATGATTTCTGTTGCAACTGGAGTTATCCCTTCACCCTGACTCAACGCGTTACAATGGCTTGTATCTAAACATTAGCCGACCATCTACGTGATAGTAGTGGGGATGAAAGAGAGCGGCTATGGGACGATGCACAGGTAGACGAGACGCTAGCTGGCTATCTCTGCCCTGGTGCAGTGTTGTCCCTTAAGGCCCGGTGTGTTTGACTCCAGCACTAGTGGGCAAGGCTTACACAGCAGTGGGTCAGGCTGTGGGTTGCCTCCACACGATGGCTGTGTTGCAGGTGTACCAGGCTGATCTGCTGCAGGAGATGGATAAGGGATTTGGCTCTGGGGGTGATGATGTGAAAGAGCTCGCGACCTAGCTCTCAGGGCCACCAAAGAAATGGCCAAGGCTGTGGGGCAGTCCATGTCAGCCTTAGTAGACTCAGAAAGGCATCTGTTGCTCACCCTGTGAGATATTCCCAACAGGGACAAATGGTCCCTTCTGGCTTGTTTGGCGATGCCGTAGGTGCGGTCATCGAAAAAAGTCCAGGAGGCAAAAAAAAGTCTGCAGCGTTTCAGTGCTACCTCCCTCGTCTCAGTTTTAGGAGGGTGGTGTACACCTCATTATACGGTGCCCTTCTCTCCTCAGCACCACCAGGAGGTCGAGCTGTTAACCCGACCACAGGATGTGCTTCAGGGCACAGCCACTTCTAGCAGGCATCTTCCACCACCTCTGTTCGGTATGTAGCAGATGGAGGAGACCCTCCGCCTCTCAATGGCTGCAGGGCTCTGCTCCAGCGGCTCTGGTCGGGTCAGAGGCCAGTCTCGAGAGACTGTCTCTTAAGAGATTTCCTGGCAGCCTGGGAAAGACAGACATGTCTCAGTAAAGTGTCCTTGACCCCGCTGAGACTCTGGGGATTCCTCATTCAAAACTATATCGACGATTGGTAGATATTAGCTCGTTCAGAGCTTCTGGCAGTCCGGCATCGAGATGTCGTTCTCGCCTGTATGAATGAGCTGGGGTTAAGACACTGCATCTCTAAGCCACACATTTCCTGAATCACTTCCATGCTTTCCTTCTCTTATACAGAAGCTAGCGTCGTCTCCACCGCATGTGCTTTTTGTAGCTTCCTGGTAATGACGTCACACTCTCCGTTGGCCAGATTACACACGCGATTCAGAGTGTGAACAACGCAGGACCGTACCCAAAGCTTTGCGATGCAGACTTTGAAATGAAGACAAGCGTGCTCATGACATGTCAGAGATTATCTGAAATTCAGTGGCAAAATTTGTCATTTAAATTCCCATTATAAGCCTATTTAGTTGAACTAAAAAAATCTTATTCCTCCAACTTTCTTGCCATGTTTATCGAACATCAGATGATCCCACACACACACACATACCTTTTAAAAAATGTGTTAGTATTTTGTTTTATTTTTTTCCTCTTTTGCCACTTTTTTTACGTGTTCAAATTAGTGCTAAAGCATGTAATGTTTCAGTCAGGCACATCCCTGTACAGACCCCATGATCTCCCTTAAGAGACTGTATCGCTAATTTCTGCTAACGCTTGTGGCTGCTTAATACACACTTTTTCTTGATACTCTGCTGTCTTCTACACGAATACCTAACCCAAGAATGTGGCCATTATTCTGGCTGTTTCGTGTCCCTCAAATTTCTGACGCTTCTACCCAAACAGACATATGCCTCCCTGATACCAACAATTTCAAGATATTGATATTGACAGTAATGTGTCATGTTCTGGTGCCAGTTTTGATTATTAGTGTAGATTATTAGTGTAGGTGGTCATGATTACAGGCCCACCTCACCTGTATGTGAGGATCTTACTGGGCAGGCCCGTGAGGTTTCTCCTGAAGATTTTACTGAGCTGCCCTATGGTTTCTCCTCAGTTCCTATGACCTGGTCAAAATTTAAATCCAAAACAATCTGTTATATAAATATACTCCAAGCAGCCATCAAAGCTGGACACATGAGTAACCACATATCACATAGTACACAAACATTTCAAGTTGTATGTCCATCAAGGGACGAACACATTACTGATATTGCTGATCGTCAAGGCCACAGACTCATTTATCCTGTCCAAAACTAAATGGATTCTGAACTTGTACCAAGAGCACATAATGTCCTCCACAATTTCACAGAATGCCACCATTGTTCAAAAATTTCACAAAATCTATAATTTCCTCTCTTGGCTGTTGACTGTAAGTGACGTCACTTCCCAATACAAACACACCCAATAATATAGTCCCACCCCTGACACTTGATTGACAGCTTTGGCATCGGAAATTAAAATGCAAAAAAAAAAAATTGCAATTCTATTTGAGTTTTGACAGGCTACATATGATGCAGAGAAAGTGAAAAAGCATACGTGGTATATAATATTGTTATTTAAATATAACAATGTCATAACTTGTAAGACACTGTAAATACAGTTGCAAATGGACTTTGCTTTTCGATTTAAAATTGCCATTGTGTATCAACAAAAGTGAAAAACACAAATGGTAATGCAAGATTTGTGATTGTGTTTGGATTATGTCACAATTTATGGAAAATACAATTGCAAATTGCACGGAATATCCTTCCATTCTCAATTCAAGCAAACTTGGCAGTTTATCTATTTGGTCACACAAGATTAATTAACCACAGGCATTTGAATAGCAGCACCTGGCTACTACTTAGACTGTTAAATCTTATAGAAGCAGTACTTAGTTTTTCACACACGGATTTTCCATTTTGGCTTTGTTTTTTAAAAACATATAATAAAACAGTCTAATATGTCACATGTTGCTGTTTAAAAAATAAATTATTTTCCTATTTTTAAGACCTGGTTAGGACTAGATGTTAATATATCTGTCAGGGATCACCCTGCTTCTTCTCCGGTGCGCGCCCCGCCCGCCCGGAGCGCTTCGCCATCATACTGATTCCACACACCTGTTCCTCATCACCCTCACAGCTAAAAAAACGCCTCACTCACACCACTCCGTTGTCCGTTATTGTTTGTGTTTGTACTCTGAGGGTGTTCTATGTGTTCTACGTTTGCTTTTGTTTAGTGTGCATTAAAGTCTGTTTGCTGTGCCCCGGCTTCCGCCTCGCTCACTTACGCCTGACAGAATAACGGACCGAAGGAAAGAAAGAGAGAAAAGGAAGGAGAACCTTGAGATCTTTGCCCCGCGCTTACCTCGCGATGGAGGATCAGGCAGTCGCCGAGTCTTCGCCGATACAAGATCTCATCGCCGCGCTCCAAGCCGCCTTCCCATCCGTGGCGGCTCAGCCAAACCCCCCCGCGCTCGCCAGCAGCCCCATGGCGCTTCCGGCTGCGTTTTCCGGAAAGGCATCAGAATGCCGCGGCTTCCTGTTACAGGTGAATCTCTACATCGAGATGCAACCACAGCTTTTTCCTACGGAGCGGTCAAAGGTGGCGTTTTTCATCTCCCTCCTCTCCGGGAGAGCGCTGGCATGGGCACAATCGCTGTGGGAAGCGGCCGGCCCGGTGACGCACTCATACGCCCGGTTCACCGAACACTTCCTGGAAGTCTTCTGCGCCGCCTCCGGGACTTTCACCACAGCCGACCAGCTGCTCAGGTTACGTCAGGGAAACGAAAGCATCACCGATTACAGCCTCCGTTTTCGCACCCTGGCGGCATCTAGTGGCTGGAACGAGTCAGCGCTACTGGGAGTGTATCGGATGGGTTTGAAACCGGAGATACGGCAGGCAATGGCCATTCATGAGGATTCGGTGGGGTTGGAGAGCTTCATCCAGAAATCGATCGGGCTCTCTCAGCGCCTCGCGGTGGAGGATCTCACTCCACACCCACCGAGCTCTCCACAAGGTACATCTGCTGCCCCGGAGGGCGAGCCGATCCAGCTAGGATCACAAAGGCTGTCCAGAAGGGAGAGGAATCGCCGGCTCGCAGCCGGAGGATGCTTGTACTGCGGAACCTCGGGGCATTCCATCTCGCAGTGCCCCACACGCCCTGCTCGTGCCGCGGTGAGTACTGTCGAGTTACCAACCGACATCTCCTCTCTCCCTAAACTCGCAGTGTCTCTCATAACCCCCACTCTCTCCATCTCTGTGCATGCCCTAGTCGATTCCGGCTCAGCGGGGAACTTCATCTCCCAGGCCTGCCTCGACCGACTACGCCTCCGCCGAGAACGGGGCTCCCAGGATCTAGCCATCCAAACCATTCAGGGAAGGCCGCTGGGTGAGGGGTGGGTGAAGTACTGCACGCCGGAGGTGACTCTACAAGTGGGGCTATTCCATCGAGAGGCGATCCGGTTCCTGGTCTTGGAAAGATCCACAGTCAGTGTGATCCTGGGGAGGCCCTGGCTGCAGAAACACCGGCCTAGATGCTCTTGGGACCCCTGTGACATCCTGGAGTGGAGTCCCCGCTGTAAGGCACACTGCCTCTCACATCTCCCCACGCGAACCCCTGGAGCCGTGATCGGAGCCACTCGTGTGGAGGAAGCCACAACCGCAACCCCTGTGGAGATCCCGAGAGAGTATAGGTCGTATGGTGATGTGTTCAGCGCGCAGGCCGCCACCCGTCTCCCTCCTCACCGACCTTGGGACTGCTGTATCGACCTGCTGTCCGGGGCAAAGCTACCCAAGGGTCGTGTGTATCCCCTACGTGCAACAGGCGCTTCGTCAGGGGTTCATCACGCACTCTTCCTCCCCCGCTGCATCGAGCTTTTTCTTCGTGGGAAAGAAGGATGGAGGTCTGCGGCCCTGCATTGACTACCGCCAGCTAAACTCGCAGATCGCACCTCTTCCTTACCCCCTCCCACTCGTGCCCGCAGCTCTGGAGGACTTAAGGGAGGCGCGGGTGTTCTCCAAGCTTGACCTCCGGAGCGCCTACAACCTGGTGCGCATCAGGAAGGGGGATGAGTGGAAAACAGCTTTCATCCCCCCCTCGGGCCACTATGAGTACCGGGTCATGCCATACGGCCTCTCCATCTCTCCCGCCGTCTTCCAGGGGTTCATGAACGAAGTATTCCGGCCTTTCCTCCAGAGATTCGTCATGGTCTACATCGACGATATACTGATCTATTCCCGGGATCTGGAGGAACACCGGCGGCACGTGCGAGCGGTGCTTAAAGTACTTCGTTCCCAGCATCTCTACCTGAACCTCTCGAAGTGCGAGTTCCACCGCCCTACTATCCACTTCTTGGGCTACATCATCAGTGCGGAGGGTATCCAGATGGAGAGTCGAAAGGTAAGGGCGGTAAAGGAGTGGCCGGTTCCGGAATCTATCAGGGAGCTCCAGCGCTTTCTAGGGTTCGCCAACTTCTATCTCCGGTTCATCCAGGGCTACAGCAGGATCACTGCCCCACTCACCTCGCTCCTCAAGGGAAAGGCCCGCACCTTGAGGTGGAACCACGAGGCTCAGGAGGCCTTCGACGAGCTTCGCCGCTGTTTCTGTTGCGCCCCGGTCCTGCGTCACCCCGATCCCCGGAAGCCCTTCGTGGTCGAAGTGGATGCCTCCTCGACCGGGGTAGGGGCCACCCTGTCACAAAGATCCGGATCTCCCCCCCAGCTCCACCCGTGCGCGTTCTTTTCGCACAAGCTATCCACCACCGAGCAGAACTACGATATCGGGAACCGCGAGCTTCTGGGCATCGAACTGGCCCTAGAGGAATGGAGACACTGGCTTGAGGGAGCCGAACACCCGTTCACGGTGGTTACCGACCACAAAAACCTCCAATACCTACGGGAGGCTCGGAGGCTAAACCCCCGACAGGCACGCTGGGCGTTGTTCTTCACACGGTTCCGCTTCCAGATCACCTATCGAGCCGGGACCCTGAACGGCAAGGCCGACGCCCTTTCCCGGATATACGGGCTGGACGAGCCTGGCGAGCCTGAGCCCATCCTCCCCCCCGCACTCATCCTGGGGCCAATCGTTTGGGAGGTCGACCAAGAGATCGCCTCCACTGCTCGCCGGGCGGCGGTTCCGGCCGGGTGCCCAGCTGGACGCACCTTCGTTCCTGCCTCGTTCCGGCACCGTCTCTTTAGATCTGTTCACGAGGGACCAGGCACCGGCCATCCAGGGGAGAAGCGGACCATCCAGATCCTCCAGACTAAGTACTGGTGGCCCGGCCTGACCCGAGAAGTAAGGCGCCTCGTGGAGGAATGTCCGACCTGCGCAATGTCCAAGGTCCCACGCCACCTGCCGGTGGGAAAGCTGATGCCGCTCCCCGTCCCTCAGCGTCCCTGGTCGCACCTGGGGATTGACTTTGTGACGGATCTCCCCCGGTCAGAGGGCCACACCTGCATTCTGGTGGTGGTAGATCGCTTCTCTAAGGCCTGCCGATTCATCCCCATGAAGGGGCTCCCCACTGCACTCGAGACGGCGGAGGCTTTGTTCCATCACGTCTCCCGGAAGAGGTCGTGTCGGACCGGGGCCCACAGTTCGCGTCTCGGGTCTGGAGGGCTTTCTTCCGACTCCTGGGCGTCTCGGTAAACCTCACTTCAGGATACCACCCCCAATCCAACGGCCTGGCGGAGCGAAAGATCCAGGAGTTGAGTCACTACCTGAGAACCTATTGCGGCCAGGATCAAGAGGACTGGAGTAGGTTCCTGCCCTGGGCCGAATACGCCCAGAATTCGCTACGTCAGGACTCCACGGGGCTCACCCCGTTCCAGTGCGTCCTGGGGACCTGGTGTGGCTGTCCACCAGGGACCTGAAACTCAAGCTGCCCTGTCGCAAACTGAGCCCCCGGTTCATAGGGACCTTCCGGATCACCGACCAGATCAGCGCAGTGTCCTACCGGCTCGCACTGCCGCCGAGGTATCGTATCCATCCCACATTCCACGTCTCCCTGTTGAAACCGTGTGCCTCTTCTGTCTCTCGCCCTCCAGGTGGCCCCGTAGCGCCCGACCAGCCGGAGATCGTGGACCAGCCCGGGGTCTACGTGGTCAGAGAGATCCTGGAGTCCAGACGGCGCCGGGGTCGCCTCGAGTATCTGGTGGACTGGGAGGGGTTTGGCCCGGAGAAACGTTCTTGGGTGGCCCGGCAGGACATTCTGGACCCGGCGTTGCTGGCGGAGTTCCACGCGGCTCATCCTCACTGCCCGGCGCCTCGGTCGAGGGGCAGGCCACGCCGCCGGTTCAGGGCGTCTGGTGCCGCCCCTGGGGGAGGGGGTGGTGTCAGGGATCACCCTGCTTCTTCTCCGGTGCGCGCCCCGCCCGCCCGGAGCGCTTCGCCATCATACTGATTCCACACACCTGTTCCTCATCACCCTCACAGCTATATAAACGCCTCACTCACACCACTCCGTTGTCCGTTATTGTTTGTGTTTGGACTCTGAGGGTGTTCTATGTGTTCTACGTTTGCTTTTGTTTAGTGTGCATTAAAGTCTGTTTGCTGTGCCCCGGCTTCCGCCTCGCTCACTTACGCCTGACAATATCCTGTTACATAAAGCCATAGAATTCGAGAAGGTGTACTTTCATTTTTACATGGCTCTTTGTAGTAGCTTTTCTCTAAATAATGTAATAAGGCTGAAAAATAATGTTGTATGTCATCTGCATACATGTATACCTACAGAAATGTTAATTCAGTGTTTTTTTGGGGGGGGGTTGCACTTTGTGTTTCACTCTGTGTAAACTCTAGAAACTGCTTTATGTGAAAATCCTAAGTGATCAGCAGTTTCTGAAATGCACAAACAAGCCCATCGAGAGCCAAAACCATGCCACATTCCCAATGCTAATAAACTTGGATCAACAAGATTAAAAGGCCTTGGCTTTATGCCTTTTTCTTTGGGGGAAAAATATTGACAGTAGCTATTTTTAACTCCTCCATATGTAGTACATACATATTACTGTATACATTACAGGTTAGTATAATTTAACAAACTAATAAATACATTTTATAAATTATAAATTTATAAATACATTTCTGTAACAAAAACAAAAAAACAAAATAACTGTACAAGGGTGGAAAAAACTATTACTGAGCTACCATTGAGTCATGCTGTTGATTATGTAATTGTAAATCAGCCACAGCTATTTCAGGGCTATGGGGTAGGAATTGGCAATAACTGTGTATGTTTTTACAGGTCAATGCAGATACAATGTATGCTATATAGCCAAAGGTTTGTGGACACCTGACTGTCGCACCAATAGGCTGGTCTTCCACAGTTTGAAAGTTGAAAGAAAACAATTGTATAGTATGTCTTTGTACATTTCCCTTCAGATAGAATTCCCTTCAGAGTGCTGAGCTTTAAGAGCGCAACATTTACAGGGCCTAAAACAGAGGTGGGGGTTTATGAAATTAGGTCAACAAAACAACTGTCTCTGTCACTGTTTCTTTTCACTGCTCTGCTGATCTTAAATACCTGATCATTAAGTGCAGACATGCATTGTGATACCAGTGTATGTCCCCCGGGATGCAAGGGCTAGCACAGCCATGAAAGAACTCAACTTTGCTATTAGCAAACTAAAGTGCATCCTGACGGAGCCTTTATTGTTGCTGTGAATTTTAATCAATGCAAGTTAGGGTCTGTTCTGCCAAGATTCCAACAGCATGTGCCCTGTTTCACTAGTGAACACAAACTCCTGGATCACGTATACACATGTGGCTAATGCTTAGAGTCACACCCCTCCCCTACCTCGAGTAATCGGACCATCTTTCATTGTTTCTACTGCACAAGTATTCCCTTGTCATCAAACATGTGAAACCTACAAACCCGATTCCAGAAAAGTTGGGACACTGTACAAATTGTAAATAAAAAATGAATGCAATAATGTACAAATCTCATGAACATAAATTATTCACAATAGAATAATGCCAAATATTGGCTCATTTTGGATTTCATGAGAGCTACACATTCCAAAAAAGTTGGGACAGGTAGCAATAAGAGGCCGAAAAAGTTAAATGTACATATAAGGAACAGCTGGAGGACCAATTTGCAACTTATTAGGTCAATTGGCAACATGATTGGGTGTAAAAGAGCCTGTCAGAGTGGCAGTGTCTCTCAGAAGTCAAGATGGGCAGAGGATCACCAATTCCCCCAATGCTGTGGCAAAAAATTGTGGCGCAATATCAGAAAGGAGTTTCTTAGAAAATAATTGCAAAAACTTTGAAGTTATCATCATCTACAGTGCATAATATCATCCAAAGATTCAGAGAATCTGGAACAATCTCTGTGCTTAGGGTCAAGGCCAGAAAACCATACTGGATGCTTGTGATCTTCAGGCCCTTAGATGGCACTGCATCACATACAGGAATGCTACTGTAATAGAAATCACAACATGGGCTCAGAAATACATTGTTGGTGAACACAATCCACCATGCCATTCACTGTTGCTGGCTAAAACTCTATAGTTCAAAAAAGAAGCAATATCTAAACATGATATGTTTAGATACCTGGATCCTTCTTCTATGCAGCCATGATGTTGTAATTAATGCAGTATGTGGTCTGGCATTGTCATGTTGGAAAATGCAAGGTCTTCCCTAAAAGAGACTACTTCTGTATGGGAGCATATGTTGTTGATAACAACTCCAGAAGCGCAGGCATTTTATCTGGGCCAAGGCTCATTTATAATGGACTGTGGCAAAGTGGAAAACTATTCTGTGGTCAGACTATTAAAAATTTGAAGTGCTTTTTGTAAAACTGGGACGCCATGTGATCCGGACTAAAGAGAATAAGGACAACCCAAGTTGTTATCAGCACTCATTTCAGAAGCCTGCATCTCTGGTGGTATGGGGTTGCATGAGTGCATGTGGCATGGGCAGCTTGCACATCTGGAAAGGCACCATCAATGCTAAAAGGTATATCCAAGTTCTAGAACAACATATGCTCCCATCCAAACGTCGTCTTTTTCACGGAAGACCTTGCATTTTCTAACATGACAATGCCACACTTATGCCAGGATTTTGTTTGTTGATTTCAGCTCAGCTTTTAATACAATTAGCCTTTACAAGCTAATCATGAAGATAAAACAGCTTGGCATCAGCAAGCATCTCTGTAACTGGACCATGGTCTTCCTTACGAACAGAGCATAGTCTGTTTGACTGAACACCATCACCTCCTACAATCTCGCCCTCAGCACTGGGGTTCCTCAGGGATGCATATTGTCCACTCTTTTTTATTCCCTTTTTACCCATGGCTTGTACCTTCCTATGTCTCAAACAGCATCATTAAGTTCGCAGATGACCCCAAGGTGGTAGGCCTAATCTGAGGTAACGATGAGATGACTTACAGGGAGGAGATCCAGCACCTAGAAACATTGTGTGAGGACAAAAACCTGGAACTCAAAACCAAGAAGATGAAGGAGGTCATTGTGGATTTTAGGCAAGCTGGCAATCATACTCATGCTCCCATTTACATCAATGGAGTTGCTGTTGAGCGTGTACTCAGCTTATAGTTCATTGGAGTCCACATCTCCGAGGATCTCACATGGTCTCTTAACTCTTCTCTTCTAATCAGAATGGCACAACAGCGCCTGTTTTTTCTAAGGAGACTTAAAAAGTCCCGTCTGTGCTACAGGATCCTGGAGAACTTTTACCAATGTACCATTGAGAGCATCCTCACAAACTGCAGCTCAGTGTGGTACAACAGCTGCACTGCTTCAGACTTTAAAGCCCTTCAGAGGGCAGTGAGAATCACTGGCACTTAGCTAAGCAGATTGGAGGACATTACAATAAACGCTGTCTGTAAAGGACGAAGAGTGTTTTCAAAGATACCTCTCACCCCAACCATGGACTATCCACCCTTCTTTAATCGGGCAGATGCTACAGGTGCCTCAGAGCCCGCACAAACAGACCAGGGTTTTATCAAAGAAGTTCAGTCCTCATGCTGTGCATCAGACATGCATGCTGCAAGCATTGCTTTAGAAGTTCATTGTGAGAGTGGACTCTTACAAAAACCTGGGTGCTCACCTAAACAACAAACTGGACTGGACAGACAACACTGAGGCAATTTACAAGAAAGGGCAGAGCAGACTCTTTCTGCTGAGGAGACTACGGTCTTTTGGAGTGCAAGGAGAGCTACTGAAGACCTTTTCTGACTCTGTGGTGGCCTCAGCCATTTTTTATGGAGTGGTCTGCTGGGGCAGCAGCATCTCTACTGCAGACAGGAAGAGACTGGATAAGCTGATTAGGAAGGCCAGCTCAGTCCTAGAGATTCCCCTGGACACTGTACAGGAGGTGGGAGAAAGGAGGATGGTAGCAAAACTATCATCATTGCTGGATAACGCCTCTCACCCCCTGTATGTAACCGTTACATCGTTGAGCAGCTCATTCAGTGACATACTGTTACACCCTAAGTGTCTGAAGGAGCGTTATAGAAGGTCTTTTCTCCCAGCTGCTATTTGACTTTACAATCAAAGCTGCTCTCAGTAAAACCAGTCACCAAAATACAACACTGTTATTACTTTTTAGCTGTGCAATAAACATTACCTGTGTGCAATATTACATGCAACATGTGAAATATTACCTGCAATATGTGCAATAATTACCTGTGCAAAAATACTACCTGCAATGCGTACTTTTTTCTTCTCTTATTTTATTTATACATTGTACTGTGTATATACTGTATATTATAGTATGTGTATATTCTTTATATATATTTGCAATTTTTTGTATTTCTTTAATTTTGCTGCTGTAACAAAAGAAATTTCCCCACTGTGGGACGAATAAAGGTATATCTTATCTTATCTTATCTTATCTTATCTTATCTTATCTTATCTTACTGCATGTACATTATGAAGCAGTACATGATGCCCTCTCTTCAGAAACTGGACCAAATGCTAGTTTTCCACCATAATAATGACCCCAAACACACCACCACAAAGACAACTGCCTTGCTTAGTAAGCTGAAGGTGAAGGTGATGAAGTGGCCAAGTCTTGGCCATGGTGAAGTGCCATGTGTCTAACATAACAGCAGCTTTGTGATGTCATAAAGAGGATCACAGCAACAACCTATGCAGCTCTGGTGAATTCCATGGCCAGGAGGATTAGGGCAGTGCTAGATTACAATGGTGATCAGACAAAATATTGACACTTTGGACACAGTTTTACATGTTCACTTAGGGTGTACTTACTTTTGACAATAATGGCTGTATACTATGTTATTTATAAATGACAGTAAAGTTAAACAAGCTGCACATTGACTACTCTAAAATATATCCAAGTTTAATTTCTATAGTATTGTCCCTTCAGAGGATATACTAAAATGGTTGCTGAAATGTAAGGGATATTGTAGTGTTCTCGTAAAATGTGTTGAAACCTTGCAGAAGCAGGACTGAAAAATCTGTCTCCTTTTCCTAGATCTTAAACTTGAAGGTTTCTGTAAGGTACTGTCCACTTCTGTCTGTGTTGCAAGCAAAGTAAGTATTTACAGCTCCAGCGGGTCCATAACTGGTTGGCAAGAGCCTGAGCTTTTCTCCATTGCTTTGTGTACAGGTCCTTGTCAGAGAAATCTCCAGGAGGAGATGGAACTCGGGTCTTCTGTGTAAGAAGTATTGAAGGTGAAAGTATAAAAGGTTGTTCTGGGTCTGCAGACACAGGTAAGAGCAGTTGTGCATTAATGATAGCAGTAACTTCTGCCATTAGTGTGCAAAGGACTTGGGTTAAGAGAGTGTTCAGCTGCAGAAACACTAAAACTAGGATTCTTCTGGGAAAGCCAAAAATGCGTTCTAACAAGCCTCCCATGTGAGATCTGTGTGGTGGGTTGAATCCAGCTGCATCTTTGCTCACTAAGGTACCTCTGCACCATTTTGTCCATTCCAAGCTCCTTGCGTGCTCTAATGAAATTGGTGCTACAATCGGAACGGAGCTGTTTTGCAGGGCCTTTAAGTGCAAAGAACCGCCTGAGAGCATTTATGCAGCTTAATGTGTCAATAAATTCTATGACCTCGACATGCACAGCTCTAGAACTCATGGCCCACCGCTTGCTTTCCACCTGTCCTCCTCTAGTACATCTAGTTGTTACAGATCAGGGTCCACAAACATCGAGCCCCACACATGTAAAGGAGGGGGCAGATTATGAGATGGTAAGATGTCAAGTCTGCCATACTATCTTTCTCCAGCTTTCTACACAGCTTGTGACAAATTATGTATTTGTGAAGTACTGAAATGATAATCACCTTGCCTCCCAAGATCCATAGTCCCACTGCCCTGATTGCTCCTTCTGTCACTTTATGTACGCCTTGATCTTTACTTGCGCATGGTGATGTGTCAAGTGAGCAGTAGAGATATGTGGCACAATTATATCCTTATATATTGGGCACAATTATTTAGTTCATTTTTGCATTTGCAAATTTAGAGTACTTTAGTTGTCCTCCAACACAAATGAAACTGTCCTCCATCATCGGACTGAGTTTTCACAAGTGTCTACTTTTTAATACTGCTTCTTTTGCAAATGCAGCCTTTTGTGTTGCTTTAAGGATACATTTTTTTGCTTGGTCTATTTCTTCCAGAGTTCGAGGTAAGTCACATCTGTGCCAACCTTTGCATTTGCTGTTTTGGTTAGTGTGTTTGAAGTGTATTGCTATGTGAACTAGAAATGCTACTACTCTTACTAGTGAGGTAAAGTTGGAATCAGTTAGAGTTCATCTCTGGTTCTTCCAGGTAAGTAGCACATGTTTGTATTGTGGTCTGATTTCTGTGTTCTTGTCAGGTTCAATTAGCTGAAACAGCTCACTTGTTTGTGTTTTCTCTGTGGGTGGCTGATGCAGGAATAAGGGACCGGTGAACCGAGAGGTCCGCGCCAGGCGAGATGCAAGCAGGATCTTGATGCATGACCTGCAGGTTTTTGTTGCACATAGTACCACTGCTCCAGCCTTTCAGATTGACTAATACGTTGAACCTTATTGTGAACATACAGATAGAATCTTTTAAACTCATTATAAATGTAACCAAGCACTTTGCTGTCTGTAAAGAAACTTCTGATTCAACTTTAGATCTAGTTTGTCCTAGATGAGATCTCTACTGCTACTGCTCTACCACCATCTCTACTGCTAAGACGGCAGCTCATAGCTCAAGCCTTCTGATGGTGGGTTCAGACAGGGGTGCTAACTTTGCCTTGCCATAACGAATCCTACTTCAACTTGCCCATCTTTCTGAAGTGTTTACAGATAAGCTATAGCACCTATGCCCTTGGTCAATGCATCTGAGTATACGCACAATTCTGTGTGTACTGCTTTAGTGAGTAAGGTTGTTGTGTATGTACACCGATCATGAAGCTGTTTAAGGTCTTGGAGAAAATATCTCCAGGCTTCCCATTCGCTTAGTTTGTCCTCCAGGAGAGGTGTGTCCCAGTCTGATGGTTCAGAGGTAAGTTCTCTGATAAGGGTTCTTCCCTGGATTGTGACAGGTGCCAGCTGCCAGCAGACCCAGAGGTATGAATGCATAACATATAAACAAAACACAGAATACAAAATAGCACAAACCAATAAACCTAAAAGACTATAAACAAGAGTGTATTTGTAAACATAAACACAATGTAGTGCGAAACAGCAGTAGCAGCAGTCGAGAGGTGCAAATACACTCTCAAACAGCATGTAAACAGTATAATATGATTAAATAGAAATATAATATGGGTGGTGAAATGGATTGAGATGAGTAATGAGTGTGTGTTGAGTTCAGGTTGTACAGTTCAGTAACACACAGTTGAGTGTGTGTGTGTGTGTGTGTGTGTGTGTGTGTTTGTGTGTGTGTGTGTGTGTGTGTGAGAGAGAGAGAGAGAGAGAGAGAGAGAGAGAGAGAGAAAGAGAGAGAGAGAGAGAGAGAGAGAGAGAGAGAGAGAGAGAGAGAGAGAGAGAGAGAGAGAGAGTTTTGAACAGTTCAAATCTGTGTGCTGAGCAGCCTGATGGCTTGAGAAAAAAACAGTTGCATAGTCTGGATGTGAGGGCCCGAATACTTCAGAATCTCTTTCCTGATGGCAGGAGGGTGAAGAGTAGGTGTGAGTGGTGTGTGGGGTCGTCCACAACGCTGTTGGCATTGCAGATGCTGCATGAGATATAAATGTTTGTGATAGAGGGGAGAGAGATGGCAATGATCTTCTCAGCTGTCCTCACTATCCTCTGTAGAATCTTGCGATCCAAGACGGTGCAGTTCCCAAACCAGGCAGTGATGCAGCTGCTCAGGATATTTTCCTTAGCCTTCTTAGAAAGTAGAGGCACTGGTGGGCTTTCTTGGTGATCGAGCTGGTGTTGAGTGACATGGTAATGTTTTCTGCTAGATGTACACCAAGAAATTTGGTGCTCTTGATCTCCCCGGAGGATCCATCGAAGATCAGTGGAGAATGGTCACTTTGTGCTCTTCTGAAGTCAACATCCATCTTGATGGTTTTGTTAATGTTCAAA
This sequence comes from Silurus aristotelis, assembly GCF_946808225.1. NCBI lineage: Eukaryota > Metazoa > Chordata > Actinopteri > Siluriformes > Siluridae > Silurus > Silurus aristotelis. The sequence continues at coordinate 10,259,719 of NC_139587.1, read as the reverse complement.
GACAGGATGTTGTCTCCACATCAGGCTGTTAACTGTTTCACCTCTTCTCTGTATGCTGACTCGTCATTTTTGCTGATGAGACCCACCACGGTTGTGTCATCGGCAAACTTGATAATGTGATTCAAGTTGTGCATTGCTACGCAGTCGTGAGTCAGCAGAGTGAACTGGAGTGGGCTGAGCACTCAGTGTGTTGGTGCTGGAGATACTGTTCCCAATCTGGACTGACTGAGGTCTCCCATTGAGGGTGGAATTTGGTCTTTTAATATGCCTCATGACCAGCCTCCTGAAGCACTTGGTATGATGGGGGTGAGTGTGACAGGGCGATAGTCATTGAGGCAGGAGACTTCTTAGGCATGGGGACGATAGTCTTTGTTTTGAGGCACATAGGAACAATGGTGTTGCTCAGAAGCATCGTTTAAGACATCCTCTAGCTGTTCTGTACTTTTCCTGAATGTATGCACTCTGCCAGGAACATTGTCTGGTCCAGAAGATTTTCGTTGGTTAACTCTGCATAGAGTTTTCCTCACTTCAGCTGTGGTAAGATAGAGCACCTGGTCACTGGGATGAGGGGTGCTCTTCCTTGCCTCCATGTTGTTTGGCACCTCAAACCAGGCATAGAATTCATTCAGCGCATCTGAGAGAGAGTCGTCAAGCGGGTGATGTTGTCTTGTAGTTTGTGATCGCCTGGATGCCCTGCCACATGCACCGGGTGTCTCTGCTATCCTGGAAGTGACTGTAGATTCACTTGCCGTGTGTGCGATTCACTTCTCTGATGGCATGGGGTAGTTTGGCTTATGCTGTTTTTGAGGCCATCTTTTCCCCTGCTCTGAAGGCGGAGTCTCTAGATTTTAGCAGCGCACGCACTTTTGCAGTCATCCATGGCTTCTGGTTGGAGCGTGTAGTGATGGTCACTTCATCAATGCACCGATGTAGCTGGTCGTGTACCCGTCCAAGTTGATGGAATCGCCATTGGTTGCAGCCTTCCTAAACATGTCCCTGCCAGTGAACTCAAAACAGTCCTGAAGAGCAGAGGTGGCTCCTGCTGGCCAGGTTATCACCTGTTTCAGAACCGTTTTAGAGTGTCTGATGAGCGGTCTGTACACTTAAATTAGCATAACAGAACAGAGATGTGGTCCGAGTAGTATGAGGGGGGTCGGGGCTCCGCACAATACGCGCTGGGGATGTTTGTGGTTGAGTTCACACACTGCCTCCTTAGCAATAGCGCTGGGGAGAATGTACACTCCAACAATGAAAACAGTGGTGAATTCCCGTGGTAAATAAAATGGCCTGCATCCTACAGTCACAAACTCCACTAGTGATGAGCAATAGTAAGTGGAGGTTTGACTCTGCAAGTGAGGCCTGTGTTTAGTGGAGCAAATATATTGCCTTAGCTTCAGAAGATACAGATACCAAAACATCGTCAACATAGACATGTCTTTACCCAAACTTGAAAGTATCTACACCAAACTTCTGTGAGCTTTCTCTGATGGCTCTTTGTATGAAAAATTGCCACAGCAGGAGATGCCTATTGCCAAAGACATGAACCTTCATCCAATACTCAACAAGTTGCAATGGTCTTCACGCACCAACATCTGCTGGATGTCCGTTAGGATTGCAATCTTCTTTTTCCAAAAGCCTAGCAGGACACCTACATTGGAGTTATTGCGGTCAGGGCTTCTGAGGAGCACATAATTGAGAGAGATGCTGGAGTCAAAAACACCCCGATCTGATTGGGTTTTTGTGGATAGTAGGCCCCAAATGTCGGAAGATACCAAATTTTTTCCTGTTCTCTCAGTAGCTGTGATACCACAGCATTTCAGTTGGCAAAGATCTTATCTATGAATTCCACATACTGTTTCTGCATTCTAGGTTTCCACTTCAGGGTACATTGCAGGTATATGAACTGATTAAGAACTTGCTCTTTATTTCTGTTAGCATCGTTTCTGTAGATGTTTGCATTCATTATTTTTAGGAAAACTATGTCTTCCATGGATGAAGCAGGTTTGTTACTCGGCTTACATAATGCTCTGTTCTGTTGAACACTGTCTGACCCAGCATCTTCTCAGTTGCTTTACCAGACATATATTTACCAGGCATTTCCTTGACCTGCATGATGCTTGTACATGGATGAAATATTGAATGATGACCACCTTCCTGTATGTTGGTCTTAAATGTGTTGACTGTTGGCTTAAGTACATTACCCAGGCACACTTCTCCTATTACTACCCAGCCCAAGTCCAGTGATTGGGCAAATGTGGCATTGTTTGGTCCATTGCCCTGCTGCCTGACCTTGTGGGTACTTGACATCTCTTCCTAGTAGAAGCAGTATTTTTGCTTCTAGTTCCAGTTCTGGACTGTGGTTACAATGTGTTGGAGATCAGGCTGGTGAGAAACTTTACTTGGTGTTGGAATCTCAGACCAGTTATTCGAGATCTCATGACACTCAATTTGAGGTGGAAGAGAGATAAGAACTCTTCAATCCAGTGACTCAATCTGGAATCTTTCTGCTCTCTTGCCAGATGTCTCGACAATGCCAGAGCAAATTCTAAGATTCATTAAACAGCTCAAAGACTCAAAGGTCTGGCTAATGAACGATTGCTCTGGTCATCCAAGATCACGTTGGGGTTAAACTTTTTGAGGGAGATTTTTGAGCATGAGTGGCTCCACTGACCTGGACCGCCAAACTTTTGTGCAGCTTCTAACAGTACTCATGTTAGAATGATCTGCTCTTTCCCCACCATCCTTTTGGTGCACTTTACAGAAGACTTGCATTCTTTGGTGAGATGAGAAACAGCATTTGAAACATATGCCTTTCTTTTCGTGGAAGGCCTTTCTGTCATCGAGAAGTTTGTTTCTGAATCCTTTGCATTTCTTCAAGGGGTGCAGTTTATTGCGTAATGGACAGTTTTGGTTGATGCAGTCCAACCTCACCTTGAACCAGTCTGTCTTTCCTACTGCACACTTCACTGCTGTCACACTGTCCTCATACATGTCCTGCGCCACCCTCACATACTTCCCTGACACACCTCATGACTTCCTCATACAATACCACAACTTCTCTCTTGGCACCCTGTCATATGCTTTCTCTAAATCCACAAATCCACAATGCAATTCCTTCTGTCCTTCTCTATACTTCTCCATCAACATTCTCAAAGCAAATAAGGCATGAAACCATACTGTTGCTCACAGATGGTCACCTCTTCTCTCAGCCTGGCTTCCACTACTCTTTCCTAAAACTTCATGGTGTGACTGATCAACTTAATTCCCCCTTTAGTTACTGCAGGTCTGCACATCTCCCTTATGCTTTAAGATCGGTACCAGCACACTCCTTCTCCATTCCTCAGGCATCCTCTCACCTTCCAGAATGTTGTCCAACCTCTCATATAGCACCTCATATGCCTTTTTCTTGGCTTTCGCCACATTAATCTTTACCTGCTGCTGCATCTCCTTGTACTCCTGCCTACTTTTCTTATCACTCTTTCAAACCCACTTCTGTTTTGCCAACCTCTTTCCCCTTATGCTCTTCTGCACTTCTTCATTTCATCACCATGTCTCTTTGTCTTCTCTTCTATTTCCAGATGTCACACCAAGTACTTTTCTAGCTGTCTCCCTTATCATTAATGCTAAGGGTAGTAGTTTTAGATTGTAGTTACCCAATCATCCAGCACCTCTTTACCACCACCAAGCCCCTGTCTGACCTCTTCCCTGAACCTCACACTACAGTCTTCCTCCTTCAGTGTCCACCATCTTATTCTTCTTTCAGTCCTGACTCTCCTCCTCTTCTTCTTCGCCTCAAAAACCATCCTACAGACCACCATCCGATGCTGTCTAGCTACACTGTCCCCTGTCAACACCTTACAGTCTCCAATCTCCTTCAGGTTGCATCTCCTACATAGAACATAGTCCACCTGTGTGCACCTTCCTCCACTCTTATAGGTCACCCTATGATCATCCTTCTTCTTAAAATACGTATTCACCACTGCCATTTCCATCCTTTTAGCAAATTTTACCACCATCTGCCATTCTACATTCCTCTCATTGAAACCATACCTACCCATCACCTCCTCATCACCTTTGTTCCCTTCACCTACATGCCCATTAAAGTCTGCCCCAATCAGAAAACGTTTAAGCCGACTTGTGGCTCATAGGTACTGATGACATTTATCATCATCCCTTCAACTTCCAGCTTCACGTTCATCACCCTATCAGAAACTCTCTTCACCTCCACTACACTCTTACTGTATTCTTACTTTAGAATCACCCCTACACCATTTCTCTTTCCATACACACCATGATAGAACAGTTCAAACCCACTTCCAATGTTCCTGGCCTTACTCCCTTTCCACTTGGTCTCCTGAACACACAACATATCTACCTTTCTCCTCTCCATCATATCAGCTAACTCTCTCCCTTTACCAGTCATAGGACCAACATTTAAAGTACCAACCAGAACCTCCCTCCTCCTACACTTCTCCTTTTCCTGACGTCTCTGTAAACATCTTCCTCCTCTCCTTCTCCTCCTTCCGCCCAATTTCCACCAGTACCGTTGGCTAACGATATCTGTGGCGGTCGTTGGTAACCCGGGCCTTGACCGATCTGGTATGAAATTCTCATTCGTGATTCGCATATTGGTTTTCGCACATTTTATGCTGGATGCCCTTCCTAACGCAACCCTCCCCATTTATCTGGGCTTGGGACTGGCACTAAGAGTGCATTGGCTTGTGCCTCCCTAATGGCTGGGTTGGGTACATTCATACTTGTACATACCTATATAATGCAATGCATATAATGTACATGTCTATCTTATGCAAAATATTTGTACAGTTATACTGTATATAGAATAGACTTTATTTGTCACATATACCTTACAACACAGTCAAATTCTTTTCTTTGCATATCCCAACTTTTTCAGAAGCTGGGGTCACAGTGTAGGGTCAGCCATAATACAGCAGCCTTTGAGCACAGAAGGGCATTGCTAAAGGGCAGCTTGGTGATCCCAGGGCTTGAGCCCCCAACCTTCTAAACAGTAACCTCATACCCCTATTTATCATACTGCTACTTATTGTAAATAGGCCACTTATGCACTTGTGGTAAGATACTAAAATATAAAATATCAGTTAGTGGCTATCTCTATTCTATTCAGGGAATGAAAGCATAAAATGGGGGCAGCAGTTAGTTCCTGACTCACTCGTGCTAATTAGATTCTCCTCTAGGATTTCATATTGTAAGAAACTGTATTTCAAACTATATGAATTATTGGGGATTTAATCAATCAGCACGAGCATTGTCTTACTGGAGCAATTTAATTAACCTCTCAAAAATATGATTTGGGAGTTTGTTCACTATGGTGGACACAACTGGAATAAGTTGCTTGAGCCCCATTATTTGCAGTACTATAATTCCCACAAGCCTTCACAATGTTTTCCTCCTTTGAATTATTATACGGCTGTAAGCCATTGGTGTACAAGATGTCATCTGCGAAAATTGGGAGGAGCGACTTTTGAACATCCAGATTCAGTACGTCTTTTATGTGAGAGCAAAACTACAAACTCAGGGCAAATTAACTTTGTAGTATTTGCTACAGGCTCAAGAACAACAGTCCTGGCTGTATAATAGAAATGCACACCATGCCAAGCACTAAATTACTCACTAAGTGGCAAGGGCCCTTTGAGATTACACAGAGAGTTGGAAGTTAGGTGGACAGACAGAGGTGATTCGCTCCAGGTATACCACCTTTATCTCTTTAAACCATGAAGAAAGGCGGTCCATCTGCCTCTGGTAACCATGGTTCCCAAGAGGAAGGAGCTGGGACCAGAGGTAATCAAAGAAATGCGGCCTAATTCACCCCAGTCCCCTAAAACTACCTCTCTCTTTCCCAGAGAGCACACATTGCAAGTCTACAGTTTTTTCAATGTGTTTTTACCTTTACCTGGTTGCATGAACGTGTTTGCCCGAACCTCAGAGAGCACCATATCGAGAGTCTTCCAGATGTGGTGATGTGATTGTCACCCATACCAACTACCAGAACACAATAAAAAGGTGGTTCAGGATGAGCTTAGGGCTATGCTTAACATAGGGTTTTTTAAAGAATACCATAGTGATTCCAGCAGCCTGGTGGTCTTGGTTCCCAAGAGTGATGACACGGTCTGGTTCTGTGGCCGATGTCCTCTCATGTCAGGGAGGGCAGTTAGGATGGCTCCCTAACATTCAAGAGCCGAGTGGTGAGGGTATCGGGCAACAGGTGAGTGGATGAGCCTGTATGTAAATTGAGGGCGGAGCTCATTGAAAAAGATGGTAAGGTTTAAACATCTACAGGCAATCTAACTAATTAATGTTTTCTATTGCAGTGAGAGAGGAAAAATTTAAAGAGGATAGAGAAAAGGGCCTCATGAAAGAGAGAGATGTCAAATTGTGTTTGCGCATGTGCTCAGACTTAAAACACTGAAAAGTGAAAGTAAGTCACAAAAGTTGATGACACACTTGTTAAGAAGTTCACAGTAAATTTTGCTGATAAAGGAGTGGAAAACTGCTGGTGCTTTAGCAAAGCCATACACCATGATCATAGTGCCCACTAGTGGTAAAAAAGGCTGGCATCCACTTATCTCCTCTAATTCAAAAGAGGTTGTAGGCACTTTAGCGGTCTGATTGGTTGGAAATACAACTTTTACAAGTTGTTTCATTGAAGAAGGGACTCATGGCAGTGGGTATAGGTACTTGATGGTAACTGAATTGCGGCTACACTTGCCATTGCAGGATCAAAGACCATAGACCAAAGGAACATCTTTTTTTCTCCAAGAAGAAGAATCCAACTGCTGCAGGGGACATGAAGGCATGTGAAGCCTGAACCCAAAGCATCTTTAACATAGTTCTTCATAGTCTGAGTTTCTGGAAGTGATAATGGGTAGAGAAGCAAGATGGCATCATACATGGCTGCTTTGATGTGAAGCTCTCCAGTTACTTTACAGGTTACAGTTTACCCTGTCTTTGGTCTCTCAAGTACAGTCACTTTTACCAGGGATAAACTGCTGAACATTTGGCTGAACACACCACACCACACAATCTTTTACTGGTTTTGAATTTTGATCTATTCTGAGGTTTTCCTGCAGAGCAACAGCGCTCTTCAAATACTATAAGACTCATAAGCATGGAGGAAATTCTCCTGCTCCTGCAAATAAGGACTTTTTAAACTCTTCTGCCCTGTGTTTTATGGAAAGCTCGCTGAATGAAGCCATTCCAGACAGCGCTTTACATCTGCCGGGCTTCCAGCTGTTTAAAACGGATCACGAAACTGAATCAGCTGGGAAATCATGAGGCCCATGCTTTTACATCAATGAAAGGTGGTGTAAAGATATAACAGCTTTGAAAAAGTTGTTTTATTCTGGTCAGTGTTTACATTCAATCAGATTGCAAACACTGAGCAACAGCACGCAGACTCTGCTATAATCATTCTCATTCTCAATCATTCTCATTCTCAATCAGACTCCAATAAAGCAAACCTTAAACAGCATATTACATGCACTACCAGAGACAAAAACATTCTTGACCACTGCTACATTACAATAAAGGGTGCATATTCAGGGAAAGGACATTGTGAAAGTGGACTCTTACAAATACCTGGGTGTTCATCTGAACAGCAAACTGGACTGGACAGATAATACTGAGGCAATTTATAAGAAAGGACAGAGTAGAATCTTTCTGCTGAGGAGACTAAGGTCGTTTGGAGTGCAGGGAGGGCTACTGAAGACACTTTTTGACTCTGTGGTGGCCTCAGCCATATTCTATGGTGTGGTCTGCTGGTGTAGCAGCATCTCTATTGCAGACAGAAAGAGACTGGACAGGCTGATCAGAAAGGCCAGATCAGTCATAGGGATTCCCCTGGACACTGTACAGGAGGTGGGAGAAAGGATGATAGGAGCTAAACTATCATCATTACTGGAGTAAGACTCTCACCCCCTGTATGAAACAGTTTCATCTTTGAGCCGCTCCTTTAGTGACAGACTGTTACATCTTAAGTGTCTGAAGGAGCGATACAGACAGTCTTTTCTCCCTGCTGCTATTAGTCTTTACAATCAGAGCTGCTCCCAGTGAACCCATCACCCAAATATACACTGTTATTACTGTTTAACTGTGCAATAATAACAACATATTTTTTAAACAACACATGTGCAATAACAATCATTTAAAACCATGCAATATTACCTATGTGCAATATGTCTGATAGTGTAACTACTTACTCAGGGTTTTTTTTTTCTTCTTCTTTTGTATTTATACATTTTGTTGTGTATATACTATAAACTGTATTATGTCTCTATTCTTTTATATATTTGCACACCTTTTTCCCCCACTGTGGGACGAATAAAGGTGTCTTGTCTGTCTTGTCTTGTCTTGTCTTGTCTTGTCTTGTCTTGTCTTGTCGCTCCATTCACAGAGCTGCATTAGGACTCTCTGACCACTGCCTAGTTCATCTACTCCCTACATACAGGCAAAAACTTAAATCTGCTAAGATTGGAGTGTTTTTGAAGCTGCTGCCTTTGATCTGGATGAGCTAACAGACTCTAATGTCGGATTCTGTGAGGATATATGCATTCCTACCATGACTTATTTAACATACAACAATGCCATGATTCACAGCAAGACTCAGACCTCTTTACCAGGCCAAAGAGGATGCCTCTTTGTAATAGGGACAAAATATTGTACAATCAGGCCAGGAACTTACTGACAAAGTAGATTATAGTGGCGAAAAGCTGGAAAATCAGTTTTCAACCAACAACCCTGCTTCACTGTGGAAATGCCTGAGAGACATCATAAGCTACAAGACACCATCCGCTAGCTCTGTAAGAAATGGCAAAAAGTCCCGGTCTCACACCCTTCTGACCATCTCACAACTCAACCATCAATACCTCCAGCAGCCGGCCTCTTCATCCCTCCTGTACTTCAGATCAGTGAGGTGTGCATCAGGTCTTCAGGATACAAACAAGAAGGAAAGCATCAGGACCAGGACCAAACCAACATGTGCAGACCAGCTGGCATCCATCTTTTCACAGATCTTTAACAGGGAACTGTGGACTGTGTGAAGTGCCTGCCTGCTTTAAATGTTTCACCATTATCCCCATCCCAAAGAAACCAAAAATCACTGGACTTAACGACTACAGACCCATTGCCCTAACATCTGTGGTCATGAAGTCATTCAAGAGACTGGTGTTGGCTTATCTGAAGGACATCACTAGACCCTTACTGGACCTCCTGCAGTATGCTTATTGAGCAAACATGTATGTGGATGATGCGGTGAACATAGGACTACACTTCATTCTGCAACATCTGGACAAATTGGGGTCTAAAGTAAGGATCCTGTTTACCCTTCAATACCATTATTTCAACACTCCTCCAGTTCAAACAAGCCCAGCTCTCTATTCCTAGCTCAATTTGTCAGTGGATCACCAGCATTCTGACAGATTCTGGAAACAGCTAGTGAGACTGGAAAGATTCATATCAAACACTCACATGCCCCCAGGGATGTGTTATTTTCCCTCTGCACTTCTCCCTGTACCCCAAAAACAGCACTTTTTCTCTGTCAAGCTTCTGAAGTTTCAGTAGAAATCCTCCAGCACTCCCCTGACTCACCATCATGAACAGCCCTGAGGCAGAAGTCTCTCAGGAGTGGGACAATCCCATCCACTCCATTTTTAAAAAGGCCCAACAGAGGATCTACTTCTTTCCCCAGGTTCCTACCTTTAGCTCTGCAACCTCCAGCTCTGCCTCCTGTCTTTTACTCAATGCCACTGTCTAAACCATACAACATTGCAGGTCTCACCACAGTCCTATAAACTTTCCGTTACACTCTTGCAGATACCCTTCTATCACAAATCACTCCTGCCACTCTTCTCCACCCACTCCACCCTGCCTGCACTTTTTTCTTCAATTCTCTAACACACTCTCCATTACTTTGCACTGTTGACTCCAGGTACCTAAACTAAAGTTTCTCCTTGCAACTGTACCACTCCACCTTTTCTCCCTGCAACCGCACCACTCCACTGCCCTCCCTCTCAATCACACACATGTACTCTGTCTTACTCCTACTGACTTTCATTCCCCTTTTCTCCAGTGCATACCTCCACCTCTCCAGGCTCTTCTCAACCTGCTCCCTGCTTAAACAGTTCTACTCAGCCATTATAGTCTGTCCTGTGCACTTCATTAACTGTCTGGTTTGGCTCAGCTACAAAATCAGACATCAGAAGACTACAGAGGACGGTTCAAACGGCTGAAAGGATTATTTGTGCTACCTTGCCCACTCGTCTAGAAATGTACTCACCACAGTGAGAAAAACAACTAAAAAAATCACTCTGGATCTCTCACTTGCAAGCATATGCTTTTTGAACGTCTGGCCAACTATACAGAGCACCAAGCATCAAGATGGCCATTCACAAGAAAGTTTCTTCTCCCATGCAATCTACCTTGTGAACACTTAAATGCTCTCCCCATTGCTCTATAAAAATAAAAATATATGCAATACTACTTTTTACTAATCTAAATCTTTACTTTCTGTGCAATTATACTCTTTACTTATTTTTCTTTATAAAAATGTGCAAATGTTTTATTTTTTTTATTTTATTTAACTTTTTTTTTTTTATTGCAACTTTTATTTTTTCTGGAAGCTTCTGTTACCAAAACAAATTCCTTGTAAGTGCAAACATACTTGGGAGGTGGTAGTTTAGTGGTTAAGGCATTGGACTTTGACTCTATAGGTTGTGAGTTCAAATCCCAACCACAGCAAACTTGCCATTCCTTGCTATGGATATGTTGGGATCATAAATAGTTAGCAATGGTTGACCCATGATAATTTGGTTATTTGGGGAGAATATAACATAGAATAGAATTGATTCAAATATATAGATTATTGTGTGATTCCTATAGGTTCATTATCAGTGGTTGTGATGTTGATGGCTGGCATGCATGGTATGGTTAGCATTCTGAGTTCTGCGCTGAGTTAATGTTGAATTAGATTTATAGCAGCCCCAACCTCCACTTATGCTGCAACATAGTTGAAAATGTCATTAAACTTAATAGTAACTGACAGTATAAAACTCTGATGAAATGGTAATGGAGAATTTCCTTTAATCACTTTGGTGTTTAAGATGCTGATGGTCTTGTATTTATTGAGGAAGCACACTGACTGTCCTTATGTCTCAGACTGATTAGAAAAAAATATATTTTGCATTGTTTCAAACATCCATTGTATTTGTCTGTTAACCCATTAGACTTGTCTGGTATGGCTTACTGGTTTAGCTTTGGTAGGTGGGAGATATGGAATATTTTTGGTTCATGTGCTTATTTTGGAATGCCTGTAAAACTTTGCTCTGTTAGTTTAAAGCCACTTGGAGATGTGACACTCTTACCAGATCCAGATATGGCACAGTATTCTGTAACAAACTCCTACTCCAGACTGGGTTAGAATCTTTTTGAGACTTTAATTAAACAATTCAACAGTAGGCAAAACATGGTCTTTGACTTCAATAGACACGCATACATTTCCATAAATTCAAACTTGAAGGAGAAAGAATCCGGCATGTCTTGGAAAGATTAATACAAATATCAGTTGGAAAAAAACACATCTATTGACACTCAGTTTAAATAGCCTAAAATGTATTCTGATTGTTTTAGTGCCTCACTGTTGAGTTTAAAGTGCTAGTACCCTAGCAATATTGGACTAAATAAAAGCTACTATTCAAAGATTTATGGTGCCTATCTAGTGAATAACATGGCTCACCAAGGTTCATGGACAAACCAGGGACTTTTATAGCCAGTGTATTGGGTGGCAGACAGATTGGGTGACAGATATTCATTTATTCATCTTCAGTAACCAATTTATTCTGGTGATGGTTGCTGTGAATCTAGAGCCTATCCCGTAAATACCCAGTGAGTGTGATGTGAAATAATTTAAATCAGATGGCTGGGGTAAATTGACATGACCAATCTGCCTACATGCATGTTTTTAGACACTGGGAGAAAACTGAAGAAGCCAGAGCAAACCCAGACAATTTTTGGTAATAAGTAATAAGCCATTATGTATTAATGGTGGTAATAAGCCACCATTAATACACACTGCTGGATGATAACAGACACAAGCAGTAACTTACTATTCAAAATGTAATTATAATCTTGTTTGGTGTTAATATGAGTGTTTTGGTGTTAAAAAATAATAATTAACTGAAAAAATAAAAATGATTCATTTTCAATTAGTGACTGCCCACTCCCAAATACAGATATGCATGCTAAAATTTTAACCTTTACTGAAAATACAGTGCAAACAAGCACAAGTGGTCCTGCATCTCCTAGGAGAGATTTTTGAAATAAGCATGTAAGCCCATGCCAGCTTTGCTAAAGTGGTATCAGTTTCTCAGAATGAGATACAGTACATTTTTGAAGCAAAAATGTATCTAATGAAGGGTAGCCCTCCTTCCTTAGCATGTGATGCAATGGAAATATTGCCATGACAATGATGAGATCCCTTTATAACTATTAAAATGTGAGTATCTGAATATTAATAAATAGACAATTAAACTAAGAGATTAACAACCGGAAATGTCTGACCTTTACTGTGTAATCATGCATAATGTCATAATTGTGAAAACTGAAAAGATTTAAATCAGGCACTTTCAAGGATGGATCTTTGATATATGAATATTGATTTAGACTAATGTTTACATTTGATTTATTAACCACATATACCTCAATTAATTATAGTAATGTTCCGAAATTATAATAAAACCAAGGACTTGGAAAAAAACAGCTGTGCCAGGCAAATTAACATGTTTCTTCTACATATTTATTTCTGGCAAAAATAAATAAAATAATAAAACATTTTAATCATGGGGTCTTTACTGGTTGACCAGCAAATTTTTCCAATTGTCCAAACCATGAACTTGAAATAATAATGTAGCAGAAACAATTAGCATATGGAAATATTGTAGCTTCAATTTATTCAACAATCATGACTTATGGCTTTTGCATGTGATAACATGGACAAATGTAAATTATTGAACTGACAGCAGCTCTTCGTGAAAAAAATAAAAAATAAATAAAAAAACATGGACATTTTAAGAATTCAGATTAGGTGACAACATGGCTTGTCCAAAAAAATTTAATGATGAAAATTACATTTTTAAAGCCATCTGGACAATAGAGTATGCATTAATGTCTACTAAAATTAAAAACAGATGCTATCCATAAGTCAAAACTGCCCGCTCAAAACTAGTAATGGAAAGCATCAAGGTGAAACCAAAAAATAAGCACTTACAAAATGACTTGTCTTGTTTATTGCCAACTAATTACAAAGCGTTTAACATTTAAGGGTAACTATTGCCACCATTTGGTTGGGTTGTTGGCCTTCGTAAATCTGTGCTTTAAATTATTTAAAGATAATTTTCCTTTACCAATTAAATATATATGCACATCAATTAACAACTGCTTTGTTTGAAAATATAGGCAAAAAGCTATTCTCACCAAATAAGTGTGAAATTATATAAAATATTTTTTATTATTGACTCTGTTACACAAGGCAATCTCTTTTTTCAAACAGAATTTTTAATTATAAAAGGAGATGTGCATATAAACAAAAAGTGTTCAAGCTCAGATTTCCAGCGTATTATTCAATTGTTCAGTTACTTGCCTTAAAGCATACTATTCAGTAAGTATAGTAGAACTTAAATGAAAGAGATATCTAGTGACACTCCCTGGAGTTTACAGGTATCTCTTCCTGTGGCTTTCTACAAATGATGACAGAATAAGGGCATTGTATGAATTATGTTTGATCAGGTTTTAGAGCCTGTAGATTCATCTGAAAACACATTCTGCTGCTTCTTGGTTTGTCTTAAAGCCAGAACAGAATTTATTAATATTATTACTACACTACCAAAACTACACAGCACAAATATGTTCAGATTTCAATGTGTACAGTGGCTTCTGTGCAAGCTCACAGCACTTCTGGTTTAAAAAGTCGAAGGTTATAAGCTAATGTGAGCTGTCCATGGTCCTGTTCCTATGTTTAAAATTAATACGAGTTGAATATTACAATCCAGCTACACATATATTATTCTACTATGCAGTATGAATGCAGTAGCGAAAAAAATGAATGTTCGTTGGCACCACAAGAATTCACTCTAAAGAGGCTTTTACAGTGAGACGGGATAACAATGGCAATCCATATATTTAACCAACATTTGTTCAATTTAGCCTAAATTTGTTCACTTAATGGCCTCATGACATAGCTCATCATGCATGCGTGTGCCACTTTAATTTTCAACCCACATTTTTACCTTTCATCCAGTCGAGAACTTGCTTGCGCGTCCATTTACTTATAGGTTCCATCACGAGTGCCATTACCGCGCCTTTCTGGATTTATCGTCGAGTCCCACTTGCTGGATGGCGTAGAACCAGAAGGCGCCTCGGCGACGTAATAGAAAATGAGATTTTCAGAGCTGTCATTCCATCATTTCGTGCGTCTCCGATGCGGCCGTCTGTCTTCTGTCTACGGATGCATGTCCCTTTCGCCTTCTTTCACTTCCAGCTTAGGCTGTTTCAGCCAGCTGTAGAGGAGAGAGGTCGCGTAAAATTGGAGCAACCCCTCCCTTTACCCCCTCCTCTCTCTCCCCCGCTGCAGTATCGCAGCGGAGAATGGTGCGGAGAAAGTTTCCAGGCCAAATAAAGTGACCTGCATTCATTGCGGAGGCAAAAGTAATCATTAATCATAGGATCATAGGTTTAAAATCTGCATGCCACTCAAAGAACCCTGATTCTTAACTCCTTAAATAGTGTAGCTGAAATAAGTGTTTTCTGTAAAATTAACAACTACACATCCTTTACACATCTAAATTTAGATTGTGTACAGATTTTGGCTCAATGATCTAATGGTTAAATTGTTCAAATTACAAACAAACAAACTGCACCAATAGATTTGTTTAGTTACACTGTGGAAGGAAGAAAAGCACACTTAAGACTTGGACAGCGACCCCTGCTGTGTATTTTCTGTTTTATAAATACACTTCTTAAAAAAAAATCGGCTATTGGTAATTGATGGAGTGAATCACAGCAACTATTCAATGAGAAACATTTAAAAAATAAAGTATTATCTTTCTTCTTCTTTTCCATCTGATTATATTATTATAATTGTTATTATTAATAATAATTATTATTATTTTACAAAACTTTTTAATGGGATACAGAAAATAGTGTTTTAATAAGCTTTTAAATACTTGCAGCTATTACTACTGATCATTATTACTATTATTATTATTATTATTGTTGTTGTTGTTGTTGTTGTTGTTGTTTTTGCTGTTGTTCTTGATAATAATACCAAACTGTTTAATGGGATACTGAAGATACAGTGGGGGTTTTTTTTCTTTGAAATAATTGAAACTATTACTTCAACTCATAATTATTATTATTATGATTTTTAGTAGTAGTAGTAGTAGTATTGATACAAAACTGTTTGATGTAATACTGTAAAGTGTTTTTACTAGACTTTAAAATACTTGAAACTATTACTACCATTCTTCCTCTTCCTCCCTTTGTTCTTCTTATTCTTTCTCTTGTTGTTGTTGTTGTTGTTAATACAAAACAAATTAGTAGTAATAGGAGTAGTAGTAGTTACTACTTGAAACGATTTCTATCCCTATTATTATTTATTACTAATAATTAACAGTGTATGGAGATGATAATGATACCGATCAGCAGAAACAGTAGTAGGAGTAGCACGTCTGTGATGCTGCTGCTTTTGTGTCCATGAATAAAATGTAATAATTTCAGAATAACCCTTTAACCCATTTACCAGTTTAATCCATTACACTGTTTATTATTGTGATTATTATAAAGATGATTATTGTTGTTGTTATTCGTTCATTCAAAGCTATTAGTGTGTGTGAAGCGTATGCCAGTGTTGTGTTTTGGATTGGGTGGGTGTTGTGTTGTGCTTGTTGTAGCAGTGACCTCCCTTTCGGTTCCCTCCCTTTAAAAGTCACGGTGGGCGGGACAACCGCGCTCAGTTTTCACGCGCTGCATCTGTCACAGCCCTGATCTCGGACGTTGATTCGCTCCTGTCTGCTTCTACGTCACGATCATGATTAGAATTGATGATCGGACGTTTTGATTTCATTGTCTGGCGCAGGGGCTGTTGAAAAAAAAATCTGCTGAATTCGAGCAGCTGCTGATTTGTCAACAAAAAAGGTATCTATCAAATTCATATGCTTGAGGATTTTTTTAATGGCTTTTGGGTGACACACAGGAACGGCCCGGAATAGCTTGGGTTACAATGTAATCAGGGTTGGGTTTAAGGCACAGTATATAAAATAAAAGTTTCGCGTGCTTGATGATGGCTCTCCCGGGCCTAGCGTCTCTACCGGAACGCGCGATTGCGATTATTCCCTCAAATCCAGCCGCTTTGTGATGATACACTTCGTTTTCTCGCCTTGTATCAGCTGGTCAATGTTGTAGGAAAAGTTCCGTTTTTTTCCCCTCCCCATTCAGGACTGCGATGATTCCTGTGCTGAATCGGGCGGGTGGATGTGCGTTTTCCTCATCACTTCCATTGGAGATGGAATCATTATTTCTTTCGCTAGCCATGCGCACCAAGGGCCCTTGGAAAAGCACGAATAAAATGAATAACCCTTTCAATGCCTGTCTCCTTGTTCGGCTTTTGAATCGAAGCCCGCATTGCAACATTATAGAAAAAACAAAACAAAACAAAAACCCACTATGCATGCATAAAATGCAATCAAAACTAACACAGTTTGTGGAAAACTCCAGGTTTAACTCCCTCATGAAATATTAGGAAGCTATTTAAACAGGTTATATGTGGTTTAGCTGGTTAGTAGTTGCTTACCAATGTTTTTAGCACTGGAGCTAAACGCTAACTGCATCAATAGTGTACCGGCCAACTGAACTTGCTACAGCACTACACCGTGGGTCTTTGTTTAAACAATACCACAGGGTATGAATAAGCGACAGGATAGGTTTGAGGAAACTTCGGCCAAATAGCTGAATATCTTCATTTGAACTCTCATGTTGTACTATTATGTTTTTTGTTACAGTTTATTGTTTTCGAACTGTGGGTAAAGCAGCTGTAAAGCAGCTGTAAAGCAGCTCAGAGCAGTAGGAATTGTGGAGATGGTTTTGGCTTTCAGTGCTGCTGCTACTCATCACTCACACTTCACCAGCAAAACTGCTTTCTGCTACTCAGAGCTCTTTTTTTTCAGCACAGTTGTATTTTTGACCAATTTTGTTTTTATACAATTTAAAACAAACAATTTCGTTTCATTTCTTTTTTTTAAATAAAAATTAATGTTATATTAAATAACCAATCATTACCACTTTTCTTCATATTTTTTGTTTTCAAATTTTTTTTTTCATAATAAATACTTCAACATATTGTGTCAGAAATTTGCAATATGAAAAGAAAAAAAGAAAAGAAAATCCTTTAAAAAAAATCCACGATAAAGTATGTAAATTTGTTGGTATGTGTTATACTTGTGAGAATATCTGTATACATGTCACAAGCTAATGTTTTAGCTACTGATTTTTTTAGTAGGCAAAAGAAAGTCAGTGCAAAAGGAATAACGGTCAGGTTTTAGCACCTTGATAGTAAAGAACAAGCAATTTTTTGTACCTGTATTTTTAATATACAGTGACTTTTAGCCTCATTGTAAAGGGAAATTTATTTGAGAACTGTATCATGACAAGTTGGCTTGAGAAAAATCAGTCTGAAAATTTGACACTTAAAAATAGTTTGAAGGTGAAAGAAAGAAAAGGTGATAGACAGTTGTTGGTAGAAATATTACAAATAGTGACTAGTTGAGAAATAGTGGAGAGAGTGTTAGTAAAAGAAAAACAAGAAGTGCAAGTTATAGTGGTAGATTGATTTTGAGCATCTTTGGCATTTGATTTAGATTGCAGATAGATGAAGTGAGAGTCTGTGTTACAGGTATGTTAGAGTGCGAGGGAGAGAGAAGGCGCTTCAGGCGAAGCGTGAGTTTTGACAGTTTGGCAGTGAGTTTGAATCATGAACGCTATCTGGCTCTTTGCATTCACTCATTGTATAAGAATGGAAGCTTTAGGAGGTTTTAATAATCTGAAAGACCATAAGTACAACCTCAGTGTAAAAAAAAGGGGTGCTGTGTCAAATGTAAATATAAAAGAATGCAATCTTTTGAAATCTCATGCAACATATTTTACTTAAAATAGAATATAGAAAACATTTTTTAGTCTGAGGAAATGTACTTTTTTAATTTTTAATTCGATGGCCACAACACATCTCTAATTAGTTAGGACAGGTCCAAGTTTGACACTGTTTAAATTCCCTCTTAATGTAATAACAGTTCATATACCTCTGGTAACAGAGGAGATCATTTGCTGGAGTTTTGAGAGAGGAATGTTGTTTTATTT
Source organism: Silurus aristotelis (assembly GCF_946808225.1). Taxonomy (NCBI): domain Eukaryota; kingdom Metazoa; phylum Chordata; class Actinopteri; order Siluriformes; family Siluridae; genus Silurus; species Silurus aristotelis. The sequence goes on along the minus strand of NC_139587.1, from coordinate 10,241,287 downwards.
GTGCCTGATAAAGGATCTAGCTGTTTAGCAATCCTGGGTCTTCATTTCAAGTAGTTAAAATGCTTTCAGATGTTAAAGGTTTGGATTGCAGCCAGTTCAGCACCTGTTGTAATCAGCATGCTGTTGTAATAGATGCAGTATTGGCTTGCGGAAATATGCAAGGTCTTCAGTGAAAAAGACATTTTCTGGGTCTAAGCATTCGTTGTTTTAAAACCTGTATATGCCTTTTCAGCATTGGTGGTGCCTTTTTAGATGTGCATAGACACAAATGCACCCCATACTTTAAGAGATGCATGCTTTTGAACTGAGCGATAAAAACAAGTCGAATTGTTTCTTTTCTCTTTAGTCTGGAAGGATGCAGTGTCCATGGTTTTCGAAAAGTTAATATAAAATTTCTATTTTTCTGACTTAAGACCGGTTTTCCATTTCCAGCTTTAGCCCAGAAAAGAGGGTGGGGTTTCTGGATCATGTTCACGTATGGGTTCTTTTTTGCATGATAGAGCTTTACCTGCATGACACAGAGAGCTGTGTTCACAGACAGAGATTGCTAGAGGTGTTTCTGAGAACATGCAATGTTGAGGAACATTGTTATAAAATTTTTCCACAATTTTTAAGATTGTTCCACAATTTTATGACTGCAGTTTTTAGCCGATTGCTCAACCACTGCCCATTTTTACTTTTGAGAGACTCAGCCATCAAATTCAACATTACCTTAATTTTTTCTTAAAATTGTACATTTAATCAGTTTAAACCTGTGATATTTTTATTTACATTTTACACAGCATCCCAACATTTTTTGGAATTAGGGTTGTAAACCCATAAATCCAATCAGTTAAAAATACAGCTGAAGAGCTATGCTGAGTTCAGTGGATGTAACGGTTTAGAAGTTATAATAGGTCAGATTTTTTAAATGGAATTTAATGGGGAATTGGTTCATTTTGAGCTTTCATAACAGGAAAACAGTAATTCTCTAAACCAGTTAGAAGAGTCATTAAGATGATCTTCAAATAATAATGATGGCCTTTGGCAAATTGAGTTTGTCCTTTAGAAATAATAAATAAATGTTAACAGTCTTCAAGTATACAAGGCGACAAGTATTATGAGACTAATAATATTAGTAATAATATAGTTATAATTAGTAATAAGATTAGCATTAAAAGTAAAGTTTAGAAAACTGATCTGGTCGAGCAGAGTGTTCCGATGAGGAGGTGGGGACAGACCACAGTGCTGCTTCAATCTATTTAGCAAGAGGTGTATTCTCACATTGAGAGAGTTGTAGGAAACTATTAACCAGAGTAAAAATACTTGTATTTTGATGAACACAACAAGTAAAAAAAAAAATCTAACTATCAACTAAGATTTTAATGATGTTAATCATACATTTTTATAAATTATATATTTACATTCATAAATAGTTTTTATATTCACTTATTCAGGGTGGACTTACTCTTACTCTTACTCTTATGCTTGAAAGCCCATTGTCTCAGCTGTAGCTTGACCCATTTATTCCAGTCATTTTTAGTGGAGAGACAGATGTTCCATCAGTAAACATTTATGCTGCACATACAGTATTTTTCTATGTGAATCTCATGAATTTTTTTGTCAAACATTCCTAGGATAAGTTGTAAATCTGTGTAATTAATAATATGTAAATAAACTTTTCAGAATTGCCACTGCTTTTTAAATTATGAATGAGTGTTTTAAACTTTAAAAACACTTTTATTTTATTTTTAACTGCAATGATAAGTCAACATTTTTAAGAAATCATTTACTGACTGAATTCAACAACAGTTCCTCGGCTCAGTAAATGTGTTGAAATTCTTTTCTATGGTAACTATACTGTATGCTACAGATGTGTCAGATAGAGATGAGGTACTACATTTATTTGCATTATACAAATCATTATGCTTTGCTGTTGTGGGCATTTGTAAAGTATTAATGGATCTTCTTTAAATGTCTAATGTACTTTGTGTAAACATCAGAACACTGATTTAAAAGCTGGCATTGCTCTTATTTATTTGTCTTACAGGTGAAGTTTAATCTGGTGCATTGAGAGCCAATACCCCTCCAGTCAAGCCATGCCACAGAGTGAAGATCCCCATCATATAGCCCCATAATGTGTTAAATCTTGCCAAATTGATCTGAGATGTTAAAAAAAATATCAGAAGAGTAAAAGGGAGGTCATTTGTGATCCTGTGAATGCTGAATGGCTTACCGGAGTGCAGTGGCTGGGATCTCATTCTCACCTTGCCTGAAGCATGGAAGCATGGCAGGAGAAGCGGGGTGTGCATACTGTGAGTACCATGCATTCACAAATACAATCTCAGGTGTTGGTGCCTGGTTGTGAAATGATTAGGATGATTTGGCCATCTGCCTTTTTAAAAGCTGATTTACAGTATGTAATATTTTGTTATTTGACTGACTCTCTCTCTCTCTCTCTCTCTCTCTCTCTCTCTCTCTCTCTCTCTCTCTCTATCTCTCTATCTATCTATCTATCTATCTATCTATCTATCTATCTATCTATCTATCTATCTATCTAGCGCTGTTTATCTAAGTAATACGTTGTATTTAACTAGGGTAAAAAAACTCATTGAGATAAAATCTTTTTCACAAGAGTGACCTGGCCAAGAAGGCAGCAATAGACAGAAGTCACATTCACCAATTAACACAACAACAAGGATTAATCGAACAAACAAAAAATAAACATAGTAAACGGTCAATCACAGAAGCTTTCAATATGACTGTAACATTAGGAACAAGAAGTTAAATAATGTTGTCTGTGCTGTGTCAATGATGGAGGACAAATGGAACAAATCTATCTTTTACTCTGATTTTAGTCGTTATGTAGTACATCTTTTTCAACAATTTTAATTAACAATAGTGTCCATTTTATAATGTACTATATGCTCCTATAAACAATCATATTCCTTATTTATGCTATAGATGAATTTACGATCTGTGTTCACTGCCGAGCAACATCGTATTCTTGAGCGTTATTATGAGAATGGCATGACCAATCAAAGCAAAAGCTGCTTCCAGCTCATTCTTCAGTGTGCTCAGGAGACCAAGCTTGACTTCAGTGTTGTTCGGGTAGGTCTCTGTTTATTCAGGGGTCTTTTTGGAAATGTTTTGTTGAGATAATTGTTATGAATCCCATTGCACTTTTATACAGTTTATACAGACTAGTGTGAAAAACAAGCAAACAAAGAAAGTCTAGTGATCATCAGTTCTCTGGGCAGAAATGCTTTTTTGATGACCTTTCTTTTGAACAAATTGTTTTCACCTTAAGAACTGCCTCTGACTGATTGTCTTTTTGTTTTTACATGAATCGAGAGAGTGTTGCATGTAAAAGTACTGAAATAATGAGTCTGAAATAAAACATCCTGGCATCAACAACTATGCCACAGACAAAGTCAACAAGATTATATTTCTTGTTCTGATATTTGATGTCAACATTAAATGAAGCTCTTGATCTGAATCTGTATGAGTTTATGTTTTACACTGCAATTTGTGACTTTGCAGACATGGGTAGGCAACAAGAGACGAAAGCTGGCGTCCAAAGGCGATAAGAATGGATTGGTGGGTTTGTCTAACCATGCCATTGTCAGTCCTGGAGGTACTCTTGGCCCGGTATTAACAACAGATATGGTTGCTGTGCGGAGTGTTCAACGTGTTCCATCTACAATTCACCTCCTTTCTCCCCAAGCCTCCTGCCCTTCATCTTCCTCCTCCTCCTCCCCCTCTTCCTCTTCTCCATCCTCTAATGGATCCAAAAACAACAATGATGTAATAGTAACTGGTGCCTATTCTCTCCCACGCATTGCCAACCACTTAGAGTCTTTATCTCAGAGTAGGGCAGCTGCAAAAGTACTACCATTAAATCCTAATACTGAATCAAGTCTGCATTCTCGGCTTGTCGTGCATCCAGATATAGGGTCCCTCCAGCACAAGTCCCCTCATATCCCCAACTCCAGCACCTTCATGTTCAGTCAGATGAGAAGGATGCCTCGTGACCTGACATCAGTTGTCCCCAGCTGGGTGAAGCAATGTGGTGCTCCACAGCACCAACAATTACCCCAAACTTCACACCAGAAAACAGTGACAAACTTACACCGGACTCCCCCAGCGAGTACTGCAGAAAGTGGGGTCAGGATCCAGCAGGTTTTCACCATTGCTGGATTAGCAGAGGCCTCAAAACGGCCTTCCAATGAAATGAGCCAAGATCACAGGATAAGAAAATCATGTGTGCCTGATTCTTCAGAAACGTTTTCTATTGCGATGGAAACAGGAGATGCAGATGATGAGTATTCAAGGGAAGAAGAGTTGGCAAACATGGGTGCCCAGGTGCAGCTCAGCAAGTCTGCAAGTAGCAATGTAAGCGTAGTGGAAAACAGTAGGATCTCAGCAGAAGATCCTTCCACAATTAATAGCCAGGGTATGTACACTGTGACAGCAAGGAATCTGCTGGATCTGGCACACAGTTCCCCCAGTTCTGTGCGTTTTGGAGAAAAGGGGTGCCAAACCAACAGTGCTTTGCTGCTTGATTCAGGCTCCGGTGGCAGCTATCCAATAACACACTTTGAAGAGTCCTCTCCATCAAGAATACCCAACCTCAAGGTATAGTTACATATTTGCTAAAATCATAAAAAAGGGTAATTATCAAGTATTTGTGTATCACATCTGATAATGACAAAAGCAAATGTATTACAAAGAATATTATTAAAAAAATACTTCTACCATTTTGAAGCAAAGCAGTTGAGGAATTTAGAAAGGAATTTGTCATATAGTCAATAGTTCTAAATAGTTTAATACTGAGTTGTTTATTTTGAAAAAGATTTTCAAATACTGTCTCTTATGGTTGTGTTACTTATCAAAATTTCACCACACATGTTATGGCTATAAGGTATCACATATCAGACTCCTTTATTGGCATTTGATGATTTTAGCAAGGTGCATGTGACCCTTGGGATTAAAAAGTAGTTTCCAAATTTTAAATGGGTGTGTGCATCCAAAACAACCAGAATTATAGTAGTTTGTTAAGGCATCTCTTTGTGCTAGTACAAACCAATTAAACACAGATCAGTCCTCCTGTTCATCAATTATGCTGTTAAGCAGAGATCTTATATCCACTTGTTAAACAACATTAAGAGCTGACTAGAAAACATTTGTTTTGCAGTTATTGATATAGGAGTCTTGAAAGTAAATGAAAAAACATGTCTAAGATAAGAACGTTAGATCCTAATGCATCAGTTCAAAAACAAATATCTATACAGTCAACCCACGATAATTTGCGGTTCGGAACTCGCAGCTTGGAAAATTCACAGGTTTTTATGTGGAACCTAACTAACAGCAAGTTGCGAATTATCTTAAAATCTTAAGAAACTGCAGAGGGGACCGAATGTTCAAGAACGTTAGGAATAACATTTTAAACTATGTTTTCGCTAACAAATTTTATAAAAATGTTTAAAACACATTATTGTATTGAAGTGACATAGACATAGTCATCTAGACATAATGAAAATAAAAGTTACAATAGGGGCAGCGGGGGTGCGTCCAAAATGTGCAAATTTTTGTAACTCATGGCGGTCTTAGAACGTAACACCCACAAGGGGACCACTGTATTGGTAAAAAATATTTATATCCAGAATTTGCAGTTGTTTTGGTTGCAGCTCACCTGCACGTACTTCACATCAGAGTTTGCCAGATTTTCCCTGAGCAACAGCATTAGAGACTGGGTTTTTCTACAGATTCTGGAATAGAGCATTTTTGGACTAAAGAAGAAAGTAGTGTCAAATATAAGACAATAGAACATAAGCAGGAGACAATTAAAAAGACTTACTTAATAATGTAAATAAGAAGATGGCAAGCATGAAAACAATAAAATGGTAGTCTAGTTTCATAGGTAGGTAGTCTGTTGTGAATATATTGCTAAAGGAGTAGTCCTAGTTATAATAATCACAATATTTGCAAATATGAAACATTTGCAACATTACATTCTGTTTTTATTATTCCGCAGCTTATTAAATTGATAATTGTTGTATTGATTTTTTTACATTGTGGCAAAACATATTGAAGCCATTAAACACTAATTTAAGTACATGAATTGTTGTGAATACAGGATGACAGCTATAGTATCTCACAAAGGTGAATACACCCCTCACATTTCAGCAACCATTTTAGTATATCTTTTCAAGGGACAGTACTATAGAAATGAAACTTGGATATATTTTAGAGTAGCCAATGTGCAGCTTGTAAAGCAGTATAGATTTTAGGTCCATTGAACATAACCCAACCTACAGCCATTATTGTCAAAATAGTTTGCAGCAAAAGTGAGTACACCATAAGAGGACATGTATAAACCTTAATCTTCCTGGGCATGGAATTCACCAGAGCTGCACAGGTTGTTGCTGGGATCCTCTTTGTGACATCATGGAGCTGCTGGATGTTAGACACATGGCACTTGACCTTCCACTTGAGGATGCCCCACAGGTGCACAATAGAGTTGATGTCTGGAGTCATGTCTTGGCCATTTCATCACCTTCAGCTTCCCCAGCAAGGCAGCTATCATCTTGGCGGTGTTTGGGGTTGTTAATATGTTGGAAAACTGCCGTTTATTTTCTCCGTCAGAATGTCACAGTACATGTTGGAATACATGTTTCCGTCAATAAATCGCAGCTCCCCAGTAACAGCAGCACTCATGCAGCCCCAGACCATGATGTTACCACCACCATGCTTGACTGTAAGCAAGACACAATTTTCTTGGTAATCCTCACCAGGGTGTCTCCACACATGCTGGACACGATTTGAGCCAAACAAGTTTTTCTTCGTCTCATCAGACCACAGGACATGGTTCCAGTAATTCATGCACTTGGACAGGTTGTCTTCAGCAAACTGTTTACAGGCTTTCTTGTGAGCCAGCTTCAGAAGAGGCTTCCTTCTGGGTTGGACGACCATGCAATCCAACTTGTTGCAGTTCGTGCTGTATGGTCTGAGCACTGACAGGCGGGCCTCCGCATCTTTAACCTCTAATGAAGGCAGCACACATGCGTCTGTTTTTTACTAAAATGGTTGCTAATGTGAGGGGTGTACTCACTTTTGTGAGATACTGTATATACAGTGGTTTCCTGATGCATTCTCAAGAATGGCATGAATGTGAACAGGACATGGGGGCCAAGACAGTTGAACACATCTACATCCTGTCTACTGCACTATGAGACCACCTACAGTGCTCTGTTTCGCTGATCTGTCAAAGTTGCTGTCTCTAGACTAATTGTAGTGCAGACAGAACGACACTGCTTAAGTTCCATGTCTTCTGCAAGCAAGTTGGCACAAAATCATGTGACGGATATACCTCCCATTTGTCTCCCACACACACTTTTGACAGATGTTATGTGCTGTGTGTGCTGTCACAGTTTGATTTGCATAGAACCCTAACGCAGCCTACTGTGCATGTGGGTGTGAAACAGTTTGCAATTGCCACTGTCAGTAAAAGCTGATCTGTGATTTTTATTGGCAATGTGGTGGTGAAATTTCGCAAATAAATCCAATGCAGTCCAGGCTGACTCATGTGCGACTCATTTTTAAAAATAGACAAAAGATTATTGACCAAATTTTAGTGCAACAGTTATTTCTTCTTTTCACATGAAATTGAGCACATAATGCTGCTGAGTGTTGTTTGGTTTTAAACATTTTTCATCTTGCACTGTCAAGCAGGTTTGATCCTAGATTAGAAATGCAGGGTTTCACTGGCAAGAGAATAGTCAATAATTCTGTTTACATGAAATGTAGACTAGGAAGAGAACTAACATACATTAATAATATATAAATATATGCGAATTTGAATTGTTTCAGAAAATAATTTAGAAAATGTTAATGTTAATTGTGTTCATCATTTTTAAACATCAGCATTTTGAATGCATTTTAATGCATTCAGGGAAAGCATAATCTAGCAGGTTAGAAGATGGCTAGATTGTTAAATAACTAGAGGTGACTCATAAGATTTTTCTTTTTTTTTATAGGTAAGTATCATGTCGTCTCCCTGGCTTCTTAGCAACTCACGTAAAAGAACAGTGAGTGCACTGATTTCTTCCTATGATGTCAATCTTGTCATGTCATGTGCTCGTGTCCAGGATGTAAACAAGCATCCATTCTAAATCTTGTTTCCATACAGCTCCAGGATAGGACCCAGTTTAGTGATGAAGATCTGTACACACTTAAGAGATACTGGGACAATGGAATGACCAGTCTGGGCTCTGTGTGCAGAGAAAAGATTGCGGCAGCTGCCACCGAACTCAGTGTGGATAGTGAAATTATAAAGGTCTGTAGGTTACTATTTAGTATTTTCTGGATGCTGGATGGAAGTGATTTTTTTGTTGTTGCTCCGTTTCCATTAGTTTGAAAGAGGAAAGGCTTTTATGGATTTGTTACTATGTAATCAAAGCTTTTTCAGTCTCTGAATGAGCATCAGATTTAATAGCTCTCTGATATAATACACTGACTTTTTACCACATGCCAGAGATGTCTGTGACCTTCACATGAATTTTGTGACTTTGCTTTATTTGGAAATGCATTTTTGGATCAACAAGGGGCTATTTAAGTTGCAATAGATCTGCCTATCGGTGTTCACTGGTAGATAAATTAAACTAATTTTAAGATAAAGAATATCAAGACTCAGAAGTCAGGCAGAATTTGAGCAGGGTCCATGCTGAATTTGTGGCTTTTAATATAAGTTCGTGCTTGTCTGTCTTTGTGTCTGTATGACAGCATGCGCTGCCAGCTCAGTCACTTTCAGAGAAAGCACATAGACACAAATAAACAGACTCATCATGTGTTACCTGTCGGATGAACCCGCCTCCTCTCCACCCGCAGCTGAAACTTGATCACATCCCCACTTCTACACATGTACACTAATAAGGGAACTACTACTCAAACTTATACATTAAAGTAATTTGTAGCCTTGTGTAAAAAGTGGCGAGCAACCCAAACAAACATGTGTGTTTATTTCATAATGTTTCCTCTGCAGCTTAGTAACAAGAAAAAGAAATTAGCTTCCTACCAGAATTTGTGGTAAATGTTTTTATGAATCATTTTATTTATTTATCTTTAATAAGCTACTTTTCTTGATTAGGGTAATAGACCTAAGTCTAGGTAAAAGATCTGTAGCCTACATAATATAAAACACCAGACCATCCCCGAGCAAACAGCATACACATTCACACATTAATCACACCATAGGGTAATCTACCATATACACTTCAGCTATTAGCTTGTTTTTGTGAGGACACTGAAGAGCCCGGAGGAAACTCATTCTGAAACTGGGAGAAAATTACCAAACTTTACACAGATCTTAACCCAAGCTCAGGATTAGCATAAAAGTAAAATGTCTTAGGTTAAACACAGACATTTGGTGAAGCCCTGTTATTGACATTGTTTTACAATACACAAAAGGGCATTGGTGTGTTATACATTGTTACGTTTGCTTAATTGTACACCTTATATTAAAATTTAGCTACTGTATTCGTTACTGAACATTTCTTATTTAACCTTTTATAATGGCAGACCTGGATCGGTAATCGCAGGAGGAAGTATCGACTGATGGGCATTGATATTCCACCTCCCAAAGGTGGGCCAGCAACTTTTCCTAAAGTAGTTAGTGCAGAGCTCCAATCACCTTTGACTCCTGAGAGAGACAATTCTAAATCCGTTGAACCACCACAGGAAGGCGAGCAGAATGATACACTGTCGCTTTGTTTGTCTGAAGGTAGGTAACCTTTTCTATCTAGAAGTGTATTTAGCTGTCAATAATAGTCTATCAAGAATGTTTTTATTGGTCAAGCCTTTTTTTAGTCATTATGCTTGTGTATTTTTATGGTTTGTATTGGAAAATAGAATGAAACAAATGTTCATTTGTTTGTCATGTCATTAAAGATCAAGCGAGTGACTCTTACTTGAAGGAGAATGATGATGGGAATGAGGGACTGAATTGTTCTGCTATTGCTGAAAATGTGGTAGGTTGCAATATATTTAACATATTTTATATATATATATATATATATATATATATATATATATATATATATATATATATATATATATATATATATATATATATATATATATATACATATATACACAGTGCCTTGCGAAAGTATTCGGCCCCTTGTACTTGCAACCTTTTGCCACATTTCAGGCTTCAAACTTAAAGATATAAAACTAATTTTTTGTGAAGAATCAACAACAAGTGGGACACAATCATGAAGTGGAACGAAATGTATTGGATATTTATATATAACTTTTTTAACAAATAAAAAACAAAAAAATTGGGCGTGCAAAATTATTCAGCCCCCTTAAGTTAATACTTTGTAGCGCCACCTTTTGCTGCGATTACAGCTGTAAGTCGCTTGGGGTATGTCTCTATCAGTTTTGCACATCGAGAGACATCGTGCAAAACAGCTCGAGCTCAGTGAGGTTGGATGGAGAGCATTTGTGAACAGCAGTTTTCAGTTCTTTCCACAGATTCTTAATTGGATTCAGGTCTGGACTTTGACTTGGCCATTCTAACACCTAGATATGTTTATTTGTGAACCATTCCATTGTAGATTTTGCTTTATGTTTTGGATTATTGTCTTGTTGGAAGACAAATCTCCGTCCCAGTCTCAGGTCTTTTGCAGACTTCATCAGGTTTTCTTCCAGAATGGTCCTGTATTTGGCTCCATCCATCTTCCCATCAATTTTAACCATCTTCCCTGTCCCTGCTGAAGAAAAGCAGGCCCAAACCATGATCCTGCCACCACCATGTTTGACAGTGGGGATGGTGTGTTCAGGGTGATGAGCTGTGTTGCTTTTACGCCAAACATAACGTTTTGCATTGTTGCCAAAAAGTTAGATTTTGGTTTCATCTGACCAGAGCACCTTCTTCCACATGTTTGGTGTGTCTCCCAGGTGGCTTGTGGCAAACTTTAAACGACACTTTTTATGGATATCTTTAAGAAATGGCTTTCTTCTTGCTACTCTTCCATAAAGGCCAGATTTGTGCAGTATACGACTGATTGTTGTCCTATGGACAGAGTCTTCCACCTCAGCTGTAGATCTCTGCAGTTCATCCAGAGTGATAATGGGCCTCTTGGCTGCATCTCTGATCAGTCTTCTCCTTGTATGAGCTGAAAGTTTAGAGGGACGGCCAGGTCTTGGTAGATTTGCAGTGGTCTGATACTCCTTTCATTTCAATATAATATTGAAACACAATATTGAAAAACGCTTGCACAGTGCTCCTTGGGATGTTTAAAGCTTGGGAAATCTTTTTGTATCCAAATCCGGCTTTAAACTTCTCCACAACAGTATCTCGGACCTGCCTGGTGTGTTCCTTGTTCTTCATGATGCTCTCTGCGCTTTAAACGGACCTCTGAGACTATCACAGTGCAGGTGCATTTATACGGAGACTTGATTACACACAGGTGGATTCTATTTATCATCATTAGTCATTTAGGTCAACATTGGATCATTCAGAGATCCTCACTGAACTTCTGGAGAGAGTTTGCTGCACTGAAAGTAAAGGGGCTGAATAATTTTGCACGCCCAATTTTTCAGTTTTTTATTTGTTAAAAAGGTTTGAAATATCCAATACATTTCGTTCCACTTCATGATTGTGTCCCACTTGTTGTTGATTCTTCACAAAAAATTACAGTTTTATATCTTTATGTTTGAAGCCTGAAATGTGGCAAAAGGTCGCAAAGTTCAAGGGGGCCGAATACTTTCGCGAGGCACTATATATATATATATATATATATATATATATATATATATATATATATATATATATATATATATATATATATATATATAATGCATTTATATGCATAATATTTTATGTTTATAAAAGTTTATTCTATATAGTTTAAATAAGGGCCTTTTATGATAGCTTGTTCATGTATTTAGCTGCACGCGCTCACACTGTGCTATGATTACATTTCTAAACAGAAGATTGAAATCATTGATGCTGATGATGAAGATTACAGTGATGTGATGGCCACTGATATGGAACACATGCATAATCTTTTAGAGTACAAAGTAAGTATTAACTCTCAATATAATAACTGTCATATTTAATTTATATTTACTTTTATTAATTTTTATAAATGCAGTGGGAAGCAGATTGTATTGTGAAAAAACACATCTATTAAAAGCTAATCAGATTTTTAATTCAGGCTTCCCCTATCTAGTCCTGCCACTGATCACAGATATGCCCAACTCTACCTTGTAAAATTAATAGGATGTGATTTTTGCACTTTAAAATCATGCAATTAATAATAATTGTTGTCTGTTCTTGAACGACTGCATGAAGAGAAGGAAAAATTTAATCAACCTAAACCACAGTCTCACTAGAATACCTACATCTTAATGTCCGATCAGCACACACAGACAAATTTAATCAGGACTGATCAGTAAGTGCATCAGTGATTTCCCCTCAGCACACATGGCACATGGCAGGCACAGCTAAACTCTGTGCTTCCACAAACCTCTAATCCTCTCCCTCAATGGAATTTTTTTTTCCACATGGCTGACAAGATTAGGAACTTGCTGTTCCCTGCTCTCTTCTTCCAGACACCAACAGCTTTACCTAACTGTACATAGTAATAGTAGTTGGACAAATTATTTGCAAGCATAAATTTTGCTTTACATTGGTATTATTTATTGTGGATTGTGACATGTAGCTTGCAAAAAATTGCAAAAATCATCATTCATGTATCCTAAATATTTTAAAGAAATCAGTAGCTGTAAAGTCTTATTTAAATGATTAAGATAAGAGCAGCATATTTGTTGGTTAACATGTTTAAAATCTGTTCTGCCACATTTGCCTTTCAGCATGAGGAAGTCCAGTACCTGGAGAGCGAGCTAGAAAGACAAAAACAGAAGTACCATGAGCTGAGGACTTTCACTAAAAGCCTACTGTCTGCACTGAAGAGCAGTGACACAGAAAAGCAGCATGTATGTATAGAAAAACCCCATTATAGAAAAATCTACTCTTAAAATTTATAAAAATGGATTTATTGCTTACCGTGCATTTTGCTCTGTCTATGGTAGGAGCTTTTAGCCTGCCTACCTCACCAAGTGGAAGATGACTTTGTGTCAAGTCCAGAAGGGAATGCTGAGTCTAGCATAGAGATGAGCTTCAGTCAAAAGGATTCCTCTGTATCAGAGGGGGAGGGGGACGCAGAGCCCATGGGACAGTAGTCCATCCTCTCCTGAATACACACACACACACACACACACACACACACACACACACACTCACTACACTGTGCCTGTGGTAGATTCCCAAGGACTGTAAATGCAACCTTTTTTTGCTGCGTATCAGATGGATAAATCCAGTCCTATATCAATAAACCTCTCTAACTTGAGTGTCTTCTCTGTCTTTCTTCCTTTAGCAGAAGAACTACAGAGTGCTGTATCTGACACCCATGTTTTTTCTTTGTGTACTGTGTTTTATTTAAACTGCTGTTTATTTGAGGTGTTAATAATCAAGACTTTTAGTATTTAAAATAAAAAAAATGTAGCATCTACTCCTTTTCATAAATGCATATTGAATTATTGAATATATAGTATCTCCTTTATTTGACAAGCTCGGATCAATTCACTTGCAACCAAACGTATATAACACTTGATTTGATTATTTGAGTTGATCATTTAAAATCAGTAGTGCTTGTTGATCCTATGTTCCACATACTGATTAGTAGTATATTTGCATTTTCTGCATCTTGAAGCTGGTTATATACAGAATGATCAAGAAACATATCTTTGCACTTATACAAATACTAATTGTATAGATAAATAAAGTCTTGATAAAGAAGAGTTAATGTAGGAGTAACTACAAGTATGAGAACATTACAGAGTAGAGTTGGAATGTTTGTCTTCCTTGATGTTTTGAGGGAAGTTGAGGCATGCTTGTGGCTAAATAGAAACGTACAACACAAGGTTTCACAAGAAGGAAGACAGAGATAGTTCATTGGTTTTTGTACAATTTTAAATTTTGATAGGGAAAGGAGGCAGATCTCAGAGATTTGTAAAAAATTTAACAAAGTGTGCTGATGTATTAAACACCAGATGCAGGGTTTTAATGATATGCAGGCAAGAGACTAATTAGAAGTTAGGCGAGCTCTATAAAGAGAGTGAATAGATTCTCCTGATGACCAGGTTAGGTTAGTAGTATGAAGAGATTGTCATAAAAAAAGTCCTAAAAGCATTTAATGCCACATTTTTGTTAAACACTACTATCACAGATTGATTGCTTCATTTGAAATTCAATTCAAATAATTTTTATTTGTTTATCACTTTTAATTATGGACATTGTCTCAAAGCAGCTTTAAACAGATAAAGCCAACAATAAAAGAAGATTGTATATGTATATGTATATGAATGTATAAGATTCTTATAAGATTCATCCTTATAGTTATCAGTTTATCCTTAATGAGCAAGCCAATGGCGATTGTGGCAAGGAAAAACTTCCTGAAATGGCATGAGGAAGAAACCTTGAAAGGAACCTTGACAGGAAACCCATTCTTATTTGGGTGGCACTGAATGTCCATTGATTACAGTTATTATCATTATTAAGGTGTGCAGTGATAGTTGGTTAATAATCAATGCGTCATTTACATTTAATTGGGAGCCTGTGTAGTCTGATTGAAACAGACGATGTGGTCATATTATGTATTTCTGATAACGACTCTTGCTGCTGCATTCTGGACTAAGTGGAGCTTATTTATGCACTTACTAGAACACTCAGACAGTAAAGTGTTACAGTAGTCTAATCTAGATGTACCAAAAGTATGAACTCGTTTTTCTTTATCCTGTTACGACATCAGATTTCTTATTTTAGCAATATTTCTTAGGTGAAAGGCGATCCTGGTAATAATATATACGAGCCTCAAAGGAAAGACTAGAGTCAATAATCACACCAAGGTCTTTGACTACTGTACAATGTGAGAAAGAAAGACTATCCAAAGATGCTGCACAATCCGAAAGATTATTCTAGCTGCATGTGGTCCTAGTAAAAGTACTTCCGTCCAAACGTGGTGGTGTACAGTGGCAAAATTACAAAAAATTGTCACTGTCCAAATATTTGTGGACACAATTGTATCAATAGTAACTCTCCGACTAAAAGTGTGTTAAAAACTGGCAGTGTCAACAGATTCAGAATAAGATTAACATTCAAGACTATGAAAACAGAGACATTTACAGAGGGTACAGAAAGTATTCATACCCTCTTAAATTTTTCACTCTTTGTTATATTGGAGCCATTTGCTAAAATCATAATCATTTAAGTTCATTTTTCTTTCTCATTAATGTACACATACAGTGAGAAAAATAAGTATTTGAACACCCTGCTATTTTGCAAGTTCTCCCACTTAGAAATCATGGAGGGGTCTGAAATTGTCATCGTAGGTGCATGTCCACTGTGAGAGACATAATCTAAAAAATAAAATCCAGAAATCACAATGTATGATTTTTAAACTATTTATTTGTGTGATACAGCTGCAAATAAGTATTTGAACACCTGTCTATCAGCTAGAATTCTGAGCCTCAAAGACCTGTTAGTCTGCCTTTAAAATGTCCACCTCCACTACATTTATTATCCTAAATTAGATGCACCTGTTTGAGGTCGTTAGCTGCATAAAGACATCTGTCCACCCCATACAATCAGTAAGAATCCAACTACTAACATGGCCAAGACCAAAGAGCTGTCCAAAGACACTAGAGACAAAATTGTACACCTCCACAACGCTGGAAAGGGCTACGGGGAAATTGACAAGCAGCTTGGTGAAAAAAGGTCCACTGTTGGAGCAATCATTAGAAAATGGAAAAAGCTAAACATGACTGTCAATCTCCCTCGGACTGGGGCTCCATGCAAGATCTCACCTCGTGGGGTCTCAATGATCCTAAGCAAGGTGAGAAATCAGCCCAGAACCACACGGGAGGAGCTGGTCAATGACCTGAAAAGAGCTGGGACCACCGTTTCCAAGGTTACTGTTGGTAATACACTAAGACGTCATGGTTTGAAATCATGCATGGCACGGAAGGTTCCCCTGCTTAAACCAGCACATGTCCAGGCACGACTTAAGTTTGCCAATGACCATTTGGATGATCCAGAGGAGTCATGGGAGAAAGTCATGTGGTCAGATGAGACCAAAATAGAACTTTTGGGTCATAATTCCACTAAACGTGTTGGGAGGAAGAAGAATGATGAGTACCATCCCAAGAACACCATCCCTACTGTGAAGCATGGGGGTGGTAGCATCCTGCTTTGGGGGTGTTTTTCTGCACATGGGGCAGGGCGACTGCACTGTATTAAAGAGAGGATGACCGGGGCCATGTATTGCGAGATTTGGGGGAACAACCTCCTTCCCTCAGTTAGAGCATTGAAGATGGGTAGAGGCTGGGTCTTCCAACATGACAATGACCCGAAGCACACAGCCAGGATAACCAAGGAGTGGCTCTGTAAGAAGCATATCAAGGTTCTGCCGTGGCCTAGCCAGTCTCCAGACCTAAACCCAATATAGAATCTTTGGAGGGAGCTCAAACTCCGTGTTTCTCAGCGACAGGCCAGAAACCTGACTGATCTAGAGAAGATCTGTGTGGAGGAGTGGGCCAAAATCCCTCCTGCAGTGTGTGCAAACCTGGTGAAAAACTACAGGAAACGTTTGACCTTCTGTAATTGCAAACAAAGGCTACTGTACCAAATATTAACATTGACTTTCTCAGGTGTTCAAATACTTATTTGCAGCTGTATCATACAAATAAATAGTTAAAAAATCATACATTGTGATGTCTGGATTTTTTTTTAGATTATGTCTCTCACAGTGGACATGCACCTACGATGACAATTTCAGACCCCTCCATGATTTCTAAGTGGGAGAACTTGCAAAATAGCAGGGTGTTCAAATACTTATTTTCCTCACTGTAGCACCCCATTTTGACAAAAAAACTGAATTGTTGCAGATTTATTAAAAAAGATAAACTGAAATATCACATGGTCCTAAGTATTCAGACCCTTTGCTCAGTATTTAGTAGAAGCACACTTTTAAACTAATACAGCCATAAGTCTTTTGAAGAAATATGCAACAAGTTTTTCACACCTGAATTTGGGGATCCTCTGCCATTCCTCCTTGCAGATCCTCTCCAGTTCTGTCAGGTTGGATGGTAAACGTTGGTGGACAGCCATTTTTAGGTCTCTCCAGAGATACTCAATTGGGTTTAAGTCAGGGCTCTGGCTGGGCCATTCAAGAACAGTCACAAAGTTGTTGTGAAGCCACTCCTTCGTTATTTTATCTGTGTGCTTAGGGTCATTGTCTTGTTGGAAGGTAAACCTTCGGCCCAGTCTGAGGTCCAGAGCACTCTGGAGAAGGTTTTCATCCAGGATATCCATGTAGAAGTCAAGAAGCTTTTATTGTCATTTCAACCATATATAGCTGATGCAGTACACAGTGAAATGAAACAACGTTTCTCCAGGACCCCGGTGCTACATAAAACAACATAAAACAACAGTCATAGAAACAAAAAAACACAGGGCCAAGAACTAGTAGGAAAATCCTTGCCACATAAAGTGCATGTGAGCAACCTGGTGCAAACAGTGCAAAACACAACACAAGACAGTGCAAGACATTACACAATACACAAAACACAAAATAGCTCCGCCAGTAAACATGTCGTAACAAAATAAGGTGAACAGTAGCAGAAAAATTTAAACAGAGTATTGTGCAAATGAACAAATAGCAGCAATCCTGAAAGATGTGCAAAAACGGCATGTAAATATTTTGCCGTAATGATTAGTGTGAGTGGTACTGAATCATGGGTGTGCGAAGTGTATAATGTGTGTTAAGTCCAGTTTGTACAGATCAGTCACACAAAGTGAATATGAGTGTGTGTTGAGTCCGGGTTGTACTGATCAGTCAAACAGTTGTGTGTGTGTGTGTTTGTGTGTGTGTGTGTGTGTGTGTGTGTGTGTGTGTGAGAGAGAGAGTTCAGTTCAGTGGTTTGTTGAGTAGCCTGATGGCTTGAGGGAAGAAACTGTTGCACTGTACATGGCCGCATTCATCTTTCCCTCGACTGCAACCAGTTGTCCTGTCCCTGCAGCTGAAAAACACCCCAACAGCATGATGCTGCCACCACCATGCTTCACTGATGGGACTGTATTGGACAGGTGATGAGCAGTGCCTGGTTTTCTCCACACATACCACTTAGAATTAAGGCCAAAAAGTTCTATCTTGGTCTCATCAGACCAAAGAATCTTATTTCTCACCATCTCGGAGTCCTTCAGGTGTTTTTTAACAAACTCCATGCAGGCTTTCATGTGTCTTGCACTGAGGAGAGGCTTCCGTCAGGCCACTCTGCCATAAAGCCACGACAGGTGGAGGGCTGCAGTGATGGTTGACTTTCTACATCTTTCTCCCATCTCCCGACTGCATCTTTGGAGCTCAGTCACAGTGATCTTTTGGTTCTTCTTTACCTCTCTCACCAAGGCTCTTGTCCCCCGATAGCTCAGTCTAGGAAGGTTTTTGGTTGTCCCAAATGTCTTCCATTTAAGGATTACGGAGGCCACTGTGCTCTTAGGAACCTTAGGTGCAGCAGAATTTTTTTTGGAACCTTGGCCAGATCTTTCTTTTGACCTCATGATTCTCATTTGCTCTGACATGCATTGTGATCTGTAAGGTCTTATATTGACCGGTGTGTGGCTTTCCTAATCAAGCTTTTCCTAATCAAGTCCAATAATCAAACACAGCTGGACTAAAATGAAGGTGTAGAACCATCTAAAGGATGATCAGAAGAAATGGAAAGCACCTGAGTTAAATATATGAGTGTCACAGCAAAGGGTCTGAATACTTAGGACCATGTGATATTTCAGTTTTTCTTTTTTAATAAATCTGCAAAAATGTCAACAATTCTGTGGTTTTCTGTCAATATGGGGTGCTATGTGTACATTCATGAGGAAAAGAAACTCAAATGTATTTTAAATGATTTTAGCAAATGGCTGCAATATAACAAAGAGTGAACATTTAAGGGGGTCTGAAGACTTTCTGTACCCACTGTAGTTACATAAGTATTGGATATATTTTAGGAGTAGCCAAATAAACATTTCAGTACATTCTTAAAGAGAACAAATACCAAAAATGGAAGACCACAGAATTCAGCTAAAGTGGACAATTGCTGAATTATTTTCTTAGTCAAGAAAATCCCCTTCAAAACATTTATCCAAGCCAAGAACAATCTCTCTGAGGTAGGCATATAATTGTCGAAGTCTACAAAGAAGTGCCTTTATCAATGTAAATATCTCAATACCTGAATTTACCTTTAAATGGAAAGTAGTTACAATCAAGTATTGAAGGCAAGATTAGACTGAAAAAATATTCTCAAAAATATGCATGGCCAGTTCTGGATCAAGATTCTGTGGATAGATCAGAGTAAAGTGTGGAAAAGGAAAGATAGGGTTAAGGCTCCCAATGGAACACTGGTGGTTATGGATGATATGACTACTGACAGAATTATTAAGATGAATTATGAAGTGTACAGAGCTATACTTTTTGCTTTTGGCTGGCAAAACATCTCAAGAGAGGAAGCCAGCATTTGGTTTCAGATGTCAAACAGACTGCATAGGGTTGCATCCAAATATGAACAATAATTCATATATTTATAATTGTTGGTTTGTTGAATTACTTTTGTAAAAAACAGAGGGCCTATGAAAAAATGTCTATTATTTGTAAATGGTTAATGCAATACTTTTCAACCAATAGAACTATTAACAAATCACGTCTTCATTGTTTATTTAAAACCCATTATGGTGTTTTACAGATTTGCATGTTTGCCTGATGTATGAATTTGTTTTGGTTGGGTTCTCTGGTTTACTCCCAAAACATGCCAGTGTTAAATTGCTACTAGGTGTGATTTGGGCTGTGTTCAAGCCTTGTGCCCATTGTTCCAAGGATCACATCTGGACCCCCCTCAAACCTTACCAGGACAAAATATTTACTACAATTCCTAATAATAATGAAATTAATAATAATAACAGCCTAATAGGCAATTTCATTGTGCACCTGGTATGGTGCTTTTCAGTTTTTAATCTTTTGAATTAATGTGTTTCTAGCAAATATTACAAATCAAATTCACAGTAAGTGTTTGTGTGATTAGAACCAGCACACTTGATTCAGTAATGAGCACAACATATTTAGTTCTTAACTTCTAAAGCTCTGATTTCTCAAGTTTAATAAATGTGTCAACATTTGAAGTGGTGACCCCCGGATAAAGGGACATGAAGCGTCTATAAGTGAATTACAAGTCAGTGTCAGTGTTTTTTTTTTTTTTATTAGAGTGAACCTGGGCATTTAAAAAATAATGGCAGGTAAGGGATGGTAGCTACACAAATGGCAGAAGAGTGTATCTAAAGATTCTGTATTGTGTACTGCATTTTTGAGTACTTCCTTGGAACTGCCTGGCATTATTTCTCCTAAATAAAATCTTTTTTCACACAACCCTGAAACCTGAACTTAGTTTGTTTCTTTTACTTGCTATTTTAACTTTGTTAATGAATTGCTTACTTCTGCAAAAAAAAAAAAAAATGGCCACGGCACTGGTACCATTGCTGTTACCCAGTTCCTGGGTTCCCAGTTTGATTCTGAGCTTAGGATACTGTCTGTGAAGGGTTTCACATGTCCTTTGTATTTTTGCGTTGGTTTCCTTCATGTTCGCTCTTTTCCTCACACTGTTCAAAATCTTGCATGTAAATCAATGGGCAACTCAGGATAATGTTCACTGTAGAAGAAAGAATGAATAGATGATTAAATTAATGATAATAATGAATAATAATAGTGTGTTATATTAATTCTATTCAGCCTAATTTATATAGCAAATAACAAAGGACATTGTCCCAAAGCAACTTTCGAGAGATAAAGGGTTTTAAAAGTATAATATATTAGTTAAGGCCTATACGTGTATAATAGTAGTAATATTATTATTGCTGTAATTGTTATTTTATTAGTAGTTTTGTCATGTCACAATCATTACATTTATTTAAAAAAATAATAATAATTTTGTAACACACTGACGTCCCTGGGCAGGGGGAAGCCCTAAATACAATTGCGTCAAACTCGACGTCAATGCGCCGCTGTGTTGCTATGGGGCGCGCGGAGGCAGCCATGTTGGCTGTGTGTGTGTCAATGGGAAAGTAAAGAGGCGGCCGGGTTGGTTGCTTTGTGGTCCTCCACTCAAGCCGAGCCTCTTGAATCGACTCTAGGGACGAGCTGCGTCCCAGTATCAGACTGACTGACAAATATAATCTGAATTATTAGTACCATCCGAGCTGAGCGTCATTGTGAACCCCGGTTCGCCAAGCTTCCGCAGTGAAGGCATGGCTCCCCATACGAAGCTCTAGTTCTACCTTATGATGCCTTTTGCCCGGCCATTGCATTCCTGGCACAAAATGGAGGTGCACAGCTTTAACGCTGAGGTACGTGACCCGCTATCTTTGTTTACAAAGACTATAAAATGTGTCAAAACAAAAATGGCTCCAATTGAGCCTGCTTTGCGCACGCTTTGTGTAACGCTTTGCTAGGTAGCGCGACTTAGCAGAGAGATGTAGCAAAGTTGCTAGCTAGCAATTTATTCTAGTGTTCTGCCTCGCGGATTGCATCTTTACCTGCTACGTTTAGCGTTACACAAACTTTGCGGTTTATTTGTAATACACTTGTTTGCCAGTGCCTGACTGCACAATACTGGCTGTAGATGTGCGGTGTTCTTCGGCTGAATGCTTCAGGACAACGTGCCCGTCGTCACTTACATGTTTTTCAGCTCCATTCCTTTGACTGCTCTTCAGAGATTAGGGGAGCTGTAATATATCCAGCTAGCGTCACTGCCACATAATGCCATCTGTTAAAAAGTAATTAATATGGGTCGACGATTATAAGGCAAAAACATGTCTGAGAGCAGCGAGCATTTGAGCACTCTGAAGATTTTTGACTGTAGTTTCACTTGTACGGGCTCCTGGATGATCTCTGATTACTTATTAAGTCGAATTTAGTAAAGGTTGCTAGCTAGTGACATAAAATAGCTTAACGTGGCTGTCACGTTAGCTGGGTTTTATTCCGATCGCACTGCAGTTTGAACCGTGAAAAACAGATATATTTTATAAACTGCCCAAACATGGGTAATAAAGCTGAGGAGCTGCCGTGATGCTGTAAGTCTGTAAGTTATTTTCGCTGCTGATGCTGCAGGATTCTTGTTCCGGTCAAATAGGAATACTGACAGCCTGACTTCCTACATGTGTCTCTGAGAAAATGATTATTAGCGATGGATGGATGGATAGATGAATAGATGGATTGGTGGATTGACGGACATATTGATGGATGGATAGATTTATGGATAGATATTACATTTTAATTCTACAGTAGTGTAAAGTAAATGTGGCACAACACTGCACAGAGACAATTGCATATAAGTGCCACAAAGGTAATACACACTTTAAACAGAACAAATAATGTATTTATGTAATTTTACAGCATACAAAGTGATTCTAGACAATTATATGCCTACAGCTTCCTTCTAACAATTTGGGCAAGGCCTTCACTTGGATGTTATGGTTGGGTTTAAACAAAAATTCAGCTATGTAGTATAAATGTTATAAATGGCCTGTGCTAACAGCTTAAAGTTAAACAGTGATCAGAGAAGAAACCAACTTAGTCAACTGTTCCAGATTTATCCTAGTGGTATATTTGCAGTATTCAGTAAAGTCAGATCGATCAATTAGTTGCATAAACCTGCATCAATATTAAATCTGGCTAACTAGTAGCTTGAAGGATGTTGGAGTACTGAGAATAACACTGCTGTAAAAGAACAGCTTTGCTTTCAGATTCTTTATGAATGTAAATCTTTTATGATATTAGACGAGCCATTAATTGTCCAAAATGTTTGCGGAGGAGAGATGCCTGTAAGACATTTTTTTCCCCTGCATTTTGTGCATGCAGTTTCCATTCAGTGGTCGTGATAAATGGAATGAGTCATCCTTTTGAGGGATCAGGCCAAACACATTAGGCTGTCTTGCAGTGCTGGATGGGTAATATCTTGACACAATCATGTAGGGAAATGTGTGTTTTATTCTCCTTCCAAATGGTCTACTATGACATAAATCACTGTTTGTGATTACAATTTAAATTCTGTCAGATCCGGCACAATGATAAGGGTAAGGGTTTGTAATTAAATGATCCCTGAAAGGCTAGAGGATGTTTGGATGTCTACTTGACCTAAACAGCAGACACACATGATGGAAAGATAAAGAGGAATGCAGAATTCTACACTCCATCTACAGTAGTGCATAAGAAAATTCACACTGAATTTTATAATCATGTTAATGAAGCATGGTGGATGCGAACTGCTGCAGTTGAAGCACAACAGATTTAAAATGTGTCATGGGCCAGTGAATAACCAGCCAGTGTGTGTTTTTTCAGATTATTCTGAGTATCATCTCTGTATGACATCTTTGCAGATTGTGTGTGTGTGTGTGTGTGTGTGTGTGTGTGTGTGTGTGTGTGTGTGTGTGTGTGTGTGTACAGTGGGTACGGAAAGTATTCAAAGCCCCTTAAATTTTTCACTCTTTGTTATATTGCAGCCATTTGCTAAAATCATTTAGGTTCATTCTTCTTCCTCATGAATGTACACATATTGACAGAAAAACACAGAATTGTTGACATTGTTGCAGATTTATTAAAAAAGAAAAACTGAAATATCACATGGTCCTAAGTATTCTGTGTGTATATATATATATATATATATATATATATATATATTAGTGTATATGTGTGATCTACAGAGTTTATGCCAGCAAAATTCTGAAAAGATGTGTAACAATGTATAACAAGCACAGCATGGTAAGGAACTAACCCAGCAGGCTTAGATTGAGCGCTTGTAGAAATGGAGCCATAATTGGCATGTGTATTACATGTCTAACATTTAATAAAAAAAGAAAAAAAATTGAGAAGGTGTGGTTTTTTTAAACGTTAGTTAACTGTGTATGGTGTTTGTGTGTACACAAGGAAAGTGAGACATTTTGGTCATGCTTGTTTTTTCTTTATATATATATATATATATATATATATATATATATATATATATACACATACACATACACATATACATATACATATAATATATATATATATGTGTATATATATGTATATTTGTAATGTCTTTGTACAGTGTTCCCAGAATTGGCTTCGTAAAAATGGACATAAATGCATTTAAGCACAATTAAGTTTCATAACAAAGTTTTACTACACAGACAGAAGAATGGTAAAAGACGCAAAGGGGCATGTTCTCAGTTACACCACACATACTTATAAGCCACTAGCCCCAATAGCCTCAAAGGCTCACACTGACATCAGTACCACATATGTGTCATCACAAATAGTCAGAGGTTCTACCTCTTCGTTTTCTCCCACACGAAACATAGCTGGCAAGTTCACGCCTACACAACGCTTTCCCATCACACGCTGCTAATAGCAGAAGCAACACTGTGCCTTCTTTATTGCGTTCATTCATATAAGCTATAATTTTTCATTTTTTTTTGGACTGTTAAGTATTAAGTGCTTATTTTTTCAAACATTTATACATTAAGTTGCTTGAATCTTTTGGTATGGTACAAAGCCATTGAGGGTCATTGAGAGTCAGGAGCTGTGAGAGAATAATTATTTGAATGAGAATGTTTTAACCGTCTCGTATCAGTGACGAAAGATCACAGGACAGATCCTAGCTGCAATTTTATCCTTTGCGTTGAATCTTTTGATTCATTATTTTAGCAGAGAGGGGTGAAGGTGACCTCGCTAAGGTTTTTTGTCCTGTCAAAGCTGCTAGCTAAGGAGTTTAAATCCAACAACCTGATGATTCATCCCCACAGGCATCATGGCTAATTATAGCCAGGGTCTTTGTTCAGGCCAAGAGGTTAGGGGAAATATATTCATGCTCCCTTTTTAAGATATTTAGAGGTTTTGAATGGATAATTGTCATAATTAGGAGCTAATTGGGAAATTGACTTTGGCTGAATTTAGTGCCACTTTGTGTTTTGGCATTGATACCATAAGAAATTCAATCAACTCTGCCACAAAAAAAATATCCACAGTTTCCAAAAGACTGAAGTTATTATAAGCATCTCTTCAAGCAGTTGAAAATATTAAAATCTTTGAACCACACAGTCCGCATCATTTAGAACAAAAGCCATAAGCTGATTTGTACGGATGGAAAAGCTTTTTGTTTTGAAATAGTTCATTTGAACCCCAAGAACACCAATGGAACTGGTAAAAGAAATTGCAGACATCAGGTATCAAAAGATGTACAATCTTTGCTCTTTTTATTTATTTATTTTTATCTTTGCACCATGGTGTTGCATTCTTATGTTTGCATTTATAAAAAATGTGTGAACTGAGTTGATGCTTGTATGAGCAATCCTATCTCAATTCTATCAGGTACAATGAGCAAGAATTCGAGCAAAGTATTGTGAGAAGCCTGTGCAAGTCTACATCCAATAAGCAATGCTACCAAGTATTTAAAAGTCTATTCCATCCTTTGACTGACTGAAAATCTGATATAGTAAATAATAGCTTTAATTCCTAAGCCTAAATGTATGCAAACATTTGGATTTAGCTTTTAGGTCATTTTGTAAAATTAGGTCATTTTGTAAACGTGCTCAGAGCCCGGGTTTTTTATAGTAGGAAAAAAACGTTTCGTTTATTCATTCGTCAAATTCATTCATTTGTTTATTTATGAATTTTTGTATTAATGTGTGCATGTGTGAAGGCACTGTTTAGTGAAATAGTGTGTAAAAGTTTTTGTGCTAACTAAATCATGCTTTTGCTTATTCCTAGATCAATGGGCATCAGGTTGCAGATGAGCCGATGGAAGAAGGAGAATCCTGCACACACTGTGTAAGTGTTTGTGTGTGTTTTGTGTGTGTTTGGGGTAAGTTGATGGACATTTTTTGTCTTGAAACTGAAAACCTGCAACAATTAATAGAAATTAAATGGTAAAGAGCAATTGTTATGTTTTTTTAATGGACCAAAGTCAAGTTAGGCTTTAGTTTAGAGATAGTTTGCATTTTTCCTTTCTGATTGCAAATTATTTTGATGGGTTTCTGAGCATTTCCACATTCCTGCAAACTCCTGATACAAAAATATGTGATACTGGGTTTTTCCCAGTTTCACAAGCTTCAAGCTAAAAAACTGAGCCCCATAACATTAGACCAATGAAATTGCCGAACGGCTTCAGGTGAACCCATAAAACTCTTTATATTATATCGGGTGTGCTCCCACTGAATTAGCCCGCACCACATCATAAATATGGATGATGTTTTTTTTTTTTTTTTTTTTTGTAGGCTACTGTTAAATACAAGTCGTGTAACAGACACTGTCTTTTATTAAAGCCTGTGTAAAGTTCATTAGTTTCAATGTAGACACCTGTGGCTTATAGACAGGTGTGGTGTATTTATGTTCAAAATAAAAATCTTTGTGAAATTCAGTGGGTTCGGCTTATAATTGGGTGCGCTTAATAATCCGGAAATTACGGTAGTTACAATCTATATACATGCATAGTGAAAGAAAACCTTTTTACGTTTTACAAAAGAAAATAAAAGGTATTTTTCTGGGTAATAAATCAACTTCGGGCAGGCAACTATGAACTTTTAGGTGAACACAAAATTTGCTTGTCATCGATGCCCAGGCATCTTCCTTTCTACCTGTGCTGTATACAAATGTAAATTAAGTACTAATACAAAAAACCCATTACTCCGAGTTAATTTCAACAAATGATTCATTAAAGTTTTAAAAAAAGAACAGAGAATCAAATGGTTTTTTTTTTTTTTTTTTTTTTTTTCCTCCATTGCTAGTACAAGCTGTATCCAGTGTGCATACCTACTCATTATGAGAGGCATAAGTAATATTGATGCAAAGCTTTTTGTTCTTAATCATTTCAGCCTTGTATCTTGAAAAAAAATATTACTCCAAGGCAACTATACCTTATTCTATCTTAATAGTGATATATGTACTAACTCACTGTAGGGTGTGTGTGTGGTGTTTTTGTGTGTAAAACGTAGAAGAAGTACACAAACCATGTACTTGAGTTAAAGTAGAGATACACAAGGTAAAATATGACTTAAGTAAAAGAAAAAGTGCTCCCTTTAAACTTTCACTTGAGTAAAAGTACAAAAGTATTTGCCTTCAAATTTACTAAAGTATCCAAAGTACTATGATTTATCATGGCTACAATGTTCCTATCATCATTTTTGTTACAAGACTCTTGCTTAATCATCTCATTTTTTTGTGAAAAACTATTATTCCAACGATTAATCGAGTAATCAGATAAGAAGTACAAGAGAAAATAAGACAGGTCTCTTAAAATGAACAAGTAATTTGTTTTCTTTTTAGAAAAAATTACTTTTTTTATTGCTGAAATTGCATACAGGAATATCTGTGAAAACTAAACCCATTTAGTGCATCTAACTGCCATATTACATAAAATGTAAATACAAACATTTATACAAGTTTTTTGTTTTTGTTTGAAATGATCCCAAACTTTTTAAACTCTGTCTTTTTCTTTTGCCTGAATCCTATGGAAACACATAAAAAAAAAAAAAAGTCTGCCCAATACAAATTTTCTTGCAATGCCTAGTTTTTTAAAATCCAAGTTCTGACTTAATTCTCCACGTAAACATCCGACATTTCTGGGGCATCCACTGGTAACCATATTGTCGGCCTGAAGTTTGAAACTGTTGGTGTGTGTGAATGAGGCTTCATCTGTCTTGTTCCGTCTCCTCCAGAGCTGATTGTTAGACAGAGTTCTCCCCAGGAATCGGAGGCTTAGTTTAATATCATGCGATTCTATTGATTGTAGACTATTTCATATTTCATTTTCAATGTGTAAAGCTTTCTTGCACTACAGAGGGGGTGATGCTGCCCAATTAGCTAAAAAAACAAACAAACTGAATTAGGCAAACCTTTTATTTAATGTGGCAGAAACAGGCTTTCATATGAACCCTCTCCTCGCCTCTTGCTGTTTTCTCCCCAGTCCTTAATTTTTTTTATTTTGCAGCTTAAAATTAATAATAATTAAATAATTTGCCTGAATTTTTGTAATCGAATTACTCAAAGAATCATTATATCACTACAACAATCTATTTATGTAAAAATATTAATTAGTCAAACACTGATTGATGTCTATTAAAATGATCATGAGCCCAAAACCTTCTTTTCAACTTTAAAAAAAAAAAACACTTGCAAATACGGCCATGGGTATTGTGGCAAGTTAGAGTCAGAAGATTTTAATTTATTACTCCTAAAATGTTCTGCTTGCTGTTGAACTGATACTGAATGGTTTGTTTGTGCCAAGTAGAACCCACCAATCGGCAAAACAAGCGTGATTGGTGGCTTGCTGTGTGCCCAGTCATAAATAAAAAGGAACAACTGATTTCTCGAAATGTAATTGAGGAAAAAGTACGATATTTGACTTTGAAATGTAAAACGACTTCGTATAAGTTTCCTCAAACTGAAATACTTCAGTAAAGTACAGGTATGCCAAAAAGCTACTTAAGTACAGTAATTAATTACATTTAGTTATTTACTGTCCACCACTGGTGTGTAATAAGCCCACTGTATAGAACAGAAACAGGTGAGATCTCCATTTGGTTGAGTTTCATTGAGTCACCTGAGTGCTAATTTAACCCTGTTGTCAGCCTAAGTAGTGGAGTCTTTCTCATCTAGATTTTAAAGCAGCTTTGATCCACAGTTAACACCCTGGCAATCTGGACTTATCTCTGTTTCTGGATGGTTGTTGTCTTTGCTGAGAACCCCATAATGCTTTGCTGAATTAATTACTGTGGCACATGGTTATCCATTAGTGTCTTCTTTAAGTGTGCTACTATTTTATATATTCAGTTAGCGGGGACTATAGATTCACACTTTACTCTATGGGGGGTTGGGGCATATGTTGCTTTGTTATTTATTACTCTTATGATGTCCACAATTTGGCTACAATTCTGCTTCTCAATACAGTATATATACGTCCCAGGCTCTTTCCATTTGCATCTATTGGGGTTGGGACCATGGATTTCTTTAACCTCCCTTTCTCTCTGCTAGGCAATTCATTTCATACAAATTCTAGTAAGCCTGTGACATCAATCTCTTACCATAGTCGAGTGTTTTATCCCACCGTAAAGTGCATTTCATTGTGCATGCCTGAAGTACAAACCCCAAAGTCATCACCAGACGCTGAATTTCTTACTTGATGATTCACTATTCGGTAGTATTGTGACAGTGTATAGACTCTGCTCATTTTATAAGGTGTTTTGCCTCCAGTTTGACTTTAGCAAATGAAATGCTCAGTTGGATATAGATCAGGTTGTTCACTTGGCCATAAAGAATATTCCACCATTACAATAGATTTTTAGGCATTTAGCCAAACCTGAGCAGATAATACAGCTCTGCACATTCAAGAATTAATCTGCTTTTTTTTTCTTGACAGTAGTTACATCAATAAATAAAAGAACCAGTTTCACTGGAGCAATACAGGCCCACTCCATAAGATGATAAGCGTTGAATCAAGAACTGCTTCTTACAATCTCGATATGTTACTAGTCCCATTCTTGTGATTTTGTCTATTTTTTTTTCTCTCTCAGATAATATTGTTCTATAAAGTACAGTGCTTTTAAAATGTTTTTGGCAAACTCTAATCCGATCCGCTTATTTTTGAGGTTTACCAGTGATTTGCAACTTCTAGTGACCCATCTGTATGTGCTCTTGTGAAGTATTCTTTGAGGGTGCTCAGTATGATGTTAGTAAATTTTTATAGCCTAGTATAAACTTTAAAAGTTAACCAAACAGAACAGATATCCAAACGATTCTGTGTAGGCATTGATCTGCGACATCGATCTAAGCAAAGAAACTTCACTCAGAGGAGCTAAACATGCTTTGCAAACTATAAGATCCTTTTACTGCCGTGTGAAAATATTATGAATCTATATGAATCCTTAAATACCCTCAACTTAAACATGGCATTTTTTAATCGATAACTTCTCATCACTGACAATTGTGTATTAGAGCTTTCAAAATTAACACGTTAATGCAAATAAATTTTAATTAACATGCCTTTAATGCAGCATGCATTTCTGTTTTACTATTTTTAAAATAAAAAAAATATAAAAGCGGTGAAATAAAAACCTTTAAAGCAACACATTTATTCACAACATCCTTTCTTTACTCAGACATAAAAATAAATATTATTTAAAAATAATTCTTAATCACTAAACATTTGTTTTACTGATGCACCAAGTCTCAAATCGAGCACCAAAATCCATGAAGCACACATCCGGCAATTAACCCTCTGGGGTCGACAAAAGTGCCGGCGCAATTTGTGGCATCTCTTCCTCGTAATGCCGAAACAAACTTAAATTACACTGTCCTTTTTTGATTGTACAGATAAGAGCAATACATCATTATAATCTGTAAAGGGTCTACTTATTTGTATATACTCATCATAACAAAAGCTGTTCTTTTGTAAAATTAAGAAAACAGACGGGGCGCTCTCTGCCATCGCTGTCTCCTCTCTTTATAAACACACAAATAAAACAAACCGGATCTCAGTGAATACCTGCCTCACAGACATAAATATATGTATAAAAAGCTTGAAATGTCTACTTTTAAATAAAACAATTCACATAAATTCTCTGAATGTGTAGTCCATATGAAAGTTAGAAGAGTTACAACCTCATTACCCGTCCTTGTGGAAACAGCAAAAGTTCAGTGTGGTGTCCTGATCATTTACGCAATTTAAAACACCGCAATTATATTAAACAGTTACAAGGATATTTTGTCTTCATGCGCTATGTTCAGTATAGTTTCACTAATAATAAACATACATTTGCATTACGCATCCATATTTGTCCATTATCCATCATTAGAGTATTAAAAAATGTAAGTATTAATTTAAGTTAATTCATATTTATTGTTTATATATAGAAAGAAAGAAAGAAAGAAAGAAAGAAAGAAAGAAAGAAAGAAAGAAAGAAAGAAAGAAAGAAAGAATGTTGAATGCACCAGAAATGTCAGATGTTTTCAGTAAAAAAAGTGTTTGAAATGCGAGGAAAACCAAATCGGAATTAGGCAAGCTTTTTGCATGCAGCGGAAACAGGCTTCCATAGGATTCATGCCACAGTGTGTTTACTTTTTTCTTTTTGAGCAATCTGCAATTTTTTGTCAGATTTTTATTGTATATATTTGTATTTACATTTTATGTCATTTTTCTTGAAATGAAACAAGAGACTTGTTTATTTTAAGATACCCATCTTATTTTTTTCTTGTATATTTGGTATTGTTCTTTAATGAAGAAAAAAGTACTTCTTATCCAATTACTTGATTAATCGGTTTACTTTTTTATTTAAATATATATCTTGTTTCTTTTATATATATTTATATCTTTTTATATAATTTATTTATATAGATCTATAGTTTTTAGATGTGCCATAATAACATTTTGCAGTCACTTGAACTTGGAAATCCAAACTTGTTCCAGCATGGCAATGCCCTTGTGCACTGTGCATCCCTTGTAATGTGGTTTACATGCTTTGGAGATGTAGATCTTGAGTGGCCTGCTAAGAAGCTCTGATCTCATCCCTTCTGAACACCTTTGGGATATATTGAAATGCTGACTACACCCCAGGTCTCCTCACCCACATCACCTATTTGCACACATATCCATAAGCACATTCCAAAATCTAGCGGAACAGCTTCCCAGAAGAGTAGAGGGAATTATAAGAGCAAATTAGGACTAAATATGGAACGCAATACTCTTGGTCACATACACATACCATTCTAATGACCAGGTGACCGAATAATTTTGCCCATATTTTGTGTGTGTGTGTGTGTGTGTGTGTGTGTGTATATATATGTATATGTATGTGTATATGTATGTGTATATATATATATATATATATATATACAGTGAGGAAAAAAGTATTTGAACACCCTGCTATTTTGCAAGTTCTCCCAATCTAAAAAAAAAAATCCAGAAATCACAATATATGATTTTTAAACTATTTAATTGTATGATACAGCTGCAAATAAGTATTTGAACACCTGTCTATAAGCTAGAATTCTGACCCTCAAAGACCTGTTAGTCTGCCTTTAAAATGTCCACCTCCACTACATTTATTATCCTAAATTAGATGCACCTGTTTGAGGTCGTTAGCTGCATAAAGACACCTGTCCACCCCATACAATCATTAAGAATCCAACTACTAACATGGCCAAGACCAAAGAGCTGTCCAAAGACACTAGAGACACAATTGTACACCTCCACAAGGCTGGAAAGGGCTACGGGGAAATTGCCAAGCAGCTTGGTGAAAAAAGGTCCACTGTTGGAGCAATCATTAGAAAATGGAAGAAGCTTAACATGACTGTCAATCTCCCTCGGTCTGGGGCTACATGCAAGATCTCACCTCGTGGGGTCTCAATGATCCTAAGGAAGGTGAGAAATCAGCCCAGAACTACACGGGAGGAGCTGGTCAATTACCTGAAAAGAGCTGGGACCACCGTTTCCAAGGTTACTGTTGGTAATACACCAAGACGTCATTGTTTGAAATCATGCATGGCACGGAAGGTTCCCCTGCTTAAACCAGCACATGTCCAGGCACGTCTTAAGTTTGCCAATGACCATTTGGATGATCCAGAGGAGTCATGGGAGAAAGTCATGTGGTCAGATGAGACCAAAATAGAACTTTTGGGTCATAATTCCACTAAACGTGTTTGGAGGAAGAAGAATGATGAGTACCATCCCAGGAACACCATCCCTACTGTGAAGCATGGGGGTGGTAGCATCATGCTTTGGGTGTGTTTTTCTGCACATGGGACAGGGCGACAGCACTGTATTAAGGAGAGGATGACCGGGGCCATGTATTGCGAGATTTTGGGGATCAACCTCCTTCCCTCAGTTAGAGCATTGAAGATGGGTCGAGGCTGGGTC
Organism: Silurus aristotelis; assembly: GCF_946808225.1. Lineage (NCBI taxonomy): Eukaryota > Metazoa > Chordata > Actinopteri > Siluriformes > Siluridae > Silurus > Silurus aristotelis. The sequence goes on along the minus strand of NC_139587.1, from coordinate 10,208,254 downwards.
TTCCAACATGACAATGACACGAAACACACAGCCAATGTGTGTGTGGAGGAGTGGGCCAAAATCCCTCCTGCAGTGTGTGCAAACCTGGTGAAAAACTACAGGAAACGTTTGACCTCTGTAATTGCAAACAAAGTCTGCTGTACCAAATAATAACATTGACCTTCTCAGGTGTTCAAATACTTATTTGCAGCTGTATCATACAAAAAAATAGTTAAAAAATCATACATTGTGATTTCTGGATTTTTTATTTTTTTAGATTATGTCTCTCACAGTGGACAAGCACCTACGATGACAATTTCAGACCCCTCCATGATTTCTAAGTGTGAGAACTTGCAAAATAGCAGGGTGTTCAAATACTTATTTTCCTCACTATGTGTGTGTGTGTGTGTGTGTGTGTGTGTGTGTGTGTGTGTGTGTGTGTGTGTGTGTGTGTGTGTGTGTGTGTGTGTGTGTGTGTGTGTGTGTGTGTATAATATATTATAAAATACAGATGTTTGTGTGTGCACGCTACAATTAATATTACATTTTCCAAAGATATGTTCTACTTAACTGTTCTACTTATTTTAGCATAGATTTACAAATGTCTTCATTTTTTCCTTCCATCCTTCATTCATTTACTCCTTTGATATGTGGAATTGATATGTCAGGATTTTCTCCTTTCAATAAAAATTCTTAAAGCTGGACATAAAACGCTAAAGAATCCATATTGCTAGCATTATCTGCTAGCCACATCCTAGTTAGCAGCTAACTCTCTGAATTCTTTAACGTTTTCATGCATGCTCAAAACAAATCTTATTTCCGGTACGGAGGAAGTAGCCACAGTGATGCATTTTTCTTTTTTATACCCCTGGTACTGTTGTGTATGTTTTAAAGTTTAATAATAATAATAATAATAATATAAAAAAATTCGCTCAAAATGTGAGGTAGAGACTAAACAAACATGCGGTCTGCCACTTTACAGGTTCCTGAGGGAATTTAGATGTTAACTATGTTCTGCACGTAAAAATTATTGCATTGCATTCGGTACATGTGTACCCAACCGAAAGCCCTGTATCGATAAAGTTCAGTATGAATACTTGTACTGTTACATCCCTACTGTCCCCTGAAAATCACTCAACATACAGATATTATTGTCAAAATAGCTGGCAACAAAAGTGAGTACATACTAAGTGAACATGTCAAAACTGGCAGGGAATTCACCATGTTGTTATTTTCAGAGGACAGTAAATCTGTACTGCTATACAAGCTGCACATGGACTACTTTAAAATATATCCAAGTTTTACTTCTATAGTATTGCCCCTTGAGAAGAAATACTAAAATGGTTGCTGAAATTTGAGGGGTGTACTCACTTTTGTGAGATACTCTATACTGATACTTTGACCATATTTTGATTTTGATTTTTTTAATTGAGTAAAAAATAACCCATCCTGTTTTTCTGCGTTTTATAGAACTGCACTATTGGTTGATGAGATAATGGGTAAAATATTTTTTCCTGCAGGATGACGGGTCCTATAAAGAGATCCCCATCACTCATCATGTAAAGGAGGGCTGTGAAAAGGCTGACCCTTCCCAGTTTGAGCTGCTTAAGGTATTGGGCCAGGGATCATTTGGAAAGGTGCGTGACCCTTACATAGTGTATTTTATAGATGATATTTTGTATGAGAATTTAAAATTAGATGTAGATGTTTGTGTCGATGTGACTTTTTTGACACTTTTGGCATGCTAATGACCATTGCACAAGTTTAATTCCACAATTTACATATCTTCAGGAAGGACACACACACACACACACACACACACGTGTGTGTGTGTGTGTGTGTGTGTGTGTGTGTGTGTGTGTGTGTGTGTGTGTGTGTGTGTGTGTGTGTGTGTGTGTGTGTGTGTGTGTGTGTGTGTGTGTCCTTCCTAAAGATATGTAAACACACCCAACAAAGCATTACTTTAGACGCTGTGTTTAATTGAATTGAATGGTGAAGTCAGACCTTTGAACTCTGCCTTTATTATTGAAGAAACCAACAGTTTTTGAAATTTTTTAAGGTCCATGTTTTGTTTTTTTTGGTATGTGCATATTGATTCATATTTATGATTTATAAGGTATTCTTGGTGAGGAAGATAATGGGCCCAGATGCTGGTCAGCTGTATGCAATGAAAGTCCTTAAAAAGGCATCGTTAAAAGGTAATCTAGCTTTTGGGAGTCTGTTTATGATATAAGGTGATCAAATGTCTTTAATCTAGTGCCAATAAATCTTGATCTCATTGGCAGTAAGGGACAGGGTTCGCACAAAGATGGAACGAGATATTTTGGTGGAAGTGAATCATCCCTTCATTGTGAAGTTGCACTATGGTAAGAGTGCATTATGGCGTTCTCTTTTGTCTGAGTTTCTTCTTGCCTCAAACTTATTGTTTCTGTCTTGGCATTAACAGCAGCTTTGAGTACATTCTCTTACTGGCATATTCAGTCTGGTCCTGTGATTTAATTAAGGTTGTTGTTTGCTAAATGTGGCATGTCTACCTGCCTGTCAAGTCAAATCCTGCACCTGGCCTCACTTGTTTAACTTTGGGATGCTGGTTGGGTTCACCATATGTCTGAAGTGTCTGATGAAATACATGCAGCTTTGTGTAAGTTTGAGGTGTTGTTTTTTTCGCCCTTCTTATCACAGCCTTTCAAACAGAAGGGAAGCTCTATTTAATTTTGGATTTTCTCAGGGGTGGAGATGTATTTACTCGCTTATCCAAAGAGGTAAGTGTTCTGTTTTCCTATCTTCTAACCTTTAAATGCCTTTCCCCCAGTTATCCTCACTGCAAAATGGCAGTAATTAAAGCTATCAAACCTCTTATTAAATAAACTGTTCATGATTTTAATCAAGAAGTATAAATTGTGTATTTGCATCCTGTGGTGTTTTAAGGATGTGTCGTTCACAGACAGGCTTTGATGCCTTTAGTTGCTTTCCAAATGATTACATTTATATTTATGCCATTTAGAACCCCTCATTCAGAGTGAATAACAAGGTAACTGGAGGTTGAATACAAGCACGGATTGGTTGGCGTTCAGTCTTTGTGGCCTTTTGGTGTTTTATTTTTTTATTTATTTATTTTTTAATTTTTATTTTTTGGTTTTTTTTTTTTTTTTAAGTAAACAATACTTTAGTATGGGGGACATGGTAATGCTCCCATGCATAATAATAGACATAAATAAAATGCTTTCTAAAACATCAGTTTATACAAATTCATGCTGTTAGTGTCATAAGCTGGCATGTGTGCCAGCATGTCTCATAAATTATAAAACGCATTTGAGTTGCTCTTAATGCCGTATACATTACTTGTTTTTCACCTAATGGAATTCTAATAAACACACAATAAAAAGAATAATCCTCAAAATGAAAAAGATTACTAAATCACTATTAAATTTAAATTATCAATTAATTATTTATTTAAATAGAATGTGATTTTCCTCTGTGTTGAACATTTTGGGGATTGTTTCACCAAACGTTTTAGTGTGAGTCAAATATATAAATGTTTTTTTTTTATTTATTTATTTATTTTTTATCTGCGGTATCAAAATAATTGCATCTTTTGAATTACTTAACACAGATTATTTTATAGCTTTAAAAAAAATTATAAAAATTAATAGAGCATAGGCCATAAGAACTCATTTGGCAGAAAATGAATGTGCTTATGTACATATTTACAGATTTTATTTTAGTAGACTGCTCTTAAAAAAAATTAAATAAATAAATTATGAATAATATTTTTGCGTATACAGGTATCCTATCACTGTACTGCTGAGCAGTTTCTACTCAGCACCATGGATAGCAACAGCATCTAGCATTATTTTGTGTTTCACAGGCATGTTTATGGATTGTGGCTTAATCAATAAAAATAAAAAATCTAAAACTTGTTTAAGATTGAAATCTAATGAGCTTTTAATATACTTACAATAACCCACAGACAATCATTTACACATGGTAATAATGGACAAATGACAAGTGATTTGACATTTAAAATAATAATAATAATAATATAACTAAAGAGTAATTTCAATTAGTTAGATAACATTTAGATAAGTACTCAGACACTTTATTCTGTTCTTCAGGATAGAAAACCTAGAATTTAGCAGCAGAGCTATTTAATAACAAGCTTTGCACACCAGAACCTTTCAGGTGTGCAAGTTTCTTAACCAAGGCCTTTCTGAAATGGATAATGAGTTTAGTTAGACAGCCAGCTATAGGAAGACTCATGGTCCCATAACTCTTCTATTAAAAAATTTTACTCTTTATGCTGCTGGGAACATTAAAATCTTTAGAATTGGTTTTATGCTGTTGTCCAGATTTATGTCTACAGAGGTCGTCTCACCTCATAGTGTGATTTTCGTTCTGACCTATATTGTGAATTATTGGACCATGCACCTATAGATCTTTGTCTTTTTAAATAATGTCTAATAAATCTATGTTTTAAAAGAAAATCAAAGCAAACAGAATGTACCTTAGTTAAATTTGTAGCAAATCTGCCAAGGGTCTGAACACTTATCTAAATGAGAGATTTCAGTTTTTCATTAAAATATATTTTTTTTGTTTTTACAATTTGGACTTCTTATATTATATTTATTAGATTTAAGAAGTTAGGGTAAAATGTCAAAAATAGCTTTTCTTCAATTGCTTCTTTCCTGATTGCAGTAAATCTAACAGTATTACAAATTAGTAACAAGAAGGACTAGACTAGGTAATAGAAGCATTTCTGTCAACATCATTGGTGTTGAGTTTGACTTGTATTAAATGTAAAAAAAAAATAATAATAAATTATAATAAATTAGTCATTGTTATTTGTTGCTGGCTTTATTGTTTAAAGGCAGTTTTTCATATTTGCAGCTGAAATAAAATGGCCATGATTTTACTCAATAGTTATATTCCCATAACATTTTATTTCTCTTGTCTGTCTATATAAATATCTCTGTATAAAGATTTGGTTGTGTCCACTGTGTACTATGTAACAGTAACTTGTTTGTTTTTGTGTGACTGTAAATTCTATTGTTGACTTTTGTTTGTGTTTTCATTGTGTTTGTACAAAGATCAGAGAGTAAATCTGTCCAGTTCTTACTAGGTTATGTTTACAGAGGAGGATGTGAAATTCTACCTTGCAGAGCTGGCCCTTGCATTGGATCACCTTCACAACCTAGGCATTGTTTACAGAGACCTGAAGCCTGAAAAGTAAAGTATTCCCTTCTGTTTTTTTTTTTTTGTCTCTGTATTTTAAGGCCTCAGCACAGTTCATGTGTTTAGCTAACTTTCGCAAACAAATATAATTTCAGATAGAGCAGATGCTTGGTGTGCTTAAGCCAATTAATTCCAAGTATCACAAAGGTTTAACTATATATATATATATATATACAGTGAGGAAAATATGTATTTGAACACCCTGCTATTTTGCAAGTTCTCCCACTTAGAAATCATGGAGGGGTCTGAAATTGTCATCGTAGGTGCATGTCCACTGTGAGAGACATAATCTAAAAAAAAAAACATCCAGAAATCACAATGTATGATTTTTAAACTATTTATTTGTATGATACAGCTGCAAATAAGTACTTGAACACCTGTCTATCAGCTAGAATTCTGACCCTCAAAGACCTGTTAGTCTGCCTTTAAAATGTCCACCTCCACTACATTTATTATCCTAAATTAGATGTACCTGTTTGAGGTCGTTAGCTGCATAAAGACACCTGTCCACCCCATACAATCAGTAAGAATCCAACTACTAACATGGCCAAGACCAAAGAGCTGTCCAAAGACACTAGAGACAAAATTGTACACCTCCACAAGGCTGGAAAGGGCTACGGGGAAATTGCCAAGCAGCTTGGTGAAAAAAGGTCCACTGTTGGAGCAATCATTAGAAAATGGAAGAAGCTAAACATGACTGTCAATCTCCCTCAGATTGGGGCTCCATGCAAGATCTCACCTCGTGGGGTCTCAATGATCCTAAGGAAGGTGAGAAATCAGCCCAGAACTACACGGGAGGAGCTGTTCAATGACCTGAAAAGAGCTGGGACCACCGTTTCCAAGGTTACTGTTGGTAATACACTAAGACGTCATAGTTTGAAATCATGCATGGCACGGAAGGTTCCCCTGCTTAAACCAGCACATGTCCAGGCACGACTTAAGTTTGCCAATGACCATTTGGATGATCCAGAGGAGCCATGGGAGAAAGTCATGTGGTCAGATGAGACCAAAATAGAACTTTTGGGTCATAATTCCACTAAATGTGTTTGGAGGAAGAAGAATTATGAGTACCATCCCAAGAAACCATCCCTACTGTGAAGCATGGGGGTGGTAGCATCATGCTTTGGGTGTGTTTTTCTGCACATGGGACTGGGCGACATCACTGTATTAAGGAGAGGATGACCGGGGCCATGTATTGCGAGATTTTGGGGAACAACCTCCTTCCCTCAGTTAGAGCATTGAAGATGGGTCGAGGCTGGGTCTTAAAAACATGACAATGACTTGAAGCACACAGCCAGGATAACCAAGGAGTGGCTCTGTAAGAAGCATATCAAGGTTCTGGCGTGGCCTAGCCAGTCTCCAGACCTAAACCCAATAGAGAATCTTTGGAGGGAGCTCAAACTCTGTGTTTCTCTGCGACAGGCCAGAAACCTGACTGATCTAGAGAAGATCTGTGTGGAGGAGTGGGCCAAAATCCCTCCTGCAGTGTGTGCAAACCTGGTGAAAAACTACAGGAAACGTTTGACCTCTGTAATTGCAAACAAAGGCTACTGTACCAAATATTAACATTGACTTTCTCAGGTGTTCAAATACTTATTTGCAGCTGTATCATACAAATAAATAGTTTAAAAAATCATACATTGTGATTTCTGGATTTTTTTTTAGATTATGTCTCTCACAGTGGACATGCACCTACGATGACAATTTCAGACCCCTCCATGATTTCTAAGTGGGAGAACTTGCAAAATAGCCGGGTGTTCAAATACTTATTTTCCTCACTATGTGTGTGTGTGTGTGTGTGTGTGTGTGTGTGTGTGTGTGTGTGTGTGTGTGTGTGTGTGTGTGTGTGTGTGTGTGTGTGTGTGTGTGTGTGTGTGTGTGTGTATATAATACACACACACACACACAGTGGTACCTTGACCTACGAGTTTAATTCGTTCCGTGGATGAGCTCGTATCTCAATTTGCTCGCACATAAAATCAGTTTTCCATATTAAAAATACTTAAAATGGCATTAATCAGTTCCAACCTTCAAAATGCCACCCCGTTTTTATGTTTCATGTTATTAAATTAGGAAAATACATTTCTAAATAAAAATCTTTATTAAAAACTTAATAGAAAGAGTATGTAAAGATATATAGGTTTTATTTAATGTATTTTCCTTGGAGATGGGACAATTTAAGCTAACGAAGCCGGGGGGGGCTTAGAGGCGATAATCGGAGTAGGCGGGAAAACTAGTTTTTTTTACTATCACTACTGTACACTGTGTATCCCTAAACTTAAAATTTTTACTTTTTCTTCTTTGCTTATCTTAATTTCCCTCACAATCTTCGCTTTCTGGCTTCGCTTTGCCATCTAGCAGTGGCATCTCGAGCTCGTACCTCAATTTTTTGCTCGCGTAACAAAGCAAAAAATCGACCGATTGACCGCTCGTACCTCGGAAAACTCGTACATTAATGCACTTGCAGGTCAAGGTACCACTGTGTGTGTGTGTGTGTGTGTATGTATGTATGTGTGTGTATGTGTATGTGTATGTATATATATATATATATATATATATATATATATATATATATATATATATATATATATATATATATATATATATATATATATATATATAATTATCGATCAATCGATTTTCCGGACTATAAGCCGCTACTTTTTCCCACGCTTTGAACCCTGTGGCTAATTAATGGGTTTTTCCCGGTTTCACAAGCTTTCAAGCCAAAAAACTGAGCCCCATAACATTACACCAATGAAATTGCCGAACGGGTTAAGGTGAACCAATGAAATTCTTTATATTAAATCACGCTCCCACTGAATTGGGCCGCACCACATCATAAATATGGATAAGGTTCCTCTGACGTTTCACCTGCCGCTCACTCGGACTGTCAACAGGAAATGCAAATCATTCGTCACGCTGAAAACAACCGTGCATAAAAAAACACACTTCACCTGTGTTCTGAGCTGCACGGCATCGGGAGAAAAGCTTCCACCGATGGTGATTTTTAAACGCATGACTAAGCCAAAAAATAAACTCTTGAGAGAAATTGTTGTGAAAGAAAGGAGGAAGACCGTGACCAATGACTTTCTTGGTAGGCTACTGTTTAGATACAAGTCGTGTAACAGGCACTGTCTTTCTTTAAAGCCTGTGTAAAGTTCATTTGTTTCAATGTAGGCACCTCTGGCTTATAGACAGGTGCGGCGTATTTATGTTCAAAATAAAAATCTTTGTAAAATTTAGTGGGTGCGGCTTATATTTGGGTGCGCTTAATAGTCCGGAAATTACGGTGTGTGTGTGTGTGTGTGTGTGTGTGTGTGTGTGTGTGTGTATGTATGTATGTGTGTGTGGGTGTGTCTAATATATATATATATATATATATATATATATGTTTATGTTCATCCAACACATTAAGTATGCTGAGGCTTTCTCTTTCTCAATTCTTTTTCTTGTTCTGTATGTTGGGCACTGATATTTCCACCACATGCAAGCAAGCAATTTATTTTTGAATACCCCAATAATGGGTAATAGCAGCACTAATGGTCTCAGGCTGATTGAAATTCGGAATTTTAAAAAAATGAGCCATGATAGTCAAAACACTATTTTTTTAATTGTTTGAAAAACATATGTTCATTTGCTTTCTATATGAAGATCTTTCTTCATATAGAATATAGATAATTCTTACATGCAAATGTGATTATCTTAAGAATGCTTACGTATCTTCTAACTAACTTGTGCTCATTTTCTCTCTCCATGTATAATGGTCATAGACATGTGTTACAGTCAGACAGTTTGGTGTAATTGGGGTTGCCACCTTCAGCAGCCATCTTCAATAGTTTCCCCTTTGTTTGAAGTATATTCTTACAGAATTTTAGGTTTGCAATTGATTGAAAAGGCACCCTCATTGAGGCTGCTGGCATGACTGTTTAAAATCGTTTTTTCCAGCTTCTAAATATTTATAATAATTACCGTATTTTTCGGACTATAAGCCCCTACGTTTTGAACCCCGCGGCTTAAACAATGAAGCTGCTAATTTATGGATTTTTTGGGGGGTTTCCCGGTTTCACAAACTTCAAGCCAAAAAACTGAACCCCATAACATTAGACCAATTAAATGTCCGAACGGAAACGAAAAAACGCACCTCACCTTTGTTCTGAGCTGCACGGCTTCGGGAGAAAAAACCTCCACCAGTGGCGCACGACGATGACAAAAGATAAACTCCCCAGAGAAATACAGTGGTACCTTGACCTACGAGTTTAATTCGTTCCGTGGATGAGCTCGTATCTCAATTTGCTCGCACATCAAATCAGTTTTTCATATTGAAAATACTTAATCTACGTATCCCTAAACTTTAAAATGTTAACTTTTTCTTCTTTGCTTATCTTAATTTTCGTCACAATCTTCTCTTTCTGGCTTCGCTTCGCCATCTAGCAGCGCGTCTCGAGCTCGTACCTCAATTTTTTGTTTGCGTAACAAAGCAAAAAAATCGACCGAGTGACCGCTCGTACCTCAGAAAACTCGTACATTAATGCACTCGTAGGTCAAGGTACCACTGTAGTTGTGAAAGGAAGGAGGAAGACAGTGAACAATGACTTACTTGGTCGGCTGCTGTTTAGATACAAGCCGTTGAAAAAACGGTTTAAAACTCCAGTTACAACAGAAATCAAATAAGCACAGACAGGTTTCCAAAACTCGTGCTTTTTTATTTTTCTTGGCAACAAAGTTATGGGTTAGTCAAAGAAACTTAGAAATGAGCATAAGAAAATAATAAGGACATAATCCTCAGTCTTACACGCACGCAGTAATACCGGCAGAATGCAGTGCATGCTATTCCCAAAAACCGCTATGCTCCTAAAGGAAGCGCAACATATTTCACCTGTTACACCGTGTGTAACGTGTCTTTCGTTAAAGCCTGTGTAAAGTACATTAGTTTTTAGACATATAGGCTTATAGACAGGTGCGGCTTATTTATGTTAGAAATAAAAATATTTGTCAAATTCGGCCTATATAAGGGTGCACTTTATAGTCCGGAAATTACGGCATAGTATTTCAATAACAAGTTTAATCATAAAAAAATGTATTTCATAATGACCAGAAAAGGAATAGGCTGGGTTTTGTTTGTTTGTTTGTTTATTTATTTAGTTTTAAGTTTAAAAAATGTGTATGATAGATCAAAAGGTTATTTATTTACAGTTTTTAAGTTGTAAATTGACTCATTGTGTAATTTGTAAATTTACACAATGAGAGCTATAATTTATAAATTTAATATAAATAAAGAAGTAATGATACTTACCACATCATAACACAATGTTAATTTTGGTCTATATCAAACTAAATCAATAAAAACTACTGCTGCTACACTTCTGCTTATTAGCAGCTTGGGCATGTTTATTATGTGCTGCATGCTGTATCAGATCAGACAGTCCACTATAGGTCACTGAAAGGGATCTATAGTAAACAAGTTTGAATTTGTAACTTTGACATGACTCGCCATCTCACATCACAGTTAAAACCTCTGGCATTTATCACGAAAACTTGTATTAGAAGTACTGTAGGTTTTAGAAGACTGGCAGTAACTTTAAATAGAGCAACAATAACCTAGACATGCATTCTCGCAACTTTCTAATTTTTCTGTTGTTCTTGCCACTATGAAGGCTTATTTTATGTATGAATCTTGGCTCAATTGGGTATGTAGCATTATATCCCCCCCCCCACCCCCCCATTATAAGGAACTGGTGGCAACCCTATGTATGACTGTTCTGAATTCCAACTTATTTTTTTTGCTTGTTTTGTGTTTCTTAATGTATCCATGTGTTTGTGTACCTGTATTGGAGAATCTGATTTTAATTTTCAGCATTTTGCTTGATGAAGCTGGACATATCAAGCTAACAGGTACAATCTGCTTTTATACTACTGTATTTAACTCAAGCATTTGCATGCATGAATTTAAATACAACGTTAAATATGCACTGTGTTTCTAGGACTGATTCACTGTTTACTTCTGTTTCAGACTTCGGGCTCAGTAAAGAATCAGTAGACCAGGATAGGAAAGCATACTCTTTTTGTGGCACTGTGGAATATATGGCCCCTGAGGTGGTCAACAGGAGAGGACACACACAGAGTGCTGACTGGTGGTCTCTTGGTGTTCTAATGGTAGGTCTACTTTTAAGCATAATTATTGTAGTACTGAATTAGACCCTCTTGAATTTTGATTTGGTTAGCTGTAGTGCTCAGATTAATTGCTACAATTAATATTAGTCTCTGTTAACTTCCTTCATGACTGCATGTTTCTTTTATAGAACCCTTTTCACATTTAACATAATCTTACTGATGCCTTTCAGTGAAATGGAGGTCTTATTCTGTCACACTGTACTGAATAGAACCAACTTTTGATTTAGCAGTTTTCTTCATCTATATCACCTTTTACTTTTATTTCAGTATTAGTGATATTGTATTGTGTGTTTGCTTTTAAACAAATCATTTTTTTAACTTTTTTCTTGCTGCTAGTTTGAAATGCTGACAGGGACATTACCATTTCAAGGAAAAGATCGGAATGAAACCATGAACATGATTCTTAAGTAAGTGGGGCTACATTTTACATTTTAAATACACATGATGTACATCAGATTTCTGATTTAGTAAAGATTAGATATTTGGATGTGCAAATGGCAATGATCATTGAAAATGAGTTGTTGTAAATTGATAATGATTTGCATTTCTGAATATCACTGCCTTCTTATTTTCTGTTTAATTTATAACAGAGCTAAATTGGGAATGCCACAGTTTTTAAGTTTGGAAGCACAGAGTCTTTTAAGAATGCTCTTTAAAAGAAACCCAGCAAATCGCTTAGGTATGTGAAATCTCTTGCTCTCATCATAATAAATCATAACAAATCTAACAAAATACACAATTGGAATCATTTGGATTTCTTAAATTAGCTCTTTTTTTAAATTATTTTTTTTTGGTCTTTTGAAGGAGCCGGTCCAGATGGTGTAGAGGAGATCAAACGACATGCCTTTTTCTCCACTATAGACTGGAACGTGAGTGTCTCTTAGCAAGTGTTCCAATTTTTATGCAGCCTACTTCAGTGGAACAGGACAATACTATATGTCCTGTTCTTTATATAAAGTGGTTATTATGAATACTACTTTATAGGTGGAATTAGATGGAGATAAGCACTGATTGATCAAATTCAGCTATTGCTAAATCATTCAGAATGTCTGAAGAAAATCACTTTTCTTCTAAACAGATGGTTGAAAGATGTTTTACAGTTAATTGTTTGTTTTGCTTTTTAAATGTCCTGCAATTTTGTGGTAGCTATATTGGCATTTAAATTTACAATTATATTATTAGATTTATTGTTATAAAGTCTTCATTATTCTGCTGTGTATTTTTTCACATTTCGAAACCTGTATTAGAAAGAGTAAAAAACAAACAGATTTGATTAAAAGTACTGCTGCTGTAGTAATATTTTATTTGAAAACAGAAAATTATTGCAGTAACAGTTGTTGGTACTCAGAGCCGTTCTCCAAGTGGATCCCCAATCTCAATTTAAATAATAAATTCCTATTGAAAATTGTTCTCACAAATATTGAGAATTAACAAATAATTTTTAGATTTGTTTAGTTAACTTGGTTTAGTTTAGCTTCATGCCAACATTTTTAAATTTAACTTCCAAATAGTAAAATAGAAAGCAAATTAGTTTACTTAACCAATCTCACTACACATTATCTTCACAAATACTTAATATTAACTACTATTTAACTTTTATAAAAAAATGAAGAAACTCTCAGATGTGGATGGAAAGGAGCAAGCTTGTTTTAAATGCAATCAGTCAGCGTGTTCCACAGAGCTCTCAGAAGGCACCTCTCAACAGCAATAGCACACCCCAGCAGTTGCAAGAGAGTGCGCCCCAAGTGAAATTTTCTCCACTTTTTATCCTCTCAAAAGTAGCCTTGTCAGCATCTTCTTAACTCTTTGCCCTACAAAGAACTTTATTTTCCATTTTCCTTTTTTGAAAACACTTTGTTTTTCAGTTTTATGTCTAATCAGAGTTTAACTGCCTAATTTTTGCTGATATAAGTACTTTTTCTTCGTCGTCTTTTCTTTTTTCTTTCTTTCTTTTTTTTCTTTTCTATTTATCTAGTATTGCCAATTCTCCAATAAAGTGCTTTAATTCTTAACTTTTAGTTTCAAAATTATTATTTCTACACTCTTTATATGTAAGATTCTCTATTCTCAATGAATAATAATTGTATCTATTGCCAGGTTAGTGCTAAGTACTGTTACCTGAGTATTGTTTGAATACTGCTTCTTACTAATGCTGCTAATAGTGCTGGCATAAAGTACATTCCTCCAACCAGTGTATATAGACTATATGGTCAAAGTTTGTGTACACATGACTATCAGACGTATGTTGGGTTTTCCCAAAGCTGTTGCAATAAAGGGGACTAAATCTAAAATGGGTTGTTCAAATAGCATTTGTGTGATGGTCAGGTGTCCAAACTGGCAATATAGTCACAGTCACAAATTACTTTTGTGAGTTGGGCTTTCGGTAGCTTGCTAGTGCAATTAACTGAAAATTCTTGATAAAGTTAGGCCAGGGATGCACATCTGTCCACTGTAGGAATATTGTAATGGGTTTAAACACATTACAATATTTATACTGTAACCAAAATAAATGCACATATACTTTATTTAAAAAACCTTAAGTAAATGATTTAGCTATACTCAAAGACCTACTGGTATAGTCATGAAAGAATGCTACTTGAGGTTGATCCACAACAAAATTATAATTTTATTAGTACTATAAATATTTTGCTGGAGCCTGCCTGACAAGGTTTGCACTCAATGTACCCTATATCATCTTTTAGAAATGTTTTGCCTGACAAAAATTCTTACTGTGTCTTATGTTCAGTAAAGGGAGACAAGCACCACATTAATTACACTTGGGGGCAAAGAGGATTTGGGGAGGCAGGTGTATTATGGCAGCACTTTATTTTTTATTTTATTTTAGGTGAGTGTTGTTTCAACAAGTCAATAATGAAACAGTTTGTTCTAAGTTTTGCTTGTTTGTGTTGTATGGGCTTCATTAGCACCATTTCTCTCTAGTTCCTGACACCTACTGAGAGGAAAAACACATATTTTGGCCACTGTAACAGGGGATGTTTCAGACAGCCAGGCAGCAAGCCAGGTCTTGCTGTGATGCAGTAATGGCCACAGTAAGACCCGTTTAGAAACCAGTGGTACTTGATTGAGTGTGAAGTGGAGGGAAGGGTGCTCATGGAGAGAGGCAACTGTTAATCAGTCTTCATTCGTCTTCACTAATGCAGCCACTTGAGCAATACTGAGCTCCGACTTGTAGTTTCATGTAGTTCAGGCTGAGCAGGTGTGAAAGGCGCTATCAGGAACACAGTTGAACTTTCAGGGACACTGGCTAAAATGAAACACTGTCCTCACATCAGGTTGGCCTGCATGTTTGCCATACCTTTTAAAAGGTCTTTAATAGGGAGAAATTAAAAACCAGCAGGGGTTTTGTCTTGTCTGTTTTACGCCTCTCTGTACAGAAACTATATCGGTGCGAACTTCAGCCTCCTTTCAAACCAGCAGCGGGAAAACCAGACGACACATTCTGCTTTGACCCCGAGTTCACAGCAAAAACCCCAAAGGGTAAGAACTCTTATTATCCAAAAAGTCTAATGTTGAACCTATAAACTCTCCCTGCTGGGTTGATTTCTTTTTTTTGTACAGAAATTACCAGAAAATACCATATTTTATTTGAAAAAGCTCTAATGAATAAATGTTGTCTTATCACGTTGGTATCCTGGTTGCGGTTCACATTGAAGATGCTGGAAGTTGATCCTGAAATGTTGATTTTCTGATTGCTAGAAGAGTCAACCTTAACTGCATGCTTTGGAGTTGATACAACACATTTGAATGGCTTGCCTCACAGACCCAGCAAATGAAACTGAATAATGCATCCAAGTTATCAGGTAGTCAGTGGATATTGGGTACTTTGATCAATGATACAAAATCAATAGTAACCTTAAAAATAACCTACAAGGTCTTCTCAATGTGAAGTGAAGGTAGATTTTTATTCCATGGTTTCATACAGTTTCTAGTTATTATTCTTATTCTCTTTAGTAGTGTTTGTTACATTTTCATTTAAGTTTATCATTGTATCCATAAACACTTTCATTGTAGGGATAAAGTCTTGTGATTGGTGGTTCCTTTCTCTGCCTATTACCATCATGGGTCAAAGCCAAACTGTTGAACTCTATTTATACTAGGGGATTTAAATCTAATGTGTTTTTTTAAGCCATTGCACAGATATGATGCATAGAGGGGATATATTATAATGTCTCGAAAAGAAATCCTGGAAATGTTTGTGTTTGATCTGGTGTTTTCCTGGGAACAATGGGTGTCTGGCAAGAGAACAGTTTAATTAACATGTTCTTTAAATGTCAATACCCATAACTTAAAACTGACTTTAGTTTAATGCCAACAGCTTAATTACAAAAAAATGTAATTGTGCAATTACTTGACCCTCATAATCACCATCTTCTAGGCCAGCAATTCCTCCACTGGCTGCAATCATTTTCTACAGGGTTTTCATATACTTTGCATTTTGTGCATATAACTGTTTTATGTTCCATCACCTTCACAGACTCTCCAGGCATTCCTCCCAGTGCAAATGCACACCAGCTTTTCAAAGGCTTCAGCTTTGTAGCGCCAGTCTCCCTGGAGGATAGCAAGAGCTCCCCTCTAGTTAACATCCTCCCCATTGTTCAGGTAAACATGGAAGCACATAAGCACTTACCAGCTTGTATTCCTGCTGCAATTGAATGTTTAAGTAGACTGGCCCATCAAATGTGCTATCTTTATTTTGCAAATATGTTTGGAAGCACCCAGTCTTACAGGTGCATCTCTATAAATTAGAATATCAATAAAAAGTTGATTTATTTTAGTAATTTAATACAAAAAGTGAAGCTTTCATATTATTTAGATTCATCACACACACTGTTATATTTCAACTGTTTATTTCTTTTAATTTTGATGAATATGAATGAAAAAAATCCTAAATTCTGTATCTCAGAAAATTAGAATATTGTGAAAAAGTTCCAATTTTGGAGTCTCATAGTGTCACACTCTACTCACTAATCTGTAAACACCTGCAAAGGTTTCCTGAGCCTTTAAATGGTGTCTGTCTGGTTCAGACTACACATGGGGGAAGACTGCTGACTTGGCAGTTGTCCAGAAGACGATCATTGACACCCTGCACATGGAGGGTAAGCTAAAGAAGCTGCCATTCACAGAGTGCTGTATCCAATCACGTTAATAGAAAGTTGAATTGAGAGGAAAAAATGTGGTAGAAAAAGGTAAAACGAAGCCCATTCAAGAATTTGGGGGAGATTCACAAAGAGTGGACTGCAGCAGGAGTCAGTGCTTCAAGAGCCACCACGCACATGCGTATCCATTGGCTACAACTGACGCATGCCTTGTGTCAAGCCACTGCTGTACCAGAGACAACGTCAGAGGTGTCTTACCTGGGCAAAGGACAAAAAGGACCGGACTGTTGCTCATTGGGCCAAAGTCATCTTTTCAGATGAAAGGAAATAAAATTTAGCATTTCATTTGGAAATCAGGATCCCAGAGTCTGGCGAAAGAGAGAAGAGGCACAAACTCCAAGTTGCTTGAGGTTTAGTGTAACGTTTGCAAAGTCAGTGGTGGTTTGCAGAGTCATGTCACCTGCTGGTGTTGGTCCACTGTGTTTTATCAAGTCCAAGGTCAGCACAGCCGTCTACCAGAAAGTTTTAGAGCACTTCATGCTTCCCTCTGCTGATCTTTTTGGAGATAGTAATTTTATTTGCCAGTAGGATTTGACACCTGCCCACACTGCCAAAAGCACCAAAGGTTGGTTAAATGACCATGGTGTTGGTGTCACTGACTGGCCAGCAAACTTACCTCAACAGTGCCAAAGAGTGATCACCTCCAAGCCACGCAGTGGCAAATTGAGGCAGTAATTAAAGCAAAAGGAGCCCCTACCAAGTAGTGAGTGCATATATGGTAGAAGGCCAACAATTCACTAAAAATGTTTTTTGATTGGTTTTATAAAGTATTCACATTTTTTGAGATAGCAAATTGATGGATTTTCGTTAATTGTGAGCAAAAATATATCAGTCTGTGTGTGATGAATCTATATAATGAGTTTCACTTTTTGTATTGAATTACTAAAATAACATTCTGCAGATAATTGGAACCAAATTTACCATATAAAAAGACAATTATCCCAAGCATACATCCAAGCTCCGTAAGTGTTATTTAGAGTGCAAACAGTTGGACGGAGTGTTAAAAATCATACATTGGCCTGCCTAGCCAACAGAACTAAATCCTATTGAACTGCTCTGTGATTAACTGGATCGCAAGGGTGGAAAGAACTGTACAACCAGCTAAGATCACCTTGCCAAGTTTTATAAGAGGCATGGAAAGTATGATCAAAGTATAGGTTGCTGCATATAAACAAAAGGAACATGCATGTGTTTTAAAAAACTTTAAAAGACTAGGTGTTTCAACATTTTTGACAGACGCTATATATGGTAAGTGGAGGAGTATTGCGAAAAAAAGGTGTTAATAAATACATGACATTAGCCACTATTTATGGGTTTTAATTTAAATGCTGGTGGATGTGTATAACTTTTATATGCATTATTTCAGTCATTTCTATTAAAGTGGTTTTTACTTGACGCCATCATTTACAGAATAAATAGAAAAGTTTCTGAACAAGATAAGTGAATAAAAGCGGCTCATTATGAATGAAAATGACAGTTGTTATATAACAGTTATTACAAATATTTGACAGTTATTAAGCTTGAGCATATACACCAAGACCAGCCATAACATTAAAATCTCTGACAGAATAACATTGATTATCTTGTTAAATTGGCACCTGTTGAGGGGTAGGGTACATTAGACAGTATATGTACAGTAAGTGTATAGTCAGTTAAATTGATGTGGTGTTCTCTAAACCAGTGGGTCTTGAGAAGTGTTTCCAGTATGTAGTGGTTAATGTGCAGTGAGGGCTACCCTGTTAGAGCCGATCCCACATAAGCATTAACGTACTAGACAAATTGCTGAAAAATGTCATGCGATGCTGATAGTGAGGGGTCAGTACACATTGTTCATTGCAGCTTGCTGTGTATCAGGCTGCAATGCCACAGACCAGACTGGTCAGAGTTTCTATGTTAACCCATGTCCACTGCGAATTTATTTATAATAGGCATGTGAGCATCAGATTTTGGAATATTGCGCAATGGAAGAATGTGGACTGGTCTGAAAACATGGCACCAGGAGGCACTATGTTAAGAAGGCAAACCAGCAGATGCTAAATAATTCTCTAGGCAAAAGTTGATCATGGCGTTTATGCAGTTACTTTAACATGTACCTCCTACCTAAACATTGGTGCAGACCAAGTGCACCTCTTTACTGCAAGTGTTTTCTATAATGCCAGTGGCTTCTTTTAGACTAAAAATGGAGTCCCCACCTCCCATTTGACGGAATTTAAAGCACCTGCTGTTAGTGTCTTGTGCCAGATACAACAGCATACCTTCAGAGGTTTAGAGGTTGGTTTTAATATCATGGCTGATTGGTGTTTAATACTTTGGTACATTAATGTCAGTTTTAAGAAACCACCGCAAACGATTCAGTGTTTCATCTCACATAATCTTTACCTTTTTGTTACTAACAACTTTGTTTGTTTTCATGTCAAACATATTGCCAAAAGCCTGCTTGACCCAACAAAGTGCACTTTGTTTTATTCAGACTGTAATCTGAAAAATAAGTAATAAATAAACCTGTTATTTATGGGCTGCACTGCCCATAGACACAGCATTTACATAAAGATTGACCGATTAAGTAAAAAACATCTGATCAATATCTCCCACAGTTAATATTTATCTTTCAGCTCTGCCTTTCAAGGTCAGCTATTTAGTCAGGTTTATTGCTGTTTCCACCTGAGCCAGCAGGTCCTTGAAATGTTCTTGAACAGAATTTGATATTTGAGACAAGGTGCAAGCCTGGTTCTTCATCACAGCTAAAAAGCAATTCTTCATTCCTGATAATTTATTCTGAATGTAATGGAGTCTTTCAAGAAAGATACCGTAGTTAAGGAGAGAGGCTGATTATCTGCAAAAGAGCCAGTGACTGCAAATTACTGCATATTTACTGCATTTGCATAGCATGAAAGTATTGTAAAGCACAAATGCACTTGCAATGCAAATCCATTCACATTTTATTTTAAAGGGGCAATGTGGTGTACTGAAGATGCTCTTTGTGTTTTCAGATGCATACCGGCACAGCACAGTTCTCAGACATATACGAGCTGAAAGAGGACATCGGCGTGGGCTCATATTCTATATGCAAGCGCTGCATCCACAGAGTGACAGCAATGGAGCTCGCAGTAAAGGTTAGAAATGCTAATCACAAAAGAGGATCAGGTAATAGGCTAAGGAGTTGTTTATCATAACCAGCAGGGGTCAGTAAAATACTAGAAAATGCTTGATACCATAAGTATCATAAGACGAGCGTTAATAGGTTTAAAAACGTATGCAACAGATCACAACTTCCTTTACACGCAGCTGTATTACACCTTTTTTTACCTAAGTGAAATGTATTAGTTTACCAATAAGAAGCTTTTGTTTGTATACATTTCAGCCACAACATAACTGTGAAAGAAATATGATAAACTTTGGATATTGGCACCAACTAGAAAACCTATGCTGACTGAATAGCTAATGGAAATTGTATTGCATTGAACTACACATTGTGTAAAACAATAAATAAATAAATCATACTTGTGTGTAGAAAGTGCATTACACTTTTCCCTGTTATCCTGTCTGACCATTTATATTTTAGTTTAAAAACTCTAAAGCAAGGGCCATAATTTGTAGTACTTTTTGTCACATTTGATCTTGATTATTAATTTGGGTTTCTCAGATGTGTTGCCTGTTAATTAAATAGGTGGAATTGTATGAAAGTAAATAATTGTTTGAGGACATTGTCAAAAGATATTTAAAGCTATTTTGTCATTGATATTGTTATTCTTACTTCTGCTTTGTTGCAGATTATTGACAAAAGTAAACGGGACCCTTCAGAGGAGATTGAAATTCTTATGCGGTACGGCCAGCATCCAAATATCATCACATTAAAGGACGTAAGTCTCAACTCATCATCTTGTCCCCAGATCTCAGCAGTATAGTTATTTTTTGCTCTGAATATGACTCTGTGCATGTTTGTGTGTCTGCAAATCAGGTTTATGATGAGGGACGATTTGTGTATTTGGTAACTGAGCTAATGAAGGGAGGAGAGCTGTTGGATAAGATTCTCAGGCAGAAGTTCTTCTCGGAGCGAGAAGCGAGCGCCGTGCTCTACACAATCACCAAAACGGTGGATTATTTGCACTGCCAAGGGGTAAGGTAGCGACAGCACCAACACCACGTTTACCCTGATCAGGAGAAATGCATTGCACTGAAAACTGTTTGTCTTCTATTTTTATCTATATTTACTTACGTGTTTCAGATCTACAAACACAATATAATAAAACAAAAACAACCTGTGTAAACAAAAAAAATACAGCATGTTTTGCATGAAATTATTTGTGAAAAGAATATTTATAGTATATAAAAGTGGCAATAGAATGGGTAGTCTGGTAGACTCACATATATGACCTCTCGCATCTAACAACATCTAATATCTGGATTTTAATCAGCATTCTTAGTTTGGATATATCCTTTGTGGGGGTTTTTTTTGTGTGTGTTCTTTATAAATACAAAGCTGTATTTTTTTTTTTTTTTCCCCCTCTCTCCTATCCTTGTAGCTTTTTATGTTTTCGAAATTTTAAAACAGTTTTGAATGTGAGTTAAGAATCACACATCTGTTCACAGGTGGTTCATAGGGACCTGAAGCCCAGCAACATTCTGTACATGGACGATTCGGGTAACCCAGACTCGATCAGAATCTGTGACTTTGGCTTTGCCAAACAGTTGAGGGGGGATAATGGACTTCTGCTCACGCCATGTTACACTGCTAACTTTGTAGCACCCGAGGTGAGAGAATATCTTAGTGTTAAAGAGGTCTGTTAAATCTGTAATTTCATTTGGAAAATTGTCTGTTTGTGAAACCTCTTCACTGTGCATAGCTTCCTTGTGATGCTTGTTCCTTGCTTATGTTTGCTAAAATGTATGCTGTGTTGCCTTTGGTATATGAAAAGCACCTTAAATGCAAGTACAATCCACAAAAATAAGATCTAAACAATGCACTGTACAATGTATGGTGGACTGGTTAAGTGCTTTAATAAAGATTGAAAATGTAAAAATAAATTAGATTTTTTTTTAATTCCTGAGAAATGAACAACTGTGAAACCATAGTCCTTTTTTTTTCTCCTGGTCAAGTTGTTTTTTAAACATTACCTCAGGCTGTTGAATTGTAGAAAGGTCACCCTACACTGAAGCATGTTCCATTTGTACATGCATAGTAAATGAACAGTTTTGCATTGTAAGAATCAATATAGCGTTCTAGCCCTGTCAAAAAGTGCACTTGTCATTGGTCCTGCAGTTAGTGATTTAAAATCCTACCCTTAAGAGCCTTTTTATCTCAATTCTGTTATGCTGTAATGCTGTTAAAATCTGATTTCATTTACCTTCCTGAACACTGTCTTAAAATAGTAAAAAATTTGTCATCCTAAATAAACCTTTTTTTGTTTGTGTATGTGCGTGTGAGATTGTAGGTATTGATGCGTCAGGGTTATGATGCAGCCTGTGATATCTGGAGTCTGGGAGTTCTTCTTTATACCATGCTAGCTGGGTGAGTTACACACCCCTGAAATCTAATCCAGCAGATAGCTTTGTCATTCTCACTGGCAAGAGATCTAATAAAAAGTGCTGCTACTAAATGTATATCTACCGGTTTCTTTTTTGTATTTTTTTTTTTATATTAGTAACTAGTGCATAGTTTGTGAACTTTCCTTATGTAAAGCAGGATCAATCATGATACTTATGGCTTCTGTATATATTTAAAGGATTTTAGTAAGTTTGGCATTAATCATGTGTCAATCTTATAATATTTGTATTATATAATATTACCTTAATAATGTTATAAAACACTTTTTTTTATTGCACTAATACAAATAGAAATTGGACCAAGTATGTTTCAGCTTCTGTTAATTTGTTTTGTCTTCGGCTCTCTAAAGGTACACCCCGTTTGCTAACGGCCCCAATGACACTCCAGAGGAGATTCTATTGCGTATCGGCAGTGGCAAGTTCTCTCTCAGTGGAGGAAACTGGGATACTGTATCTGATTCCTCAAAGGTCGAACAATAATAAATATTCTGCCCTTTCCTTTCTGAAATCATGATTAACCTAAAAAGAATTTTAAAAAGTGATTATATATTAGTAATTATGTTTGAATTATATAAATGTGCAATTTTCATTTACAGCTTTCATTTCTTTTTTTCATTTATGCATCTGTACTCTGTACTTTTTTGCATTTTCTTTGTGTGTGTGTGTGTGTGTGTATGTATGTATGTATGTGTATATATATATATATATATATATATATATATATATATATATATATATATATATATATATATATATATATAATATTTATTTATTTATTTATTTATTTTGTATCTCACACAAGTGAGTACACCCCTCATATTTCAGCAACCATTTAAGTACATCTTCTCAAGGGACAATACTATAGAAATGAAACTTGGATATATTTTAGTCAGTGTGCAGCTTATATAGCAGTACAAATTTACTGTCCTCTGAAAATAACTCAACATACAGCCATTACTGTCAAAATAGCTGCCAACAAAAGTGAGTACACCTTAAGTGAAAATAGGTGTATGTATTTTAACCATGCAAAGCCACATGTCCTATTCATTAGTGATGCACCAATCATGATTTTGAATGCCCAATTCCAATACCACTATTTTACAATCGAACTGGCCGATTCCGATACTGATTTACGATTTATTTATTTTTTATCAAGCAACAGACAAGAAAGAATGTCTGTTTCATTTCTCATCCAACATGTGAGAATCTGAGCTAAACAAATGTTCACTGTCTACGCTTGTGCAGGGTCCCTACTGTTCATCATGTTCATGTTTTTGTCAGCTTGACAGGACCATACAAATTTGTGTATCTTGTATTAGAGCAATTAAAATTTGGTGCGTTGCATACAATTCTATCATACTGACCACTGGATGGTCAACATGGCACCTCATGGCAAAGAACTCTGAGAATTTGAGAATTACAATTGTTGCTCTTCACAAAGATGGCCTAGGCTATAAGAAGATTGGTAACACACTGAAACTGAGTTACAGTAAAGTGGCCAGGATCATACAGATGTTTTCCAAGACTGGTTTCACTTGTAAAAGGCCTCGCAAGGGTCCATCAAAAGTTGAGTCCTCGTGCTGTGCGTCAGATGCAGAAGCTGGCTTTAAAAAACTGATGCATGACTGCTGCCAGCATTGCTTTAGAGGTTGTAGAAGCGGAAGGTCCTCTTGTCAGTGTTCAGACCATAAGCTGCCTACTGCAACAAGTCAGTTTGCATGGCCGCCGTCCAAGAAGGAAAGATCTTCTGAAGCTGGCTCACAAGAAAGCCTGCAAACAGTTTGCTGAAGACAACCTGTCCAGAGCATGAATTACTAGAACCATGTCCTGTGGTCTGATGAGAATAAGAAAACTTTTTTGGCCCAAATGGTGTCAAGCATGTGTGGAGACACCCTGGTGAGGATTACCAAGAAAATTGTGTTTTGCCTGCGATCAAGCACTGGTACTGGTAGCATCATGGTCTGTGGCTACATGAGTGCTGCTGGTACTGGGGAGGTGCGGTTCATTTAGGGGAACATAGATCCAAACATGTACTGTGACATTCTGAAGCAGAACATGATGCCTTTAGAAACTGGGCAGAACGGCAGTTTTTCCAACATAATAATGACCCCAAACACACCACCAACATGACTACTGCCTTGCTGAGGAAGCTAAAAGTGAAGGTGATGGAGTGTCCAAATATGTCTCCTTTTGGGCATCTTCAAGCTGAAGGTGGAGAAGTGCAATGTGTGTAACATACAGCAGCTCTGTGATGTCATTATGGATGAGTGGAAGAGTATCTCAGCAACAACCTGTGCAGCTCTGGTGAATTCCATGCCCAGGAGTATTAAGGCAGTGCTAGATAATAATGGTTCTCACATAGGGTGTACTCACTTGTGTTGCCAGTTATTTAGACAATAATGGCCTATGTTCAGTTATTTTCTCTTATTTTTCTATATTGCTATACAAGCTGCACATTGACTACTCTATAGTATATCCAATTTTCATTTCTAAAGTATTGTCCCTTCAGAACATATAATAAAATGGATGCTGAAATGTGCAGGGTGTACTCACTTTTCTGAGATGCTATAGAGTATACTCTGTGTGTATATTTTTTTTATATATTTATTATTACAATTTTTTTGTTTTTTTAT
This sequence comes from Silurus aristotelis, assembly GCF_946808225.1. Classification (NCBI taxonomy): domain Eukaryota; kingdom Metazoa; phylum Chordata; class Actinopteri; order Siluriformes; family Siluridae; genus Silurus; species Silurus aristotelis. The sequence goes on along the minus strand of NC_139587.1, from coordinate 10,183,515 downwards.
ATATATATTATTGTTTTATATATACTGTTCTTTAGGTAATTTACTACTACAGTGTGGTAATTGTGATTAGACTTTCTATACCTTTTTGCTTTCACCTGCAGGATCTTTTATCTCACATGCTTCATGTGGACCCTCATCAGAGGTATTCGGCCGAGCAGGTACTGAAACACTCATGGATCGCCTGCCGGGACCAACTGCCCCATTTCCAGCTTACTCGGCACGATGCACCTCATTTAGTTAAGGTAAAACTGATTTCTCTGTGAATGAGCTTATATATATATAAAAAAAAAAAAAAATACTTCATTAACATTTTGAAAACTTCACCAAGTAGGTGACTTCTTTACATACCGTGCATCCGGAAAGTGTTCACAGCGCTTCACTTTTTCACATTTTATGTTACAGCCTTAATCCAAAATGGATTAAATGATTTATATTCCTCTTAATTTTACAAACGATACCTTATATTGACAACATTAAAAAAGTGTGTTTGAAATCTTTGCAAATGTATTAATAAATAAAAAATGAAAAGAAATCACATGTACATAAGTATTCACACCCTTTGCTTAATACTTTGTTAAAGCACCTTTGGCACCAATAAAAGCCTGAAGTACTCTTTTTGAGTATGCTGCTACATGCTTGGCACACCTGTTTTGATGCTGATGATGCTGCAATCACTGTAGGGATGAGATTCTCCAGGTGATGAGCGGTGCCTGGTTTCCTCCAGACATGACGCTTGGCATTCAGGCCAAAGAGTTTAAATTTTGTTTCTCATGGTCTGAGAGTCCTGTAGCTGTCCTTTGGCAAGATCAGGTGGTATGTCATGTGCCTTTTACTGAGGAGTGGCTTCTGTCTGGCCACTCTACCATACAGGCCTGACTGGTGGAGTGCTACAGAGATGGCGGTTGTTCTGGAAGGTTCTCCTCTCTCCACAGAGAAATGCTGGAGCTCTTTCAGAGGAACCATCGGGTTTTTGAAGTTGACTAAGGCCCTTCTCCCTGATTGCTCGGTTTGGCCGGGTGGCCTGCTTTTGGAAGAGTCCTAATGGTTCCAAACTTCTTACATTTACAGATGATAATAGCCACTGTGCTCATTGGGACCTTCAATGCTGCAGAAATATTTCTGTACCCTTCCCAAGATCTGTGCCTCGATACAATCTTGTCTCGGAGGTCTACAGACAATTCCTTGGACTTCATGGTTTGGTTTGTGCTCTGACATGCATTGTTAACTGTGGGACATTCTATAGACAGGTGTGTGCCTTTCCACATTATGTCCAATCATCTGAATTTACCACAGGTGGATTTCAATCAAGTTTTAGAAACATCTCAAGGATGTTGAGTGTAAACAAGATAAACATGAGCTCAATTTTGAGTGTCATGGCAAAGGCTGTGAATACATGTGATTTTTTCGTTTTTTATCTTTAATAAATTTTTAAAGATTTCAAACACACTGTCATTACGGGCCATTGTTTGTAGAATATTGATGAATTTAATCCATTTTGAATGAGGCTGTAACATTTAAGAATTTAGAAAAAGTGAAGGGCTGTGAAAACAATTTCAACAAATTTACACAACGGATGTTTTAAAAAATAAATATATATATATATATATATATATGTGTGTGTATGTATGTATGTGTGTGTATGTATGTATATGTATATGTATTTTTTTTTTTAAACATCCGTTGTGTAAATTTGGTGCTTTGGACAAATGCAGTCAGTGAGTGATGCAGTGGTTAGCATTTCTGCCACCTAAGTCCCTATTTGAACCAATGCTGAGGTTAATCTATGTACAAGGTTACGTTTGGTCTTCAGTATGAGTTTGCTCAGAGTCCTCTGATTTTCTTTCTACTCCAAAAACCAAGTGTGTATTGGAGATTTTGATTAGCTTGACATTGAAAGATTAAGTTTTTTTTTTTGTGTATGTATTCTTATATATTTCATTTTTGTATTACATTTTATGTAAACATTTTGTAAAATTAATTTTAATGTTGTTGAGAGAACTTAATTACACTTTTAGTAACAATGTAAAACTGCCATTTTTTTTAGGGAGCAATGGCTGCCACCTACTCAGCATTGAATCATAAGACATGCCAGCCAGTCCTGGAACCAGTTGCAGCTTCCAGTTTGGCTCAGCGCAGAAGCATGAAGAAGTTAACTTCCACTGACATGTTGTGAACAGATGCATCTTCACATCACTGTGTTTTCTCCTCCCCATTTTGTCTATTTATTTGTTTGCTCCTGCCCCTACTCGTTGCCATTTTTTCAGCTCTTGCACATTGTATTTGGACAGCAGACATTGTCTATTTGGAAACATTTACCTTATGGAGGCTGTTTAGCAAGTTACAGACTGCACTGAACATGGCTGAAAATTTAATCCAAAATGCTGCAGGGTTGCAATGTGTTTTTCTTTTGTTTCTTTTTTTTTTTTATTCCCCATTTCCACTTGTATACATTCTTTGCAACTTTCCTTTTTGTCTTTTTTCAATCATTCTTTATTTTCTCTTTACTGCTAAGTAAAAAAAACAGCACCAGCACCTATTCTCATTCACTGTGACTGGCTGACCTAAAGCTGCTTTAAGTAAACTGTGCTCTGCCTCCCCCCCGCCCCAGTTGAAAACAGTTCTTTTTTCCCCAACCCTTTTATCCCATAGTCTTGATCAGCTTACTTTTGTCTAACTTTTGATGATTCATCTGGGAAGAAAAGTATGTTTTGGAAGCTTTGGGCTTTTCAACCCATTTAGCATATGGGTAGAGGAATCGGTGTATCTGAACCACTCAATGTTACCTCAAGTCAAGTTGACAAGGTGAAAGTGAAGACTTCTTTACGCTTTCAATAAGTGTATATAGAATTTAGAGTCCGAGAGATTGTCAAACACAAACCCGATCAGTCCCCATCATATCAATTATATTTAAGCACATTTGCACTGAAGCTTGTCAGGTTGTTGCTTCCCCCTGTACCCAACCTTGATCCTTTTTTTTTTTTTTTTTTTTTTTTTTCCTTTTTTTACTTGTGTTAAATAAAATAATAATAATAAGCTAAAGCTGAAATAATAGAAACTATCAAAGGTCAGTGAATGTGGACCAGAGTTCATAGTGTTGGATCCAGTATTAGGGCAAACCAAGGACTCTACAGTGGAATTTACAGACGCTCTCAAAGCAGTTGAGATTTTATATATATATATATATATATATATATATATATATATATATATATATATATATATATATATATATATATATATATAAACAGATAATGGGCTAAATATATAGAAATACATCTATAAATGTCTCTTCAAAAGAAATTGTGCAAATTGTATCATATTGTATTTATTTCATTTAATTTTTAAAATTATATTTTTCTTTCTGGTTCTGTATATATTAGCATTAAAGGTCACAAAACATGCACACAGTCTTTGAGGTCAATTTTCTGATTCTTTTGAGTACTGTATAGTCAAGACTATAGAGGAGCTAGATAAGCAGTGGTGGACGAAGTACATAAAGCATTTACTCGAGTAAAAGTAGAGATGCAGTAGGTAAATATTACTCCAGTAAACATTGCTCCTTTTAAACTTTAACTTGAGTAAAGGTACAAAAATATTTGCCTTCAAATGTACTTAAGTATCCAAGTACTAGGATTTATTATAGCTATAATGTCCCTTTAATTTTTCTCTTTATGTGAAAATAATTACTCTAAACACACCAATCTATTTATAAAATGATGAGTTAAACAGTGATTACTATCTAAAAAAAAATTATCGTGAGCCAAAAACCTCCTAATAAAAAAAAAAATCATGCAAATAAGGCCACGGGTGCTGTGGCAAGTCCGAGTCAGGAGTTTCAAACAAACTCAAAACCAAGAAGCATAACACTCATTGGCTAATTGTAGCCATAAGATACATACAACATTCTTATAATAATGCCTTTTCAAATTAGCCTTTTAAGCTGAACTGGCGATTCCCATTGTTAAACTCATTTCAGGACCTTTTCAGTGCAATCACAGAAAACGTTTATGACCACCTCAATTACAGGTAACCAAATCTATAATATAACTATAATCCAACTAGACTAGTTAGGCTGCAATTGTTTTGTTGCTACACACATTATGATAAACTACATGCTATAAATTATAATGCTATGCAAGCAAAAATACAGTTGCTCTTTATGTAAAAGCATAACAGGCAACACAGTATAACCTAAGTGATATACAGTTAAACTAATTTCATTAAATGCGTTAGCCTTTACTATCCTCATACCGAGATGAGTGATAAATCTGCATACACACCTTTATCTTTTGCACGTTTTCTCCCGTACTTCTTTCTTCCTTTTTTTCTGAAATGGGTTCCTGAGGGTTTTGACCTTTTTATGTCATCCATAATTTTAATACGGGTTCAGCGCTCCTCACTGAGGTGACGTCACACCATCCGCCGTTCCTGTCTGTATGTGTACGAGTGAGGAAACTTCTCCGGGTGGTGGTGTGCACATCCCGAGTCCTCACCAGCTTCATTCACCGTGAAATTTTATAAAAAATTTACGCGATCTTGCAAATGAGCAGTAAAATAAAAAAAAAAAATTAAAATCGTTTTCTTTTTTTTTTTTAAGCCTCGTGCAGCCCCTTGGGTAGATGCTGCTCTGGTCGGCTGCCCTGACGCTTAAATTCGCCACTGCCAAACGGCAATCAAAACAAATTTAAAACAGAGCGCGCGCTCTACCTTGATTGGTGGCTTGTTGCCTGATTGTTATATTTTTATCCACTCATAAATAAAAAGGAACGACTGATTTTGCGAAATATATCTGAATAAAAAGCAAGATATGTGGACCATACCGTGCCTAGAGAAATTCAGCATGACTTTGAAATAGTAAATTTTTTTGTCCTAAGAACTAAAATCAAAACCCATTTCAAAAAACCTTTTGCTGCTTTATTTACAAATTGCTTTACATCAAATTGCTAAAAGAAAAAGGCAACAGTTAAAAAAATTACTGTAATAAAATTAAATACTGAAAACTAAAATAACAGGGATGAAAAAAGTCACCAGTCCCCTGAAGTAATACTTCAAGGAGCCAACTTTTGCTCTAATTACAGCCATTAATCTTTTTTTTTTTTTTACAGTCTGTAGTAGCTTTACTTAGATTGTTAAGAATATTGCTTATTTTTCCTTGCAGATTTGCTCAAGTTCAATCAAATTCTGAGGTGAGCATCAGAGTTAAGTTTGGGCTCTGACTTGGCGAGCTGAGGACATTTGCCTTTCTGTCCTTAAGCCAGTTTAAGTTGTTCTTTTAGAGGTATGCTTAGGATCATTGTTGTGTTGAAAGTTGAATGACCTACCCATCACCTGTCCAGCAGAGGAACACAGGTTTTTCTTTAGTATTTGGAATTATTTGGCAGCATTGAATTTTATCTTGAGTTCTGACCAATTACCCAGTCCCTGCTGAAGAGAAACACCCAAGAAAATAAGTAAGTAAAGTAAGTAGAAAACCTATATAGGTAAATGTTCCCTAAAAGTTTTCGTGATTCCCTGTCACTGTAACCACTGGTTTTCTTATTAGGGATAAACCTATAAATTCATATTTTATAGACTATTTAGATCTGTAAAACTGATTATAGAAAAAGTGCTATACAAGCAAAATTGAATTAATAATTGCAACTTCTCACCTGGTAGTGCACAACAACAGTAATAACTGAATACTTTATCATATATACGAAATACTATAGTAAGCTAAAGACATCCTCTAAATAGTTTAAAGCTAGTTATTCATCCATTTAGTAGGTATGATGTTTTTTTTTAATAGTGTGCTGTGTTTTCTCTTCAAACATAGTTAATGGAGCTTGGTCCAAAAAGGTCAATTTTGGATCATCAGACCATAGTACATTTTGCCATATGGCAGGAGAGAATTACAAGTGTGTTTTCACATTGTGCAAAAAGGACTGTGAGGCACTTTTCCAGGGAATTATACTTTCTTGCCACCCTGCCACACAGGCCAGCTTTGCATAAACTTTCTTTCGGCTTCTCCCATTAGGGGTCATCACAGCGGGTCATCCATATTCATGATCCACACGTTCGATTTGACACGTTTTTACGCTGGATGCCCTTCCTAATGGAACCCTCCCCATTTATCCGGGTTTGGGACCGGCACTAAGAGTGGCTGGGGTTGTTTCCCTGACCAGGGATCGAACCCGGGCCGAAAAACGGTGAGAGCACCGCATCCTAACCACTAGACCACCAGGGAACCTTCAGGCCAGCTTTGCATAAACCTCAAAATATTTGTCACATGCACAGACCGACCAGTCCAAGCCATAAAGCCTTGTAAGTTCTTCAGAGTTGCCTCTGGTCTATTGATCGCTTCTCTTATCAGTTTCCTCCTGTTTCAGTAATACAGTTTGAATGGATAGCCTGATCTAGGCAATATGTTGGTGGTACCATATGCTTTCCACTTCTTAATGATGCTCTGAGCATTACTCAGAGTAATGGCTAAAGCTTTTAAATTCTTTTTTTAGCCTTCTCCCAACATGTGCCTTTCTACAACTTTATGCTGGAGGCCTATTGAAAACTCTTCCCAGCTGTGGTGAATTCTTGTAGCACCATGCACTACTAACAGTGGAATCTTTCAGAAACAGCTGTTTTTATTATAAATAATCAAAACCATTATAACTGTTCATGCAGTTAGCCTGATACTTTATCTGGAAGTTTATTGGTTGCACCTGAGCAGGTTTTTAATGTATACTAAGGTGCTGATCGCTCTACTCAACAATGTATTTTTACTAATTACATTTCATCCTCTAAAATCTATTAACATTTTATTTTCTGGTTAATAATGTGTACATGCAGCTCAAAAAAAGTTGGACTTTGGATTTGGATTTTATTTTCCAGGGTGTAAAGTTAAAAATTTTCACTGTGTATGATGACTTCCTAAAGGCATGTATTATGAATTAAAATCCGTAACAAATTGCCAAATAAGAATAACATCCAAAAGGTTTAGAATATAATATGATATAAGAATATAATGCAATATTACATATACCTATTTATTTTTTTAGGATATATTGGTTGGTTTTAATGTTTCAGACAGTGGAGTAGCAATAATATGCTAATTGAATGAAAATCAAACAAAACATTACGTCATCACAAGTTGCATTTTAGTACAGAAGCCAGAATGCTCTAAAATACGGAAATACATAGACTGTTAAAAAAGAACTTCACAGTAAGCACGTTACTGTCAAATTAATGTTACAGTTGGCTACTGTTTATTTAAAAAACAGTAAAGAATGCAGCACGGTTGCCAACAAGTTACTGTAAAATTAAAGGTGTATCAATTATATAAAGTCCCACTTAAATCCATTAATTTTGTCAAGCAGACTGGAGACACAAGAGTTCACGGTTGTCTTTTTCTGGGTGACCTTCCCCACCCGCTTTGATAAGACCACCAGTTTTGGGCCCTTTTCCAAAATGATCCAGATGAAACGCCTGAAAAACAAACGTGTGTTTACAATTAGTGTGGAGTGAAAAAAGATTACTCGCAGATAACATAAATATAACAAAGTATATTTTTGTATCACAATCATTTAGATTGCAGGACATGAAAGCTTTCTTAACAAGCTCCAGCACTCAGATATTTTGGACATAATGATGTTTCAGTCTGGAATAAAGATGTCAATTTATTCAAGGACAACAAATCTCATACCCTAGTATTTCCGCCATTTCTAATACAATTTCCAATGCACATGATCATCATTTTAATGCCAAAGAAGGATGGGCCCTAGATGAGTCTGCTTCCTTTAAAGTTTTCCACCAAAACTTTACCACAGATGGATATTTGATTTTCCTAGACATAGTTACCTATGGCTGCTCACTTAAATATTTGATAGGAAATTTCAGTTTATGCCAGTTACTATGTACTGCCATGAATATTTCCTTGACAGATGAGAGTTAAATGTAGATACACTATAAATGACGTATCCCACTGCTTGAAGGGGCACGCCACTTTTGTGATGTCTGTAAAGATTTTTAAACTGCAACTTTTTAATTTATTTCCTGTTGCAGGTTTGGGTGCAACAATGAAGCAGCAATTTAGGGATATTGCTACATTATGAATCCTGATGTGTTTCACATAAGCCACTGTAGTGCTACACTGATGTCCACAGAACAGACAGGAAAACATGCTGACAAGTCAAACTAGACTGTCCATGCGCATGAAAAAATTCTTAGCCAACATAATCTCCATCAAAATAAAATGTCCATAAGTATTCTATGCTGGGCAAAGTAACACCAGCAATACCAAAACTACGAAAATGAATTACGTTTAAATATTGTTCAAATAAAAAAATACAATAAAATAAAAAAATTAAATAAATAAAAATAACATAAAAGTACAAATTATTATTATTTATTTTTTTTCCCGCGCATTTTAGAAAAGCAATCTGATAGCCTATTAGCACCAGTCATTTCAGACATCAATGTGATTTTAATGCATGTTTGGAAAAATAACTTTGCGGGAGAATGATCTCATGCTGAATGAAACCCCCCTGTAACTGGGAATAATATAATCCGAGTCCGAAATCCAGCTGCACATTACGATGTTGCTGTTAGCGTGTTAATCACTGAGAAGGAGCAAATAAAAGATAGTTTCACTTTCATTATGCACAAAACAGGTTTGTTGCGGTAGCAATTGTAATGTATTTTGATATTGCGCAATCAAAACTGATTAAAGTTCCCGCGTGCTCATTGCAGTTTACAAAAATACTGTATAGTAATTTTTTTTCGTTCGAGTAATAAATACAGTAAAATCCCGTTCTATTGTGTCTACATCAATTCAACAACAAAACTGATTTTGAACATAATAACATACATTTTGAACAGTGTACAGTATATTTCAAAATTAGCATGTAAAACCTTGTTTTATGTCTAAGACCTATTTCTTTTGGAGCTTGACAGAATTCAAACCAGCCAACACCACATTTATACAATATATATATATATATATATATATATATATATATATATATATATATATATATATATATATATATATATATATATATATATATATATATATATATATATACACACACATACACAGTGTAATTTAGTCATGGCCAAATTATTTTTTTTACAATGCAAGAAAGACTCGTTATTCCTAATCAATTAGAAGCTCCAGTTGCACAGTCGTTAACAAATTCCCCTAGATGGCAGTATTTCTTCAGGCTCTACTTTGTGTAAGTAAATGTATCTAAAATGTTCACATTATGAAGTTAGGTCACTGACCAGGCTTCACATGGAGGTGTGGGAGTAGGTGTATGTGTGAGTTACCTCTCCCCCCACACACACACTCCAAATACTCTATAGCCAATATTTTGCACTGCAAACTTTTTATTCAATGCCTGCCTCGGTCCTTCACCCCTCTGCTATTGACTATGCAAAAATGCATGCTGCACACACGCACACGCACACGCACACACACACACACACACAGCCACTGTCAGCTTAGTTAGAGTAACCCCACCGAGAATGCCAATGATCGCAGTATGGCAAGGTAAACAGTGGTGTTAATTACACTGTCAGACACCTCTCTTCATTCTGGCACACATTAATCACGCTTTCACATCTACTGCAATATTCCAGAGAACCACTGTTTATGGGTTGTGATTTTGGTGTATTTGAGTCATCTTATTTGCTTTGTGCACTGTTTAGATGGATAGTAGGTATCTACAGTGTGAAATTGCTCCTGTTTGCGTTACAGCTTAGATAAAGGTGCGCTCAGGTGTGAATCTATTTATGCCAATTAAAGATGAGCCCCTGAAGTAAGCCAATTAATGTGCTGCACTTAATGAAGTCATTAGCTGTCAGATTAGCTTTTGGAAATGCCTGTCAACAGGACATGCAGGCAGAACACTTGGCTAATAAAACCAGCAAAATTAATGGAGTGAATAGCATAGATAATGACTTAATGTGGAACATATAGGACAAAGACTGATCAGTCTGGTGCCTTAAATAGAGATGTCACTGAAGCAGTGGTTTATTCAAAATGATTTCTTGCTGTATTGTAAATAGGCTTCTCTTACATGCAATTGCTCCTTGCTGAAAATTACACAGCAAATGAAAACCCTTCCTTGACTGTAGATTGCTTTCAAGGCAAACCTGCTTGTTGTCTTTCAGGTGAAGATTTATTTATTTTGTTTTGTTTTACTTTGTTAAACATATGTTAAACATTACTTTAAGTTCAATGCTCTTAACTTTTGTCCTGAAACTATTTTAAAATGAGACAATTTAAGAAAAAGAAAACACAATAACCATGGGAAACTTTAGCTGTGTTTATTGCCAAAAAGAGACCAAGAGTCAATGTAGACAGGAAGCTACAATGCCATGAGACTGTGTTGTATATACATTACAAACATGTAGTGTATAATCAAAGATTATAAAGCATGGGAATTTGTTTGTGCAATTTAAAATGGACAATAAAAATGTACACTTAAAGCCTCATGCAAAAACAGTGACCTTACTTGGCGGCAACATTTGGAAATTAACAACTTTTTGATTCATGAGTACAGGCAGGTCACCTCTTTCATTAAACACATTCTATATAAACTGCATCATTTTGCCATCATGTTTTGATCATAGATACAAGGACATTACTGACTATCCACTCAGTCTGTTAAAATTACATCTACAAACATTAGTGATGCACTTGTATGAAAGCTACAACCTGTATATGGCACTGCATCAACATCTTTTACACTATTTCTACCTTGTGATATTGTTTGGTTTTACGCTATGCTAAGTGTAGCATTGAGTAAATAGCACAGCTGCAAAACTTCAAAAATTAACTGCTAAATTTATCCAGCATAAAATTATTCCATTGCGTAATACAAAAGTACTGAGATGGAAGGTAGGATTTGTAATCCCAACCCCAGAAGTGAGAAACAAATGTGTGAAGTACTAAATCAAGTATGTAGTGCCGTTAAAATGAATTTGCGTTATAGTGTTATTAACGTGTTGATTTTGACAGCCCTATTTTATATCCTTTAAAAAAGAATAAAAAAGAGATTTAATTTAGTAAAGACAAACATAAAATCATTATCTTATTTACAGTACAAGATAAAAAATATAAATAGATAAAAAATAATATACCAAATAATACAGAATTTATTATTCTTTTGACAAAGCCACTGCAATGGTCATTTGGGACACACATTTCTATTTCTTTAATGTTGTCTTCAAAAACATTTGAGTAGAGTAGACAAATAAGATAGTAGTAGAAATGAACTAGTTCATGGATAGTTCATGCATAGAAATATAGTTAATTTCTTACTGCAGCAACAAGAAGTTTGAAAATTTTAGGAAAATGTTAGCATTGGGAAAAGGTAACAAGTGAACAATGAGCATGGTTATGCTTTCTCTTCTAACATTGACAACAGTGCCAGTATTAGTGGATGGCTTTGTATATATGTATATATTCTTGCCTACATTGGAAGAAATGTATCATAGCAATTTGGTTCTATGAAGCAATTACAATAATGTTAGTGTGTGTGAGTTACCTCAGTACAAAATCCTTTAAGACTATCTCACTTACGTGTCAAAAAATTTACCTGCATTCACACTATTTATATAGACACAAATAAAAAAATGTATTATCATATATTACATAATAACGGTGGAATGCTGAGAGCCTCTGATCAGTGTACAAAATCTCAATGTACATAAATTGCTATTTTTTTAATTTGACATATTATACATTCATTTATCAGCAGTAAATGCTTTTTCATACTCAGGGTTGATCTAAAGCCCTGGACGCAATGTTGGAGCATTCACCTAGGATGGAAAGCCAGTTCATTGCACATTACCATTTACATATGCACATTTTTCTTACAGGCAATTAAGCATAGACAACATGTACTGAATCAGTAGCAATAATTTACATAAAATAGTATCCATTTCCTTAAGCAAGCGAGATGCCTAGATGGCATCAAGTGACACTGCATCAAATCCCCTGTACTTACTAGTCACTGTAATTACAAAATGTTGAAGTATGTGTTTCTTGCTGTGTTGATGTTTCTGGTCACTGTGTGAATTCCTGTATAAAAACTGATGCCAAAATGAATTACAACAGAAAAAGCAGTTTGAGCCAGTGAGATGTTTGGAATGTAAGATCTATAGAAATAGATGGCTGCTGGTTAGTCACTGAGTGAAGAGATGGTGAGGTGGGTAAAGATAACATTAACTGAAAGGTTTCAATTGATATACATTCATTGTAAAAGGCTGCTGAAGAGGCCCACAATAGCCTGCTTCTTATCCTCCTCCCCTTGTCCACCCCAGATGACACAGCTGCTCAGTTGGGGCTGGACTGGCAGAGAGGCTGACTGGCCGATTAGTACATGAATCTGCAAAAAATAAAAAATAAATAAACCCATGCTAATAAAGATATATTTGCACTAATGCACTTATTCTGATCATCTGCAAAATTTATAGCAAAATTACAGATAACATTTGTGTGTGTTATTGTGCAAAAATTCATTAGAAATACTGAAGGAAAACAGTTCAACACTATTGTAAAACCTTTTTTGCCATCCCTTGGTTTCATATTTGTATTTTGTACGACATTTAGGATCACAGAAACTGAAATCAACTGCCAAAACTGAACAAAAATAATTGACTGTATACCAAATAACAATTGTTGCCATGACTATAAATTTGAAGTTTATTTAACCTCTATTTCAGTATGGAATAAAGTGACATCATAAGCTGTGATTCAAGAAAAAAAAAACTTCGGATCTGAGAAGGTTCACACTTAAGTATTGCCTATAGACTTAATCACACAATATATTTAGCTCTCATGGGATTCAACTTTAATAGGCAGTAGTAAAATTGTACATGATTGTCACATCGGCCTATTGCTTTGGGTATATAGTATATAAACACACCATTTCTGTACTATATATAGCCATTTTTTTTAATTAATTTAATGCTGATGTATACTTCATAATGCTTAAGGTGGTGTTTTGCTTTGCTTTTTTGAATGCTGCAAAATTTCTGTCCATACATTTTCCCATAAACTCCTATTTTACTTTATATGAAACTTTGTTTTGCTTTATCAAATCAATTTGTATGTCTAGATAAACATAGACATGTTAAAGAAATTGCAGTCCGAAATTAAAATGCACAAATTTTATTTTGTAGAAAATGTTTGATTCATTTGGTTTAATTAGATCAATTTCTTTTGGCTTACAATGGCTTCAATGCTACTAGTTTATTTTTATTCAATTTTTCTACAGTGTGAAACTGACAATAAATGTTTTTGAGACAATCCATTATGCATTTCAGACACAGTGAAATAATTAAGACAGTTAGTATTAATGGCAGTATATATGGTTAAGGCTATCCGTTGGTGTTTAGTCTAATGTAACATTTGTAATAATGCAGGATACCAGCTGGCGTCTGGCTTTAAAAACTACCCTCAATTTACCAAATAGCCTACACTTAGGCTGTAATAAGTGTTGCTTTACCTGAAATTAAACTTCCTTTCTGCTTTGACGCCTTGCCTAAATCGTCTCTCTCTGCCCATTTGCTGAAATGGAGATTAAGCTCTTTTTCTCTTCTCAAGCAAATTTTTATGTGAATTTAAATTAAAAAAATACTTTAAAAAAAACTGGAATTTGAACAAGTCCAAGCCATGAAATACAATTACAAGTACTCAAATTAATTTACAAATGTAAAATCAAATCTACATTGTAGTGACACTGATGTCATTCCGTTAAATTATACATAATTCTTTTGGTTTCACACGCAAACTAAGTTGAATCACAGCCCTGTTAGTACGTGATATTTTTCATGCAGTTGATTTCTAGAGAAGCTTCGCTTTCTCACACTGGCACGCAATTGGGCTCCATGTTCAAGGCAACGTCCGCAGCCGGACGCGCGCACTCACGTTTTAACGCTTGCTTTAAGAGAAACGTGAGTGTCACGTGACTACTTTCCAGCAGGCACAAAGTTGTTTAATGAGTGAGTTATTTACACATATACCTGACCAAAAAAACATGAATAATAGTTTATTTCAGTTTTCAGGTTGTACATGTGACCACGCATTGTTTCCCTTTTAGATCAGTGGCCTGAGATTCACGAAAAATTATAGATTTAAATTTCTTCTAGTCTTCCTGCACTAGAAGTCGAAACACTGGTTTTAAATATATCAAAATGTAAAATACAGCTATACCGAATAAACCCGAAGCTTCCAAAACTTTGGCTTGGGGCGCGAGAGGCGCGACCTCCTGTGGTGGAGCGCACAGTCCGGAAGCGCTGGACAAATTAGCCGGAAGGACGCAGAGCGAGGAGGGTCATTATGCAAATCCCAGACGTCACTTTCCGCCTGTAAACAAGCCTCAGCTTTTCTGCACAGCAGATGGACTGCAAAGTGAGGCTATTGTGTCTGGATCATTTGTGGTCACTTGTTTTGATTGCTATTACTACATCTTCAATAATAATAATAATAATAATAATAATAATAATAATAATAATAATAATAATAATAATAATAATAATAATAATAATAAAATGTAGAAATCATGGAATAAAATACTTTAGCACGCAAATTTCATGTTTCATCATGATTCAAATACCCTACACTATTTGAGCTCCTTGGCTACTAAACCGAACCTCCCCATGGGCCTGAAGGTTGCAGGCTGAGAAAATGCATATATTAGTCTGAATTAGTATTCAAGTCAGGCACTGCATTTCAAGGCAAAGCCCCTCTCTTCCTCTCCTTCATATTTTCCCCCTCTCTCTCTCTCTCTCTCTCTCTCTCTCTCTCTCTCTCTCTCTCTCTCTCTCTCTCTCTCTCTCTCTCTCTCTCTCTCTCTCTCTCTCTCTTTCTCTCTCTCTCTCTCTCTCGTGCAAACAAACAAACAGACTTTCGGCATTAGCCATGATTCCAGTCTTAAGGCCACTCCATCCTTTAAACTCTTCTACTTTAGTTCTCTAGTTTTTTTTTTTGTTGAACGTTATTTTAATAACCGTAAGTAAGCTAATTATAGGGTTCAGTAGGAAATACATTTTTACAATGTATTTAAAATGCAGGACATATTACACTAAATATAAGTCAAAAATGTAAAAGATTGTTCAGTTCATTAGGAAGCAAAAAGAAAATTGATAATGATAATAATAATGTAAGTACACAAATCTGCTTAAATCTAAAATATTCATGAATAATAACCCGAGAAGCACTGCTGTAAAGTAGGCTAGAACTCAAATTATACCAACAAGTTGTTTTATTCCAACATACATTATACAGTTTGCTCCAAAAACATAATACAAGCTTTATACTGAAAATAAATAATCGCTTGACTTGTTCTTAAATTTGGAATAGTACTGCCGAAAACGTCAATTTCTTTAATGAAAATATCTTGTTTTTTTTCTTTTTTCTTTACAACACTAAGTGCATGAATAACTAAACGGTATTTCGTTTAAATTAATAAATTCAAAAAGTTTGTAATATACAAAACTGTACAGTATTGGAAAAAATATTTAGGAAACGAACCAATAACTGGAGTATTTAAGATTATAAAACTTTAGATACTGAACGTGTACAATAAAATAAGTCTAGGCTATAAGTGTAGCGCAACGCTTTTCACTGGCAAAGTATCTTTCTGTTCGGTTTTAGTGTTCAGTACACAGTAATGTGGTCAATGATGGATGACTTCAAAACAACCCGACAACCATGACATTTCTAAATAATAATAATAATAATAATAATAATAATAATAATAATAATAATAATAATAATAATAATAATAATAATAAACTAAGGACGTGCTTCTGAAGTGCTGTACTTATTTCTGCCTTGTAATACAGCATGGAAATAAGAGTACACGATAGTGGCATGATTGCAGCGAAGTGACAGTAAAAGAGAAACGAACGTGATAAAAATGCATTGAGACGAAAGCTTTAAAAGCGCGACGTTAAAAAAAATGGCCGTCGACAGAATTCAGACATCAGCGATGGAAATCGATCGAAACGAAATACATCAGATATTATTCACTCCAGGCTGTGTTCTTGTTACAGAAATGTGCAAATGAAACACTAGCGCATGGGAAAGCAACGCAACATGACAAATAAAAAAAAAAACCAGAGACCATGCAATAATATGCGTAATAAAAATGAGCAGCCTACTCAACCTGATGTATAATTGTAGGCTATTTTTTTAACCAAGGCGCTGGGAGGTCTTTTTTTAATAGGCACAATATTTTCATATTCTTGCTGTGATACAAAAAATGAACATTTTGGTAAAGAACGTCCATTTGTGATTCAAATAATTTTTTTTTTTTGTGTATGTCGAGTTAATGCCCATCTTAAGGTAAAGAAAGTCAAAAAAATTTAAGGGCAACATCTCATTTTTTTATTGTTTTTCGGGCTCGCGTCATTAAAGGAGTAGGAAAGTGAAAAAAGGTCGAGAGTTGGGAAGAGAAGTAGGAGCCGCAGTAAAAAAATAAAAAATGAAAAGCCAAGATTTCCGTTTTGCGAGCGCGCTCTTGGTCAGAGATCACGGCAGGACGAGCTGTCCGCGTTCACGGTGTGAGAGTAAACCTCGTGTCCTTGCTGCTCTCCCGGCGGCGTCATACGCTTTTCTTTCTGCCGTCGATTGCAAAACCAAACGCGCACCACCTCCTTCTCCAGCTGCAGGCTGTCCGCCAGAGACAGGATCTCCTGCGCCGCTGGTTTGGGGCACTTCAAGAAGTGGGTTTCGAGCACGCCCTTGACGCTCACCTCGATCGACGTCCGTTTCTTGCGCTTTCTGCCCTGCGCGGCGATCTTATCGATGCTACTCGGGCTGCCCGTGGACGAGTCGGCCTCCTCAAGCCACTTGTTCAGCAGCGGTTTGAGCTTGCACATGTTTTTAAAGCTGAGCTGCAAAGCCTCAAAGCGACAGATCGTGGTCTGCGAGAACACGTTGCCGTAAAGCGTGCCGAGTGCCAACCCGACGTCGGCCTGCGTAAAGCCCAGTTTGATCCGGCGCTGTTTGAACTGTTTGGCGAACTGCTCGAGCTCGTCGGATGTCGGCGTCTCCTCATCCGAGTGGTCGTGGCAGTGGTGTGTCCCCAGCTCGCCAGGCTCGGGCGTTTCGCGTAGTCCGGGATGGACACTCTGGTTCGGAGCAGAGCTTGGTGGCGGCGGCGGCGGCGTTAAACCGCCGTGCATGCCGTTAACAGAGAAACCCGTTTGCGAGTACAGGTTGATAGATGACGAGTTGTGAGACGCGGGCGTGCCCCATGCGCCCGCATGATGATTCGTGTGGGGCGAGTGGTGCGCCACATGCGCCGTCGAACGGTGATGGATGATCGCCCCGAGCTGAAGGTCTTCCCGTCCCGGCTTTACGTCCTGCTGCTCGAGTGCCGCTGACCATGGGTTGCCCTCGGCTAAGCTGCTCACCCACTGGTGCCCGATCGGGTGTCCATTGCTCTGCACGCCCTGCAGGTAGTCGCTTTGGAGCAGTTTCTGGTGGTTTCGGAAAGGGCTTCCCCCGTGTTGCATGACCGAGGCGTCCGGGTGGACCATGGAAGTCGAGCTAAGAATGCTGTAGGGATTCGAAGCAGCTGTGGCCATTGCTTACTAGAGATCCCCCCTACTAGTTATAATGTGGCTAAGGGAGC